>NC_083319.1:110027873-110686098 GCF_963455315.2 Globicephala melas | reverse complement strand
AAATATTTTACTGGTTTCAATTTGGGTCTACTTGGATTTGAACTTGCTTTCAGTACAAGTTCATACAATTAACTTCTCAAAAATGCCAAATTATTATCTATTAAAATTAGGATATTTTTTAATATGGATATTATTTAATAATATGGATATTAATAATATGGATATTTAATATGGATATTATATAATAATATGGATATTATTATAAACTGTACTAGAAACACTCTAAATCATGTAATTCTAGATCTTCATTTTTTCATAGAGGGATTATCCACTCTGTTTTGGTGAAGTATGTTCTACAAGGGCTTTCTGGAGGCTAGAATTTCTCTTAATGACACAATAGAAAAATAGCATTATTGAACCTTCCTCTTTAAAGGGAACTGTTACCAAAATAATGAAACATACTATACACTAATGGAATATAATACTATAATCTAACAAAAATATAAAGATATTTATAGAAATATTAAACAATATTCTGTTTTCACCAAATGTTATTCTGAATTCAGCTTCTTATCCCCCTCACCACCTCCATGCACAGATGAGGCTAGCCCACTTCACATTTTCAGCAGGAGAAAGGAAGTTGTTTGTGGGACGAGTATAGGATTTAGGGTTTCTAAGTTTGCAGTTGTTTTTTTTTTTTTGATTTTTTTGCGGTACGCGGGCCTCTCACTGCTGTGGCCTCTCCCGTTGCAGAGCACAGGCTCTGGACGCACAGGCTCAGCGGCCATGGCTCACGGGCCCAGCCGCTCCGCGGCATGTGGGATCTTCCCGGACCGGGGCACGAACCCATGTCCCCTGCATCGGCAGGCGGACTCTCAACCACTGCGCGCCCAGGGAAGCCCCTAAGTTTGCTTTTTTATACTGCTTTGTCTTGGGTCTCAAGTATTTCCTGACGTGTCTTCCTTTGGAGGAAAAAAGTGGAGGATGTGTCTTAGTCTCCTAGAGCTGCCATAACAAAATACCATGAAGCAGAAGGCTGAAGACATCAGAAATTGATTCTCTCAGAGTTCTGGAAGCTATAGGAGCCTAAAATCAAAACGTTGGCTGAGCCAAACCTCTAGGGAAAGATACCTCCTGTGGCTTCCACCATCTGATTCCTTGGTTTGTGGGAGTAAATCTCCAATTTCTGCTCCATCTTTACACGGCCATCATCCCGTGTCTGTTTATGTGCAGATTGTCCTCTTCTTACAAGGACACCAGTCATATTGGATTAATGCCCCCTGTAATCCAGAATGACCTCATGATAACCTAATTCTATCTGCAAAGGCCCTGTTTCCAAATAAGGTCTCATTCATAGGCACAAGGGCTTAGAACTTCAACATATTATTTAAGGAGGGGGCACAATTCAACACATAACAGAACCTAGGGGGGAACAGTGCTAACATTTTCTAGAGCCCTTGCTTTGATTAGTTATTACAGATCCTCAGTAAATAATAAAAATTATTTATAATATAAATTATATATCATTACATTATATTATAAATTATTATTATTATAGAAAACATGTATATAGAACTTGTGATGTACCAGGTTCTGCTTTAAATGCTTTACAAATATTAACTCATTTATTGAACTGAAATGAGAATCCAAGTGTCTTATCATGAATTGATAATACATTGATTAGCAAATTCTGTTTTATTTTTTTTTCAAATTCTGTTTTAGAATTTAGAAAAGCATTCTTGAAATTGGACATTTTGCTTTTGTAATCTCGTCCTTTCTGTTTTAATTACGCCGTGCATCCTAAAAGTCTTCAATGTCTGTGAAGTTTTGACTTGCAAAATGTACTGATAGTCTGCAAATTTCTCAGTCGGTTTATTTAAACTTTTTTGTTTGTTCATTATTAGGGATTGAGCCAGTCCCATTGAGCCAGATACTATTACCAATGAAAGCAGGCTTGCCACACAGCTGAAGGCCACCATTTATTATATACACTTTGTTTCAGACCCTTATTCATGCTGATATCTGTGCAAGTCGTAATTACCACGTTTCACAACTGGTCTCTTTTCACAGTCCCCCTAATTCACTGCAGCATAAACACAGAAGTGAAAAATACATTGCCAGGTAATGATAAGGTTGTTTATAAATAAAATGCATGTAAAGAATAATTTGTCCCCTCTCGGACACATGCTGGTTATTTCTGAAAACTCTGACAAAAAGTTTTTAAAACAGTAAATTATAAACAAGTCTTTAGGTTTTACTCATAAAAGTGTTATTAATACTCAGTTATAGGACATAATGATTTAATTATATATTTAAGTAATATAATTAATAAAATATTTTCTATATTCCGCATCTTAGAGAGAAATGAATTTTGTCACGTCCGAAGGAAAGAAACACGATATAATTTTTGCAGCCATCTCTCACGCATCCATTTTAGTAGCAACACGATTCTACAAAACATTAGGGTGTTAATATTGACTTCCTAAATGATGCTTCCTTAATAACACTTGAAAAATTTTGCTAATAGCCTCTTATCACAGGGTTGCTATGTGTCTTGTTTTGTAGGCTTTGCAATATCACACAAGTCCATTATTCCCATTGACGTTTTCTTAGTGACCAGTTAGCTCGTTTATATGCTACGGAAATGGAACGAGTGGGAAATGCCAATAGCAACCACTAATCCTCCCTGTGACAATCCAACCTTGGATTGTAAACACTGTGCTAGGCACTGTGCTCCCATTGTTCCATTTATTATTCTCAATAAGCCTGTATTATAGGCTCTGTTAGTATCTCCTTGGGGGCAGTGAGGAAAGGCTAGATTTTGCTGGAGTCAAAACTTCAGTTTCTTTGTAAATAAAGACTAGTTTCTCCTTCACACAAAATCACTTCCAAACGAGGACTCAAAGGTCCAGGGTGTTTCTTTCTTGTGACCCCACCGTTTCTACACGTCACTCCATGATGTCTAAGAAGGGAAGAGGAAGGTTTGTACATTCAATATTAAGTGACTTTGCTCAGAGGTGCCTCACATGACATCTGTTCAGAGCCATTTCACCAAAACTAGTCACCTAACTAGTAACTAAGCTGGCCCTACCTAATTACAAGGGAGCTGGTAGGTTGAAGAATACAGGGATTGATAACCATCTTGGCTACAGCATAGAGTGGTACTTGGCACAGGACATCAGTAAAGGATGAGCATATAATGGTTCCCGTGCAAAAATACATCTGGGATGGGCTTTAAGAATTAAATACATATGGTAGGTCCACTTAACACTTTTAATATGCTGACAAACATGGGGAATATTTACAAGAAGAGTACTTAACACACGCATTTCTCAAACTTCCCATACTGCAGGCAATGATTACTGTGTCTAGATAGGTCTGCCCTCTCAGGGTTTTTCAGGGGCGAGAAATGTGTGGGTATTTTCTATGAAGTGGATGTGGGTCATTTAGGAAAGACTTCAAAAGCACAAGTCCACATGATTTGGACCATACATGAGTCAAGGGCTTAGGAAATGGAATGCTTCACCCATAACATGAATGTTGCACGTGAAAGGTCCCCAGAAACAAAAATCTCTAAAGAACATAAAAAAAACTTACAGAGAAAGATCATTTTTAACCATCTCCCAAAGAGCATGAAATCTACCCAACCAAGTTGGAAGTACTCTGTCACCTTATCACCCTTTTGTCCCATCTTCTCAAAATGTTCAAAACCACGGTTAGAAACTAAGGAAACAGGTGAGGTGTAAGAGAGCAGAGGCCAGTTGTATTTTTTCCCCCGATTAAGACAGGTGCCAGTCATGGCTCTGGCATTCAGAAAGGGGGAGTGCTGGGGCTTCCCTGGTGGCGCAGTGGTTGAGAATCCGCCTGCTAATGCAGGGGACACGGGTTCGAGCCCTGGTCTGGGAGGATCCCACATGCCGCGGAGCAACTGGGCCCGTGAGCCACAACTACTGAGCCTGCGCGTCTGGAGCCTGTGCTCCGCAACAAGAGAGGCCGCGATAGTGAGAGGCCCGCGCACCACGATGAAGAGTGGCCCCCGCTTGCCACAACTAGAGAAAGCCCTATGCACAGAAATGAAGATCCAACACAGCAAAAATAAATAAATTAATTAATAAACTCCTACCCCCAACATCTAAAAAGAGAAAAAGAAAGTTATAAATCCACCTCATCTCCTTTAAAAAAAAAACAAAAAAAACAGAAAGGGGGAGGGGAAGTCTTTACTTCAAATGGCAGTTGAAGCAGGTTGATTAACATGTTGGATTTGTTATTTAATCTAGACTTTGTGTTGTGACTTAGAGTGATTGTAGAACAACTTATGACTCAGGAATGAACAGAAAAGTTAATTATGTGCCCAATTTTTCATGGAATTATTACCCTGAATGTATAAATATTAAAGAAGGAAGGGGATTGTACTCGTTTGCTTGGGCTGCCATAGCAAAGCACTACAAACTGGGTGGCTCAAACAACAGAAATTTGCTTATTCACAATTCTGGAGGTTAGAAGTTCAAGATCAAGGTGTCGGCCGGGTTGGTTTCTTCTCAGGTCTCTTCTCTTAGCTTATAGGTGGCAGTATTCTCCCTGTACCCTCACAGGGTCTTCCCCCTGTGTGTGTCTGTGTCCTCATTTCCTTTCATATAAGGGCACCAGCCACAGTGGATTAGGGCCCACCCTGATAAACTCAGTTTAACTTAATCTACCTCTTTAAAGACCCTATCTCCAAACACAGTCACATTCTAAGGTACTTGCTTTCGGACCCCAGCACATGAATTTTGAGGACACACAACACAGTCGTAACGGTGCAGTTTCATCATGAATCATATTCAGTGCATCTGTTGCCTCTTGTTAAATTTTCTGGTATTAAACTATCAATTTCCTGGAATAAATTCAGCTGGGTCATTGAATATAGCACTTATGATACATTCCTGGATTCCAATACAGTTTTTTAAAAATCTGTATTCACAAGACAGATGAACCTATTGCTTTATGTCTTGCATATATTTACTAGGGTTTGTAATCTATATTATGGGGGCAGATCTGTCACAACAGATTAAATAACCTACAGGAAATGGATGGTTTTCATAGAACAATATGCATTAAGACTTAAGTAGGGGCTTCCCTGGTGACGCAGTGGTTAAGAAGCTGCCTGCCAACACAGGGGACACGGGTTCAAGCCCTGGTCCAGGAAGATCCCACGTGCCGCGGAGCAACTAAGCCCATGCGCCACAACTGCTGAGCCTGTGCTCTAGAGCCCGCGAGCCACAACTACTGAGCCTGCGTGCCACAACTACTGAAGCCCATGCGCCTAGAGCCCATGCTCCGCAACAAGAGAAGCCGCCGCAATGAGAAGCCCACGCGCCACAACGAAGAGCAGCCCCTGCTCGCTGCAACTAGAGAAAGCCTGTGCACAGCAACGAAGACCCAACACAGCCAAAAATAAATAAATATATAAATAAATTTATTTTTAAAAAGACAAATAGCTAATTAGCAAAAAACATTGAAAAATAATGTAATATTTAGCATTTTTAAAGGTCCTAGGTGTATAATTAGTCATATATGCTAGGTATTAATATTTGCTGCTACTGCATCCCTAAAAATCTCAGTGATTAAAAAGTTGACTTCTATCTAAGTAAATTCAGCGATGTTCTTGGGGGAATGTGTCTCTTTTGTGGCTTCTCTCCAATAACTTGCTCAGAGATTCCGGCGCCATTCATTCTGTGGCTTAGATGTCATCAAGCAATCAGGGGTAGGAAGAGAGAGTGGGTGGCCGGGTACATCCATGTTAAACTGTCTCCGTTGTAACCTATCTGCTCAGCTCACGTTACAAGTATAGCACAGGGTCACATCTCCCCGTAAGAGGCTGATAATAGTAGTTGAGCTGTGCATTCAACATGGGGAAACGCGTTTCGTGAGCATTTTGTTAGCCTCTGTCACAGATGTGTTCACTGTGACGTTTTAGCCAAACTCTAAAATCTTAATTCAATGTTTTCTAAGTCCTTTCAAGCCAGGAAGCCAAAACAAACAAAATGAAAACAACTTTGAAGTCTCCAAAGTCAATCTGACAATGAAGGATAAATTTAATTGGAACTTGATTTTAATAATCATGACTTCTGAAGTGCAGATAGACGTTCAAAGAAAAGACATAAAACTAAAAGTATTTCCCAGCTACTTCATGTTGCAAAATAGTGGGCGTTTCTTGGATCATTAAAAAACATCTGGGGCTTCCCTGGTGGCGCAGTGGTTGAGAGTCTGCCTGCTGATGCAGGGGATGCGGGTTCGTGCCCCGGTCTGGGAAAATCCCACATGCCGCGGAGCGGCTGGGCCCATGAGCCATGGCCGCTGGGCCTGCGTGTCCGGAGCCTGTGCTCCGCAAAGGGAGAGGCCACAATGGTGAGAGGCCCTCGTACTGAAAAAACAAACAAAAAACCAAAAAAAACCCATCTGGAATACGTATGAAATCAAAATAAAAGAACCTTTCATTGAAATATAGTTATAAAATACATCATTTAAGTTTTACTTAACACTTAGGAGGTGGTATCAGGTAATATAAAATGTGTCAGTTTTAGAATTAAGTAAATTTTCCAACTTCTGCTCAGTTACTTTCCGGTTTTTGATATCAGGCAGGTCACTTAAGCTTACTTTGCCTAGGTTTCCTCAACTATGAAATGGAGAAAACTATAAGAACACAACGTTTATATAGGATTCCAATGGCAGAATATCTGAATTGTACCCAGTTCAATAGTACCATACCATGGCCACCCACATAAATGGTGGTGGTTTTTTCAAGCCATCATTAATATCTTTAACATTATGTCAAATAATTTACTTTTTTTTTCCACTTTGTAATCTTCAAGGCTTTGGTAGAGAAAGTATTGTAAATTCATACTTTGAGGTTAATTACTCCACGCCCCCTAACCCTTTTGAAATACATCATAATGATAGACAAAGTATAAAAGACACAGCCCAGCCAAAAATAAAAAAGACATCTCCAAAGACCAGAAATGGGATAAAAATACAACTCAACAAACAGAGTTGAAAGTGTGAGCACCCTGGGTTCTGGGAAAAAGAAAGTTTTAGGCACCCAGAAATCAGCATTCAAGGTTAACAGCATCTGGAACTAATCCCTGTAAAGTTGGGGACAGAAAACTACCCTTATTGTCTAATGTGCTTAATTCAGCCTTGGATCTTATATCATACAAGTGCAGTAAATAAATAAAGTAAATAAAAAGTAAATAAAATTAAAAACTTAGCTCAGCTATGAACATGGGTGCCAAAAATCTAGGTAAAAGGGTGCAATGTAATCATAGTGCACACTAAAACATCAAGAAGTATAGTTTGTAGAAGTAACAGATAAAAAGAGAAACAATATATACTTTATAAAGTATTCAGTGTTACACAAACTTGAGAAATTAAGAGAAGACAATTCTCTGAACCTGACCAATGACAGCTACTGAACATGTTAAAGCGAATATTACAGTAAATGTTAACATATGCACATCAATTCAGTACGTGCTGTGTGTCTTTTCCTACGCAATACGAGGAATAAATGAGATATAAGGATTAGAAAGGAAGCGTCACAATTTTTAATCTTTATTTGCTGACCTCATGATCATATAGAAAACAAAACACCGCATTTGCCCTCATAGAACTAAGAGACTTCAGCAATGTTGCTACTTACAAGAACCGTATGCGAAAAGTAATACACTCCCTAAAGAGCAACACACATGGATTAACATATGTAGTAGAAAGAAAGATTTCTTTCGTCATAAAGTAATGAATACATTAGGTCCTTGAAGACATTTAAGAAAAGATGCATAAGAACTGTGTGGATTACTGAAGATTTTAAAAGAAGACCCAAATAAAGGTGAGGTATGAATGGGAAGATATTGAACCAAAGATGTTAATTTTCCAAAATTTCTTCCCTAAATTATTTCCCAGAATATCCCCAAATCCCCTTGTTCAATACAGTGCCAATTAAAATCTTACTAGGATTTTTTTGGGGTGATATTTTCAGTTTGATTTTAAATGTCATGAGTAAGTACTCAAAAACTGTTAAGAGAAATCCAGGAAACAGTAAAAGAAATAACTCAAACTAACAAATATCAAGACTTGTATTTATAAAGCTACCCTAATTAAGCGAGTATGGTATTGGTATAAAGAGAAGCTCTTATGCCAGTGGGTCTTCATTTAAAAGCCAGGAAGGGGACCAAAGAACAGATGAGGGATTCGTATGTGAAGGGATTAGGTATCAGTACCTAGTTGTCTGTAATCTACTTCTGGACCACAAGGTAGATTTGATCTTTGATTTTTTTTTCATTGATATTCCACATTTGAGCAAAATTTTCTACTATAGTTTATATTTTAGTGAATATTTGAGGGAGCAAGGAATAAAAAAACAAGAAAATAGTACAATCTTACCTCAATAAATAACTATGTAATTGGCAAAGACAAAACTATCTATAAAAATAAACATTTCTTATCAACAGGCAGAAGGCTACCTCTTCAGTAGTTGAGGAAGTGTGAATTAAACAATTATGACAAAGGATTTCTCTTTTTTTGTGTGCGGTACGCGGGCCTCTCACTGTTGTGGCCTTTCCCGTTGCGGAGCACAGGCTCCGGACGCGCAGGCTCAGCAGCCATGGCTCACGGGCCCAGCCACTCCACGGCATGTGGGATCTTCCCGGACCGGGGCACGAACCCGTGACCCCTGCATCGGCAGGCCGATGCTCAACCACTGCGCCACCAGGGAAGCCCGAGGATTTCTCTTTTCTGCACAAGAATTATGCTTTTCCCATGATAGCATTTTAGATCCGATATTACTGGCTCTGAAACAAATTTAATTCTCATTACAATTCATGACTTGTATATCTGTCTAATGGAGAGCACTGAATTGGCTGCCAATTAAATTATACTATTTCAATCTGCATGCATGTTCCCGAAATAATCCTAAAAGCCTTCAATTCAACTTGCTAATAAAAGAACCTGATCCGTCGTGTTGGCTTTTTTTTTTTACTTTTTTTTTCATCCTAAATTGTGTTCCCTAATCCTGAGTAGATTTTTTGACTTGGCATAAATTGAGATTGATTCAGCCCCAAATTATAGAAGCTCTTCAGTTAATTATCTTCATGTTATCCATATAATGTACACTTAGATAAATGAAAGTCACTTCACTTTAAAGTTCCAACTCAATCAACTTCTTAGGGGACCAGTGCAAAACAGGTAATAGCAAATATATTTGAATACGTAGGGTCTTTTTAGAAGAACCTCTTAATATCACTGGAACTGGTACAATTCCCAGTGGTTAAAGGAAGAAGTAGAATTCTGACTCAGGTTGTAATGCAGATTTGTGCTCTGACAAAAAGCTACTAAAATGATGTTTTTAACGACCACTGTTTTTTTCCAAACAAAATCTTGCAGAAAATAACATTTTCCTAAGGGAGTTTACCATATGTTTCTGAGAAAATTATTTATTGTTTTAGAAAGTAGACAGTAAATCATTTAGGAGCCTAAGGTTTCACTGAGCGCAAGTTGAAATTAATTTATTGAATGTGAGTGACCGTTCCTGATAGAGCGTGTTGTTGAGTATCTGTCTTTTCAGGAACACGTTGTCTTAAGAAAATGACAGGTGACAAATAGCCCCATACTGCTCCTTTAGACTCTCATTTGGTTTCATTTTCAGCAGCTTTCTGACATGCCATTGTCTTTCCAAGCCTGTGCTGAGTTACTCACAGCCGCTTTTTTGCTATTTTGTATTGTTCTGACCCTTTGCGGTTTATATTCTCCATCTCTTCTAAGTTCTCCTTAAAGGAATAACTGTGTTTTCTTGTCTCCACTCCTTCCCCAAATCACAGAATATTGAATTGTCACTTGAGGAGACATAGTTAGCCCTAGCCTAAGAGGGCCCTTTCTTCTTTCCCTGCGTTATAGATTTGTGCTGCGGGTTGGTTAGTCGTGTAAGTCCAATGCACCAACTTTTGGTTCTTTGCCAGGATTAAACCCATAGTATTTCATGATTTGTACATGGACCCTGATAAGCATTTTTAGGAGATGACTGCCCTGTGATCCACACTTGGCTGAGTTTTCCTATGAGGTTTCCTACCATCCTCATGACTGTGGCATCATAACCAGAACTGTTCAGGAGACTGACTCTCCTGCTTGAATCTAAAAGCAAGCGTGTCTCAGGAAACTCCAGCCACACAGCTGAAATCCTGCCACCCTCTTTTAAATGACATTGAAGAGGGAGGATGAAACCAGCAATGCTACCTACCAAAGAGGAAATAAAAGTAGAAATACACATTCAAATGAGACACCGAGTTGTTGAGGCCAGAGGAGAATCTGAACGTTACATTGTCTTGTGTGTCAAACGATACACCTTTACTGCCAGAGAAGAAATTGGCTTGTTCACTCCTGAATTCAGAAGCAATCTCTGCAGTGACTGCAGAGGAATGTGTAAACATAGATGAGCCCATGAGAGTCAAAAGAGGTCTATCTATCTTCTATCTATCATCCACCTATCTATCTCTCTCTCTGTCTACCATCTATCAGGAGAATAGCTGTGTAGGGGTCACTCACAGTGTGGAAAGCAAGGAGCTTCTCCCCAGTGTCTAAAGATTTATCATGTGATCAAAGGATTAACCTTTTCTGTGGACCAAAGACAGAATGAGACTGTGTTGGCAATGCTGGGAGCACAGATTTTGTTTCAACTGTATGGAGAACTTCCATCCAGAACTGTCAGGCAATGGAATGAGTGAATTAATACACAGGGATCATGAGATGCTAGTGAGTCACTTGAGTGTGAGATGTATCCTGTTGTCTACGGAAAGAAAAAATAACTTCCTCTCTGCCCTTCTGCTGAGACCCTGCTCTAATAAAAAAAGCCAGATGAACAGGAGAAAAACAAAGTTTTTACGTTTAATAACATGTACATCCCTTGTATGCATAGGAGATATCCAGTGAAACTGAAACTGAATAACTCCTTCTGAAATGGTCCAAGCCATCCCCTTAAATGCCATCTACACTAAAGACAAAAGGGAGGTGAGGGGTCTGGGGAGAAGTTATGGGAGGTTTTCAGACAAAGCACAGTAGACAAGAGTATGCTTGTCATGCAGATTTAGGTCAGTGCCTTCTCATTTGATAATTTATAGAGATTTAGAGTCAACCCCTCTTCCTAGTACAGAGAGGGAGACAGTCTTCCCAATGGGGATGTCCATTATACGTGTAAATGTCTCTTACAAAAGGGTAATTTCTGGGTTTGCAGAGCGTCTCCTGTGTCTGCTGTTTCTTAAAAATAATCAGCTCAAAATAAGTCTTATGCCGAAGAGGCGTATTTTGGGGCATGGCATATCCTGCTCCCCTTCATATCAATAGGCAGCTAAGAAGCAGGGGAGTAACCTGATAATAATAGATTAATCCTATCCATGAAGTCTTTGTCTTATTTAGTCACATGGTTAATTGAGCATTCATTTAGCATTGATAGATCAATGAATTTAGGGTAAAGTCTGGAAAATAAGAAAGATTATTTGGGCTAGAGATATATATGTGAGTATCATCTACATCAGGGGATAGTTAAAATTATGAAAGAAAAAAGTAAATGGACTCTCACAAAACAAAAGAAGGCATAAAAGGAAGCAATAAGAGAATAGAAAACTTGGAGAAATATATCTATATATTGATCTCTCTCTCTCTCTCTCACTATATATATATATATATATATATATATATATATATATGAAAAGAGAGACAATGGTGAAAAAAGACTAAAAGACATGGCGTTAAATAAACTAAAACATTGTTATAGTAGATGAGAGAATGGTATAGTTAAAGCCTTATGAAATTTTGGTAGTGGGGTTGGGAGATGCTATTTCTTTGAACTCTCCTGTGGATTGAATAGAAGATGAAAAGTATATTGTTCCTTAATTTTTCCCAGTAGATTTAAAAATGTATGATGATTGGGGCTTCCCTGGTGGCGCAGTGGTTGAGAGTCCGCCTGCCGATGCAGGGGACGCGGGTTCGTGCCCCGGTCCGGGAAGATCCCACATGCCGTGGAGCGGCTGGGCTCATGAGCCATGGCTGCTGAGCCTGCGCATCCGGAGCCTGTGCTCCACAGCGGGAGAGGCCACAACGGTGAGAGGCCCGCATACCGCAAAAAACAAAAACAAAACCCAAAATGTATGTTGATTGGAATTACCCATATCAATCAGGATAGGCTAGGGTATCCTAGGGTAACATGCAACGGGGCCACATCAGGGGTTTGAACCACGCCCTGAGTGAAGGAGTGATCACTGCTCAGTCCTGGCTAGGTGCAGAACAGAGAGCGCTTGGTGGTCTTCATGTTCAAGTAGGTGAGGCAGCCTGGAAAGGACACAAATCAAGTTAAGACCACTGAAAATTCACTGGCCGGATAAATATTTAGACAGCTGTTTATCCCTGAGCAGTGAGGGTGTCCTGTCCATTCATTGGCTAGATTAGGGCTGCACCTGGGCAGTCCACAAGTCTATTAAAAAAGATGGGGGTTTTTTTTGTTGTTGTTGTGTTGTTACTATTGCAATCAAAAATAATAAAAGGAGTCAAGAATATCCAAACCAGGAATGAAAATGATTCATTTTCAACCAAAGGATTCAGGGGCAAAGGGAAAGGTAAGATAAATAGATGGGAGCCATTGCATTAGAATTAAAATAAAACAGAATTGGAGTGAACAAAATTGCAATGGGGAAAAAAATAACACCAGCAATGCAACTGAAATCGTATGTCAAAAAAAATTTCCAAAATAACAATCAAGTATAAAAAGTGACAAGCTAAACAATCATTTAATTAAGAATTATAAATGGCCCAAAAAAGACAAATAAATCCACTCTCCAGAAAATCCAGAGATTTAAAAAAATAGAAGGCTAAATAATATCTTTTTCCAAACTAGTAAAATTTTAGAAAATGATAATCCCCATTTTTGTCACGGATATGACAGAATACTCATTTTTTTTTTTTTTTTTTTTTTGCGGTACGCGGGCCTCTCACTGTTGTGGCCTCTCCCGTTACGGAGCACAGGCTCGGGACGCGCAGGCTCAGCGGCCATGGCTCACGGGCCCAGCCGCTCCGCGGCACGTGGGATCTTCCCGGACCGGGGCACGAACCCCTGTGCCCTGCATCGGCAGGCGGACTCTCAACCACTGCGCCACCAGGGAAGCCCAGAATACTCATTCTTATATGTGCTGATAGATATGTCATCAAGAAAACTTGTTTTCAAGGCATCATGTTTCTAGAGACAAAAATGATTATAATGAGAGGCCATGTAACAAATACAAAGGAGAAGAGAGCCTGCCTGGATTTGAGGTCAGATTTTGACGTTTACCACTTCTGGATGGAATTTTTGCAATGTAAAAGTTTAAATAGTAATTTATTTTGATCTGGCATTACTACTCCTAAGAATTAAAAACATGTCTACCAGTGAGTAAAAGATAACGCCTAATTAGATTCAATGCAGCATTCTTTATTTTACCGAAAACTGAAGAAAACCTAAAATAGGTTGTTCTGTAGAGAATGTCACATGAGCCATGGATGCATTCCTGCCACGTAATAATAATAATGTGCAATATATTTTTAAGTGTTCTGACATAGAAAGATATCTAGTATATACCAGCAGAAGTCAGTGGAAGAAGAAAACGTGCAAGTCTCTCCCATCTTCGGAAAAAGTGTATAAATATATGAGTGGAGAAATAGAGGAATATAAAATTTTAGAGCAGTTTCCTTTGAGAGGTATAATTATAAAGGAATTTCCATTTATTATTTATTTTAAATGTTTGAATATTGAATAACATTTTATTACTCCTATCATCAGAAAAAACTGAAACTGTAACAAGGGAACTCATTTCAAGTAGTAAGATACCAGTTTAGAAAAGTTGCATATCGTGTACTACACATTATATATATATATTTTTAATTCTTTTAATAATGTGGAAAAGAATGGATAATATAGCACTATGACCATTGTACAGAGGAAAAGCTCAGGCAGCCGTGTAAGTGGGCATGAAATTTTCATTTTCTATTAAGATTCATTTTATCTGGGTCCCTTAAATGCCTCCAACAAACTCCTTCCTGCTGTCCCCTGCCCAGCTTGCTCACATAAACAGAAAATTAACAGCCCGAAGGCTTGAATCAGTACTTTTCACATTAAGTGGGTGCTTCTCTGCAATAGTGATATGCATCTTTATTAGGAGGAATAAAAATGTTTATCATTTCATGTTATACTTTATTTGGCATATGGAAAATTCTGTAAAGTGGAAGCAGTTTCTAAATACATAAGTTATTATCTAATGTGCATTTCTAAAACAGTCGATCCATTTTCAGAGCTCTAAACGTGAGCCAAACAATCGTCGCTGCCCTTGATCTACTTTGCTTTGTACTGATGTGATGTTTCATGGACCATTATATTGTAAGCCAGATTCCTAGTGTATTTGGAGGCTAAGTTATGTTAGGGCCTTAACTACTGCTCAGTTTTCTTAATATTTGCAATATGTTTATAATAATTTCCTAGTTGGGGTCCTAAAATTATAATTAAACACAAAACTCTAGGTATGAGTGCAAGAAAAGAATATTGAGATACTATTGTTGCTGTTAGTATTATTGACAATATTATTGGGACTTCCCTGGTGGCGCAGTGGTTAAGAATCTGCCTGCCAATGCAGGGGACACAGGTTTGAGCCCTGGTCCAGGAAGATCTCACATGCTGAGGAGCAACCAAGCCCGCGAGCCACAACTACTGAGCCCACGCGCCACAACTATTGAAGCCCACCCGCCTAGAGCCCGTGCTCTGCAACAAAGAGAAGCTACCACAGTAGAAGCCCACGCACCGCAACGAAGAGTAGCCCCTGCTCGCCACAATTAGAGACAGCCTGCGTGCAGCAACGAAGACCCCATGCAGCCAAAAATAAATAAATAAAATTTTAAAAACCAATGTTATCGTTTTATTATTATTTTATTTGTCACAATGTAATAGTATTGTATGTAATGAGCACCTGCACTTGTTTCTCTCAAATCATTACTAGTGTGGTTTATAGACATACAACTCGATTTAGAAAAGTGTCTCTGGCTAGACAGAAGCATTGCAGGCATCCCTCCTTGCTGGCAGGAGATAACTGTAGTTCTTTGGCTGTACAAGGTTGGAGGTGGGGAAACGCAACAGACAGGAGTTATATTTATGTGCAGATTACACTTGATTATCTCTGCAAATACAAGAGACTCTGAATGGTTCTCCTCTTATTCATTTAAGTGTGTCCTTTGGAAAGCATATCAGAACATGTGTACAAATGATTTTCATAGAATCTGGAGCCCCGCACAGCGAACCATGCTTTGTGGACCTGTGTCAGGAGGCCCTGAAGAGGAAGCAGCGTGCCATCACCAAGCTTCCGTGCTTACACCCTTGCATGGAGTGTAATCTGCACAAGTGGTTTAACGTGGCAACTATACACCCACCAAAGTTATTTTAGGAAGAGGAATAGATTTTCTCACATGAGGAGTGAAAATATTAGCCCAAATCAACATCTTAAGGAAGGAGCATAGGAGAGACAGACAGAGACAGAGACAGAAATAGATTCGGTCCATTTCTCTGGGCTCTGACACTTTATCACAGGACAGACCTGTAGTGAGAAAAAGCTAGGACAGTGCTTCCATCCTGACACTTCCTCCCTCAGGAATGTGAAGCAAGATCAGTGGCCTTAGGGTTTTTATGTGACGTTTGAATTATGTGACTATATCATCAAGACAGTTTCCTGGAGGAGGACCTAGACAGGCT
The DNA here is from genome assembly GCF_963455315.2 of Globicephala melas. Taxonomy (NCBI): domain Eukaryota; kingdom Metazoa; phylum Chordata; class Mammalia; order Artiodactyla; family Delphinidae; genus Globicephala; species Globicephala melas. The sequence goes on along the minus strand of NC_083319.1, from coordinate 110,670,377 downwards.
GCCCACATCTTGCTGTAACATGGGTACTGGTTCTGAGGCTCTTCTACCTCATGAGAGGGATTGAATGGATGTCTTTTCACGTGCTATTGGTGAACGATTGACTGGAGAACAAAAACAAAGGAATCGTTGAAATATTAGACCTCCGTGGTTACTGGTCATGTTTATAACTTCAACTGCTGCTCAGACACATGAGAAATAAGTGTCATTTAGTCTGTGTAACCAACAGGATGTCTGTATACATACGTGTGAATTGATTATTTGATCGAAATGATGATAGGTAGATGGAGAGATAGATCAGTCAATCAACATGATGGTGATGGGGTTGATGATAGACAGATCGATAGGTAGAGATAGTTGATAGATTTAGAGAGAAAGAGAGAGATTTATGTTAAGGAATTGGCTCACACAATGTGGACACTTGCTAAGTCCAAGATCAAGGCGCTGGCAAGGTTGGATTCCTCTGCAGTGTGTCCCCTTGACTTACAGACGTGCACCCTCCTGCTGCCTCATGACATGCTCATCCCTCTACGCACACATGTCCCTGTGTCTCTCTGTGTGTCCTAATTTCCTTTTCTTCTAAAGATACCAATCAGATTGTATTCAGGGCGACACTAAAGGCCTCATTTTAACTTACCCCTTTAAAAGTCCCATCTCCAAATACAGTCACATTGTGCAGGATTGAGGGTTAGCACCACAACATACGAATTTGGAGAGGGTGGGGGGAGACCACAATTCAGCCCCTAACAGTCTAGTTGTAAAATTAGGTTTCTCTACTTTAAGTTACTTATTATTGAAATATCATTTTATTAATGAATTTTTGGAGGTTATACCGAAGCATGCAACCAAAACTTCTATATCTGCCTAGATACTTTTAAGCTCAAGTTAGAAAAATAAACAGAGAAACAGACAAAAACCGAAGTCTTACAGACTTTTTTAAAGCAAAACATATACCGATTCATAAAACTGGAGGCGGAAGTTTTAGGGATGGCTTAATCCAGTGGCCGTGGCTCTGATTCCCAGACTGGCACTCCACAACATTCAGCTTTTGTCCTACGGCTGGTTCCTAGGACAAAGCCACATACCTTCAAGTGATAATGCCCAGAGGGGAAAGAAGTTGTGCTTCCCTAAGGATTTCTCTTAAACGTGAGGGAATTTATCCCAAAAACCCTTAGGAAACTTCCAGGGATTTTATTTCTGACTTAGGTCATATTCCCATTCCTGAAGCAACCCTTATGCCTTTCAATAAACTTAAGTAGGTTCTTGCATTGTTTACTGAGAAAAGAAATGAGGTACTCATGAGTGATCGTCTTTAAGGTTCAAACATGGCCAACCCCCCAAATTTGTAGCAACACAGTGGTGGAAGGCAGAATAGATTTGGAAGATAATACCATGATGACCTCTATAATTGCCCGTGGAAAGGAAATGCAACTCACACTTTAAATTTGAGCACAAGCGACTTAAATGAAGAATATTTTGCACAGAGAATAGCAAACAATTTTCTGCAAATTTGTGCTGTTTCTAGAGAGGTTGAAGAGACTGGCATTGAAGACTCATATTTATTTTATTGTCTATATTAGATTATGGTCCAGTGACTATAATGTCTTTAAACCATAAGAAAATAAGTTGGTTTAATATTGGCTCCCTGGACGTGGAGTGTTTGTTTATTGGGTATAATGTGGCATTTTAACTGAGAGCAATGATTGTTTAATTTCATTTCCAGTATCTTGAAATAATCTAAAACATTCATCTTCCTGCTACTGTTATAAATCAAGAAGCATTGACTTCCATTTCTAACGACATTTATGTTAGTTTTATTTTCACTTTACAGGATCTTGTATGTTTGATAAAAACATGAAAGATTCTCAGAAAAACTGAAAATTGTTTAAAAACAATGTTCAGGTTCTTTTACTCTGCTATAAACTGTTATTATTTGGAAGAGTTTTTGTAGCTTGAAGCAAAAGTTGTAGCTCCTAATTTTGCGTTTGAATATATCTTCAAAAGGCTCCAATTAGTACTATAACCTAACATTGAAATTCTTTTTTTTAATTTTCTTTTTTTTATTTATATTTTTCCTTATTAGTCATCCATTTTGTACACATCACTGTATCCATGTCAATCCCAATCGCCCAATTCATCCCACCACCACCACCATGCTGTTTTCCCCGCTTGGTGTCCATCATTTTGTTCTCTACATCTGTGTCTCAATTTCTACCCTGCAAACTGGTTCATCTGTACCATTTTTCTAGGTTCCACATATATGCGTTAATATACGATATTTGTTTTTCTCTTTCTGACTTACTTCACTCTGTATGACAGTCTCTAGATCCATCCACGTCTCAACAAATGACCCAGTTTCATTCCTTTTTATGGCTGAGTAATATTCCATTGTATATATGTACCACATCTCCTTTTTCCATTCGTCTGTCAATGGGCATTTAGGTTGCTTCCATGACCTGGCTATTGTAAATAGTGCTGCAATGAACACTGGGGTGCATGTGTCTTTTTGAATTATGGTTTTCTCTGGGTATATGCCCAGTAGTGGGATTGCTGCATCATACGGTAATCATATTTTTAGTGTTTTTTTTTTAACATCTTTTTTGGAGTATAATTGCTTTACAATGGTGTGTTAGTTTCTGCTTTATAACAAAGTAAATCAGTTATACATATACATATGTTCCCATATCTGTTCCCTCTTCTGTCTCCCTCCCTCCCACCCTCCCTATACCACCGCTCTAGGTAGTCACAAACCACCGAGCTGATCTCCCTGTGCTATGCAGCTACTTCCCACTAGCTATCTATTTTATGTTTGGTAGTGTATATATGTCCATGCCACTCTCTCACTTCTTCCCAGCTTACCCTTCCCCCTCCCCATATCCTCAAGTCCATGCTCTAGTAGGTCTGTGTCTTTATTCCTGTCTTACCCCTAGGTTCTTCATGACCTTTTTTGTTTTATTTTTATTTTTTTCTTAGATTCCATATGTATGTGTTAGCATACGATATTTGTTTTTCTCTTTCTGACTTACTTCACTCTGTATGACAGACTCTAGGTCCATCCACCTCACTACAAATAACTCAATTTCGTTTCTTGTTATGGCTGAGTAGTAGTCCATTGTATATATGTGCCACATCTTCTTTATCCATTCATCTGCTGATGGACACTTAGGTTGCTTCCATGTCCTGGCTATTGTAAATAGAGCTTCAATGAACATTGTGGTACATGACTCTTTTTGAATTATGGCTTTCTCAATGTATATGACCAGTAGTGGGATTGCTGGGTCATATGGTAGTTCTATTTTTAGTTTTTTTAAGGAACCTCCATACTGTTCTCCACAGTGGCTGTATCAATTTACATTCCCACCAACAGTGCAAGAGGGTTCCCTTTTCTCCACACCTTCTCCAGCATTTATTGTTTCTAGAATTTTTTGATGATGGCCATTCTGACTGGTGTGAGATGATATCTCACTGTAGTTTTGATTTGCATTTCTCTAATGATGAATGATGTTGAGCATTCTTTCATGTGTTTGTTGACAATCTGTATGTCTTCTTTGGAGAAATGTCTGTTTAGGTCTTCCACCCATTTTTGGATTGGGTTGTTTGTTTTTTTGATATTGAGCTGCATGTGCTGCTTGTAAATTTTGGAGATTAATCCTTTGTCAGTTGCTTCATTTGCAAATATTTTCTCCCATTCTGAGGGTTGTCTTTTGGTCTTGTTTATGGTTTCCTTTGCTGTGCAAAAGCTTTTAAGTTTCATTAGGTCCCATTTGTTTATTTTTGTTTTTATTTCCATTTCTCTAGGAGGTGGGTCAAAGGGGAGCTTGCTGTGATTTATGTCATAGAGTGTTCTGCCTATGTTTTCCTCTAAGAGTGTGATAGTGTCTGGCCTTACATTTAGGTCTTTAATCTATTTTGAGTATATTTTTGTGTATGGTGTTAGGGAGTGTTCTAATTTCATACCTGTCCAGTTTTCCCAGCACCACTTATTGAAGACGCTGTCTTTTCTCCACTGTATATTCTTGCCTCCTTTATCAAAGATAAGGTGACCATATGTGTGTGGGTTTATCTCTGGGCTTTCTATCCTGTTCCATTGATCTATATTTCTGTTTTTGTGCCAGTACCATACTGTCTTGATTACTGTAGCTTTGTAGTATAGTCTGAAGTCAGGGAGCCTGATTCCTCCAGCTCTGTTTTTCTTTCTCAAGATTGCTTTGGCTATTCGGGGTCTTTTTTGTTTCCATACAAATTGTGAAAATTTTTGTTCTAGTTCTGTGAAAAATGCCAGTGATAGTTTGATAGGGATTGCATTGAATCTGTAGATTGCTTTGGGTAGTAGAGTCATTTTCACAATGTTGATTCTTCCAATCCAAGAACTTGGTATATCTCTCCAACCATTTGTGTCATCTTTAATTTCTTTCATCAGTGTCTTATAATTTTCTGCATACAGGTCTTTTGTCTCCTTAGGTAGGTTTATTCCTAGATTGAAATTCTTAATACATAATAGATTTGTATTTTCATAATAAGATCTGCTTGTTTACAGAATATAGTGAGAAAGAAAAAAAGCTTTCTTCTGGGGAATTATTTGTATCATGATGGTCCTGCACTTATACATCAGCCTGCAAGGTGTGGATGACTAGAGCCCTGAGTGTTTATCATCTTGGGAAGAAAACAGAAACCAGGAACATAGTCCAGTATTCAGTGATTTAACCTGAACTCCTAAGAGTCTTCAGTATATTCCTTGCAGAGCCATAGAATGGAAAAACAATTTTTTGAGCTCTTAATCATACGTGTGTGTGTGTGTGTGTGTGTGTGTGTGTGTGTAGTTAAATCTTATTTAACAATTATGGCTAAGTAGGTCTGGCGATAGAGAAAATGAGTTCTTGATCGGAAACTTCCTATTCACAGATAAACTGAATTTGCCCAAAGAATGGTCATTGATTACACAAAGAAAAAGACTCACCCAAAACCTCCCATTATATCTGGTTAAAAAAAAAAAAAATCATGCCCTGTTTCTGCCCACCCCGTTACTGTGGCGTCTGGCTCCCCTGGAGGTCTTACCCTGCTGCTGCAGCTGCCCGGCAGGAGAATCTTGGCTAATGGCCGTCAAGTCTCCTGCACTTCCTTCTCCCGCTGCTGACCCAGAAAACTACTTAGGTAGAGCTGTAGGATCAGCAGTGTTTTTTTGTTTTTGTTTCTGTTCTTGTTCTTTTCTGTAATTGCAAGTGTGCGCCATCCTTGGAGTCATTCTTAGGACTCTAACGCTGTGTCTCCTTTCTGTTTAGTCGTGTTTAACATCCAATATCCAAACCTTCCCAAGCTTCGTCTTCTCTTGTGGCACCCAGCCACCCACCTCTCTCCTCCTTCCTGAACCCTTCTGTTTTTTCTTCTGAAACTTGAATTCCATGACTAACAAATTCTATTATACTCTCAGCCGCTTCACTACACACCCGCATACAGTCTCGCTTTCACCAAATTTAGCAGATCCCTGAAGGTATGATTCCCTAGATTTTCTTTTACGTATAGACGGCTCATTTTCTGTCACCTTGCTGCTGCCCTGGGTTATGCAAATCCTGCCATTGGATGTGACCTCATAGATAAGCGATATGCTTCCGTCTTGTCATTTTATCTGACTTTATCAGACTTCAGGATTCCAGCATCAGTATCCCCTTTGACCTTCCTGTAAGGCTTAAGTGCTCTTGGCCCAAAAGGATATTAATTTTTCCAATTCACTGGGGGTACTTACACTTGTTCAGTGTATGTGAACACATCATAGACCTGTGAGTGAATCTGGGATCTCTTTATGTCCATGGTTTCAGTTCTTAAACAATCCCTCACAGAGATTTCCATCTATTATATCAATATGGTTCTACAGTATCTTTAAACTTCTAATACAATTAATACATTAAATTCCCACTAAGAAAAGTGTTCCTCTTCACAAAAGTGGGTAATATATATTAATAGACATACTGTACTAATAATATAAAGGAAGCAGAAGTGGTATTAAACTTGAGCTCTCAATCAGGAATTGCATGAGACAGACCTAATTTTTTTGAGTACCAACATTGTCCCTGTTAATCCAAGTGGTTCTTAGTTTGGGTTCTCTCAAGAGAAAACCTTGATATAAGGATGTCTTACAAATAGATTATTGAGGATGTGATTCCCAGGAAGCATGGTGAGGGAGCAGGGAATTAAGATAGGAGAGAAAGGAAAGCCGCCAATGTTGGCGTGGCCGGTATCTCTGTGGAAAACTGGGGTCAGTCCTGGGGAGACCCTCGGAGGACTGTAGAACCTGTCTCGGCTCTTCCCCCCAAGAGTGTGGAACTGGGGTGGTTACCCATCAGCTTTCATTCCTTGCAAGACAGAGAGTTGACTGTGGCACATTAATTCCCCTGAACATACGGTGTGGACTGAGCACCACCGCGTCCAACTCCCTGCAGCCTCAGAACACGCGAAAGCAAGGTGGGAAGCTGCCTGTATATAGAGCAACTGTCTGCAGATGAACTCCAGGCTACAACGAACGGGAGAGTGTGGAAAGAGGCTTGACAGTTTCCTTCACTGTAACCTAGGCTACGTTAGGGGAAGGAAAATATCCTGTGGCATTTTTCCAAACATAGCTAAACTAGGTGGAAAGGGACTCTGCTTTGCACAGTCAATAACAGCTTCTGACTGATGGAGAAGTCGCCACCCCATGGCTGCATTTTCTAGCACCAATGGTTTCCTCTCTTGCGTGGCATGGCCAGAGGGGCTGGAAAAGTGAGCAGGAGAGTTTCACTACCTCATCGTGAAAGCGACACGCCTCACCACAGCTAAGAACTAACCAGAACTAGTTATGTATCCCTATTTTGCTTCCAGAAAGCTGGGGCTGATGGGGAAGCAGAGTACACCTAGCAAGCATTACTGTCTGCTGTATTCCATCATTCTGATCATGAATAGAAATGGTCGTAGTTGTACTAACAGTAGCAGTGGCTATAATAGTATATGGTTATAATCGTAGCCCTCGTAATTTTTTGATGCTATAGGAAACCTGTGCAGCAAAAAGAAATCGAGAGATCTGAAATCTTACCCAAAAAGGTGTCATTTTTTTATACATTTAGTTGTTTCACATTAAGGAGAAAAAAAGTTAGTGATCACCCAAACAATATCTAATTGGGATGCTTTGAGTGTTAAATGGGGGAAATTGCATCTCAAAATAATTTAAGCCCGGAGGTGGGGAGGGGGATAAATCAGGAGTTTGGGATTAACATAGACACACTACTATATACAAAATATGGAGAGATAAACATCAAGGACCTACTGTAGAGCACAGGGAACTCTACTCAGTATCTTGTAATAACCTATAATGGAAAAGAGTGTTAAAAAAAGAATATATATATTTATATATATGTATAATGGAATCACTTTGCCGTACTAGTGCAACAGTTTGCTGAAACAAACACAACATTGTAAATCAACTAATTTCAAAAAAAAATTTTTTTAAGTAAAATAAAAAATATAAATAAAATTATGTAAGCCCTCCTCCCAGTACCCAGTACTGAACGATTCAGGTTAGATATCGGGAGAGCTGAGGCGGGATTCCAAATACCGTCCTTACCACCTAGTGTTTGGTCCTGTCACCTGGACGGCCCCGTTCTCAGATAATCAGGTTCTTTCCATGATGGAATAAAGCGAGGTGGGTTCAAAACAGAAATGTGACAGAGGTAAGAGGACACAAAATTCAGTCTTGACATGACTGGGACTGTTGCAAGGTAATGCTTGCTTTCTGGGCCTTTGACTCTTTCTCTCGTGGACAATTTTCACTCTTTTTCTGGGACTTCTGGGATGGTGTCCTGTTTGCAGAACTATACAAAGAAAATCCCATCCACAAATCATCCTGCAAACTTTTAACACATAGGCCTGTCAAGAGGGTGGGCGGGGGGTAAGAGTGGGTAGTGATTTGGGATGTTTATTGTGTTTGGGTTTTATTAAGTTTTATATTTCACTAATCAGTTTTACCATTGGGTCTCAGACAAAACTGCCATTTTAAGAGCGCCCACCTGTTCTTGGGGTTCAAGTACAGTCAGAAAACGTGAGAATTCTCTCCCCTGATGGAGTCGTCGCCCACCCCTGAAACCGTCTCTCAGGAAATACCATGCTTTGATGGACGTCAGGTCTGATCTGGGAGATAGAGATGCCACAGAGCACGAGACAGGAGACGGGGAGGGTGGGTCATTCTCCAGCGGAAAGTCTGGTGGCAAAACTCACAGGTTCCATCTCATAAACTATAAACTAGGACGCGAGGGAGGCAATTGAAGGTCTGGTTAGACTAGAGGCAACAGAATTAAAGGCATCTTGAAATCTGTCCCACGTTGGCTACTCCATCAGTTGTTTTCTTGGGCAAGAGAAATAGAAAAACGGCAAGAAGAAGGGAGGGTGACAACAGGGCAGTTTCTCTCCTCTGTCTTCTCAGGTTCCCTTGCGACTTGTTCCACAGTTTTCGGCTTCCTGGTGACTTGTAGCAACTTTCACCTCGTTACTAGGACTTATGTATCATTGCTTGAGTAAAGAATACACACAATTGTGTACTTTTCCATATCTGTTTGAAAGCTCTCTTGGCTAAAAATTAAATTTGAAATTATTAGCATAATTGAATCTTTACTTACATCCGTAAAGTATTTGTTTCCTCAGGACATTCTGTATCTAGATTTCTAGGATCTTTTAAAAAATAGGAACATTTCACAATCATTTTAAATCAACTTCAAAGTAGAGTTATAATAGAATGATGCTTTTGATTCTTCCATAAATTGTATCATGTCATTTTGTCCATTTCAGGTGTTGCTCTAAGTCATCATGCCATCCCTCACAGCTACCTCTTAATTATATTCTCTAATAGTAGTATTCATACCTTTTTAATATTCTCTAGGTTTCATTCAAGGGCAGTTTTATTTCTTAAGCCTTCATACAGTCTAAAGCTATCAGTGTCACCAAAATAATATTCACGCAATCTTTAATCCAATTTTCTATGTCAGATAATTCTTTAAGATTTTACAGTTGGTCGCTTCTATTTTCTCTTCCCTTTGAGAGATGAATTCAGTTCTAAAACAGTTACATGTGTCCTCAGTTTATATCCTCGATCATATGCCTTCAGCTGTCTCTCCATTTCTGGACTATCTTTGGCAAATTTCTGGCCTTTGAGTGTAATTACAAGTGAGCAGAGGATATGAACCAAGTTTTAATAAACTGTTATCTCTTGTAGCTTGCTAGAGCTAACAGGATAAAACTAATTGCACACCTAGTTACTCATAAGAGTCCTAAGTAGACAGATTTCAAGCTCCAATTTTAAATGTGATCCTCATCTGATTTACAATTATTTATTCTTTGGCATCGATTTAAACCTCTTGTTCTAAATTACAGAGTGTTATTAAGATTAATAATTTGCCGTCATAGATTATTTTTGATAAAGTTATCTATTGGTTTCCTCTTCTGATGGACGATGGTAAAGGAAGAAATTTACAGGGAACCCTTCAGAAGAAAGAGGGATGATACATCAGTTACAGAGATAAAAATCAACAACCACACTTTGGATTTGGTTCGGGTAGATATTATTACAATGATGGGAATTCTAAGAATCCGTGAGTCTTTGCTTTTACACTGCTCTGTTTCTACCTTCCTGGATCTTCTCAAATTCTCCCTCCGACCTCACCCACCTTGGATTCATTGGATGAAACACTTTCAGTTTCATTACTTGCTCTGTTCAGTTGTCCTAATTACTTACATTAATGAAGCAAGAAAATGTTGGAAATATTTTTAATAAAATTCAGCACACATAGGAACATGAGTGGAAAATTCAGTCAAACAGGGGAAACAGATGCATTCAGATTAACCTATACAATATGCTCTAATTTTATGTCCTAAAGGGACATTTGAGTAAAAATATCTAGTTAAAACTTTCGAAGTAATAAAATATTGCCAAGCATTTGTGGAGATAGGAATTGAAATTCTATTGTCTGACAGGAAATTATTAAAAAATTGTTTAGTAAAGCAGACATTGTCTTTTTTAGAAATCACTTTCTTCTCCAAGGATTTTTTTTTTTAAGTTAAACTTTTTTATCAAATTCATTTAATATTTGCTTGGACAAAATGACAAAAAGAAAAAAAAGAAAAGATGTTTAGAACCCTGGGTTTAATTTATTTCTAGGTAGCTAATTTACATTTGTAATCAGATGCATTTCTTGCATTTTCTCATTTTTTTTTTCATAGAACAATGTGCCTGGTTACATGATACTTCTGCTTTGGGTATAGATTGCAGTAAGAGGAGTATTTCACAGTTGAAACGAATTGTGTTAGGCAGTTAGCCGTGGGAGTAATTAAAGAAGACATAAATGTAGGTTGTCAGGAAGAGGAAAAACGATCGCCTTTAAGGTGGAATTTGGAAAGAAACTGGGGTTTGACGAAGCAGAGATTCTTGAAGGCTGCTGCAGATGACACAATCTGAGAAAATCATTTAATAAAGAAAGTTAGTGAAGAAGAAGAGAGATGTCTTCACATAAGATATAGACATTTGTCTTAAAATTATTCGATGTGTTATAAAATAATTATGTCAACCATAAACTGTGCTTTTAACTTAGTGTTTCAGGTGGAGATCTTTCTTTAAGAAGTACTTTAAGAAACAGTCTTTCTTAAAATTCTTCTAGGGACACTTTTAACTAGAATTATTAAAAGGAGGAAATGAATGAGGTGAGATCAGCTAAATAATGAATGAGGTAGCACTTACTAATAATACGTGATACAAACACACGCTCACTCATAATACACTCCCTCATACATCAGATATACTATGAGATAGACACCCACATATCTGATAGCATTTTAAAATTCTCAAACAGAGAACATGAGACCCCACAATATAGTAAAAATCGATAAAATTTGTACTCTTCCAGGAAATGTGAGCTGTGGGATTATTGTGTATGATTTCTATAGAGGAGCGATGAATAATAACGAACAGAAATACATAACTGTCTCTCTAGTGTCTTATCTGAATTCCTCTTTCCCGGGAAATTAGTGAATGCCTTTGCTCAAATGGCTCTTGAAGTGTCATCAGTGATCTGGTCAGCACTTTCCTTTCACTATCCCGGTTCTATCTGCCGTAGGACTCACATCTCTGAGATACTCCGAGTTTCTTTCACAAACACTATTAACTCTCTAGTATCAGATCTTAGATCTTAGTATCAGGCCGCAATTGCTGAAAGATGCAGAAGCTTTCTGCAACAATTCGAATTCAGCTTCGCCAGGTCTGTTAGCCATGCTGTGTCTCTCCTGATTTCTCTAATCCATGAAGTATGAGAGCTTTTATAAAGGATGCTCTACAGAGTGCAAACCTGCCTGAGTATTTCTTACAACTCTTGCTCTGGCCTGGACTTTGTAAGCCTTCACTACTTTAGGGTGGATAAGAAATGTTTTTCCTATGTGTAAACGCACATTCCTCTAATGTGTTTTGGGTTTTAATGCCCCCAAACAATCAGAACTGGCTACCACAATTGAATTAACAACCTAAAGCCCCTGAGGGATATGTCTGACTCTCCAGGTCTGTAACTGTAGTGTAGCCACTGCTCATAAGTGTATGGCTAAATTCAGCATAGCATGAACAATTTAAGACTTTCTGCTTTATGGCTAAATTCATCATAGCATAAACAATCTAAGACTTTCTAGCCTCTTATGTCCTTTAATTGCAAGAGGATAAAATAATTTGTATTCACCTTGACCCTCAGTCATCAAGAAAAGTTTAAATTACATTCAGTTTCCATGGTTAAAAAGGCAAAAAAAAAGTAGATGAAACATGTTATTTAAATATCCATAAAACCAGTTATAAACTTCAAAGTTAGTATTTAAAGGCATAAAATTCAGGTTTCTGGAAAAGCCCTCTACGTGCAAAAAACTTTATTAAGGAAAACTTCTTGTTTTCCATTGATGGAGGATAAATAACTGGTCACTGGAGTTAGTTTCAGTAACTTAAACACAATCATATTTTGCGTCTGTTTGGTTGAAGATAAGAGCATCTCATAGAGAAACCCTGAGAACATGTTATTAACTCATTGATATTAACTATTATGAACTGCATTACACTATCCCCATAATATTCATGCAGGTTCTGTTTTTCTTTGCTAATAAGAATAATCAAAATATTTCATGTGTTTGTGAAATCTGTTAAATTAGCTATTAGAAACTATGCGGGTATCAGGAAGATAATCAAGTGAAAGTGACATGTGGAAAAACGTATTTAGTTCAGATGAAGCAACTCTTAATCAGGATCAACAACACTGAGTCATGTAGTATTATAACAACTACCAGCAGTCATGACAGTAAATAGGAAAACAGAGCAAAACGACATGAACTTCAACATAGGGAACCTAATCAGAGCAGAAAGTAACATCCATTGCAATTGACTGTACTATAATCAATTATTCCAAAAAAATTTAAGAGAAAATCAGTTAACAATCTAATTAAAAATCATCCAATGCCCTCAGTTATTCTGTTTAAATGAGATCATTTTAGTTCCTCGTTTAGAATTTAGACTAATTATTCAATTTAAATTTCAGGGTAACATCGACCTTATAAAACCTCTATTCCAGGCATTTAAATTTAGACTGTTAAATATTCTGAATGAACACTTGGCCCACCTGGCAAAATCATTGGCATTTTTTGGATCATTTCAGGATATCTCCCCTTTTCTTTCCTTAAATTAAATACCACTCCCCTTTCCATGTGGTTTAGAGATAGTAATAAAATAGGTCAAATTTTAAACTCTGTGATCTTTTTATTATCGACTTTTCAAACGCTTGGAGCACTGGAGTCCTGTCATTTTTTTATACCTGAACTGCGATTTCTTTTATTCTGCTGTGCCTAGACCTTTTGTAATCACATTTTCCCATGTGGTCATGAAATTAGGCTTTATAAAACAGAATAATTACATTTTCTGACCAGTTGTCAGCTGTTTTTACTAAAAAGAATCAAGATGTATTTTGAATTGGTAATTTCAAATACTCTCTAGACAGAGGGAATCAAGATGGCAGGGTCAGAAGACCCTGAGCTCACCTCCTCCCATGGGTATTTATCTGAAGAAAACAGAAACACTTTGAATTTGAAAAGATACGTGCATCCTTATGTCCATTGCAGCATTACTTACAATAGTCAAGATAGTAAAGCCACCTAAGTGTCTATGGTTAGATGAATGGAGAAAGAAGAGTGGTATGTGTGTGTATATATATATATATATATATATCTATATATATATATCTATATATCTATATATGTACATATATAGATATATAGATATAAACGCACACAGAATGAAATATTAGCCGTAAAAAACATAAAATTTTGCCATCAACGACAACATGAATGGATCTAGAGAGTATTCTGCTATGTGAAATAAGTCACATAGAGAAAAACAGATACCATATGATCTCACTTATATGTGGAAATCTAAAAAAGCAAAGCAAATGAACAAACAAAATAAGGTGCAAACAGACTCATGGATACAAAGAACAACTAGGTGGTTGCCAGAGGGGAGGGGAGGGGAGGGGAGGGGGGGTGGCTTGGAAAAATAGGTAAAGGGAATTAAGATGTACAAACTTTCAGTTATAAAATGAATATACAGCATAAGGAATAATATCAATGATACTGTAATAACTTTGTATGTGGACATATGTTTACTAGACTTATGGTGATTATTTTGTAATGTATTTAAATGTCAAATCACTATGTTGTACACTTGAAGCTAACGTAATGTCGTATGTCAACTCTACCTCATTAAGAAATAAATTAATTAATTTAAAAAGTATACTCCTAATAAGTATATTCCAATGTCTTTCACACGAGTGCATACACACACACACCCCCCACACACACAAATTACAGACAAAAATGGTGTCAGTTTTCTAGTGGAATCCAAACCATTTAAAATGTCAGTGAAGTGAGAGAGTGCATGGACATTTATACAATACCAAATGTAAAATAGGTAGCTAGTGGGAAGCAGCCGCATAGCACAGGGAGATCAGCTTGGCGCTTTGTGACCACCTAGAGGGGTGGGATAGGGAGGGTGGGAGGGAGACGCAAGAGGGAGGAGTTATAGGGATATATGTATACGTATAGCTGACTCACTTTGTTATACAGCAGAAACTAACCCACCATTGTAAAGCAATTATACTCCAATAAAGATGTTAAAAAATAAAATGCCAGTGAAAAAAATAAAATGTTAGCTGAAACACCATCACACATCACATGTCTTGAACAATTTTAAATAAGTTCCATGATTTAAAATTATCTGTGTCTGTTTGCACAGGAATGTGCTTGTAGCTCCTAGGGGCTGATCTGATCTCTCTCTACTGTGTCTTTAAAATACTGTGGCTGTAAATGTTTCACTGTTTGTAAAGAGAAAACTGTCCCAGTGCGTGGTCTTCAGGTCTCCATCCCCATTAGATCTCTACTGATTAGTTGGATTTGTTTCCACATCCACTTTTTTGTTTAACTTAAGGACTTATTTTTGACTTAACTCAACAGGTCTTTTCATTTTCACTCACCCCAAAAATATTAGTGAGCTGTGTAGATTTTCATATATAATTCATAAGGGAAGTGGGGGAGGATTTTAAATCAAACGACCAAGAGCAAATTAATAACCATTATCAAAATTGTGTTTTTGTTTTTGTTTTCCAGAGACTCTTCTTCCTGGAAAGCCCATGCTGGGATCTTTTCCAGCCCCCTTTCCTCTCATCGTCTTGTTTCTCAGGCTCTAGAGTCGCCCTAGTGTTTCTGTCCATCTCTTCACCAGTCTTGGGATGCTTTCTATATCCTTAGGCAGAGCAATTTAGCCAGTCCCAACTTCTGCTCCAACCTTGCAAATCTACATCCATCCTCTAGTGGTCACTGTGTGGTAAAGCGGGGGAGGGGGTGAATTTGAACAACGAACAAAAAGTAACAAAGATTAATAATAGGCTTTAACTATCTACCAGGAAAGAAAGAAGGAAGGGAGGGAGGGAGGGGGAAAGTAACCAACTATTTAAAGTTCTTTTTAAGTGCCAAAAATGCATATGGATGTCAGAAAACTTCGCAGTCAGTCCAAATGTGATGTCTCTCTCCCACATGTTTTGTGGAAATTGACAGTTTGACATATGTGAAGGCTCACCTTCTGTCTGTGAAACACCTGAATCCTTCTCATTTACTTAGCAAACGCATTTCTCAAAGGGAGTCCAAAGAAACTGTCCTTTAAGTCCCATTTAAATGATCATGAATCCCAAATAGATGATGACCAAACACACGTGGCTTTGTGCCATGTTAGGTTGTTTTACATTCCTTCTTTCCTTAAAATTACTACTGATTCGTTTTGCTTCATCATGATTTATCTTAAGCCCGGTGTGGGTAAATCTGTGGTTTATTTTCCCAGTCTTGGTGAGTCTTTTTTCGTGCATGTTCTCCAGATGCCTAACAGGGATTTAAATAACAATAGTCCTCACTCAGGTGTTTCCCAGTTCAGGACCTTCTGCAGCCTCAGCCATTTCACAAGGCAATGTGGATGGTACTTGAGTTCGTGGCAAAGGACCACAGGCGCCTTGCCGTGCTGAAGAGGAGAGCTGGGGATGAATCCCTCCCTATTCTGGATGGCACACAGAACCATCAAACAGTCAGAGAGACCATACAGTTATCCTGGTTTCTTAGGAGACTCCGAGGACCAAATCAACACTGATTCTCTCCCTTCCTACAGGGCGTATCTTACTAACTAGAAAGGTTAGAGTTTACTAAATGGTACTTCTGTTGCACCCTTTGCCTAGGAAGAGAGCTGTGGGATCTTTAAGCTTCCTTGTTACAAAAGCAGTCAGATATTTTATTTTACACGGTAATAAAAGCAGCTGCTGCCACTTGAGACAGCTAGCACGAGGCAGTGAGTGCTGTGAGTGCGTTGTTGTATTTTCTAAGAAAAGTGCTCATTAAAGCACAGTTTTTCCCTAACCCCAAACACTAATGGGAGTGGAACGAGCTGTAGACACTCTCCCTTCAACAGGTTAGAGGAGAGCCGCGTTAGGTCGGACCTCTGAATACCTGCACCGTACGATGAATACAGATGGAGTAGGGGAGCCAGGATAGAGGAAAATGGATGAGGACCGTACCTTTACATCCAGCAGGAGTTCCGTACATTCTTATTTTTTAATCTTTTAATTTTATTGGAGTATAGTTGATTTATAATGTTGTATTAGCTTCAGGTGTACAGCAATGTGATTCAGTTATACATATACATATATGCATTCTTTTTTAGATTCTTTTCTCATATAGGTTATCACAGAATATGGGGTAGAGTCCCCTGTGCTATACAGTAGGTCCTTATTGGTTATCTATCATATACAGTAGTGTGCATGTGTTCATCCCAAGCTCCTGATTTATCCCTCCCCGCCATATTTCCCCTGAGTTTGTTTTCGCTATCTGTAAGTCTGCTTCTGTTTTGTAAATAAGTTCATTTGTATCTTAATTCACTTGTCCAAATTCTGTTATGTTTCCAACTAATGCATAAGACAAAGAGAGCCAGGTAGAGATAATAACATTTCAAAAATACAAAAAAAAAAAAGCCACGTTTTCTTTCAGGAAGTTCTCTAAAATTAACTGCTCTGTTTATCAACAAGCCCTTAACTAGCACCTACTACGTAAGAGCGTGGGATACAGAGAAAGGGAAGCAGTGGCACTGCCTTTCACTCGCCAATATCGTAGTTGAGGAGGTGAGTTCACGTGTGTGAAAGGGTGGTTGGCAATGTCAGACAAATGCTGAATGGGAACTGTTGACACAACACCTTGTAGGGGTTCAGAGGCAATTTGACAAGGATGATAAGGGTCATTTAATCCAGAGAGGAAGTAGGATCTGAGATGGTTCTAAGGTGGAGATAATTATTTTCCATGTTGTGAACAAAATTATGGAAACTTTGATAATAGAGAAATTGCAACCCAGAGCCTGACACCTGGCCAGAACACAAATATCTGTTGAAGAAATACCACAATACCAACCCACCCCCCTTTATCCACAGTTTCAGTTTCTATGATTTCAGTTACGATGGTCAACTGCAGTCTGAAAATAATTAATGGAACATTCCAGAAACAAATGATTTATGTTTTACGTTGTGCACCATTCTGAGCAGTGTGATGAAATGTCTCGCCATCTCCGTCCATCCCACTGGGAACTCGGACCTGAGTCATCCCTTTGTCCAGCATGTCCAGCCCGTTAGTCACTTAGTAGCATCTGGGGTATTGGATTGACTATCTCAGTATTGTGTTCAAGTGGCCCTTGTTTTACTTTAAAATGGCCCCAAAGCTCAAGAGTAGTGATGCTGGTACTTCACATATGCCAGAGTGAAGCCAGAAAGTGCTTCCTTTAAGTGAAAGGTGAAAGGTCTCAACTTAAGAAAAAGAATCTTATGCTAAGGTTGCTAAATTCATTGCTGAAAGAATGAATCTTCTATCTGTGAAATTGTGAAGAAGAAAAAAAATTGTGCTACTTTTGCTGTCACACCTCAAACTGCAAAAGTTAACAGCCACAGGTGCTTAGTTAAGATAGAAAAGGCATGAAATTTGTGAAATATGTTATTTTGAGAGAGAGAGAGAGACATCACATTCACATAACTTTTATTTCAATATATCATTATAATTGTTCCACGTTATTATTAGTTACTGTTGTTAGTCTCTTACTGTGCCTAATTTATTGATTAAACTTTATCACAGGTATGTATGTACAGGAAATAACAGTATATATAGGCTCTAGTACTATCCATGGTTTCATGCATCCACTGGGGACCTTGGAACGTATCCCCTGTATGGGGGGGGGGCAACTGTATTTTAATACACACAATAAATACAGTAAGTCCCCTGAACATGAACAAGTTCCATTCTGAGAGCGTGTTCATAAGTCCAATTTGTTCGTAAGTCCAGCAAAGTTAGCCTAGGTACCCAACTAACACAATTGGCTATATAGTCCTGTACTGTAATAGGTTTATAGTACTTTTCACACAAATGATATAAAAAACAAACACAAAAAATAAAGAAACCATTTTTAATCTTACAGTACAGTGCCTTGAAAAGTACAGTAGTCCAGTACAACAGCTGGCATCCAGGGGCTGGCATCGAGGGAACAGGCAAGAAGAGTTACTGACTGGAGGGGGGAGGGGAGGTGGGCGATGATAGAGCTGAAGGATCGTCAGCAATAGGGGATGGAGGGCAAGCTGCAGTTTCACTCACGCCTGACATTGACGGCGCAGGCTCTGGTTCCTTGCTGGATTCAATGCTATCTACCCTCTTGAAAAAATGATCCAGTGATATCTGGGTAGCAGCTCTTTTTTTTCTCGTCGTAGATGACATGGTAGCACCGGATTTCATTCTGAACGGCTGCCGCAACCTTCTTGTACCGTTCTACGTTCGGGTCCTGTACCTCAAAAACTAACAGTGCCTCCTCAGATAAAGAAAATCCCCTTGCCATTTCCTGCGTCGTGAATCTCTTAGGTTCTTCAGTTACGTCTTCCTTTTGTCTCTCTTCGTCTTTTCTCTGGGCCTCCAATGCCTGGCGCTTCTTAGCAGTACCAGCTACATCACCGCTGCTTTCACACTTGCTTCTGGACATCCTGGGCTTGAAATAAAGACACTATACTACTGTACTCTATGTAGTACAGTACTGTACGGTAACATACAAAAGCACAGCCACTTGTAGAGGATGTACACACGTGACAATGTGCGCCAGACACGTGAACTAACTTATGTGATAGGACATATGAACTCGCGTTTGCATCTTTGAAAGTTGGCAACTTGAAGGTTCGTATATAGGGGACTTACTGTATATGGGACATCTTACTGTTAGTATCTCCAGTCTGCAGATAAGAGAGCTGGAAATAGAAAGATTCTTTTTGACCTTGACAGGGTCACACATGCAGGTACTGAGTATTCAAGACGCTGCAGCAGAGCTTTCTGACTTCAAACTATCCCACGGATGGATGTGCTCCCTGGAAAGGAAAACCCAAGGGTCAGTCTGGAAACTGAGGTTTGTGGAGGTAGCAAGGGTTTCTGGTGCAGGTTTTGGAGCTCTTTCAAGGCTAGCTTGAGAGATTCAAGGTTTAGGGGTTCTGAAAGCCTATAATTTTCTTATTTAAATGTTTTCTATTTCTTTCAAATGCAAGAACCATTCAAGAGACTAACTTATTTCTTACTTCAGTAATCTTTGAGAATATGCATTATATTGAACACAGGACCAAGTTGACCACTCAGACCTACTATCCTGTAGTGGACATAGATTATAAGGCACTTTGATTTTCAAATTACACCACTCTTGATATCTGGGACACCTGACATGTGATAAAATAACTTCCATATATATGAGTATATATATATAAAAACTAAAATCCCTAAAACTACTAGTCACAGAAATCAATGGTATACCCTATAATTCATGGTGTCTTTATTAGAATTTAGGATGTAAGGTCATCATAAGGAATAAAAGTCTGCAACAGAAGTATAAGAAAACCATTCTAAAAATAGAAGAAAAAGACAAAATATTAATCTTACTTTGGGAACAGAGAAAGGCTCAAGGAGAGAGAGAAACTTATATTGGACTTCAAAGAATAAATAAATTTTCTGCAGTGCAGTAGAGGAGGAGAGATGATACATGTTCACTTAACTGTGACTCGAGGCCTCACTAAGTAACTTAAAAATATTGAAAGGGCTTTGTATCTTCAGCCTGTGTTTACTGACATGTCATGGCAGGTGGGTGATAAAGGTAAAAAGTGCATCATCTGTAGCTTTGTTACTTTCATCAAGTTCCATCAACTGTATCGTTAGTTCTCAGATCCCTAAACCGTAAAGCTGGCCGTAACTGTAAAGCTGGCCCCTTTAGGGCCATAAAGGGCACTGCCCTCTGATACCCTCCATGGCCCACCGTGGGGACTTGCCTGTCTTCTGCTTAAGACACAAGATATAAGGACAGCACATTTGCTGTCACCTACCTGTCTTCACCAGAGGGACAAGTCACATTCCACTGCCTGCCACCACCGGGGAGCTCTCTCTTTACTCTGGCTGAATTCTGAGTGTCTCCTGAACATCCCATCGTCCAGGATCTGCTGTCCAGACCGCCATGGCCCACACCACTCTCTTTCTGGGATGAACTCCCCTCTCTTCTTTGCACATTTCACACTTGTAATTTTCTGTCTTAACACCATCTACCTGTACTCTTAGGAATTCCTAGTCTGTGATAAATTAACACTTTTTTCTTAATTACTTTATTTTATTTTATTGAAGTATAGTTGATTTTCAAAGTTGTGTTAATTTCAGGTGTACAGCAAAGTAATTAAGTTATACATGTATATTTTTTTCAGATTCTTTTCCCTTATAGATTATTACAAAATATTGAGTATAGTTCCCTATGCTATACAGTAGGTCCTTGTTGGTTATCTATTTTATATATAATAGCGTGTATATGTCAATCCCAAACTCCTAAATTATCCCTCCCACCCCCTTTCCCCTTGGGTAACCATAGGTTTGTTTTCTATATCTGTGGGTCTATTTCTGTTTTGTATATAAGTACATTTGTATCTTTTTTTTTTTAGATTCCACATCTAAGTGATATCGTATGATAGTTGTGTTTCTATGCCTGGCTTACTCCATTTAGTATGACAATCTCTAGGTCCAATCCATGTTGCTGCAAATGGCGTTATTTCGTTCTTTTTTATGGCTGAGTAATATTCCATTGTGTATACATACCACATCCTCTTTATCCATTCATCTGTCAATGGACATTTAGGCTGCTTCCATGTCCTGGCTATTGTAAATAGTGGTGCAGTGAACATTGAGGTGCATGTATCTTTTTGAAGATCTAAATAGACAGTTCTTCAAAGAAGACATATATGTCCAAAAGGCACATGAAAGGATGCTCAACATCGCTGATTATTAGAGAAATGCAAATCAAAACTACAATGAGGTATCACCCCACACCGGTCAGAATGGCCATCATCAAAAAGTCTACAAACAGTAAATGCTGGAGAGGGTGTGGAGAAAAGGGAACCCTCTTGCACTGTTGGTGGGAATGTAAACTGATACAGCCACCATGGAAAAGAACATGGAGGTTCCTTAAAAAACTAAAACTAGAGCTGCCATGTGATCCATCAACCCCCGTCCTGGGCATATATCCAGAGAAAACCAAAAGATACATGACCCCAATGTGATAAACAAACACTTCTAACCTCTCAATTTCTTCAATAAAATTTCCCAAGACATGTGGGAAGCAACTGAAAACCAGCCCTTTCCTGAGGTTTGCACGTGCCTTCTGGGGGCCGCCTACCCTCCAATACTGAACTTTTGCCACAGGTCGGTGCAGGTCTGTGTCTTCCTAACTCCACACTGCTGTGATTGGATCACTACCCCTCTAAGCTCCTTTAATTTCCTCTTTTTTGTTTTTGTTTTTAAACTAAAGAGATTCTTTCCATTCGTATGTGATGCCATTTATCTCGCTTCTCTACGGCCATCTCTGATAGCATTTCAAGTCGGTTCCCCACAGTAATTGACTATTGTAGCTTATAGACTAGAGCCTTTCTCTCCACTGGCCTTTTCAACAAATTGCTTTACATCAAGATATTTGAATTCTCCATTTCCAGTGAATGTCACTCCCCATCATATCAGACAAACGCTTGGATGACCATACCCTGTCTTCTCCCAAAACAAGTCACTGGAAATCACAGATCGGTCCACTTTCTGATCCAGCCATCCATGTGTCTGTTTCAGTGACAACATCCCATTAATTCTTTGTCTTCTTTGACATCTGGTCCCTCCTCGGTTTCTACATTTCCCTACCATTGATCTCCGCTGTCTTCTGTTCACCCCTATTCATCTTAGATTTCATGGCTCATCATATATTCTGATATTTTGCCAATATCTTACACTGCCTGGTCTGTCTTTCTAAAGCCCTTTCTGGTGGGAAAAAAAAAAAAAAAAGGCCCTCCATTCCTTGGCGAATCCAGGAGTCTGCCCCGACTCATGCATAGTCACAGGCTGCTAAGTTCTGCTGGAAAAACCAGACAGCCTGACGCTACTGTAAATGCATTACCAGAAACCTCAATTAGGTTTATTAGCAATGGCCAGCAATCCAATGAGCCACTGCATTGACCCATTTTCCATCATTCTATTCTAAATCTACTCTAAACTTTTCTAATTATTGATTTCCCTCGATGTTCCATTTTCTGATTTTAGACAGCTTTTTACCGTATAGAGAAAAAAGTAATCCCAAACACAAGAACCTACACTCTTTTCAACCTTCCTTTCTTCCCACTACCTGCCTCTTCTACTTCAATTGTAGAGATGTCCCTTATTTTATTTAAGGATAATTGTTCTCATTTAGCTCTGGATCACTCACAATACATTCTCAAAGACCAAAAGAGAAATTAAACTCAGTTAATTCTCCTCCAACTTAAAAGCCAACCAAATAACCAACAAGCTAACCAATACATCAGAAAACAAGCCAATTTTCCTAGACCTGGTATAGCTATTTTCTCTTTTACTGCCATATTTTCATTATACTTCCTTGTCACTGGCTTTTAAAACTTTTCTAATATTTTTTCTGCTTCCAAAGTTCTACTGAAACTGCTGTTTCCACTGTCCTTAATGTATCTAGTTACAATGGGTATTTCACTTAATCTCTTGACAACATTAGCAATAGTAACCACTCTCTTCCTAAGGGAAAAATTTCTTCTCTTGTTTTTTCTATAAAATTGTATTTCCTTGTTTGAATCCTATCATTTTCTGCCCATCTATTCTTTTTCCTCTACCCGTCTCTCAAATGTAGATGTTCCAAACAAGGACTGTATTTTGAGCTCTCTCCACTACTCTGCCTACACACTTTCCTTAGAAATTATTATCTAACCCATTGGCTGCAATAACCATCTAAATTATGACAACTATAAATTTTTATTTCCTGCCTCATTCTCTCTGGAGCACCAGACTCCTATATATAATTGGCTTGTGAAAACTCTATGATAAATTTTCATTGTCACAACTAACTCAATATACATGAAACAAACTCATTATCTCCCATCTTCTCACCGAAGCCTCAAACCTAGTTCTTGGTCATTCTTTCACATCCCAGTATATATTGTCAATACACAACTAGTTTTTCAAACCAAAAACCTGGATACCATGCTTTACTCCTTTTTTTCACTTCCTACATCTGATAAGTAAAAAGAAATTATCTTATTTTGGAGTCCAGCCACTCAATTCACTCTAATTCCACTGCCAACATCCTATGACAATCTTATTTTTTTGGTAGTTTATTCCATAGCCCCTAAACTTGTCTCTCGTCATTCATTCTTGGCCTCACTCGATTAATTTCCACACTGTACCTAGAGTCAACATTTAAAATGATGTTCAAAGTCTTTGTCAGTGTCCAGAACCTTTGAAATGGCAGAGATGACATCCAGGATTTTCCCATCATGCCTCTTTAGCCTCAGTCTCCACGAGGCTTTCTCATGAATTCTATACTCCAGGCCCCGTGGGCTTTTCCCCTCTCTTCTCCAGGTTTGGAGGCTGTGTCCTAACCTCTTTGCCTCTGTACTCAGATCCCCTTTCCCTACTTTTCTTCTTATATCCCTTTGCCAAACTTATGTCTACTCATCTGTCACGTCTCAGCTTAAATATTACTTCCTTCAGGATTCTTGGACCCTGGTCTAGGTTAGGACTCTGCTCCTGTAGTTCATACTTGAGATATGGTTCATACTTTATTATAATTACTTATATAATTTCTATGTTCTCTACTAGAATGTGAGCTCCATGAAATAAGGACTGTATCTAGCCTGCTCATTTTTCTACTAAAAGTACTTAATGTAATGCTCATACAAAAAATAATGTAAATGATAAGATTTAAAAAAATGTTTGAATCTCATGGATTTGCTACAAATAGTTTAAACAAAATTATATATGTAAAATGCAACATATAATAAGTACTTGATAAATAGTAGTTTACCTTTCATCTCTCTAACCTTGTACATTAGCATAGACTGGATGTACAGTAAATGGGGGGAATAAAAAAAGAGAGAGAAAGAGAGAAAATGCTTTCACGGCTATTCATACCTTCTGGTACATTATGCTGAATGCATATTAGTGTTTTTTGGTTGATCATTGTTCATTGTTGTTACAGGCTAACATAAGAAAATGCTTCTCCTATTCATAGCTCAAAACTCTTTTTACCAATACTCATATTTACTTTCTCCATAATTACTATGCAATTCAATTATCAAGGACAAAAAAGGAAGAAAGAAATAAGCATTTTTCACATACTGGATATCTTTTTTTAAAGCCAAACGAAAAGAATGAAAAAGTCCAAACTAATTTCCCTAACTTCGAAAGATATTTAAGTTTCTTATTATAAATGTAAAATAAATGATTAATTACCTTTCCTATTTCAGTTTTTCTTATTATTCTTTAGATATCTCACTCATTCAGTGTATTTTTCTTTTCCTTACTACAGTCTTGCTACAGGTTTTTAAAATTCACCCCAGCAATCAAAATTTTTGGCAGGCAAAATCGTACTCATACATGTCCTTGATATGAATAGTGTTGAGTCTAGGAGACATATGATGTAGCAAATACAGGTTTTAAAGATAGCTTTGGCAATTCTTTACATTTTGGTAAGTTACCTAGTACTACCCTATCTCCTTTGGAGAAATATATAAATCCATGGAATGTTGATATTATAATGCAAATATTCTTACAGCACTCTCTGCCCGAAATGTTAGGTGGCTTCCAATTGCCTAAAATAAAAAGATCAAATCCCTTAGAATGTTGGTTAAAATTCCAAAGTATTTATTTTCCTAAGAAACTCTTTTAGCCCTTTACTAGTATAATGCACCTATAAATATTAGAACAAAAGTACTTATCTAAACACAATCCCTAATATGGCTGTCACTTTCCCACTATTCTAAATATCCTACTCCAGTCTGCTTAGATTTCTGTGCTAGTAGTAACTACCAACCTGAGCGTGAATTCTTCTTTATTTCATTAGACCATGGTTTTTGTTCTGTTTTCCCTCTGTGCTTCTGCTTAATCTTTGTTGTAGTTTATTGTAGCACTGACAAGATACTTTCTTATCCTATCACTTTTTACGTGTACACATACCAAACTTATATTTTCTTTGAAGGCAAGAGACATACTTCTTTCACCTTTCTCATGCTTTGATTGTTCAGTACACACACACATTTCTATTGGATTAAAGTAATGATTACTATATTAAAAGGATTGTCTCTAGGCTTTATTTAACTAGTAAATTTTTCAATTGTATTTAAGTAATTCTTTATGGAATAATAATAGTTTGACAGAGGTAGAAGGAAGATTACATGATGGAGAAACTGACAAATTTTGCCTATTAAAGGAGATACTGTCAATTAAAGAGGAATTAGATACACAGAGAAAACACCTCTCAAATTTCAGTATATGACAATGGAAAAATTATTTGGCTTACATAACTTTTAAAGAAAATTCTGTTTGCATTAAGTGAATTTAAATCAAATTCTGTGTAATTAGTATCAGTTACTTTTTTCTGTTATATTATTTAGGTTACCTTTTTTTTTTTTTTTTTTTTGCAGTATGCGGGCCTCTCACTGTTGTGGCCTCTCCCGTTGCGGAGCACAGGCTCCGGACGCGAGGCTCAGCGGCCATGGCTCATGGGCCCAGCCGGTCCGCGGTATGTGGGATCTTCCCGGACCGGGGCACGAACCCGTGTGCCCTGCATCGGTAGGCGGACTCTCAACCACTGCGCCACCAGGGAAGGCCCTATTTAGGTTACATTTTTAACCACAAAATTATGTAGCGAGTTGTGGTTATTTGAAATGATAATATAGTGTTGAAATATTTGGAAGTACATCAGAAGCGGAGAGTACCAAATAAATGGAGGGGAAACATCAGTATGCATACCGTGATGAAAGCCACAGAGGTGCTGGCCGTCTTCTTCCCTTTGTTTCCTTCCTCCCTTTCTCCTTCCCTCCTTTTCTCCCTTCCTTCTTTCATTCCTCCTTTTCTGTCTAAATTAAGAGATTTTAGCTTTGGTGAATTTCCCCCTGCTGCCCACCCCTCCCTACACCCCCCCCCCCACCCCCGTCCGGTGGTATCCATCAGATCGCTGCTAAGCGAGTAAAGCCTAAAAACAAAATATTCTTCATCCAAGACAAATTGTTCCAATACATGTGACGCATTAAACTGGAATGTTAATTACAGCATTCAATTCCGGTGACGCTCAGGGCTTTACAGCTTGTTTTTAGCACATCAGATACCAATAGCTTATCATTTAGATAGGTTAAGAGACTTCTGACTTTGGCAGATTAGGTTAGCAAAGGAAATGTTTTCCATAACAAGAAGCTCCTAAAGAATATCTGTCTCATTTTCCTTGGTCATAAAAAGCTTTCCAATGCCATTTCCAGTTGAATAGGTTGTCACCTATTTAGAGGGAACATTTCTTTGCATGTCTTTTCATTAAAATGGGCTGTCATAAAACAACAAGTACGGCACCGCTCATAAAGTCGGGTCATTTTTATGAATATTTAACGAACTTTTCAGAAGGAAATAGTGACCTTGAAAACTTCTAGTAGCTGTACAACATTGTAACACAAAGGTCACTGCTTCTACCATTAATCATGGCAGATGAGTGCCTGGAGCTATTGTTGGCTTTTCCAAGGGAAATATTAAAAGGTAGAGGAATGTGAAAATACTTATTGTAAGCTATCTTATCATAAAAAAAAAACATAGCAATGATTGAGACCCAACAGCACTTGAGGGTTTTTTAAGACTTACTTTTAACATGAAGTTTACAATTTTGTGTTTTCATTTCCTGTCAGCTAGAAACCAGTATACTAGTCAAGCAATAACAATTTAATAGCCCAGCTGGTAAATATTGGCTCAATATATTACCTTTTTATTGAGCTATGGAACCTTGATCTATGCAGAATCACAGCAGAATTATCCTACATAAGGGAGCAGAGTTTTCTTGTGTTTTAATTTTTTAGACTGTTTACAGAAGTTTCAGGAAGACATTTTAAAATTCTCAGGAGAAAATCAGTGAGATAAAGAAACAAATATTTAGCCTCCTGTTAACTAAATCCTTTCTTCCAGAGCAGAATATTGACCAGGAACTATCATCCGTCTAGGCCAAGAGCAAAACTTTCAGAATCAAACAGAAGGAGCGAGAACATTGTTAGATTTAAATTTAGCTAAGATTAAAATAGAGAGGAGAAAACTCAATTCCTTAGCCCTCAGTAAGGCAAATATTCAAAATTATGAGACATTACATAATGCTTTTTCTAAATTATGTCTTTAAATGAAGCGTCCATGAGACGTTATTTACTCACTCATTCAATAGAATCCTGTATCAAACTTATCTATTGAGGACAAGACTGCACTTCCTACAATTAAGCCCCTCATACTGGGTTTCATAAATTCAGGAATTTTGTGATTTTTAAGTTCATCTCTTCTCATACCTTCAAAAGAACAAATATTCTATATAACTGCCTTTGAAAATGTTAAGTTTACCTTCCCGCAGTCTCTTACTTTAATACCACCGATAATATCTAGATCTTCTGTTGATAGATATTAAGCAAAATATTGTGAAAAAATCACTGGTATGGAAGTCAAATGATCTGTATCTGTACTGTTTATTACAATAACCAATAGCCAATTAGCCACCAAAACTAATTGAACAGTTAAAATGTGTTTAGTTCAGCTGAGGACATTTTAAGTTAAATTTAAATTTAAAAACAGAAGATGTATATAGCATTTTATTATTTTGGTAAGACTGCGTTTCAACTATCATGTTGAAACGTGATAACAGCATTGGAAACGTGATAACATATTGGAGTCACGTTGTAGTACACATGTTGGGCCCATGCTTTAGTTCTAGTATTGTGTAAATACACAGCACTGATCTATTTGGTGTCAATGGATTGACTCAGTTTGAATGACTTTTTATAGACCCGTGTAGCATTGTAGTGTTTATTTGAATACTTGATGTAAACAGCACAGGTTACTGATATCTACATAAATCATAATTAGTAAATAAGCTGAAATATTGTTATTTAAATTAGAGCATATTTAAATTATTTTTCTAGTTTGAAAAAGTAAGCATGGACTTTTTAAAATTTAAAGTATATGCTTACTACTGAGGCAGAGTAGAGCGATGACACAGAAGCGACCACATAGTGAAGATGAAAAGACATTGCAAGTACTTATGTCACGAAATTCATGATGAATAGCAATGTACTTTGGCAGCACGAAATGTGAATCTGTTGTGTAAAAAATGTTTAAGATCATAAAACGGACAATATTAAGAACCATCTTCAGCAAATACGTAGTAAATTTTTTAAGTTTCCTCTCAGCAGTCAAAGAATCGATAAAATCGGTTGGTTGAAATTAGGTAAATTTTAGAAAATGCAACTCTTGCACTATCCTACTCCAATCAAATTTAGAAAAAGTGCAATAGTTGTGGTTTGAAAAATAAATACAATATTTCTTTAGGTAAGTGTTTACCCTTGGCATAATCAAGCAAGCAGGGGCCGTGTGAGGGTGCCTAGCATCTTTCTAGGCTGGAGTTAAAGAAATACTGTAAGGAAGTTAAAAACACGGAGAAGAAAAATATACATATGTGTGTGTATGTGTATATGTACATGTATTTCTTTATATATGCACTTTTATACTGCCTGGAAATGAAGCTTACAAAAATAAGTTTAAGTAAAATAAGCACTGGCAGTCTGAAAGTGTCCTGCTGATGGCAAGCAGACTATCACTTTGTGAAGACAATGTTTGTGAGAACACCTACCAGGGCTATCTCAGATTTATCCCCATCTCTTGCCAAGCCTGATGAAGCAAGGGCTGTAGTCGTGCCCAAGACCATCATGGAAACGCCTGATTCACCTCTATGCCTCTGATTCATCTTACGGTTGCAGCCGGGTGTCCCCATGATCAATGGAGGACTCTCATCTGACGCGAGGGGGTCCACACATGAACCACTGTATCTGAAACATTTGAGAAATGCCAAACAAAAGCGATAGACTTGTTTATGCCTTCTCCACCCAAGACCAGTATGGTCTCTGAACAAATTTCTTCAGCCTTTAAACATACTTGTAGGGAGACATTTTTTTTTATTAATTTATATTGGCGTATAGTTGCTTTACAATGTTGTGTTAGTTTCTGCTCTACAGTAAAGTGAATCAGCTATATGTATACATATACCCCCTCTTTTGTGGATTTCCTTCCCATTTAGGTCAGCACAGAGCGTTGAGTAGAGTTCCCTGTGTTCTACAGTAGGTTCTCGTTAGTTATCTATTTTATACATAGTAGTGTATATATGTCAATCCCAATCTCCCAATTCATCACACCCGTTTCTTCCCCCGCCCCCCCGCCCCCGGTATCCATACATCTGTTCTCTACATCTGTGTCTCTATTTCTGCTTTGCAAATGAGTTCATCTGTGCCATTTTTCTAGATTCCACATATCAGTGATATTATATATTTGTTTCTCTCTTTTCTAGGGAGATATTAAAATCAAACTCCAAATGGAGAACAAAATGGCCAGGTTTTAGATTAAACAGGTGAAGTGTGTTCTTAAAAAAAAAGTTTATTGTTGATAGTGTTGAGCAAAAGTAGACTTTTCTGAATGTGCTGCTTAAAACTAATGAAGGTCTTTGTCACAGCTTTGTGGCGAGAAAGATAAAAATCTAACACATTGAGTTTGAGGTTATCTTTATTGAGTGGCAGGAAAGTATTAAAAAAACATTATTTCTGTGAGAGTGTCTGCCTTCCTTCAATTCTGTGTGCATATCATGGGATCTGTACCATTGGCTGGGGAGCCGGGGTTCAGGCATTCAAATCTTCTGCCTCAGTGTGAAGATAAATTCCATTCCCTTGAAATACAGCTCCTCCTGTACTTCAAGGAAATGAGATTCTGCTTAAGCAAGTTGAAGTCTTAATTTTAGTTCCTTTCATAGTAATAATTTATATATAAAGTCCCACAGATGGATGTTTATATTGGATATAATAACTTGAAGACTTATTTTATCTGAAAATGGAATTAGAGCTTCTTGATGCCAAAATGCAGAACTAAATCACTCAAGGTTATACTCTCATCATTCAGCGCCGTTAGAAGCTCCGTCTTCTTCCAACGGAGCATTTAGGTCAGCCTTGCCCCTTCCTCAAATGAAATCACTCACAAAAAAAGATGTTACTGTCACAAAGGCCAATAAATGAGCAAAATATTTATCAAACAGACTAAAGATTGGGTGAAGTATGAAATACTTCACTTTTTACAAATGAACTATGATAATGAATATTAAAAAAGCATTTGGGTTCATACAGTTTTATACATTACATTAGCTGAAGCAGAAACAGCTGGAAGAAAAATGAATTTGGTGACTAAAACTTGAAATTAAAAGTAAACTACGAACTTCTCATTTTTAGTTCTAAAGAGAAAAAATAGGTGTTATAATTGTCAATGCACCAAGGTATTAGAACATCTTTGATGTGATTTATAATAAATTAGGAATTTATAATAAATTAGGACTCATGTAATTCCTATTGGAGGGAGAATGAAGGAAGGCGGGCGGGGGGGGGGGGAGGTACATCTCATTACATAATACAAGAGGATCAGTCTTGAAATTACTGTCCAAGCTCTGATGAGAATGTTATCATTGAGAATAATGTAGCTGAAGTGAAAGGTGAATACTAAGTGGCTATTGATTTCTTATCTATATTGTTGCATACAAACTTCCCCTCCATAAACGTATCTAAAAGCAAAACTTTCTGAACTTATTCACACTCCTAAAGTCTGCCCTGGAGCTGGGTGGGTGGGAGTGGCAGGCTGTCTTTTGAGGCTTAGGTGTATCTCACTGTTAACATGGCCATTCGTGCTTCATGCTCCAGTCACAACTTTTGGAAATGTTGTATTTGAGAAACAGATTAAATTATGATATGCATGTTATAGATGGGTGAAAAAGCAAATAATGTCTACTTCTGGCAGAAAGGGGTTTTTTTTGTTGTTGTTGTTTTTAATTTCGCAATGGGCTTTAGTTACCATTAAATCACCACCATTTTCTTCAGAGCTTGAATTGTCCTCTAATTTAAAAAAAAATCTGAGCGGGGAAATCAAAAAATTTAGAAAAATACTTTATTATTATAGTGTGTCAAAATTGTGAATAAGCCCAAATGCTTACCTACTGTAAGGTGGCTGACTGTTACGGATTAGCTTCTCTTTAACTAGTACAAGAGTTGGTTCAATTCCCTTTATTGTATAGTCTTAGAATCGTAAAGTTACTATCATCCCCTCATGGTTTATTTTTTAGAAATAAAGTCATTCCAAACAACTTCATTACATTTATATAAATATACCAGGCAACTGTAAATTTTCAGATAAACTATCAGTGTCCAGTAACATCCATTTGTATATGACCTTCGAAAGCACACTGGTCAAAATGGTTGTGTTCCATAATGACAAGACATTCTCTATATATATATAAATACTTGAATTTTTTCCATAGTTTGCAGGGGAACATTGGGTATCAGTTGGTTACTATCTTCTATATGAAGATCAGAGGAGAGGTTATAATTCAGAATTTCTGTGGCTCATTTATGCCTTAACCCAGAAAGGAAAATGTTTGGGTTCCCGATCCAGAGCAAGTCACCTGCTACTTAAATTAGGAGGATCTAAGGAACCATTACTTCCCGGGAAACCTTGCCCTCAGCTAGCCCAGGGGTTGGCAAACTACAGCCTGTCATCTGTTTTGTATGGCTCTGTGAAAATGATTTTTAGATTTTTACGTAGTTGAAAAACTTTTAAAGGATTAGTATTACATGACATGTGAATATTATATGAAATTTAAATGGTCCATAAATACGGATTCACTGGCACGCAGCCACACTATTCACGTATGTGTTTTCTGTGACTGCTTTTCTGTGACAAGCAGTACAGCATCTGGGACACACACTGCATTATCTGGTCCTTTACAGAAAATCTTGCCGACCCTCGTGGTAGGCCGCTAATAAGCTATTTGGAGACTCCCAAATTGTTTTCTGCCTACATCCTAAGAACTTCCTGACTTTACTACTACTGTCTTAGGCCTGCCAACTCCATGGATAACTGTAAATGTACTAGATTATCAGTTACACAATTCAAGATTATTTTTTCAGCACGACCTGAATACTGCTGCCCAAAGCAATGTTTCCAATATGTTGTTTTACTGCCCTATCAGGGCATAGTTCTTTCTACGAAATTTGTTCCAGACCATCTAATCTCTTTATATATGTAATGAAATAAATTTATACAAAACGTTACATAATGCCACATCCCAGACTGTCTCCTCAGCTGACCCCCTGGGAGCCTGAGAAGTCACCACCCTCAGAGTACCCTGTAACCCACGTCCTTTGCAGGCTGTTTACCAACTAAGATACCTTGGGGAACTGGCCACAACCTCGATTTCCTTTTTCTATGCTTTCCTGTGGATCATAGGAGCAGGCAAATAACCCATCATTCAGGAACAGATCTTGGTACCCATTCTTCCTTAGGAGAAACTTTATGACTGTGTATGTGTATATTTGCGTGTGCAGTTTGGAAATGAACAGAACTATTCGGTCTCAACACAGAAGTGAGAATATTTAGCACGTGCACTTTGGTTGTGTATTGAACTTAATTTTCTTTCAAAAATCACAATCTGATTAGATGTATTCTTCTTTTAAAGCTGTCCTGGGACTTCCCTGGCAGTCCAGTGGTTAAGACTCTGTGCTTCCAGTGCAGGGGGCACGGGTCCAATCTCTGGTCAGGGAACTAAGATCCCACATGCCACACGGTGTGGCAAAAAAAAAAAAAAAGAAATAAAGAAAGAAATTAAAAAAAAAAAAAGCAATCTCACATTTGCTCAAAAAGTATGAGTTCCCAAACTTGGGGATTTACAAGCAAGCAAAAGGTACTAAATCACTTTTATTTTAAGAAATGATGTAGGCAAGATTACATTAAAAACAGATTGAGAATCTAATCATAACTTAATTATGCATACTTAATTATACAAAAAGGAGAGTAGTTATCTTATAAAACATGATAGAAAATAAGAGTTACAGAAGTTGTGAATTCTGTAATTACATGTATGCAGCTTTAGGTGTCTTTTGCACCAGCAGTCAGGAACATGTTCTATACTAAAGGAAAAGTAATTTTAAGACTCCATGCTTCCCAATGTAAAGAGTTGCAGAATAAATCTCTATAGAAAAATTGATGCAAAACATCTTTATGTATCATTGCAATGTGTACAGTTTCTAAACTATTGCACTAATTGGCTATCGATTTTTTATAGTATATGTATATCACTATATATAGTGGCACGTATATACATAAAAATATAAATATGTATATATGTCACTATATGTATATATAACTATTTAAAATAATTTTCCATTTTAACAAAAATTTTTTTAAGATTTTTAATATGCCTGTGGTACATTTATACCTGTCCTTTCCTAAAAATGAGTGAGAACTCTTCCCATCTTGATATTTCAATAATAGACTGGGTAACATAGAATGGGTTTCTTTGTTCCAAATAATTTCAAAATTAAAATGCGCGTGGGCTTCCCTGGTGGTGCAGTGGTTGAGAATCCGCCTGCCAATGCAGGGGATGTGGGTTCGCACCCCAGTCCGGGATGATCCCACGTGCCACAGAGCACCGAAGCCTGTGCGCCACAATTACTTAGCCTGCGAGCCACAACTACTGAGCCCATGTACCACAACTACTGAAGCCCTTGCGCCTAGAGCCCATGCTCTGCAAAAAGAGAAGCCACAGCAATGAGAAGCCCGCTCGGGGCAACGAAGAGTTGCCCCCGCTCGCCGCAACTAGAGAAAGCCCGTGTGCAGCAACACAGCCAAAAATAAATAAATAAATTTTTTTTAAAAAAATTAAAATGCTCGTGTTAAGAGAAAGGTGTAGTCTTAAAGGTAATAGATAGGTCTATAATGTATCAAAAATGTAAAAAATGTACTCAGGACAAATTTTCTGAGGCTAGAGTATGAAA
Source organism: Globicephala melas (assembly GCF_963455315.2). Taxonomy (NCBI): domain Eukaryota; kingdom Metazoa; phylum Chordata; class Mammalia; order Artiodactyla; family Delphinidae; genus Globicephala; species Globicephala melas. The sequence goes on along the minus strand of NC_083319.1, from coordinate 110,636,325 downwards.
GAAACATACCACAATTTTCTAGTAAACTTGAACTCCATAAACCATTAATATAAGAATAAAAATCGGCAGTGGGTCTTGTGTCCAGGAGCATTCCTGGCCAAACATCAGTAGCAAGAATAGACAGACCTTAGAATCTATAAATAGAAAGACTTTAATAAGCTATTAATTAATTATTAATCTATAACACAAACAGTAAAACAATGCACTTGTGTTTAAAACATACATTATGCATGCCAATAATTTAATATTTTCCACTTAATCCTAGCTTTGGGAGCTCCTAAAGCTTTGTAAAAGGGAGATGTAATCCATTGGTAACACTATCAAAAGCAAGTAATACAGTTGATTGAAAATATAGTTGAGCACGCCCAGCAGAGGAAGGTGTGAATTTCTTCATACATCATTTTAATGGCAACATTTTCTACAAAACCACATGGAGCACACCTTTCATATTTCATGAGTTCTATTTGCCTGACTTCAAAATGCCAAATGTGCCAGTGAGCAGTGCTTTAATATTCATGGGTTTTTGAGATGGCTTTGACAGTTGTCAACTAGAGAAATGGCTTCATCAGGAAAGAATCTGACTTATGATTTCCGGCACACATATAAAATCATGCAGTCATTTATATATGCATTCTATTTTAAAGGTATCCTTTGCATAACTATATTTTATGGAAGTTATACAGATATATCCTTTATGTAATAGTAGGACATTTTCAAATCTTATCTGGATATTTAGTTAGTATTCCAGAAAATTTTGTTAACTCCAGACATATAATAATGGAGCTATTTTGAGAGGACATAGCTCAGTAAGTATCCTAAAAGTTCTGTAAAGCACAAGTCATCACAGTATAAATCACACATCTGTGTAGAGAATTTGTATTTCTTTTTCCTTGTATAATTCAAAAACATATTAAGTAACTAGATTTAGGGGGAAAAAAATCATAACATTTCTCTTTAGCCCAAGCATTTCCATTCTGGTTCTTGAGTTTCTCGTGACTATTTCACACACTGAAAATAAAAATAAAATTAAAATTTATCCATGAACTTGGGTTCATTGAGGTTAATCTTAAAAGGTCTATGAAATTTTCAAATAATGTCAGATATTAATAATGCAATGAATAAATTTTAAACAAAGACAGTCTTTATAAAGAATTTATTACGTATGTTATCTCATCGTATTCTTGCATAAATCTTATGAGTTAGGAGAACCAATATCGTAAGTTACCTTTGGATTGATAATAATATCTAATAGTTATTGAATACTCGCTACACGCCATGCACTCTTCTAAATCTTTATAAATATATTAGTTTAATTTAGGTACTATTACTACCCTTTTCTGTAGATGAAACAGATCAAATAACTTGTCCCATATTTCACTGCTCGTGAGTAGTAGAATCATGATTAGACAGCAGGCAGGCTTTGCGCCAACAAAACCCTAACCTGTCAGAATGTAGACTACAGAAAGAACCCAGGTCTCATGCCTACCCCAGTGTTGTTTCTGTTCTTTTTTCATATGACGATTATTCTTATTGACTGTTATCTTTACTTCATTGAATTTTAGCCTTGAAATCATATCTCTTTTTGTGGTTTCATTCTGTTAGCACTGAAAGTTACTCTAAGGATAATATGAATTCTTGAAGTTAAGTTTCTCTCTTCCTTTTTTTTATTCATTTTTTTTCTTGTTCTGTAAGTTACATGCATTCAAACAGGCAACAGAAACAAAAGAGGCAATAGATGGAATGATGGGTTGAGGTCCAATAGTGCATCTGGAGAACTGCCCATTTTCTAACAGTCAGTGTTTGGTTGTTGAATCTATATGTATAAAAATACAAAATCCTAAAAAGTTCATTTTTAAGAGTTTGCTAAGAAAATGGACCCCAGACCACCGTACTTTCCTTTGAGTATGTGCTGTGATCCGTGTAAGGGTTTCTCTTCTCTGTGTATATGTGTGGGGTTTTTAGGATGATTTAAAAAATAATAAGCCAAACTGAGATTGGAACAGAAATTCTACTGAATCTCAAAACTGTACAGCAATCCTCCTCCATTTTCCTAAGCAGTTCCTTCTCTCATTCTCCATGGTATCGATTTAGACGTTCTTTCCAAAAACTACCTGATCGTCTTCCTTCCCGTCACTTTCTACAGATGCCCATGTCTACTACTTCATGGAGAACTGGAAGCAGTGAGGTTATAACTCCCCCAACAGGCTCACATGAAGATGTGAAAGCTGCTTCCACGTCTTTCTCTTCCCTACTGTTCTGCTGAGAAGCTTCCCAACTCTGCCTGTGCTCTGAATTCTGCCTTATTTCACTGCATCACAGTCATAAGGCTGTAGTTCTCTTTTTTTTTTTTTTTTGCGGTACGCCGGCCCCTCCCACTGTTGTGGCCTCTCCCTTTGCGGAGCACAGGCTCCAGACGCGCAGGCTCAGCGGCCATGGCTCACGGGCTCAGCAGCTCCATGGCATGTGGGATCTTCCCGGACCGGGGCACAAACCCGTGTCCCCTGCATCGGCAGGCAGACTCTCAACCACTGCGCCACCAGGGAAGCCCTGTAGTTCTCTTTCTGATCCTCTAGATTTTCAAACCCTTGTATCGTTTAGGGTCGACTATGCTGAAATAACAAGCAAACCTTGAATCATCTTGAAACCCTGAGCTACACGGCCCCTCCCCCTTTATTATCTCACACTCAGTCGCAAAACGAGCTTCAGTCTCCGAAAGGGATCAGAAAAGGCACCCATGACTTCACTGCTTTTTAAAAAATTCTACAGATAGTCACTCTCAGACCTTCTCTTATGCATCCTTTCATCTTGATTTGCACATTCTATGTGTCTAACACTGTTTCTCTTGTTTTTTTCTGATGCACACTCATGCTTTTTCTGGCCTTTTATTTCCAGTCTCTTTTAGACATATCACTTTATATGATCTTTTATGGTGGTATTATTCAGGGTTTTATTTTAAGTGCTTGTTTTCTTCTTAGTTAAATATCTCATCTTTTCTCCAAGGGAAGGTCAATTTGCTAAGGAGTGTTTATATCTTCTATCTGCCAATTTAATCCATACAAACAGTCTTTGCATAGTTGTTGTGGAACCACGGGTTTCATGGACTACGGAACATGCGGGTCAATTACCATAGTTCATTTAAATAATATAACCCCCACCCCCACCCCTGGCAACCACAGCATTCAAACTGCACGGACCGCCACATATTAACTAACTGTGAGTAATTACATGAAGTGCAAACATCACTGCTAGTCCTTTGGTCCACGAGTCACACCACAGATAATAAATCCGCATCAGGATCAGTGACCAGGCGCCTCACATCTGCTGGTGGCTGTTCATGGTGTATCTGACATGCAGCTCAAAGTGAGGAGTTCCAGGTAGAAGTGCGAATTGCTAATTATCCTATAGATCTTCCTTTATATGTGTTGACGAAAATAATCAATAAACAATCTGCAGTAGGAATAGAAAAGAGTTTTCTATTTGAGCCAGACTGAGGACCTACAGCCCAGAAGACAGCCTCTCAGATGACTCTGAGGAACTGCTCCGAAGAAACATGATTTTCAGCACAGTTTTCTATCTTGTCAAAACAAAGAACATCAAACAAGTCAGGAATACATTCCTTCAGGGTTTCAAAAAAACAACCCCACAGATTAGCACATACACAGCAAGTCAGTATGGCCTTGGCACCTTGGCACCTATCATCAAAAGATGACTAGCACTGGTATCCCAGGAAGGGGGGCATTTAATCTTTATTTTTAACATGGACATTCTTTACTTCTGGTCAATGTGCCCTTTTCTTTAATGATTAAAGTAGATGTACAACATGTGTTTTGTAGGCCACAAACAGGCTATTTTAGTTAGCATAAAATTTGAGTTAAATGATGTATAAGTCAGCATGACTTCCCCATACATCAATATATGAAAATTTCTTTCATCATAAGTAGTATTTTTGTAGGGAGTTTCCTTGAATACCCCAGGTGTTATTAAAATACCCCATATATGCGATCCCAGAGTATATTTTATTTCTAACGCTCATCTGGACACCATTGTCTGGCACATAGAAGATTCTTAATAAGTTTTTATTATTTTGTTAAATACATGATGCTTCCGGCTTATAATTAAAGGCTATATTAACACGTATGTGTATAAATGTATTACTTGGATACTTTTATAACTCTGATTATCTTTATTATTTTCTAGTTTTATGAATACTTTCATCAGAATGATTGCCAAGCTTCATTTTGTACAAATAAAACAAAAGTATATAATTATTAGAGTAATCAATTTGCTGTAAGATTTTGTGTACAATAAGTAGATAGTTGTTTTGTATATGCATTTGATCTTTTCTCATTTAATGTAGACAGTAAACCACTAAAGGGATAATCGTCTTGTACTTTAGTAGTTTGCAACAGGATTAAATTAGCAAACACAAGCTGTATTTTGGCTTGATATAGAAAAAAAATTGTAACTTCGTATAGAAAACATTAATATTAATCTTAAGTGTCAATAGATGCCCTCTTCTCAAAGATAGTACTTATATAAACTTGCCATAGAGTTCATTATATTTGACTCAACTTTTAAGGCAGAGCAAAAAATACATAGCATATACCATAATTATTTTTTTTTTTAATTAAGAAGGTAAATGAGATTCTAGCTTTAGAGATCTGTACTTTTGGAAGACTAATCTTTTATGGCTAGATCTCTGCAAGTCCACAGTGGCTCCAAGAAAAATTTAAAACCCTTGCACATACCTGTAAACTGTTTGATAGAGCTCCCAGGAGTCAGCTTCCAAGAAACAGTGTTTTTGTACTAACTCGAAGACATTTTCAATAGGGAGGATAGAATATTGTCTGTTTTACATTTTGAGATCTCCTGATCCTAATTCTGTGCCCTAAGAAGAGACAATAACAGAAGTTGGGAAGCTTTTTTCATGATAAAAACATAGGGAAGGAAATGCACTTTTTGGTGTCCAGGAGGCAAATGTTGAGGGTAGAAAACTGAGTTACGTATTTGTGTATTTTTCCTGAAGCTTTGGGTGCATAATGGGGAGAATCCTACCACCACGTAGCTCCTCCAGCTGGGACAGTAAATCATGAGGGTGCTGTCAGGACAGGCAAAGTCTACAAAACACAGTACATCACAGTGCAGCTGAGAAAATTAAAGGCCAATACTTGATAGTTTGATATTTCTGATTGCTAATCAAAACCATTTCATCATTTTACGTAATGTTGGTGATTGCATGAGTTGGGAACATTTTCTATTCGGTTTATTCACCCACATGAATGAGAACATTGTGGATCACAATAGCGGAGAAAACGGTTAACTTTGAACAGCGTTCTGCTCTGTGTGGAGTTTACTCTTTGCCAAAGGCAACTTTTGACCTTTTCTTTGAAGTCATCTTGCTGCTGAGTTTCTTAACATTCAGTGGGCAACGGGCTCTAAGTTAAATTAGTGAAAATCTCTACACACCACACTTAATACATTTAATCAATAAGAATATTTGTAAGAGGACATGTCCACAATTAGAAGCTTCAAGCAGAACCGGAAAGACCTTTCACTGAGAGCCTCAGCTTGAGTAAGTCATAGGCATTTGTAATCTACTACGAGAGGAATTCCAGAAGTACCGTTCTGGGTTGGTACCCTTAGTACCTGGATACAAAATGATGGGGCATCTAAACTGAATCAAAGGTGGTTTTTGTTTTCTGATTAACAAAACCATAATCCCCGTCTTAGAATTATTTCACTGACCAAACACTTCTTTTTTTTTTTTTTTGAAGTATAGCTGATTTACAATGTTGTGCCAGTCGCTGGTGTACAGCAAAGTTTTACACATATATATACATTCGTTTTTTAATATTTTCCATTATGGTTTATCCCAGGAGATTGGATATATTTCCCTGATCCAACAAGCAGGATCTTGTTGTTTATCCATTCTAAACGTATTGATAATAGCTTGTATCTACCAACCCCAAATTCCTAATGCATCCCTCTCCCTCCCCCCTCCCCCTTGGCAACCACAAGTCTGATCTCTATGTCTGTAAGTCTGTTTCTGTGTTGTAGATAGGTTCATTTGTGCCTTATTTTATTTTTCTAAATTAATTAATTAATTTATTATTTTTGGCTGCACTGGGTCTTCGTTGCTGCACACGGGCTTTCTCCAGTTGCGGTGAGCAGGGGCTACTCTTCGTTGCGGTGCATGGGCTTCTCATTGCGGTGGCTTCTCCTGTTGTGGAACATGGGCTCTAGGCGCGTGGGCTTCAGTAGTTGTGGCACGTGGGCTCAGTAGTTGTGGCTGGAGGCTCTAGAGCACAGGCTCAGTCGTTGTGGCGCACGGGCTTAGTTGCTCCATGGCATGTGGGATCTTCCCAGACCAGGGCTCGAACCTGTGTCCTCTGCTTTGGCAGGCGGATTCTTAAACACTGCGCCACCAGGGAAGTCCTTTACTTTATTTTAAATTTAATTTTATTTATTTTAGCCACACCGCACATCATGTGGGATCTTAGTTCCCCAACCAGAGATTGAACTCATGCCCCCTTGCAGTGGAAGCATGGAGTCCTAACAACTGAACCACCAGGGAAGTCCCGTGTGTCATATTTTAGATTCCACATATAGGTGATATCGTATGGTATTTGTCTTTCTCTTTCTGACTTACTTCACTTAGTGTGATCATTTCTAGTTGCATCCATGCTGCTGCAAATGACATTATTTTGTTCTTTTTTCATGACTGAGTAGTATTCCATTGTGTGGAATCTTCTTTATCCTTTCCTCTGTCAGTGGACATTTAGGCTGTTTCCATGTCTTGGCTATTGTGAATAGTGCCGCTATGAACATAGGGGTGCATGTATCTTTTTGAATTATAGTTTTGTTCAGGTATATGCCCAGGATTGGGGTTGCTGGATCATATGGTAATTCTATTTTGAGTTTTCTGAGGTACCTCCATACTGTTCTCCATAGTGGCTGCACCAACTTACGTTCCCACCAACAGTGCAAAAGTGTTCCCTTTCCTCCACACCCTCTCCAGCATTTGTTATTTGTAGACTTTTTAACGATGGACATTCTGGCTGGCGTGAGGTGGTACTGAGCAAACACTTCTTGATCACCTGCTAAATGCCTGCACTTTGCGCCAGGTGTACTTTGTAGAAATGGATCGTAGCATAGAGTAACTGCAAAGCATGACAGCTGTAGGTGTGGAGGGTTAAAGATGGCCACAAATACATTGACATTCTTCCCATCGAGGAGAGGGTTTTATCCACTCCCCTTGAATTGGGTGTGGGACCAATAAAGTTGTTACCGAGTCCAAGCTCTCTCTGCTCACACTGCAGGCCAGTAAGTTGGGAGATGAGGTGTTGAGTCAAGGAAGAGCGACTTTATTGGGAAAGCCAGCAGACCCAGAAGATGGCAGACTCGCGTCTCAGAAGAACCATCTTCTTTGGGTCTGGGATGCCACTTCCTTTTATAGAACAGAGAGGGGGAGATGAGGAAGTTAAAGTAAAAAGGCCATAAGTCTTGCACATATCCCCTGGAATGGCCAGCCTCAGGGAGGGGATGTCTTAATTTCTTCTTTCTTGCAGCCATTCACAGGTGGGCAGGGTCAGGATGTTTCCCTGAACAAAGGCACGTTGGTTTAACATTCAGGCAGAGGGGCAGGGTTCCCTGAGGCAGGCCGTTTTGTAGAGACAGTATCCTTTTAGTGAATAAAAGCAGCGGGAAGCAAAGATTAAAGTAAAAGAAACAGATCCAACAGGTAGGTTTTGTTCTTCCCTGTAACAAAATGGTTTTAACCAATAAAATGTAGTGGAAATGGAGGTATGCCATTTCCTGGTCTAGCTTTGAAGATGACGCTGAATCTGGCCTTTGTACCCTGACACCCAATTAAATCTCAGAGACAGAGTAGAAAAGAATAGCTTTATTTCTTTGCCAGGCAAAGGGGGCCACAGGGATCTAATGCCCTCAAAAGGTAGTGAGGAGTTTTATAGTAATCATTCGAAGAGGGTGTGATCAGCTCGAGGACATCCTTCTGATTGGTTGGTGGGAAGGTAAGTGGGAGTCGGCAGGCATCATCAACCTTCTGGTTCCAACTGGTCTGGGGTCTACTTGCTTGTGGGCAGCACGCAGTTAACTTCTCCCACCTGGTAGGGGTTTCAGTATCTGCAAAACAACTCAAAGATATTGTTGTGTGTATCCCTTGAGGGGGAACAAGGACCCCGCCCCAAGGCCGCACTATTGTTTCTCCAGACTGTTCCTCCCTTGTCTCCCATCCCCTCCCTTCCCTAATTAGCAGTTGCTGGAATCTGCCCCTTGTAACTCTGCGAAGGTCGTGGAGGCTGAATGAAGCCTATTTCCTGTAATCAAGAAACAGGGCGGGGCTTCCCTGGTGACGCAGTGGTTGAGAGTCTGCCTGCCGACGCAGGGGACGCGGGTTTGTGCCCCGGTCTGGGAAGATCCCACATGCCGCGGAGCGCCTGGGCTCGTGAGCCATGGCCGCTGAGCCTGTGCGTCCGGAGCCTGTGCTCCGCAACGGGAGAGGCCACAACAGTGAGAGGCCCGCGTACAGCAAAAAAAAAAAAAACAGAGGACACAGAATGGCTTTAGTGCCCAGGAGCCCCACAGGGTCCTGCTTGGTTTCAAAGACGGGCAGTTGATACATTCTGTCTCTTGGAGCCCTGTGCTCCAGGTAAGAAGTTTACCTGTCTTGAAGCTCTCATGTTGTAAAGAAGCCAAGGCTGGACTTTTGGAAAAGCCACTTGGAAAGGCCATGTGGAGAGAGCGAGAGGTACCCGGCCATCTCCCAGCTGCTCTAACCCCCAGCCGTTCAACTCACGCCAGTTGATACCCTGGAAATTTTAGGCAAAGGTAAGTTTTCTCCAGTGTGTCCTGCCCAAATTCGTGATTCCCAAATAATGAAATATAATAATAATCAAATTTTCCTCAAGCCACTAAATATTTTGAGTAGTTTGCTTTTCAGCAATGGACAACTGAAGTTATGATTTTTGGAGACTCTGCAAATTAATATATGATGTTGGGAAATCTGCTTAAACTATTTAAACCTTCTGCTGTAATAAAGAAAATGGTAGTATCTATCATATCATTATTATTAATGAGACAGTGGTCCTAATGTCGGTAAAGTGTATTTGGCAAATAAAATAATTAGCCTTCGACTCTGTAACTTGTGTTTGCAGCCCAGGCTTCTCTTATGAGGCCCTGATGATAACATATATTCAATTTCTTACTAAGCATCTCCTCTTACGTTTTTTGTAGCACTTCAAACTCGTATATTCAATTGTTTCCCATTCCCCCTCCAACCTGCTTCCCTTCCTCTGTTCCCTACCTTGGTAGATGGTATTTCATCTACTTATTTCTACAAGCAAAAACCTTGGAGTCATCTTTTTGCTTCCCTTTTCATTATCTAAAAAAATCCTGCTTCTGGTGCCCCCACCATTCTTAATTCATCCTCACCTCTCTGTTATTCCAGTAAGCCCCCAACTCCCTTCCTGCATTCTTTGTTCACTGCATCAACATTTGTCCTACGCCAGACTTTCATTCTGCTACATCAGAGTCATCTTTTTAAAATAAAAAATTGGTAATTACTACCATGCGTAAAACTTTTCAGTGAAATCAATAGGAAAAAGTTCAGAACCGTCAGCATGGTTTACAGGACTCTCCAATATCTGACCTCTGCCACCTTTCCAGACAGATCATTATCCTTCAGCCACATGAGGCTTTGACCTGTCTTTAAAACACTCTGCATCCTTTCACGTGACAGGGAATCACCCAGCCTGTTCCCTTCTGCACACACTCTGAGTTAGCTAGCAGTTATTCAGGCTTTCGTAAAAACATCTCTTTCCCAAGAGAATGCTCTCTGACACACTCAGGTTAAATGAAAATCTCTTAGAGTTGATCTCTTTAAACATTATCTTTTTCATGAAACCCATACGATTATAATGGATTCCTTTTTCATGGCATTATTATTATTATTGCCATTTGTATTATTGGAGGCTGTGGCGTGGAGAGGGTCAGAAGCAGAAACCAGTAACGAAAGGAGAGAAAAACTGCTAAGATACGACACAAACTCGCAATATTGGTAAAGGCCAGACTTGATTAGAGGACTTTATTGAAAGATTCTATATAGCAGTGTGTGCTATATGTATATGTCCATATGTGTGTGTGTATATATGTATGTATGTGTATACTCTTTTGTGTTATGCCCACCAAAATCCAATTTTGTTTGGGGGGGTGGTGTTAGGATTTTCAACCCTACCACCCAACAATTCTCCAGACACCATCCGGGCCCAAATTGTTACTTGTATTTCTGACCAACTGGCTACAAATCAGAAGTTCCCAAGACCTCTTCCTTGGGTTCAATTAATTTGCTAGAGCAACTCACAGAACTCACGAAACCAGTTTAATTACTAGATTACTGGTTTATTATAAAAGGATATAACTCAGGTACAGCCAGATAGAAAAAATGCACAGGGCAAGGTATGGGGAAAGTACTCAGAGCTTCCATGCCTCTTACTGTGTGATACTCTCCCCAAATCTCCACGTGTTCACCAACTCAACTCAAGCTCTCTGAACCCCATCCTTTGGGTTGTTTATGGAGACTTCATTACATAGGTGTGATTGATTAAATCATTGTCCATTGGTGACTGATTCAACTTTCAGCTCCTACTCCCTCCTGGAGGTGAGGGGGTGGGAATGAAATTCTACCCCTTCAAAGAGATCCTTGGTTGTCCAGGCAACCGGCCCCCATCCTTAGGTTTGGGCAAAGTCACCTCATTAACGTAACAAGAGACACCTTTGTTGCTCTAATTACTTGTTAAATTCCAAGTTTTAGGAGTTCTGTGCTAGAAATGGGGATGAAAGCCGAAGTATATATATTTCTTATTATAAGTTGCAATATCAAATATATGTATAGTTTCTTTTGAAGGTTTTATTTATGGGATTAGAAGCTAATGAGCTACAATAATATTTGCATATACCTAAATATTCCATGCAATGTTCTGGGCATAGGGTTTTAAGTGTTATACCATGAGACAAAATGTCCTCTGTGGTGCTCTAAGTATAATGGTGCTTCAAGGACAAAGGACGACCCTGCCTGAAAAAGTGTCAGCATTACACCCCCTACTGGACTCTTAATCGCCCGCCCACCATGTTGCAATGTTAACAAAATTCCTGAGTCCCCCTGTGCCACGCCCACCTGGGCAATGGGTCCCAAATAAGGAAAGGCATCTGACCTGTCCCTCTCCCACCCTATAGAAGGAGGGTGTATGCGCCTCGACCAATCAGTAAATGAAATTTTCACCTCAGGCCATTCATTTGTTTTCTGGCTATACAAACTGATCAATAGCTCATGTTTGGGCTTGACTCTCCCACAATACTAGGAAGTCGGCCTGCTGTTCTTGCAGCAACCCATTCCCTCTAATACATTCTATCTTCTTTACATTCTGCCATATGTGTGGAAGTTCTTTTTCAACCCGCATTCGGACCACAACATCCTCTACTTGCTCTTTGTGTGAGGGCGTCTCACAAATCACTAGTGAAGACAAGTTTTAAATGCAAAGATGTCTTCACCTTTGATTGCAAGGAGGTTTTCATTTTATGTTGTGTTGTTTTAATTTTTGTTGTAAAGGTTTAATTGTATAACACGCATCTAAAATAAAGTGTAACTAGTTTTTATAGATATGGAGGCAAGTTTTAAAGAGATGGGTTAATCTAATTTAAAACAATAAGATGCTCAGTATTAGGAAAGAGCATAAGTGGGGTAAAGGGTGAAGGTGCACGTCAAAAGTTTCCATTTAGCCCAAGGATTTAATCGAAACACTGGGTATCTTCATGCATAAAATTAAGAGGTAAGATAGATTAATTCTAAGTCTTTTCCAACTCTAACATTCTACAATATTATAATCACATTATTGTCGAATTCCTTCTGGCCATTTCCTATTAATGTGAAGCCATGTATAAAAATAGTTATATAATAAAGATGAGTATCTGTTGCTCATTAAAATAACGTGTGTCTACTTAAAGTCTAACTGAAGTATTTGTACCATCACTTACTTTTATTTTTGGTGTTAACAGTTCAAGCACATAGTGAAAGTCATTAAGACAATGGAAGTCCAGCTTACCCTGAAAATGTAGATTTTATCCTTAAATGTATGACTTTGACATAAGGCAAACTCAACAGACTTGAAAACCTTAAGTAGAAAGTTAAAAGAACACCAAGTCATTTATTTTGAAATTGCTTTTGAAAAACTCATATCTTTTGCTTTGCATCGTTAAATTAATTACTCATTAAAACCCAAAGTTTTATCAATATTATATGGTCCTAATACTCCAACAAATTTTCTTCTAATTTTATGCTTGTAAATGCTGAGAAGTATTAAAATTGCATAATAATACTGGGAAATGGATGAGATTAATTTTGGCTTTTTTAAAGGTAATTGATTCTTTAGGCCCTTTAGAGTGATTAATCCTTTGTAATAGAGTTTAAACAATTCCAGACTCAGATACTTGCCTTTGAAATGTGGATAAATTCAAATAATGAGCCACGTATAACAAACTTTGTTTGCCTGACTTTGAAAATTTTACTTGAGCTAAGGAATTAGATAAGTTTCTTTCATATAAAGTGCCAAGATCTATAAAATTATTTCTTCCGCATAATATCACCCAACAGTTACACATCAACGTTTATTGCTTAAAAAAGTTTATAATTCCCTTTGTGGAACAGAGCTACCTTTTAAACTCTCCTATATATTAACAGCTGTCTCTAAAATGTGAATATTTTATCCCTACCCAATTTTTTTTAATTGTTTATGGTACATACTGATCAAATGACATTTGACCTTCACTTAATATGTTGTTTTCAACGGCCTAGAAATACTTTCAGTGTTTGATTAGAAAGTATTTGACCAGCTGGTAGGAATCCTGAGACTCTGAGGAGAAAACGTTTCAATGAGGAGAGAGTTGGTCAATGTTTGTATTCCACAGAACTTTCTGCAAATAATATATCGTTGTGGCTCTAGTGGGGCGTCCTTATCCTGTGTAAGAAGAATGACTTTTCATTTTAATTATGAAATGTGCTTTCAGTTTAAGGTACACTTTTGAATTTGAGAAGGTATTCTCTGATCTATGAGACACATGTCCAGATCGTTCAGAATTGTTATGAAGAATGAGTCCTGGGTTTTGTGAGATGATCTGCTGTCATTGTGGGGATTCAGCCCAGCAGGTGTCAGGGGGCAGTGGTTTGGAACAAGGGTTGAATCTGGAGTTACTGCACTTGGTTTTCATCTCCGTGTTTACTTAGTATGGCAATGGAAAACCGGTACTTTTAAATACTTATGGACATTAAAAAATGTTTAAGGGGGCTTTCCTGGTGGCGCAGTGGTTGAGAGTCTGCCTGCCGATGCAGGGGACACGGGTTCGTGCCCCGGTCCGGGAAGATCCCACATGCCGTGGAGTGGCTGGGCCCGTGAGCCATGGCCGCTGAGCCTGGGCGTCCGGAGCCTGTGCTCCGCAACGGGAGAGGCCACAGCAGTGAGAGGTCCGCGTACTGCAAAAAAAAAAAAAAAGTTTAAGGGCGGAATGCTTTGTGGAACACAGGACCCAGGCATGACATCTGCTCAGTAGATCACAATTGTGATATTGGCCTATAATTGAAGATATAGGACAATTGAAGATATTGGCCTATAACTTTCTTTTTTTTGTAGTATCTTTGCCTGGTTTTGGTATCAGGGTGATGGCGGCCTCATAGAATGAGTTTGGGAGTGTTCTTCCCTCTGCAATTATTTGGAAGAGTTCGAGAAGGATAGGTGTTAGTGCTCTAAATGTTTGATAGAATTCACCTGTGAAGCCATCCCGTCCTGGACTTTTGTTTGTTGGAAGATTTTAAAGCACAGTTTCAACTTCATTACTTGTGATTGGTCTGTTCATATTTTCTATTTCTTCCTGGTTCAGTCTTGGAAGGTTGTACTTTTCTAAGAATTTGTCCATTTCTTCCAGGTTGTCCATTTTATTGGCATATTAGTTGCTTGTAATAGTCTCTTATGATCCTTTGTATTTCTGTGGTCAGTTGTAACTTCTTTTTCATTTCTAATTTTATTGATTTGAGTCCTCACCCTTTTTTTCCTTGATGAGTCTGGCTAAAGGTTTATCAATTTTGTTTATCTTCTCAGGAAACCAGCTTTTAGTTTAAAAAAAAAGAAACAATTGAAGAAAGGGTTTCAGAGGAAAGTGTACCTACAGTTATTCACAATGAAGTTAGACAGAGATACTTTCTAGATTTGTAGTTCATCTTTTTAATTCTTTAAAACAAAAAGAATGTCACATTGGTTGGTTTACCCTCATTCTCTATTTTGTGTTATAAACTTGTTTTGCCAATCTTGCCATTTTTCTGAGTTACGTCTCCTGGGGTCAGTAGAGGATGAGATGCTATGTTATTAGACATTCCTGGAGAAAATGCCTATTTAGTTCTTGCAACATAAAGGAGAAAAATGTTGGTTATGGAGACAGTGACCCTAACTAACTCAGAATGAAACCTGTTTTCCTTCAAACCGTCTTCTTCTTTAATTGATGGACCCCGGAGCTGCCACCCTGCCTGGCCACGCTCCCTGTCGTTCTGTATCGATCCTCTGGGAAGGATGTATTCAGGCAACTGCTCTTGAATCTAATTTTCCCATTCAGCTTTCCTTCCTGTTAGTTTAAACAGACAACATCATCTCTTTCTCACTCAGGAACTATGCCAGGGAAGTACACAGACAAATCCTGGAGCCCAGGGCATTCATTAAACCAGAAGCACCGTAAACATTTATTATATCAGAAATAGCAGACAGCATGCCCCTGACCAAACAACGGATGTGTCAAAATGATGCATTGGTTGAATTTTGCCTCACTTCTCTTCCTTTTGTACCTGAGAAAAAAATAAAAAGCAAGGGAGTGATTAGAAAAAGTGAAATAAAACAGAATTGCAGCCCGAGTTTCAGGGTAAATGATACCAAAACTCTCTGCAGATCTAATAAAAGTAAATTGTTAAAGGTCATTACTTTTCATGTTTATTGATTTTTAGCAGCCAACATCATTATTAGCTGGCAGAGAAGCAAATTTATCATGAAGTTCCCAAATATGAAGGTAACAGAAGGGCAAAGTTAAGGTAATTTTTTGAGAAAATATTACACTCATTAACAAACATCAAAGATCAAGGGATCCACAGTCAACTTAGAAAACCGTCTTCTACAGTTAATAAAGATATAGAGTGTGTAAAGACAGGTGAAATATTTATTCTTCTAAATTATATTACATATGTATTCTATTACGATAACATTTTAAAGTGAGGCAAAGATGAGCAAAACATTTTTCCACCTGAGTTTCTGTTTTCCGAAATTTTTCTTCAGGTCTCTGAAGCGTCTGACAACACAGCAGAAGGGTTACTAATTAAATCATAAGACTCTTTATATCAGCTCCACAAAGGCAGGGACCTTGTTCATCTTTCTCTTATTTCCACTTGCCTGGCACACAAAAGAAACTCAATAAATAGTGTTGAGTGGATAAAGGACCGGCAAGCATGCATGTAGTTTTGGAGAGACTGCATCATCAACTGGCCATTACACTTGGGCCCGTTGACCACTGCCTTAGAATAACATCTTGCTGCCATAACATCCCATCAGGATGCTGACACTACAGTGCAAAAGAAACACAAAGGAAGAGATCAGCCTCCACGAGGCTTTTAAAAGGGATTTGTAGGAACAAGATAACCAAAGGACACAACTTAAACTTGCCAATATGTCCAGAACTCTTTCCGGTTGAGTTGTTTACTCTATTCCTGCATCTCTGAAGCAAAATCCATAAGCATAGCTTTCAGGTAGGATGCCCAAAACTTGGCCTCTGGGCAGTGGTGCTAAATTGAATCTCAGAGTTTGGGGTGAAGTAGAAAAGAAGAGCTTTATTGCTTTTTCAGGCAAAGGGGGACACAGTGGGCTCATGCCCTGAAAACTGTGTGTCCCAGTCTGGAGGGATTTGGTGAGAAGTTTTTTAGCAATGATTCAAGGGCGGGGTTGCTGATAAGGATCAGGGTGTGTGCATCCCTTTAATCTGGCCTCACATGTCAAACAGTTAACATCTTCCATTTGGTGGGAGTTTCAGTTCTGCAGAAGAGCTCAAAGATATTGTTGCGTGTATCCCTTGAGGAGGAACCAGGACCTGCCCCAAGCCTGCACTATTGTTTCTTGGCTGTTCCTCCCTTGTCTCTGCATCCCCTCCTTTCCCTGATTAGCAACTGTTTGAACCTGCCCTTTGGAACTCAGGGAAGGCCATGGAGACTGAAGCCTATTCCCTACAAACAGGAAACATGGGACACAGAAAGGCTTCCATGCCCAGGAGCCCCACAGTGTCCCGCTCAGTTTCAGGTACAAGAGCCATCTGCTAATCTAAGTCCTTTTCGCTCGGTCACCCTAGGGGACAGTCATCATGAGTCAGTGATTCCTTCAAATGCTCTAAGTAAAAGGACACCATCAAGAGGACCTCTTCCCATAAGCTTGGAATCCGTGTATGACGTGTATCAGGTTCTGTGGTAGTTAATTAAATATTTTTTCATGAACTAAAATCCTTCCTAAGGGCAACTACTTAGAATGTGTACATTCTGAAATAATAACCGATCTGTTTCAAAATTTGCCACTTAAAACTTTTTTTTTTGGTCACAATTCCAGAAGGCATTTTTGCAGGTCCATGCAAAGCGCTCGCGGCTTGCAGAGCAAAAGCTCCAATTTGCATTCTCCAAAAAAGGACAGCTCGACCAGATTTAATGTATTTTGGCTGGCAATTTGTATGCTTAGTCTCTGCCCAACATACTTTACTTTGAAAGAGCCAAGCTATAAAGCCTAGAATTATCGTTTATATTAGGAAGCCTCATAGAGTTGTTTCCACTGATACGGTCCCCGCTTTGGCAGTAGCATAATTTGTATCTTAAAGAGATGGGAGTGTTCCTTGAGGACAAAAAAAGAATAATGGGCTTTGCAGTGGTTATTTCGGAGAGCTCATCTTTTCCACCTTTCTGTGAATGCTGGAGTACTTTTAGGTGATTTCGCCGTATATGCGTAGTCATAAATTATATATTTCTTTGTGGGCCAAATTTGATTTTAAAATCCTGGGGCTTTGTAAAACCAGATTTTATTTTTCTTAACAAAGAGTTCATAAGAAGTTCACTTCAGTTAACTTTTTCCTCTTTGTTGGATTCTTTCTCTCCATACACTTGAGGAAAGAGGCTAAGCAGAAGAGAGGTTTTGCCCATTTCTTATCTTCATTAAATCCCTGCCCTCGTTCTATTAGATTATCCTTGGTCCCTGATACAAAAGGCAATTGTCAGTTCTTTTCAAGTTTTTTTTAATTTGTCTCTCTTGGATATTTGTATTTAAATTATTAAATATAAAGCTTAACTTATCAGTAACAAACAGTACAGTCATAGAATGGTACATAAAAGTAGGTACCAGTTATGTAACTCCTGGGTAGAAAGATTGGATTTGATTTTTCTCAGGCTCTCAAGACCACGTTTCCTTTCAACAGTGGAAAATGTCATCTTTTAAATCAAGATAACAGGTATTTTCAATTAAAAATGCTCTACTGGGCGAATTCTCAATCAGCTGTAGATTTCTCCTCATCCTTACTTACCTTTATACTTCCAGATGGAAGGCTGACATTTAGTGTTGTTATCTTAGGTTTTGTTTCCTGAGAATCAGTCCCTGAAGGGAAGATCCAAGCACAAATAGCTTATCTGGAAAAGGAACCCAGGAAATGGCAGGAGAGCCATGAGGAAGTGAGACAGGGAAGGAGAGATCACCAGTAAAAAAGTGTGGTTATCAGACAGGTCACGAACATGTGCCATGAATTTATTCTTGCTTGGGAACCCTGGGGATTTGTTTTTGTTTTCAGTGGTTTTTTAAAATTGAAATATAGTTGATTTAAAATGTTATGTTAGTTTCTAGTATACAGCAAAGTAATTCAGATATATATATATATGTATATATATATGTACATATATAATTTTTCATTATGGTTTATTACAGGATATTGAATACAGTTCCCTGTGCTCTACAATAGGACCTTGTTGTTTATCCATCCTATATACACTAGTTTGCATCTGCTAACTCCAAACTCCCAGTCCTTCCCTCCCCTTACACCCCTCCCCCTTGGCAACCACAAGTCTGTTCCCTATGTCTGTGAGTTTGTTTTTGTCTCGTTGATAAGTTCATTTGTGTCATATTTTAGATTC
The DNA here is from genome assembly GCF_963455315.2 of Globicephala melas. Classification (NCBI taxonomy): domain Eukaryota; kingdom Metazoa; phylum Chordata; class Mammalia; order Artiodactyla; family Delphinidae; genus Globicephala; species Globicephala melas. Next base: position 110,618,075 of record NC_083319.1, on the reverse strand, counting down.
CACATATAGGTGGTATCATATGGTGTTCGTCTTTCTTTTTCTGACTTACTACACTTAGTATGATAAACTCTAGGTCCGTCCACATTGCTGCAACGACATTATTTCATTCTTCTTATGGCTGAGTAATATTCCATTGTCTATATGTACCACATCTTCTTTATCCATTCGTCTGTCGGTGGACATTGAGGTTCCTTCCATGTCTTGGCTATTGTGAATAGAGCCAACTTACATTCCTGCCAACAGTATGTAGGAGGGGGGATTTGTAACTGCACCTGAAATGTTTTCTCCTGGTTGTAAGGGAGGGAGGATTTACAGTGCATCAACCATCATCTACTTTGGGTTGAGACTACCAGGCAAAGGCAATTCTCTGACACCTAAGGAGCTGGTGGAGCAGAGAAAGGCCTCAGGCAGAGGCTGAAGATGGAAGCAAGCCTCTCAATCTCTGTGGGACTCTGAGAGGTACAGGCACACACTGCCAGCATCTCCCCTATCAAACTTACAGCCTAGGTTACTATGGTGACCAGACTCTTCTGTAGGCATCCGAGATGTAAATTGCCCTCTTTGTATATCACTAATAACTCACTTTTACTTTACAAATACATCCATCTATGACAGCTTGGACTTAGAAAAACAAAAAAACCCCTGAGATATCACATATTGTTTGAGAAGCACTGCTTTAGTGGCCCCTGACCCTGACCTCGGGTCCCAGTCATGGAGATTGAGCATTGAAGATTTTGGGTTGTTTAGTTTGGTTACAGCGCCAAAGCAGGTGGGACACAGGACACGTGCCTCACTTATTTGGAAAGAGCTCAGGATGATACTGAGCTCCTTTAGAGACGGCTGTTGAGCACATCGTAAAAGACTAATGCACATCTTAACTTGCTTGATAGGAACCCAAAACTTCAGATGTGCTGTCCTCCCCACCCTACTCACCAGCCAGTGGGGAACAGAAGCTCAGAGAGAGAGCTGGCCGACCTGAGGGGCAAGTGTCAGGGCAGAAGAACTCACAGTGGATGAGCTGGTTTACCAGATGCCCCAAAAAGCACACAGAAGCAGTGATCATGGGACAAGAAAGGGTCACTGACTCCAGGCATTCTTGCTGAAAAGTCAGGATGCCAGGGTCCCAGACTCTGCTACCATCTCTGTGGTCACTTTCACCGGGATGGGGGGAGGCAAGGGTAGCCTTTCTGCCACCGTGTATTTAGAATCTATTCCACCTGGCTTCCTGCAGCCCTGTAACTCTTCATATTTAAAGGCAAACTTTCAGTATTCAGAAAATTTTTTTTTCATAAAGTTTTCCCATGTAACTGTCTCTGCTAAAACACCCACCTATACTTTACACACTCAATTTCATTTGTCACTCTTTTTATATTCTAGGCTATACCTACACTTCTGCTTAAAAACAATTGTCAAGCAATTGTTACTGCCTGAATAGTCGGAGAGGGGAAGGGGAACCAGAAAGCACAATGAAAGAAGTCTTAGTACATTTTTTATGATACTCGAGACTCATGATCCTCAAAGCAAGGACACGCAAATAGGACAAAAATAAAATAAAAATAAATAAAAGCCAAGCTACTTTTGAAGATAAATGGACTCAAGTTTACCATTTTCACCACCAGCCTAAATACATTCACACCTAGAATTCGAATCTCAAAGCCAAATCTTTGTGACGTGCATTCAGCAATTCCCAAATCGTTTTTTATGTGAAGAGCTTTGGGAAGACCTATTTGAGACCATATATGGTACACTTTAAAACATTAACACAAAAAGGATCTTGCTGTGATTTATGTCATAGTGTTCTGCCTATGTTTTCCTCTAAGAGTTTGATGGTGTCTGGCCTTACATTTAGGTCTTGAATCCATTTTGAGTTTATTTTTCTGTATGGTGTTAGGGAGTGTTCTAATTTCATTCTTTTACATGTAGCTGTCCAGTTTTCCCAGCACCACTTATTGAAGAGGCTGTCATTTCTCCACTGTATATTCATGCCTCCTTTATCAAAGATAAGGTGACCATATGTGTGTGGGTTTATCTCTGGGCTTTCTATCCTGTTCCATTGATCTATATTTCTGTTTTTGTGCCACTACCATACTGTCTTGATTACTGTAGCTTTGTAGTATACCCTGAAGTCAGGGAGCCTGATTTCTCCAGCTCCGTTTTTCTTTCTCAAGATTGCTTTGGCTATTCGGGGTCTTTTGTGTTTCCATACAAATTGTGAAATTTTTTGTCCTAGTTCTGTGAAAAATGCCAGTGGTAGTTTGATAGGGACTGCATTGAATCTGTAGATTGCTTTGGGTAGTTGAGTCATTTCACAATGTTGATTCTTCCAATCCAAGAACATGGTATATCTCTCCATCTATTTGTATCATCTTTAATTTCTTTCATCAGTGTCTTATAATTTTCTGCATACAGGTCTTTTGTCTCCTTAGGTAGGTTTATTCCTAGATATTTTATTCTTTTTGTTGCAGTGGTAAATGGGAGTGTTTTCTTAATTTCACTTTCAGATTTCTCATCATTAGTGTATAGGAATGCAAGAGATTTCTGTGCATTAATTTTGTATCCTGCTACTTTACCAAATTCATTGATTAGCTCTAGTAATTTTCTGGTAGCATCTTTAGGATTCTCTATGTATATTATCATGTCATCTGCAAACAGTGACAGCTTTACTTCTTCTTTTCCAATTTGGATTCCTTTTATTTCTTTTTCTTCTCTGATTGCTGTGGCTAAAACTTCCAAAGCTATGTTGAATAATAGTGGTGAGAATGGGCAACCTTGTCTTGCTCCTGATCTTAGTGGAACTGGTTTTAGTTTTTCACCATTGAGGATGATGTTGGCTGTGGGTCTGTCATATATGGCCCTTATTATGTTGAGGTAAGTTCCCTCTATGCCTACTTTCTGGAGGGTTTTTATCATAAATGGATGTTGAATTTTGTCAAAAGCTTTTTCTGCATCTATTGAGATGATCATATGGTTTTTCTCCTTCAATTTGTTAATATGGTGTATCACGTTGATTGATTTGCGTATACTGAAGAATCCTTGCGTTCCTGGGATAAACCCCACTTGATCATAGTGTATGATCCTTTTAATGTGCTGTTGGATTCTGTTTGCTAGTATTTTGTTGAGGATTTTTGCATCTATGTTCATCAGTGATATTGGCCTGTAGTTTTCTTTCTTTGTGACATCTTTGTCTGGTTTTGGTATCAGAGTGATGGGGGCCTCGTGGAATGAGTTTGGGGGTGTTCTTCCCTCTGCTGTATTTTGGAAGAGTTTGAGAAGGATAGGTGTTAGCTCTTCTCCAAATGTTTGATAGAATTTGCCAGTGAAGCCATCTGGTCCTGGGCTTTTGTTTGTTGGAAGATTTTTAATCACAGTTTCAATTTCAGTGCTTGTGATTGGTCTGTTCATATTTTCTATTTCTTCCTCATTCAGTTTGGGAAGGTTGTACTTTTCTAAGAATTTTTCCATTACTTCCAGGTTGTCCATTTTATTGGCATACAGTTGCTTGTAGTAATCTCTTATGATCTTTTGTATTTCTGCAGTGTCAGTTGTTACTTCGCCTTTTTCATTTCTAATTCTATTGATTTGAGTCTTCTCCCTTTTTTTTCCTGATGAGTCTGGCTAATGGTTTATCAATTTTGTTTATCTTCTCAAAGAACCAGCTTTTAGTTTTATTGATATTTGCTCTCGTTTCCTTCATTTCTTTTTCATTTATTTCTGATCTGATCTTTATGATTTCTTTCCTTCTGCTAACTTTGGGGTTTTTTTGTTCTTTCTCTAATTGCTTTAGGTGTAAGGTTAGTTGTTTATTTAAGATGTTTCTTGTTTCTTAAGGTAGGCTTGTATAGCTATAAAATTACCTCTTAGAACTGCTTCTGCTGCATCCCATAGGTTTTGGGTCATCGTGTTTTCATTGTCATTTGTTTCTAGGTATTTTTTGATTTCCTCTTTGATTCTTCAATGATCTCTTGGTTATTAAGTAGTGTGTTGTTTAGCCTCCATGTGTTTGTATTTCTTACAGATTTTTTCCTGTAATTGATATCTAGTCTCATAGCATTGTGGTCGGAAAAGATACTTGATACAATTTCAATTTTCTTAAATTTACCAAGGCTTGATTTGTGACCCAAGATATGATCTATCCTGGAGAATGTTCCATGAGCACTTGAGAAGAATGTGTATTCTGTTGTTTTTGGTTGGAATGTCCTATAAATATCAATTAAGTCCATGTTGTTTAATGTATCATTTAAAGCTTGTGTTTCCTTATTTATTTTCATTTTGGATGATCTGTCCATTGGTGAAAGTGGGGTGTTAAAGTCACCTACTATGATTGTGTTACTGTCGATTTCCCCTTTTATGACTGTTAGCATTTGCCTTATGTACTGAGGTGCTTCTATGTTGGGTGCATAAATATTTACAATTGTTATATCTTCTTATTGGATTGATCCCTTGATCATTATGTAGTGTCCTTCTTTGTATCTTGTAACATTCTTTATTTTAAAGTCTATTTTGTCTGATATGAGAATTGCTACTCCAGGTTTCTTTAGATTTCCATTTGCATGGAATATCTTTCATTCCCTCACTTTCAGTCTGTATGTGTCCCTAGGTCTGAAGTGGGTCTCTTGTAGACAGCATAGATACAGGTCTTGTTTTTGTATCCATTCAGCCAGTCTGTGTCTTTTGGTTGGAGCATTTAAACCATTTACATTTAAGGTAATTATCAATATGTATGTTTCTGTCACCATTTTCTTAATTGTTTTGGGTTTATTATTGTAGGTCTTTTCCTTCTCTTGTGTTTCCTGCCTAGAGAAGTTCCTAAAGCTGGTTTGGTGGTGCTGAATTCTCTTAGCTTTTGCTTGTCTGTAAAGGTTTTAATTTCTCCATTAAATCTGAATGAGATCCTTGCTGGGTACAGTAATCTTGGTTGTAGGTTTTTCTCCTTCATCACTTTAAATATGTCCTGCCATTCCCTTCTGGCTTGCAGAGTTTCTGCTGAAAGATCAGCTGTTAACCTTATGGGGATTCCCTTATGTGTTATTTGTTGTTTTTCCCATACTTCTTTTAATATTTTTTCTTTGTATTTAATTTTTGATAATTTGATTAATATGTGTCTTGGCGTGTTTCTCCTTGGATTTATCCTGTATGTGTATCTCTATGCTTCCTGGACTTGATTGACTATTTCCTTTCCCATATGAGGGAATTTTTCAACTGTCATCTCTTCAAATATTTTCTCAGTCCCTTTGTTTTTCTCTTCTTCTCTGGGACCCCTATAATTTGAATGTTGGTGCACTTAATGTTGTCCCAGGGGTCTCTGAGACTGTCCTCAATTGTTTTCATTCTTTTTTTATTCTGCTCTGCAGTAGTTATTTCTAGTATTTTATCTTCCAGGTCCCTTATCCGTTCTTCTGCCTCAGTTATTCTGCTATTGATCCCTTCTAGATAATTTTAAATCTCATTTATTGTGTTGTTTATCACTGTTTGTTTGCTGTTTAGTTCTTCTAGGTCCTTGTTAAATGTTTCTTTTATTTTCTCCATTCTATTTCCAAGATTTTGGATATCTTTACTATCTTTATTCTGATTTCTTTTTCAGGTAGACTGTCTATTTCCTCTTCACTTGTTAGTTGTGGTGGGTTTTTGCCTTGCTCCTTCATCTGCTGTGTGTTTTTCTGTCTTCTCATTTTGCTTAACTTACTGTGTTTGGGGTCTGCATTTTGCAGGCTGCAGGTTTGTAGTTCCCATTGTTTTTGGTGTCTGTCCCCAGTGGCTAAGGTTGTTTCAATGGGTGGTGTAGGCTTCCCGGTGGAGGGGACTGGTGCCTGTGGTCTGGTGGATGAGGCTGGATCTTGTCCTTCTGGTGAGCAGGTCCACGTCTGATGGTGTGTTTTGGGGTGTCTGTGGCCTTAAAATGAATTTAGGCAGCTTCTGTGCTAATGGATGGGGTTGTGTTCCTGTCTTGCTAGTTGTTTGGCATAGGGTGTCCTGCACTGTAGCTTGCTGGTTGGTGAGTGGAGCTGGGTTTTTGCATTGAGATGGAGATCTCTGGGAGATTTTCGCCGTTTGATATTATGTGGAGCTGGGAGGTCTCTTGTGGACCAGTGTCCTGAACTTGGCTCTCCCACCTCAGTGGCAAAGCCCTGACGCCTGGCTGGAGCACCAAGAGCCTGTCCTCCACACAGCTCAGAATAAAAGGGAGAAAAGAAAGAAAGAAAGATAAAATTTAAAAGTTATTAAAATAAAAATTATTAAGAAAAAAAATTTTTAAAAAAAACCACACAAATAAAACGGACAGACATAACCCTAGGACAAATGGTAAAAGCAAAGCTATACAGATAAAATCACACACAGAAGCATACACATACACAGTCACAAAAAGAGAAAAAGGGCAAAAAATATATATATCGTTGCTCCCAAAGTCCACCTCCTCAATTTGGGATGATTCATTGTCTCTTCAGGTATTCCACAGATGCAGGTACATCAAGTTGATCGTGGAGATTTAATCCGCTGCTTCTGAGGCTGCTGGGAGAGATTTCCCTTTCTCTTCTTTGTTCGCACCACTCTCGGGGTTCAGCTTTGGATTTGGCCCCGCCTCTGCGTGTAGGTCACCGGAGGGCGTCTGTTCGTCGCTCAGACAGGACGGGGTTAAAGGAGCCGCTGACTGGGGGCTTTGGCTCACTCAGGCCGGGGGAGGGAGGGGCACGGCGTGCGGGGCGGGCCTGCGGCGTCTGCCGCCGTGACGTTGCACCAGCCTGAGGCGCGCCGTGCATTCTCTCGGGGAAGTTGTCCCTGGATCCCGGGACCCTGGCAGTGGCGGGCTGCACAGGCCCCCCGGAAGTGGGGTGTGGATAGTGACCTGTGCTCGCACACAGGCTTCTTGGTGGCGGCAGCAGCAGCCTTAGCGTGTCATGCCCGTCTCTGGGGTCCGCGCTGTTAGCCGTGGCTCGCGCCCGTCTCTGGAGCTCCTTTAAGCGGCGCTCTGAATCCCCTCTCCTCGCGCACCAGGAAACAAAGAGGGAAGAAAAAGTCTCTTGCCTCTTCAGCAGGTCCAGACTTTTCCCCGGACTCCCTCCCGGCCAGCCGTGGCGCACTAACCCCCTTCAGGCTGTGTTCAAGCCGCCAACCCCAGTCCTCTCCCTGGGATCCGACTGAAGCCCAAGCCTCAGCTCCCAGCCCCCGCCCACCCCTGCGGGTGAGCAGACAAGCCTCTCTGGCTGGTGAGTGCCGGTCGGCACCGATCCTCTGTGCGGGAATCTCTCCGCTTTGCCCTCCGCACCCCTGTTGCTGTGTTCTCCTCTGCGGCTCTGAAGCTTCCCCCTCTGTCACCCGCAGTCTCCACCTGCGAAGGGGCTTCCTAGTGTGTGGAATCCTTTCCTCCTTCACAGCTCCCTCCCACTGGTGCAGGTACCGTCCCTATTCTTTTGTCTCTGTTTATTCTTTTTTCTTTTGCCCTACCCAGGTACGTGGGGAGTTTCTTGCCTTTTGGGAGGTCTGAGGTCTTCTGCCAGTGTTCAGTAGGTGTTCTGTAGGAGCTGTTCCACGTGTAGATGTATTTCTGATGTATCTGTGGAGAGGAAGGTGATCTCTGCGTCTTACTCTTCCGCCATCTTGAAGCTCCTCCGTAGCTTCCTTTTTTAATTGAAGTATAGTTGATTTACAATGTTGTGTTAATTTCTGCTGTATAGCAAAATGATTCAGTTGTACATTTATATAGACATTCCTTTTTTATATTTTTTTCTATTCTGGTTTATCATAGGATATTGACTATAGTTCTCTGTGCGCTACAGCAGGACCTTGTTGTTTATCCATTCTCTGTATAAAAGTTTAACTAACTATGGCAGCTTCCCTGCTCCGTAGACTCCAAGCATAGTCTCTCTGTCACAGAATGAATTCTAAACACCGTACTTTGCTACATGATCTGCTTCCTAGTGTCTAAGATTATTTCAGACCCCCCTTTCAAATTCTATGTCCAAATGCCTGCCTTATAGAGCATACTGAGCCATTACATATTCTCTCTACTGTTATAGACAACGTCATACACTAGGCCCTGCCTTTGGGCCTCTCCCTAGATGAGAACATTCCTTTGCAGCCCCCAAGTCCCGTGAATGTCCACCACCTCCTGGGAAAGGACTTCGCCACCTAATGCTCAATCGGCCTTCTCTTCCTCTGGCCACGCCTTATCCCATCATGTGGTATTCTTGTTCACGGGTCATCGTTGGTTTCCATGGGGATGTGTTTAATCATGATCCGTTTCCTTTCGAATATGATCTCCACGACAGCCGTGGCTCCCACTGCATCTGAGCAGTTAGCAAAGATCCTTTTGTGGAGAAGGATAAATATCATATGATATCACTTGTATGTGGAATATAAATAAATGATGCAAACGAGCGTACGTACAAAGCAGAAACAGACTCACAGAGTTTGAAAACAAACTTACGGTTACCAAAGGGGAAGCATGGGGGGAGGGACAAATTAGGTGTTTGGGACTGACATGTACACACTGCTCTATATAAAATAGATAACCAACAAGGACCTATTGTTTAGCGGAGGGAACTCTACTCAGTGAACTGTAATAATGTATATGGGAAAAGAATCTGAAAAAGAATGGGTATATGTATACGTATAACTGAATCACTTTGCTGTCCACTTGAAACTAACACAACAGTGGAAATCAACTATATTCTAATGTAAAATGAAAATTAAATTAAAAAATACACCCAAGAGGAGCCCCCCTCCCCCAAAAAATCCTCTTGTGAAGGAATGAATGAAATTGCTTTAGCATTGAACGTGGAGGCCTCCCAGGAGCTCCTAACTTATTCCTTACCACTGGTATTTTATGGAGAGCATCTTCTAGCAAGCTGCATACACTTCCTGGCAGCTGCATCCCTGCTCTGACTTCGGCCATCCATCCCACTTGGCAGTACCAGCCAGGGACGATCGCTCCCTTGTCTCCTCCTGCACAAATGTCAGGTCTGGTTTGGTTGCCACGGACAGGTTTTTATTTGTGCAGCACACACAGATGGACTTATGGCCCCCCTCAAGGGACCGTGCAGAAATTATTCTGGCTAGAGACTGAAGATGCTTAAATGTGAGAAGAACCCTCCCCCAATAGCATTAGTGATCGTTGGACTTATAGCCTGAATATGCACATTTGTCTGTGTAGTTTGTGATCTAGGTCAGGAGAGAGAACTAACATCAGCTACATCCCGTCAGCGTTGAAGCTGAAGAAGAATTCTTAAAATCGCAGTTACTAGTGGCACTAAAATTCATTCAGCCCCTACTCAGCATAAAAGATTCTTCAAACTTAACAAATTAATCATAAATATATGCAGTGTACATATATGTATTGGTCATATATTTCCCATATATAATATCTGCAACAAGTGTCTACCTTCAGCAGGACCAGTAAGCCATGAATGGTGCTATAACTACGACACCTCATCCACAGAATCCCACATCGGGGATTTGATATTTGCCTTGACTGATTTAGTCATTCCACAAATACAAGTTGAAAATCTACTCTTCACCACACACAATTCTGGGTGCTGGAATATAACATGAACAGAGCAGAAAACAGACTTGCTTTCTGAACTGTTCTTGTGTGTGAGGAAAAGGGCAGGAAGGGGGCATATATATACACACACACACACACATATGTGTATATGTATATATATTTGTTATGTAATGGAAAGCCTTTTGAAGAAAAATCAGCTGAGTAAGGAGATAATAGCAAAGCGTGAATGGAAATTATATTCTCAATGGGTTGCTTCTCCAGCATCTCAGATAAGGTGGTGTGGGGGAAAAGGAAGATGCCAGATATAGGGCCATCCAGCTAAGAGTGTTTGTGGATGTGGAAAATTGCAAGTGCACAGTCTGACTCTAGAATATTCTGTGTATATTCTGCATATTTACAGAAAGGAGGCTTTGTGGCTGGAACAAAAGATGAGTTAGCAACTGTATTTTCAGATCAAACTATTATCCATAGTTACTTACTTGAATTGGGGACTTTTTGGGTTACTTGATTGGAAAGAGACTGGAAATCAGGAAGGGGTTAAAAACAAGATAAAAGAAAGATGAAAAAATAGGTTTAAAAAAGAACTAAAGAGTGGAAGATGATTCCATTGTAAAGAAGATCTGTTAATTCCCTGACTTCTAGAAAGACAAAATGTACTTTTAAAAATGTATTACTCAAAACACCAGTCCCCAGATAATGTCTTTGAAAAACATTCAATGGGAAAATAAGTTTGATATGTGCTTTATCCTGGGGACTATAAAATGATATTATTGTATGTTGTATCCAAATATATGAGAAGAGCCATATACAAGGTGCTCAGCTGGATGTATTGATCCCAGAATCTTAGAAACGTACTTAGATTGTTTTGTTCATTTTGAAACGAATCCATTAGAAAAAAGAGCGTCAGATCCGATAGAAAGAGGTGAAGCCTGTTTAATGAGGGTAAAGATTGCGGTAAAAAAAAAAAAGAGTGTTCAAAATGCAAGAGCTTAGAGATAACAAGCAGTAGGTGGGCTTGGAAACATGGAGTCATCCAGGTGCCAAGGATGAGGTGGGAGTGGGAGAACAAGGGTCATTGGAGGCCGGGGTTGCTCAGCTCTCTCCTCAACAGACTTCAACATACATTCCAGGTATACTCTGTCCCTCCACATCTTTCACCTGTACATCGCCAGCATAAAGACGGGCATGTTCTTTGCTGAGATCTGGGAGGTAAGTTTATGATTCCCTCCCTACATGAATGACAGGGGGCACCCTTTTTACTAAAACATTATCCTATTAGGATTCCTGGAACTTACCCCATCTTCCCTCTGCTCCATGATGTCACAAAAAAGCCAGGCTCAAGGTCATTGCTCTGGAAAATTTTCCCTAGATAAATGGCTCATTCGGCGTTCAACTAACCTCACTGGGTTCCATAACTTTGTTTTTTCCTTGTTTCTGGCCAGCCAGTCAATGCATTTAAGGTAGTATTTGTCTGTATGGAAAGAAATGAAGACCAGCCAACTGAGAACAAGCAAAAACTATTTGTTCAGAGCTTGCTATAGCAACGGAGTAGCCACCGTCACTTGGGTTCTGGCGGAGACGCTAGAGCAGGCAGAGGAGTGGGAAAGCTTTATAGTGTAGAGAAAGGGATGGCTTCAGGTGTGCCTGATTGGAGGTCATGGGCACAGGGAAGCTGAAGGCAAGTGAGCTAGAAGCACCGAGCGGTGTATGATTGGTTAGGGTGGACGTTTAACTTTCTCTGTTTGGTCCTAAATTAGAAGCAGGAACAGAAATTGGGTCTATCATCTGTCAACCAAGTCCTGGCCATTTGGGGCTGATGGTTGCAGAAGGTATTGGTTGGCTTCCTGGACTATTACTGGAGATGACAGTCTGGCTTCCTACAAATCTGACCAGACTGGCTTCTTGGCCTGGTTATTGTAGAAGAGGGATTTCCTGGGCAGGTTGTTTCTGGTTGTGGATCAGAGTTCTATTTTTATATATCGTCTGGTTATTGTTCCTTTGTGCACTCAGGATCTTATCTGTTTATTAGTTCGTGTGTGTGTGTGTGTGTGTGTGTGTGTGTGTGTGTTTTCCTTTTAGCCGGCATGTTTTAGTGTTGTAGCAGATGGTTTGTTCAGGGAATCTAAATCACCTTTGTGACAGAATGAAGAATCCCACCATTCCTCCATACTTAAAAAGCAATTTTTCCTCCTGGACTTCTATAATTCCACACTTGGCTGGGTCCATTACCATCCAACTGGTTACTTTTCCTCAGTTCTCTTCTTTGGTCCATTTTCTACTGAATCTTTAATTTTGTAGTGACTAAGGATTTGGTCCTCATATTTTCTTTTTTTCTTCTCTTTTTTCTCTTTTATTTTCCTTCCTCTAAGTTTTTTCCTTAGTGATGCATCCAGTTTCACAACTTTCATGTATTCTGTACACTGGTGATTCTCAAAATTATGTCCTCAAATAACAGGTCCCCTGAACTCCGTATTTGTGAAATATAACTGATTCCTTGCCATCTCCACTTGAGTATCTGGAAAGCATCTTAGACTTCTAGGACACCATAAAACTATTCAGATCCACATTATAAGCACTGCCCACCCCTTGTTCTTACACATCCATCTGAGCTTGGGCTGCCATAACAGAATACCATAGACTGGGTGACTTAAACAATGGAAATTTATCTTCTCACAGTTCAGAGGCTGGGATTCTGAGATGAGGGTGCCAGCACGGTCATGTTCAGGTGAGAGCCCTCTTCCTTGCTGTGTGCTCACATGGCCATTCCTGGATCAGTGTGTCGAGAGACAGAGTGATCTCTGTGTCTTCCTCCTATTATTAGGGCACTAATCCCATCATGAGGACCCCACCCTCATGAATCCATCTAGACCGAATCCCCACCCCCTAAAACCCTCACATGGGGGGTTAGCGTTTCAACATATGCATTTGGTGGGGGAGGGGACACAGTTCAGTCCACAGCAAGACACCACTGAGGAAGCACTGTCAGCTTTATCGCTGACACATACTCCACACCCAGACACGTCTCAACATTTCTGCCAGTAGTCCAAGCCACCATAATTTATTGACTACCAGTAGCCTGATTTGCTTTTCTCTGTTCTTTCCCCTATATGGTTGATTTTTTAAACAGCAAGCACGGAGGGTTTTCTTTTCCTCCTTACATAAAATCTTGTCACTCTTCTACTTCCCAATTCACGTGGCAAAATAAGATTTTTCTCTGGCCTGTGACGCCCTACTTGATCTCATTCCTGCCTCTTAGACATCACAGGGTCTCCTCTAGCCTTTGTTTCACCAAATACAATTCTTTGACATAACTAAGGATTCCTGTCTCAGCAACACACTACCTGCTCTTCCTTCCCGCTCGAAGCCCTCTTTCCTCAGATTTTCACAAAGCTATTTGCCCTTCATCTTGAAGTGGACACTCAAATATCATCTTTTCAAAGAGGGCTTCCCTACCAAAAAGAGATTCACAGACATTCTCTACCATACCCTCCTGTTACATCTTCATTGTATCCCTAAGGAGCCCTTGAAACGATGTTGATGCTAAGTTCTTTGTGGCAATGTGTTTATTTTTCGATTCATTGATATAACTACAGGACTGAGAACAGTACCAGACTCAGAACAAACATTGAATAAATATTTGCTGATTGATCAAGAGAAACTATGACTGGGATAGTGCCAAAAAAGAAAGAAATGGAAATGGTGAAAGAGAAACATTATTCAGGTTTCTTTACGCTGTGGCAGGGTAGGGTACCTTTTGGAGGTCACAACTGGCTGCTATGATTTTGATTGTCTATAAAACATCCATGGGTCATCAGGGGGAAAAGATAACTCTAGATCCTTCTTTCCCTCTAGAGTTTCACCTGGGGAAATAAACAAAGGTGGAGGAATTGTGATTAATTCTGCCATGGGCTAGCCATTCAGAGGCAGCAGTAATTAATTAAGGAACTAAAATTTAAGTGCAGATAATCTATCACCTGAGGTAGAGCATAGCAGCAGGGCTGGAAATGGGTGAGAAGCAGCATGGTTCTAGACTACAAAGGGCTTTAAAGGAGGTGTAAAATTGTAGCTGAGGGATGAGCGCGCTGATCAGATGTTAACAGCTAAGGACAGATGGAGACTGTTGGTTGGAGCAGTTGCCAATGAATCAACACCTCATGTTAATGTTAATATGTTTCAATTTTGGTATAATTGGAAGAGCATTGATCTTAACATCAAAGGATCAGGTGCAGCGTCTCAAGTTTTCATTCCTTAGGTGAGCAAGGCCCTTGACTTGTCCCGGCCTCTGCTTGCTGTCTCACCTATACAACAGATGTTATAACAGATGTTACAACGTCCAGCTCATGGATATTATGGTTTCTAAGTCGTCACATACTGTATACATTTTAGGAATCGACCTTCAATATTTTCATACTTTTCCTTTAAGTGAGATGTTTGTCGGCAGTTAACTATATAGTACATTTTAAACAATAAATATGTAACTTCCTTAAGAATGTGCATTCCTAATTCTATAATCTCCATCCCAATCTACCACTGAAAAAAATTAGGTGTCATTGACTATTGGAACCAAATATGTAAGACCTCTGTCAAAAAGAGGTTCCATTAACTGGTAACGTGTATAAAACCTCATGTTTAGGACAGGAATTAGTCCCAAAGAAACAAACAAAACATTTGGCTGGTTAGTTTGAGCCAGTTCAGTGACAGCTCGTGTCACCATGTCACAAGTGGACTTCTGTTATGCATGTTTGTCTTTGTCAGTGGGTCCGCTTTAAATTGTGAACATCGTCATGTTCATACTTTAAAAGCTAGGAAGTTTTTTGCTTTTGTTTTGTTTTGTTTTTTGAAAAGATTATTGACAGGCAGTCTATAACTTTGGGGATACCTAGGTTTAGAAAATTTGAGTCATGCATTCAATGCCCCAGGGAGAGTGCCCTGAAAAAACAGACACTGCTCACTGCTCCTACTTGTCTTACAACGTGTTCAAGGCAGCACAGAAGACAAGGCTTAAATTAAGCAAATAACTTTTTTTTTTTTCAAACGGTAAAGACTACAATTGTAATTGTGACAAGTGCACCAAGGGAGAAGCTATTTCTTAAGATCAGGTTTACCTAGAAGACTGTTTCTGTGATGAGAGGTTGGGAAGGAGTTTTCCTTTGCATAAATGCTGACTCCTTAAACATGCTCTGTCACCTTTAAGAACTTTCTTTTCTATTTTAATGGTTATTATCTAATAATACACCGTAGTCAGCCCTCCATATCTGTGGGTTCTGCATCCACAGATCCAATGAAATATTAGAGAAAAAAAAATCCAGAAAGTTCCAGAAAGCAAAACTTGAATTTGTTGTGGCCAGGAGCTATTTACACAGTGTTTACATTCTATGTACAACTATTTACATAGCATTTACATTGCATCAGGTATTATAAGTAATCTGGAGATGATTTAAAGTGTACTGGAGGATGTGTGTACGTTATATGCAAATACTACACCATTTTATATAAAGGACTTGAGTATTCTCGGATTTTGGTGTCCATAGGTGATCCTGGAACCAATGCCCAGTGGATACCTAGGGACAACTGTACTTTTAAAACATTTTCTACATATTATAGAATAATGATCATATTATAGACAATCCTGCATGTTTTCTATTTTTTACTGTCACTCATTATAAGAAGTTCAATTACTTTTGCATCTTAAAAGTATTATGTGATGATATTGGGGTTTTTTTATGGTTTATCACAAGATATTGAATATCCCTGTGCTATACAGTAGGACCTTGTTGTTTATCTATGTTATATATAGTGCTTTGTATCTGATAATCCCAAACTACCAATCCATCCCTCCCCCACCCCCTTTCCCAACATTGTTATTTTTAAAACACCATATTTGATTTCTAACATGTTCATATTTAGAAAATCCTGTATTCATCCTCTTTTTGCTTATCTCTTACTGTGACCTTTAAGTAAGCATTTCAAATAATTTAAAAGCTTCTCATCCAACTAAATTCTGATATTTCCGCTTTACTTGAATGCTATGGAATATACTTTAAGTTATTTGTATTTCCTTTTTCTTTTTCTTTTTTTTTTTTTTACAAAGACCTTTCCAAGCCTAACTTGTATCTTACTTAAGAAAGAAAGATGTTCTGGTAAAGTTTGCCTGTAGCTTCCACAACAGTCAGAGTGGCACTTTTATCTCCCTTTTGCTCTAATACGCTGCCAGAGATGAGAGAGAGAGTCAGAGTGAGGGAGAGAGAGACAGAGAGAAACAGAGCCAAAGATAGAGAGAGGAGTGCTCACTGTTGGACCAGTGGGGAATCATACGGAACAATATGGAAGACATAGGACTGAGCAAGCTAATTATCCCTGAAATATTCTTTATCTTGGTGAGTAATGTATACTTTAAAAATACATTGTGTGTTCTTAAATTTCTAAGATATTTAAATTATGGAATATTACATAAAGCTATTTTGTCTATTTATACAGATCATTGACTCTGGCTTAATTAATTGTCTAGCTCTTTTCCAGAGGAGCACGTTTGGCAGAGGACAAAATTCCTTTGGGAGAAAATGGTCCTTTGTAAGTGACATGCACCAGGTTGTGTGTTTTTCCCCTGATAGCACCACCATTTTGGGAATTGACCTAGATGCCCAAGGAAGGCTTCGTTATTAAGAATTTATGTTGCTCAGGTGGCTTTCGTGTGCTAAATTAGCCTCTGCCACATATTAAACATTGATAGCTAATGCCACTTTATCGCTGCTGGTCTATTCAGCATCTCTTTTCACAGAACACAATCTGCATAATTAGAAAATAGCATGAGTTCTACGTCTAACCCATCAGGGGTGTAAAGATGCTGTACTCTTTTTTTTTTTTTTTTTTTTTTTTTTGTGGTACGCGGGCCTCTCCCTGCTGTGGCCTCTCCCGTTGCGGAGCACAGACTCCGGACGCACAGGCTCAGTGGCTATGGCTCACAGGCCCAACCGCCCCGCGGCATGTGGGATCCTCTCTGACCGGGGCACGAACCCGTGTCCCCTGCATGGGCAGGCAGACCCTCAACCACGGCGCCATCAGGGAAGCCCCATTCTTTCAATTTAATAATGGTAATAGGTGCACTGCATTGTGTTGACAAAACTACAAATGAAACAAAGGAAAGATATGAATTTATTAAGACAAAACATCACATTAACTTAGATGTCAAGTAAAATTTGGGGAAAATTTACTACTGCAGGAAATCACCATATCTGTACTGTCACCAAGATTAATTGCAAGACATAAGAGACAAATAGCACGCTTCTTATAAACCAGGCCACCAACTATTCAAAGTATTGCTCAACATTTTCTATTCATATTTTTCCCATTATTCATTTCTGTCCCATTTTAAGGTATATTCTAAAATGCCCTCACGTGATATCTCTGTCATTTATGAAAATGTCAAGTTTTACATATGATAATATTAAGGGATTACAAAAAAATTAAATATGAGGCCAGCACTTAATTTACTGATATGATATGTACATAGGTAACTCATAAAGTAAATCCAGCTAGACTTAAGTACTATATGCATTAAAATATCTCAGGTTGCTTAGAGTGAACTAGAGGAGACAGATATATTTAGAATTAGTCTTTTAGATTCAGGACTATCTTGGTATCGTAGGGTCCTTGTTGATACATGGCTATTTTGTTGTCTTTGAGGGAAAAATGCTTATTTGTATCTTTTTATAGGGAACTGACTTAAACATTTCCAATTTTGTGTGTAGTTTTTTGTTTGTTTGTTTTGCGGTACGCGGGCCTCTCACTGTTGTGGCCCCTCCCGCTGCGGAGCACAGGCTCCGGACGTGCAGGCTCAGCGGCCATGGCTCACGGGCCTAGCCGCTCCGCGGCATGTGGGATCTTCCCGGACCGGGGCACGAACCCCTGTCCCCTGCATCGGCAGGCGGACTCTCAACCACTGCGCCACCAGGGAAGCCCTTGTGTGTATTTTTGACTGCACCTTTAGAATGTTTTGATAGGAAAAAATCGAAATTAAAAAACTTTATAAAATAATTTGAGGTTTCATATATTTACATTCATTGAAAAGAAAAACGACAAATTCATGGAATAGGAGACAAGCATGCTCAAATTGCTGTTTCAATAGCATTATTACTAATTTGAGAGTTTTCATCTGAAAATGTATATGCATACATACAGTTGCACACAAATATATAACTGTACATATATATTTACATCTGCATCTATATCTATGCCTTTATCTACATCCAAATCTATATCGATATCACGATCTACATGACTGACGGTCTATATCTAATTATTTGCCTAAAATGAGATTCTGCTGTGAGTTAGGTTTGTACACTTTTTTACTGAGCAATATGTCATAGGTATTTTTCCAGTCATTAGACCCACAAAATATATATATCTCTGTGTATAGAATATATTATGAGTAGATAGATGTAAATCATTATTTTCCTAGCTACTCAGTATCCTATGTTATGGCATTCCATGCTTATTTAACTAAGCTTCATTGTAGACTGTATAGATTATTTAAGAAACTTTACCATCATAAGCAATGCTTTTATGTACGTCTTTGATTAATTGACATTATTAGCTTTCTTCCTCTAATTTCAATTTATTCATCAGCCATAATGTATGAATATTGCAAATATTTACACGTTACTCAATTGTCTCCAAAAATGTTGAATCAGTTATATTCCCCACTACTCTTTCATAACGCATCTTATCATCTTGACTAAAATTTTACCACTTGAATAAGTGAAAAGTTGGTAGCTCTTAGTTTTCACTATTTTGTCTTTTCATTTGAAAAATGGCTTTTCTGTTCGTTCACTTTTTGTGTCTTGAGTTGCTTTTAAATATGAATTTCTCATTTTTGTACTGGGATAACTATTCATTTTTTGTATTATGATAATTTTTTTTTTTTTTTTTTTTTTGCGGTACGCGGGCCTCGCACCGCTGTGGCCTCTCCTGTTGCGGAGCACAGGTTCCGGATGCGCAGGCTCAGCGGCCATGGCTCACGAGCCCAGCCGCTCCGTGGCATGTGGGATCTTCCCGGACCGGGGCACGAACCTGTGTGACCTGCATCGGCAGGCAGACTCCCAACCAGTGCGCCACCAGGGAAGCCCCTATGATAATTTTAATATAATAGGGTTATTAACCTACTGTCTATCATAAATAAGACACACTTTTTCTTGCAAAATTTTGTTCTTTTACACTTTACGATTTTAAGAAAATTTAGAAGTAGTTTCCATAAGAAAAATCTTAATGTTCATGTAGTTAAATCTAATATTTTTTCTCTTTATGATTTCTGATTTTACGTTTATGCATAGAAATACCTTTGTTACATGATATAGATTATTCATCTATAATGTATGTGCCATTTTTTTCCTTTAATTTTTTTCATAAAATATCAATAAGCACAGATTTTGTTTTAGTTTAGGTGTAAGGTTTCTTTCTTAGTAACTTACCAGTAGTGCCAACATAATTTTTCAAATAAGACTTCTCTATAGCTTTGAAATGCCACATTTTTTATTTACTAGGTTTTATTTACTAGGTTTACTAGGTTTAAATATATGTATGTGTTAACACACAAACACATGTATAACTTATATGACTCTTAGGTAAATTATTCTATACAATTAAGTGAAGTGCTATGAAAATTTATAAACAGACCTATATATATGTATATGTATGTGTTTATATATTTAAATACTAATACCCATTTTTATATATTGTATGTAATTTGTGAGCGGATAGATCATAAAATTGAATCTGATTCTTAATTTTCTAATGCGTTTAACCATTTGGATTCAGTGATAAAATAGGTTAAGAGGACGTTTTGCACAGTGCATCAATTATTCCACTTAAATATAACATGTAAGTTCCAGTCGAATTCCTACAAAGGACAAAAACGTCCAAGTTAGCTTTGCTGCACACTCTTCCTCAGGCACTGATATTCCGCCAGGCCAAGGGCACACCCCGTGCTACCTCTCACAAGCATTTCCTGGTACCATCACTGCTCTGATCACATGCCAGCTGGGAATCGAAATCCGTATCCAAATCATCTATTTAAAACAAGTCTCTGGAGTACATTTTGTGTTCAAATAACATACAGCACTCAAATGCATGAATATATCGTGGCCAAAGTAAGTAGAGAAAGAACAGATGTTTAGAAGTCTGGGGGAAGGGGCCTTGTGCCCTCACGTGGGTGTTCCACGGAGAGTCCTCCTTCATCTTTACCTTCAGTTTATACTCCGGAGAGATCGAGAAACAAGAAGCTGCATCTGGTGTTTGTTTGCACTAATTCCAAAATAATTGAAATAAATTTGAACTTAGAGTAGAACGATGGAGCCACTAGGGCTGTGTCTGGACATCGAAAACCTCTGAGACCCCAGCTAGTGCTGTTGTCATCTGCACGTGTGTGAAGGACAAGTCCACTTAAAAAATAATTTACAACCTCTTGCTTGCAAAGAAGAGTGCTAACTTTTGCTTGTTTCTGTCGTTCTCTCTCGTTATGATCATCCCATTTTGCTAAGTACCATTCCTATATTTGTCTGTATAAGACACATATAGACATGGTAGTTTCCATGTTGAGAGATAAAGCAAAGCCATAAAAGGCAATTTCAACTCCAAAGGCAGAGATAGTTTAGAGCTCAATTATCAATGGTACAAAAAGATTCACGACAGGGTTCCTTAAATGATGATTTTCTTTTTATACTTGTGAGTAGTTCCACTCCTCTGGCCTTCTTCCCCCACTCCCCCATGCCACATTGTCTGATCTTTGGTAGAGATAAAGAAAGAAAAACACAAAAAAGCAAAATCAAGAACAAACTTTTGGGGGTACTTTCACATAAAAGGTGAATATAATTTAATTTTTCAGAAAATGTGATAAAATGTGGAGAATGGTGATTTAATTGCAGTTAAGTGAGGTCTCCGTGAAACACACAAACACAGATGGATACTGCGAACTTGCAAAAAGATTTAGAAGGTCCCTTTTACATGTAAATAAGATAGTACAGGGAGCTTCCCTGGTGGCGCAGTGGTTGAGAGTCCGCCTACCGATGCAGGGGACACGGGTTCGTGCCCCGGTCCGGGAAGATCCCACATGCCGCAGAGCAGCTGGGCCCGTGAGCCATGGCCGCTGAGCCTGCGCTTCCGGAGCCTGTGCTCCGCAACGGGAGAGGCCACGACAGTGAGAGGCCCGCGTACCCCGCCCCCCGCAAAAAAAAAGATAGTAAAGGAAGTATATCTTTAAAAGATATTTGAGATATTGGGATTGGGATTGCATCATCGATATTTTGCTGGGACCTGCTTCCTCTACTTAACTTTCCTGTCTTTTTCCAAATCTTTACCCACCATTCAGGAGTTTTCGCAAGAGTCACTCCATCATGGTGAGCGTAGCACACCGTGGCCTCCCGTCATTTGTATTTATATATTACAGAGTCCCAAAATTCATATGACACGCCATTATATATTAACATATTATGTTAACATTTTAATACATAAGCTCTACCTATGTTTGACATGTATGCTTTTTCATGTTCTTTGTCTTCTGTGTCATGATCCGTGTTTTTGCCAGAACAGCTGACCAGCAAGGGTGGTAAAGTGAGTTTACTGTTATCAGGACACACCTAGACATACCTGAGGTTGTCACTCAGGTAGCATCTACCAGGCTTCTTCTTCCTTTATCTAACCAGGAGAGGTTACTGAACTGACCATGGGCTTGATCCAGCTTAACAGATACACAGGCTTTTGTTATTCATTACCTGTCTACATGGCTTTTCAAGATGAAAAGACACCCTGTGTAATGAAATAAAGAGAAGCTATGAAATCGGAAGACCTGGGTTTGTGTCTTGACTTTGCCAGGTAGAAGCCATATGACCTTGAGAATATCATTTGTTTGAGTCTCAGTTTCCTTATCTGTCACAAGGGAAGGAAAAGCCTACCTCATTTAAATATTCTAAGGATTTGAAACCTACCTTTTGAAGTTGCAAGCAAAAAGCCTAAGTATGTAGGGTTCCAAATGAATAGTAGTTATGATTACGAATCCTAAAAATCAAAGTATCAAGAAAAACTTAGATTAATAAAGAAAGCAGTCTTTGTACTTAGTTACCTCATTGAAAACACAACTCTGAGAAATAGGTAGGAAATATATTAATATTTGGAATTGTGGCTTAGAAAATTGATGCTCAGAACATGTAAAAATGTGTTTGCCTATTCATTTTCATTTTTATTGAACAGTGGACTCGATCGTGTGTACACAAAATCCTTAATGTAGTGGTAGAAACATACATTAATCAAACAATCACACAAATAAGTATAAAATTCTATCTGTAATAAGAGCGTTGCTAAAATGCTTGGAATGGGAAGGTGGGATGCAGGGTGAATGGGGGAGAAGGTGGTGCTGATGCAGGCTGGGTGGCCAGGAGAGGGGGGACCACAGGAGGCCTGGCAGGACGTGATGGTAGGTTAGAAGAGGTGGGATTGGATGGAGAAAAAGTGGACAGATTCAAGTGCTCTTTTCAAAGTCGAGTCATCGGATTAATGAGGGATTATATATGGTGAGAGACTAGAAGGAAAATATCCTGGATAATTTTTTTTTTTATGTATTCTTCTACACCCAATAGCAGAATATCAGGCAGAATCTGGGGAAGGAAGTTGATTTGGTTCAAAACATGCCTCTCAGATGTCCAAAAGGACACAGCAAGTGGGAAGCTAATGTACAAGGACACGACTGGGGGAAGGATGAAATCCGTGACGGGGCTTGTGATCCTGTGTTGTAGATGAGATCACCGAAGGAGAGTGAAAAAAAAAAAAGAGAAGGAAAAGGGGCGAAGGCTGACACTTTAGTAACTGAGTAAAGGAAGGTGTGCCTGCCAAGGAGAGATAGGCTGGGCATCCAAGGTAAAGAGGAGAAGGAGACCAAGAGGGGGTTGTGTCAAAGAACTCACGGGAAAAGAACATTACAAGAGCCAGGTCATCATTCTTGAGATTTTGTAGGAAGTTAAATAGAAAAAACTGCAGAAACTCTCTTGCTATGGTTAATGTCATCGAGGTCCATGTGATTCCAACAAGGAACACAGCAGGGAGTGGCGAAGCTAGGTGTACCTGGACCATCTTCAGTTGAGGATGGAATGGAAGATGAGGGAAAGAGACAGCTCTGGGTGAGGACAGTGCTTTAAAAAAGTTTAACCACGAACGGGGGAGATGATTGATTTTCTTTGCTGAATTCTGCTGAATTCATCTCATGACCCTCAATCTCTTCTCCCTCTGTGTTCTCTTTTTGTGTTTAATGTTTAGAACTGAGCTATTTCCCCACAGCTTGCTCCTTCGGGAATCTTCTCCATGTCATCACTCAGTGTTTTGGAAGGGCAAAAACCTTGTGCCATCTTTAAATCACCTCTTTATCCCACGCCTCACAAACCATTTGTGGGTAAATCCTGTTGGTTCTATCTTCAAAATGTATTCAGAATGAGAATGTTTTCATTGTCTCCCACAGAAAACTCTCTGGCCCAAGACTTTTTCATACTTTATTTGAATAATTGCAAGATCTCCCTAAGTTACCTCACTGCCCATGTCTTGCCCTTCCTCCCTCCCTCCCCCAGCCAAATCAGTTCTTAACAGCACAGCCCAATTGATCCTTTTAACACATATGTTAGATCCTGTAACTTAAGCCTAAAACCCTCTGCCTGCATTCTAGCTCACTTAGAGGAAAAGCCAAAGTCGTTACCATGACGTTCAAAGCCCCACAGGATCAGGAACGCAGCTCCAAGTTCATAGATCCCACTGCGGTCCCTCAAAACCACACCGCACTCCAAGAACGTTCTGAGTCAGGACCTTTGCATGGCATTGTCTGTCAGAAACAGATTTCCACTAGATATTTTCCTGGACCACTTCCTTTTATCTTTTTCTGATGTCTGCTCACATGTTACCTTGTCAGTGAGAACTTGCCAGATAACATTACTCAAAATAGCAAACCTTCTCCTCTTCTCCCCAACCCCACGATGTTCGTTACCCCTCTGCTCTTCTTTACATTGCTCCATGGCACCTGTCGTGTGATGTACCATATATTTTATTTATTCATTTGAGTTCTGAATGCCTCTCTCCATTATAGCATAAGCTATAGGACAGCAGAAATTGTCGAGTGATTATCACTGTTCTATCGCTGATGACTCAAACATTGCCTCATACGTTGTGGGTGCTCATTTAATATTTAATGAAGAGATGAAGGCATCTGAGGGGGGTGGACAGGGTCAGAAAAGGAGGCTGTGCGTGTCAGCCGAGTGTGGAATCCATGGCAGCCCATCACTTAAGCTGTGGCTGAACAAAAGGGTCCAATAAAAGAAATCAGCAAGTGACCACGAGGTGTAAAGAGCACCTGCAGAGAATGAAGTCCTAGAAAACAAAAGGAAGCTTAAAGGTCACAAATTTATACCACATACGTTGGAAAATCAAACAAAATCAGAACTGAATAACTATCTTGGGATTTGTCTAATAGAGGTGTTTGATGATGTCGAAATGAGCTATTTACAGAGTAGTTGGTTAAATATAAGTGTTGGAACGAGAGACTGCATTAGGTTAATATGGGGATGAGATGTGAGAAAAATGAAAAAATAAATGGAAAAAAGGCTGAGTATTGATATGCAGGGAATTCATGGTCACAGGAGTAAAGTTTTCATTCTGCCATTTCTTTTTGCTCTTAGATAGGAACTGAATAATACAGCTGAAAGAAGGAAAAAATGATCATAGTAACACAAGTTCTTGTTGTGCCGTAAAACAGATCTATGGTACAACTTCTGTTCTGTGAATAGCTTGCTGTGAGGAGGTATTAGTCCCAGCTCGGGCCATTCCCCTTAAGTCAAGAGCAGCTTCATGTGGTTACAGCATTGCATGGTACGAATGTTAACACTTGTTATGTGGCCCATGCTGTGAAAATAGTAGGGATACCTGTCCTACAAGAATTATTACACATCAGACTAGGAAGATTATATCCATTGCAGAATTATTAGTAATAGCAAGCAAAATGGAAATAGCCTCAGTGTACATCAAAAGGAGAGTGAGGATATGTAATAGAATTATGCAGTGAGACATTACTCTGCAATTTAAAAAGAACTACATCCACAAGGAGACTTTATACATCCATAAACTCGGTATATCATTTACCCAGATGGGCTGACGTGCTCTGGCCTTTTCATATTTGTGAGTGGAGTCTTTGGTCATTGTTACTGTGCAGCCTCTTTCTGATTTTTATGCTTCCTTGAGAACACCTAGAAAATTGTTGGAATCTCTAGCCTCCAGTTATTTCACTGCCTTAAATCATAGGTATGGCTCAGTTTTGTCCAGAAACAGATTAGGAGTAGTGGGCATTTTCCAAAAAGGAAGTGATGCAGGCGTTCTGATGAGCATTGGGTGCAGCAGCCCAATGACCAGTATTTTAGTCTCTTGGCTTCTTCCAGACGACCTGTCTGCATAGATCCTGGAGCCAGAACTTCCAGGATCATAAATCAGATGGATTCCCAGGATGGAGTAGTTGTACCTGGGTTACAACTTCTGAATCTCAGCCAGCACCCTCCCTTGGGTTTTCCCCAATTCAAACAGTATCATTATTGGGGCTTCCCTGGTGGCTCAGTGGTTGAGAGTCCGCCTGCCGATGCAGGGGACGCGGGTTTGTGCCCCGGTCCGGGAGGGTCCCACGTGCCGCAGAGCGGCTGGGCCCGTGAGCCATGGCCGCTGGGCCTGCGCGTCCGGAGCCTGTGCTCCGCAACGGGAGAGGCCACAGCGGTGAGAGGCCCACATATCGCAAAAAAAAAAAAAAAAAAAAGTATCATTATTTATTTTTGTGCAATCTAGTATATAGTCTGTAAATCAACATGCAAGTTTACAGTGTGACACTCCAAAATCCAAATTATTCCAAGCCTATGCGTCTTCCTAATCCTGAGATGAACTTACAATGACAGCATTGCATTTTGTTTTGTTTGTTTGTTTAATTATATTGCAGTATAGTTGATTTACAATGTTGTGTTAGTTTCAGGTACACAGCGAAGTGATTCATTTATATGTATGCATAGATTCATTCTTTTTCAGATTCTTTTCTCGTTTAGGTTATCACAGAATATTGAGTAGAGTTCCCTGTGCTATACATTAGGTGTTTAGTGGTTATCTGTCTTATGTATAGTCGTGTGTGTATGTTAATCCCAAACTCCTGATGCTTTTATTAAGTGGAATTCCCAACCCAGTTCAGCCCAAGATGTGTCTAGAAATTTCACTTGTGAAACTGACCGAATTTATAAATGTTGGATCAGCCAGTTTGGCATACCAAATGTTGCATTTCTTCATCTGTAACTCTTAATACTGTTTCACATGTCTAATGCATTATATACAGTTGTGACTGCCATGTAAAATCTGTATTTACTAAGATGTGAGAACGAGTAGTGAAATAAGCATAGCCCGGAAGCAGTGCCATGCAGCGTATAACATTCCTTCTCACGTGAAATAATTTAGCAGGATCCTTCCTGAAAATTCAACCAATAATTTGAGAATCGGTCAGTAAATCTCAGCAAGATGTCAGGGAGAGCTAAGTTTTTTAAAGCTGATGAAGTATGAGATTGTGTCACCAGAGGAGATTAGGGTATCCTTTTTGGTGGAGAATTTCAATAGAAGACATTGTAAGCAAATAAGAAATACATATACATAGATAAAACTGAAAAAAAATTATATAGTAGTCAGTGAAAAATATGAAGTGTGATTCAGTAAAAATTGTGAGAATACTTAGTTTTGATACTCAGATACTGAAAACATTCATAAGTTGTTGAAGCTCCTGAACAACATAATATTTGAGGAATACATGCAACGGAGATAAACTGATTTTTAAAGGAAAGGAGAAGATAAAGAGGCACTTTATTTTATAAACTCATAGAAACAGAGAGTAGAAGAGTGGTTACCAGGGGCTTGGGGAGGGAGCATGGGAGGTGATGGTCAAAGGGTACAAAGTTTCAGTTATATAAGATAAAAAAGTTCTAGAGATCTACTATACAACATACTGCCTATAGCTAACAACGCTGTACTGTACAACTAAGGTTTGCTAAGAAGGTAGGTCTTGTGTTAAGTGTTCTTACCACACACCCAAATAACAACAACAATAACAATAATAATAGAGGCGAGAGGAAACATTGCAAGATGATGGTTATGTCTGTCACGTTAAAGGTAGTGATGGTTTCGTAGGTGTATACTTACTCTTTAACTCCTTGAGTTGTGTACATTAAATGTACACAGCTTTTACCTGCAAATTATACCTCGTTAAGGTAGTATATATACATATATATATATATAAAATGAAAGGAACACTAATAGAGTCATATATTAGGAATTAAATTGGTACTTGTTTAATACAGAAATCTATATTAATAGTTTGAATTTAAAAGTATTTTCTTTTGCAAGAAAATAAAATTCAGTGTATATTAAAATTATTTTGAAATCTTTATTTCTAAATCTAAATATATTTTAAACGTTTTTTACGGTATTGAATATTTTGAAGAAAAAAAAATACTACTGTCTTTTGGATAACATTCAGTTCCTTCCAGGAAATAGCCAGAAGCACCTTCCAGAGTCACTTTCCGCTTTCTAATTCCTTAGTTCTGTGCTTTGTCACAGTTTTCATTCCATGACTTCCTAGCCTGACTGACCTCACACTCAGGTGTCTGGAGTAGGCTTTGCCCTCTGCAGCCTCTACCACAGCCTTTTAGACTAACTTCATGCAAATTCTGCCAGCTCTGCAGCCTCCGTACCCAAACTCAGTAGCCCTCTACCTGTTATCCCTCACGCTGCCACAGAGTGTTCCTTTGTTTACAGCAGCCGGAATTCTATCCGTTTTGATGGAGAAATGCATGAATATTCTCTATGCTGGCATCATTGCCTGAATGAATAGTCTTGAGGGATTTAGTAAGGTCCAGTAGTAGGGATAATAATTTTTTTAACTTTCTGATTAGGTGTGCTCATTGGTTATAATTAAACTGGGAGAAATTAACACCATGACATCGTTAATGAGTAATATAGTTATACTTGAAGATCTATTTGCAATATGTTCATATTTAACACGTTAAGAGAAATATCGTGTCCGATGCGTTAGTTTTCTAGTCACTCAGGCTAGCTTCCCTGTGTTCAAAAGATAACCGTTTTCAAGAATCGTTAACAATTAACAATTTTATTCCAATGCAAGCCATCCTTGTTGGATAGATTTGAATATTTAGCCTCTCAGTTTGATTCTAAAATAGTTGAAATTCTTTTTTTCTTACGAAATGTATTCCTTCACGCTCTAACATACAAACACAGAGTTGAGATTGCGAAAAATAAATGAGTCACGATCCAGTCCAGTCATACTTAACGAAAACAAGTGTTTGGCCATTTCTTTTTGTATTTTCAGCTCTTCTGATGGTGACCTCCAGTCTTCTAAATAATACGTCTTTATCAAGTTTACATCCTTGTTCACTCCCCACTCTGAAAACCAAGGACTAATCACCTCACATTACTCCCATGCCACTCCCACCACCCTCTTGCCTTTTCCTATCCACTTCTAAATTTGTAATAATCACAAAGCTTATGGTCTCCTAGTTAACTTAAAATAATATGCCAAAAGGTAACTTCTTAAATTTTAAAAAGTGAGGATTCCTTGCTGTATTGAATGCTCCGATGTTGTTTGACATCTCGTCCATAACATAAGATGTTCCTCAAATTACGATCCATCTTTCTTTGCTAATTTTTCAGTTTATTCATCGTAGACCTTTTGTATGCTTAATGTTCCAAAAAGGCTTAATGATCCTTGTTTAGCCATTCATATTTTAAAATGAAGAACTAAGTCAATTAACATAAGTAACTGATATGAATATTCTCTGCTATTGTGAATTTAGGTTGATATCCCAATAATCTCCCATAAAAGGTTAACTTTCTGGGGACTCGTAGGCTTGACTTTAGCATGTGTATAGAAAGCAGGCTAGGACCCTCTCCCACCAAATGCCAATTCGGTAAGGATTATACTTTTCATGTCAACATCAAAACTAAAAGCCCCAGCTATCCACTGGTAGATCATCACACTTTTTTACAGAAATACTCTGCTTCTTGTTCTGTGTAAATACCATGTTTCCAGTAACTCTGAAAAAGTGAGTTTGGAAAGCAATGGGTGGGAAGTGGTCCCACTGGTAAATTCTTTGTAGAGCGTCCTTAAGATAACCTTCCTGTTTTTGATCCTGTTACCCACTCCCATTTTTTATTCCTGTTGTTTCCGTGTTTGAAGTCTTTGGGCAGAAATATGGGAAAAATCAGCTCTTTACATTCGCTACAGCCTTCTCTAGGATAGATTTTGAATGATGGCAAACATTCACTAAACGTTACCTCTCAGTATTCTCCTCTAGCTTTCTCCCATGTCAAAAGTGCGTTACTAGACTTCACCCAGGCTCCAACCACAAACCTTTTCCCCAAGCCCTTGGCAATGATGTATGGAAAGATGACTCCACTCTGCCCCATGGGATGAAAGCAAGAGTCTGGTAGTGGGACTTCGGGAAAAGTTTTACTTTCTTGATAAAATGGAACAGATTCAGGCAACTTGTTTCAGGTTTCCTCCTCTTTGCTTCTGTACCCAAAGTGAACATGAACTTGAAGGAACAAGAGCCATTTTATAACCACGGGAATTAAAGCCACATTTCTGAGAAAGGCGGAGAACAGAGACCTAGGTCTCTGACATCACCGCTGAGCGGCTGCACTAAGCATAGGCTGCCACTCTCAGTCTTATTAGGTGAAATACACGTATATGTATAATTGAATCACTTCGTTGTACACCTGAGACTAACACAACGTTGTTAATCAACTATACGCCAATATAAAATAAAAAGTTAAAGAAAAAGAAAAGCAAACTCATATTTGATTAGGCTATACTTAATTTGTTTTGCTCTATAACCTGTCAAATGTGTTCCTCTATAACCTGTCAAATGCATTCCTAATTGATGTAGCAAACCTGCCCCCAGGCTTACCCCAGCCTAGCATGTTTTCTTCTCTGATGTGAAGTTATTCTATTTAGAAATTTCCTGCTGTCGTTCCAAGGGGGCATTGTAAGGGAAGAAAAGCACACTTATGCTTGCTCGTCCACAGGAAACCAGAAGCTTTAGAATTTCGTAAGAGTACACTTCTACCAAAGGAAATTGGCATGATCATAAGGTCCATTCATAATAATAATAAAAATAATAAGTAATAACTAGCTAAGGAATGTCTATTGTGTATAAGGATCTGTGTTAGGAAATAAAGTTATAAAAACTAAAACATAATGTTTGTAAAATGTTTAGGGACTGGATGAGGCTGTGTGTATATACAGTATAAGATGGGATATACACGTATATCCCAAGTGGCCTAATTCTGTGTTGGGTTTGGTGGGGCAGGACGGGGGTGGGTTAGTGGATGGTACAGAAAAGGGTGACTGGGGTTGGTGATGTATGAGGTGAGCCTTGCCTTTCCCAGAAGGACGAGGCAAAGAAGGGTAATTCAGGGACACGAGGAAATAGTTGTAAAGTAATGATGTTAAATCAGACTACCTCAGATGGAAGAGTCTGTGTTTGTTACAAGTTCTCCAAGTTATTTTAATCTGAAGTGAGATCAGTAAATCACCACAGCCCAGGAGTGATGTGGTTGTTTGTGTCTTGTCGGTTCCCCGTGAAAGCAGTGAGGACGACATATCAGAAGTGAGCAGAACTACGGACAAGGAAACCAATTGGGGTCAATTACAGGTGTGACTCTGTCACCATTGATTTGGCAAGTGGTTATCAACCAGGGGCAATGTGCCCCCCAGGGAATGTTCGGCGATGTTTTTGGAGACGGTTTAAAAAATCTCAGTGGACGAGTGGGCATGAATGGTTACTGGGATGCAGTGGGTAGATGTTGCTAAGCATCCTATAAAGTACAGGCCAGTCCCCCGAACAGAAAATTATCTGGCCCACGTTTCCATAGTACCGCTGTGGCAAACCCTGAAATAGGAAATGTGCTCGTCCTAGGTCATAATAAATGATGGTATGACAATTAGTAAAACATCGCAAAGACAGTGTGAGACTTTGCTCAAGGATTGAATCCTGGGGACCGCTCATCATTTTATGTTGTTGGGAGGATCGAACTTAAGGAGTGTCCAGAGCAGTAGGAGGAAAACCAGGAGAGAACAAGGTTGGGAAATCAAAAAGAGTAGGCTTCCCAGAAAGATGCTGCTTCAGACACCAGAGAGATGCCAGAAACATCCTGTGTATTCCCGTTGGCTTGGTGAACTTTGAGGGGATGCACGATTTGCATGAAAGCAAGCTCGGGATGGCAGTTAAACCAAGCGCAGTGGTGACAAGAATGCAGGTGGAATCTTTGGAGTGAGAGCACTGTTTGCTGAAGTTCGACTGAAGAGGAAGACAGAACAAAACCAGAAGCAGGGGCAGCTGGAAGGGCAGGTGCGTACAGCTGAGAAGGTGGGTACGACTTAGGCGTGTTCATATAAAGGGACGAGAATAATTTCACATGGAAAGCCTGAAGATAAGGGGGAGGAAAAGGAAATAAAAGATGGGGCAAAGGCATGCTGAGGAGGTCGGAGAACGTAGGCATCAGAGCACAGAGGAAATGCTAGTGGACTGGAGGAGACTGGATAAAATAGGATGGTATGGTTAATGATGATAATTGTAAACTTTCACTATGCTATTGGAAGCTTTGGAATAATAATAAATGAATATGTATTGCTGCGCCTTTATTTTAAGCCTGCTTAATAGTTCAGTTCTATATGGGTGTATTTCATTGTAGGCAGTAGGCAGGACCATGTGTCAGAACATCCTGAACAAACAGTAACTGTGTGTATTGATTATGTCCAAGACTAAAACATCAGAAGCTATTGGTAGGAACTGGTGGATACTCACAAAGTGAGGATGCCTGCTCTCACTCTCCAGCTGGCAGTATGGAGAGACAGACCCCCTCCACAGTTGCCCAGGGTGGCCAGCTGTGAACAGGCCAGCGCCTCCCAAAGCCACATTCCTTAGGTGTGTTCACTTAGTCAAATGTCTGTGTCGTCCTCCCCTGGCTTGGAAGAATGCAGACATTAACCGAAATGACAAAAGACCAGCGTTTACTATTCTCAATCATTACTTTGTTCATCCACTAAGTATTTATTGAGTAGCTACCGTCTCTCAAGCACTTTACTAGGTAGGGGATAGAACATCAAACAACAGAGACATTCCCGGCAAAAATAGAGCTGCTTATGTTTACAGAGAGATGGAGAGACAGAGAATAAATAAACAAACCAGTTGTTGATACACGTTATGAAGAAACATAAAGTAGCAGTCCAACACAAGGATAAAGGGGAAGCTGTGTTCAGTGGAAGCTACATAGTGTGGGCAGGGATGAAGTCTCTGATAATTTGATATTCAAACAAAGACCAGAAGATTTGAAGGAAGAAACTGTCATTTCATTCCACGGAGAGGAAACAGCAAGAGCCAAAGTCCTAAAGTAAAAGCATCCTTTGTATTCTTTTTTTTTTTTTTTTTTTTTTTTTTTGCGGTACGCGGGCCTCTCGCTGTTGTGGCCTCTCCCGTTGCGGAGCAGAGGCTCCGGACGCGCAGGCTCAGCGGCCATGGCTCACAGGCCCAGCCGCTCCGCAAAACGCGGGATCCTCCCGGACCGGGGCACGAACCCGTGTCTCCTGCATCGGCAGGAGGACCCTCAACCACTGCGCCACCAGGGAAGCCCCATCCTTTGTATTCTTACCCCTCGTTCAATTTCCCTCTGAATTTTCATCTAGCACTGCCTTATCTAGTTGATGGAAACTCCATATTCTTGATGAGGGGGAAATTAATGTCCATTGCATGCTGAATGGACCTAGGAATTAAGCTCTAATTTATTTAGGGTTGATAGCTAAGTTTGTTAGAATGTGATGCTGAACTATCCCACTTTTCACGTTTGGTCCTTGTACGGACCCATGATCATTCCTCCTTACTCTCTGCACCATTGACCTCATTCTCATGGTATAAATTAGCGATTGTAACAGGACATCACATAAAAGGGTTAACTTGTTTTGATTTGCATTTCCCTGATGATTAGCGATGTTGAGCATCGCTCATATGAAAACTATGTCTGTTGGCCATCTGCATTTCCTTTTAGGAAAAATGTCTATTCAGTTCATCTGCCCATTTTTTAATTGGGTTGTTTGTTTGATGTTAAGTTATATGAGCTCTTTATATATATTGGACATTAATCCCTTGTCGGTCCTATCATTTGCAAATAATTTCTCCCATTCAGTAGGTTGTCATTTCATTTTGTCCATGGTTCCCTTTGCTGTGCAAAAGATTTTAAGTTTCATTAGGTCCCATTTGTTTATTTTTGCTCTTATTTCCTTTGCTTTAGGAGCCAGATACAAAAAAAATATTGCTATGATTTATGTCAGAGAGTGCCTATGTTTTTCTCTAGGAGTTTTATAGTATCCAGTCTTACATTTGGGTCTTTAATCCATTTTGAATTGATTTTTGTATATGACGTTAGAGAATGTTCTAATTTCATTCTTTTACATGTAGCTGTCCAGTTTCCCCAGCACCACTTATTGAAGAGACTGTCTTCTGTGTTGTATACTCATGCTTCCTTTGTTGTAGATTAATTGACCATAAGTGTATGGGTTTATTTCTGAGCTCTCTATTCTGTTCAGTTGATCTATGTGTCTGTTTTTGTGCCAGTAATCAAAAACACAATGAGATATCACCTCACACTTGTCAGAATGGCTATTATCAAAAAGACCACAAATAAAAAATGTTAGTTAGGATGTGGAGAAAATGGAACCCTTGTGCACTGTTGGTGGGAATGTAAATTGGTGCAGCCACTGTGGGAAGGAGTATGGTGGTTTCTTAAGAAACTACAAATAGAGCTACGCTACAACCCAGCAATTCCACTCCTGGGTATATATCTAAAAAAAAGCAAAAACACTAATTTGAAAAGATACGTGCACCCCAGTATCTGTTGATCAATTTACTGTGTGTCAAGAACTTCCTTCATAAACTACCTGAGGTGGGCACTTCCATCGCCACTTCCATAGATAGAACCTGAGACAAGGGAAGGAAAAGCAACCTTTCTCAACACACGAAACTGACGAGTGGTGCAGTAGAGACAGAGATTCTCATAGTTTGGCTCCAGGACTCATTTTTAAACATTACACTCCCTCCGTAAGTTGAATCTATAATTTTAGTTTTAAAAGATAACATTTCATTTCATATATTTGCCACAATGACAGTTACTGTAAACGTATTCTTATATGGCCTCGTTTAAGAGAGATATTTTCTTTCTTTCAAAAATGTGATTTGATTTTAGGAATTTTTTTTTTTTTTTTTTCTGTATGAGTAAGGTAGTAGTTCTCTAGGATAATAACTCTTTTGGACTTAAATCACTTTTAATTTCTTATTAGTAGTATCACCTTTTAAAGGTTTAACCAGCACAGTGACTGCTTATCATTTGTCATTTAATTCAGGAATGTCAGAAAAAATAGTCTACAATACATATGTTTTTAAAATACATGAAGTGAAGATTGTTATCAGAAGGGACCTATCTGTATATATTCAGCCTGTTATAATAAAGACTTTCCTAACGTACCAAGGTTTTCAATGAAAGCAATTACAATTTGTTTATTTTCTAGTGAGAACACAAATGCATTGTCTCTCATCTTTCGAAGATGCGCCCCTCAATCTCTGAACTTAATATTTTCCAAGATGAAAGCAATAGGCAGACAAATAAAGGTAAAAAGAAAATTGAAGATAGGAGATATACAACATATGAAAATATAATAATTTAGATAACTCTTTTAAAATAACAGATCATTTAAAAGTTTAAAATATCATCATTATGCCAAAATGAAATGATAAAACCCTAGGCAGAGTTCTGTTAAGCAAAAATAATTATTAACTAGAGTTAATTGAATGTCTGTTTTGATTTACATAACTGGAACCCTCCCAATAATCTTTGAGGTTGGCATTATCTCTGTTATAAATGGGAAAACAGGCTGGGAAGGTTAAACTTCATGTGCAAAAGACGTGAGTTTTATTCTTTCCAATCATCCCAAAGAACAGGAACCCGGCTTTCCCTTCCATATGACCAGATAAGATCCCTAAGTCAAAGATGCAGCGTCCTTTCCTTGAACTTCTAAGAATTCTGGCTTAAAAAGGGGAGTAGGTGGTTGGAAATTCAGGCACTGGAAGGGACTCATTCAAATCTCAGGGCACAAGAGAGTGTCCTTAAACTGCACAGTCCATGGGAGATGAGCAGCCAGCTTTGGCTGAGAAGACCTGAGGCAGAATCTCAGTCAAAGCGGGTTGATGTGCTCTTTGGAATGGGAAGAGGTGTTCTCTACCTCCTGGCCTGCCTGCCTGGATTAATGAACGCTCTGTGGTCTCGTGCTTCCAGATCAAAGCCCCTCCTTTTCACATCTTTGCTGCTGCCCCAAGGAAACGCCTCGTTTCCCTGCTTCACAGGTCTAACCTAGGTGACCTTCATCCAGGCTCATGGCTCCTGTCTGGAAATGTCATCTCTCTCCATGCTCTCTCCAGTCCATGGCTGTGGGGTGCACCATACGTCCAGCCTTGATCACAGCCTGCTTTTTTGATTAACAAACACTTATTGACAGTCCAAAATTAAAACTTACCTGGCCTTTCTTCGTGTTCCTGCTCTAATATCCTGATTCTCATCCAGGAGCTTTGCATGCTACTGACTAGAGAGAGATTTGTAATGAAATGCAGAAAATAAGTGCTCCCTGGTATCATCTTCTACATTTATCCAAAATCCCCTACAAGTCTCTAAGGTCAACAGTAGACATGACCTTTGAATCTAATCAACAAAGATATGCCATTTAAAACCGTTTATTCTTCTTTATAATCAATTTGGCAATTTTTAGAGACAGACATTGTTTTAATTTGCAACGGTTCTTGGAATATCCTTTCTGGTCCTAAATCAAATCAACAAATATTCATTGACTGTTGATTAAATACCAGTAATTTTCTTCATTGATTTTTTGCTTTTTATACCTTGCTTGATTTTTAAAAATTTTAAAGTGAGTTGAAAAAAGACATGAGCAACTAAAACCATGATTAAAATGAAAAATTGAATTAAAAAGAATAGACACTATTGAAGAAATCCTTGTGTCTGAGTTTCTTAGAATTCATGGTAAAAGGGGAACCATTATACACTACATAGTTCTTGTTGTTTAATCTACTTCCAGAAGTTGAAAAAAAAAAAAATCCTGACTCTGGAATCTATTAATGGAACATCTTTGTGAGAATTTTTGCTGTCGGCAGTGGTTTTCAAAATAATTAGGAAGAGTTTCTAGATGGTCTTGGGGAATATGTATTCCAGTGGGGATTTACGGAATACACTCTAATATAACTTATAAAAACCAACAAACTAGAATATGGTTTTATTAGCAGGATCTCAAAGCTACAGAAGCTCATTAATTCCCTTATTTTATCCCCAGATTACAATTTTAATCATAAAGGAATATAGTCCAGACATGAAAAATTCAGTTGATATAAATTTTTTTAATTTTTTTTTATTTTATTGGAGTACAATTGCTTTACAATGGTGTGTTAGCTTCTGCTTTACAACACAATGAATCAGTAATACATATGTTCCCATATCTCTTCCCTCTTGCGTCTCCCTCCCACCCTCCCTATCCCACCCCTCCAGGTGGTCACAAAGCACTGAGCTGATCTCCCTGTGCTATGCGGCTGTGATATAATTTTATATGTGAGAACAGTTCAAATAAAAGGAGGACTGTTTAGCTGGTCTCTTAGGCCAAAAGTGGAGAGCTCTTCTATGAAGTTGCTGTGACTGTCCATCTTAATTCTGAAGAATGTGTGGCCATAACATTTTGGATCCAGCAAGAATGGTGTCAGGAGTTTTACTGAGAGCAGCTGACTAAGAGAACAGTTGAGAGTGACCCCTAAACCTGATAAGAAGACCAAGCATCAGCACCAGGGCAGAGTTAGGAGCCTGAACAGCCCAGTGTGGAAAAGTCCATTAGAGCAGCAAGAGCCAGAGGAAAACAGTGAATCAGAAGTAAAGAACCCAATCCAAAAATCGGCAGAAGACCTAAATAGACATTTCTCCAAAGAAGATATACAGACTTCCAACAAACACATGAAAGAATGCTCAACATCATAATCATTAGAGAAATGCAAATCAAAACTACAATGAGATATCATCTCACACCAGTCAGAATGCCATCATCAAAAAAATCTAGAAACAATAAATGCTGGAGAGGGTGTGGAGAAAAGGGAACCCTCTTGCACTGCTGGTGGGAATGTAAATCGGTACAGCCACTATGGAGAACAGTATGGAGGTTCCTTAAAAAACTAAAAATAGAACTACCATATGACCCAGCAATCCCACTACTGGGCATATACTCTGAGAAAACCATAATTCAAAAGGAGTCATGTACCAAAATATTCATTGCAGCTCTATTTACAATAGCCCAGAGATGGAAACAACCTAAGTGTCCATCATTGGATGAATGGATAAAGAAGATGTGGCACATATATACAATGGAATGTTACTCAGCCATAAAAAGAAACGAAATTGAGCTATTTGTAATGAGGTGGATGGACCTAGAATCTGTCATACAGAGTGAAGTAAGTCAGAAGGAGAAAGACAATACCATATGCTAACACATATATATGGAATTTAAGGAAAAAAATGTCATGAAGAACCTAGGGGTAAGACAGGAATAAAGACACGGACCTACTAGAGAATGGACTTGAGGATATGGGGAGGGGGAAGGGTGAGCTGTGACAAAGTGAGAGAGTGGCATGGACATATATACACTACCAAACATAAAATAGATAGCTAGTGGGAAGAAGACGCATAGCACAGGGAGATCAGCTCAGTGACCACCTAGAGGGGTGCGATAGGGAGGGTGGGAGGGAGGGAGACGCAAGAGGGAAGAGATATGGGAACATATGTATATGTGTAACTGATTCACTTTGTTATAAAGCAGAAACTAACACACCATTGTAAAGCAATTATACTCCAATAAAGATGTAAAAAAAAAAGTTTTCAGACTTCCAAAAAAAAAAAAAAAGAAAGAAAGAAAGGAACTGGAAATTCAGAAGGAAACCAGGTTGTATTACATTGGAGTCTAGGAAACAAAATGATGCATTAAATAGGGATTTAGTCACTTCTGCCGTAGTGCATTCAAGAGGCTAAAACTAGAGAAACCACCGACTCTTCCTGTTCAATTTCCCTTCCATTAAATGATGTTTTGGTCGAGGCTCAGGTGTATCAGCACAGACAGGAGGTTCATCTCACTGTTAAGGAGCCTCCCCCTTCCCCAGAGACAAAAGGCTCCACCAGTTTCATGGACCTGGGGGCCAGGAGAAGGGGGAGGGTTAGGGCATGGGAACAATATCTTTAAGCTTCCCCACCTCTTCCTCCTCTCAGAAAGAAAGCCTCAGAAGAGGCACCTGAAGAAGATGTCCACCCAGGGCCTCCAATCTAGGAATGGAGGCCCCTGGACTAGGGATGCATCTAAGGGTACGGCCGGCCAGGGGTACCCAAGCCCTTGACCGCAACACCTCTTAGAGCCTGCCGCATGCTGTCTGTGCACAAGTCTGCTGTGCGGAGGGCAGCTCTTTTCTGAGTAAAGCCTTTGTAATTGCCTTTGATTGGAGCTGAAAAGTCACACTCAGGTTTTTAACCAGAAGCTGGCCTGCTCAGGAAGAAGCTACTGCTCTCACTAGCTGAGGCAGAAATTATATATCCCGTTACTCTAAAAGCTGATTTCAATTATTTAGGCATGTGCGAAGGAAGATAGGGCACTACAAGTTACCATGTGAGTCTAAAGGCTTTCATACCTCATAAGCCTGTTATGATTAATGTTATCATCATGGAACTGTGTATATTTCATAGTATTTAATACTTACAAAGGGATCTACATTCGCTTGTTGCCTATTTCCCTGTTATATCAGCCCTTGCTGTGAAGTCACATTCCACTAATTTGGAATGTACACACTGTATGCCTATTGGCAACTTTACTTTTTCCTGCAGCCAACCAGAGAAAAGCTGTTACAATTCTGTCCCTAGAGAGCCAGCAGGACTCGTGTCCTTCCTATAGGCTTAGAGCTCCTGGGATGCCTGTGGGGTTAGCATCACCTTTTTACTATCTGTACAAGAGGAGGAGTCTCCTTTCCAGGGAGCAGTAGTGTACACAGTTATCCTTGGCTGGTCTAGGGCACCACGTCCAGAGGGAGACCCGCCTGGCACATCACCTTAGCGTAATCCTCCCTTGGGCCTCCATATTCCAATTATCCAAAAGTAGATACTTTGGGCTTAGACCAAGGAACTGGGACAGGTTTTTAGGAATTCAACCAGGGCCACTGGTGGAGAAAATAGCTGAGAGTGTTTATGAATCTGGACCTTCATGTGAGGATTTCCCAAACCAGAGAATTAAAAATAGCTGGTAGTCAACACAAGACACAATGCCCTAAATTGAAGGACAAAAATTGCTTGTGAAAGATGAAGAGGTGAATCAGAAGTAAAGGAACTGGAAATCCAGAAGAAAACAAGGTTGTATTACACTGGAGTCTAAGAAACGAAGTAGTGCATTAAATAGGGACTTAGTCATAAGGTAGGAAGAAATAGTAAAGAGCATGCTTGTCAAGAAAGATGTACTCCTCATATGTGTCTTACAAAAAATCAACTCAGGTGTCTATGGCTTTGTTTTGTATTACACGTACTGTTCAGACAGCTCCAAATAGCTAAAATTTGCATAAACTTTATGTCTGAGTCTGCTCTTCTACTGTTATATGAATTTTACATCTGTGATTACAAACCTTATCTGGTTTGAAACTCTGCCTGTATCCTATATATTTTGACAGAAATTAATCACAGAAGTGGGTTGACACTCCTGGCTAGTGAGTGGAAAAACTCCTCTGAGAATTTGGAATGTTTAACCTGTACGTGCATACTTGTGGCATGAAAATTCATGTTATCTTGAAATGCAAGAAGCCCATGGTAAAAATTTATTATAAATAGTCCCAGAACGGTAAAAACCAAAGGACCCTGGTATATACAGGTGCAAAATTGTCCCTGGGAATATCTCCACGATTGATGCATTCTGTATATGGTAGCTCTTGCCATAGATATTCTAGAATTACAAAGCTTACATGGAAGCAAATTGCCTTGAGAAAGAGTCCACAAAAACAAAAAACAGTAATATATTGCCGTATGGATTATATAATACAAAAATGCAAATAGATTGCCAATTAAATGAGATTTAATTGTTCAAAGGGTAAAAAGAAATCTAATGGCAAGATCTATACATTATAAAACAGAATAACTGGATTATAAATAGAATCAAAGAGGAATTCTAGAGATTAAAATATTGTCTTTGAAATTAAAATAAAACATTGGAAGAGTTCAACATTAGACTGAAAACAGAGGATGAAATTAATGAATTGGAAGATTAATCTATAGAAATACAGAATAAATATAAGAAAGATGTGAATTACAATTTAAAAATAAAAGAGAATAGAAGAGATATTCTAAAAATATGTCTAGTAGGAGTTTAAGAAGAAGAGAATACAGCAAGTGAAGTTAAGAAAATATTTAAAGACATAATGTATTTTTTTATTAAAGAAACTAATAAGATTTCAGATTTAGAAAAAATGATAAATAAAATGATAAATAATGATAAATAAAAGCAGTCATGCATTGACACCTCATAGTGAAACTGTATAATGTCAATAATAATGAGAAAATGTTAGAAGCTTCTAGAGAGAAAATATAGATTATCTACATAAGGTTAAATAGGGGGCATCTATTTTTATTAATAAAAAGTCCTTGAATATATAATGAATAATACTTCCAAAGACCTGAATTAATTGTCAACTGTCAACTATATGAGAAAAACTCATTGAAGATCAAATACAAAATATTTTCTTGAAACAACAAAACATACATTTTAAAAATTATACACCCATGTTGAAATAAGCAACAAGTAAATGAATCTACACAGTTCAATAGTGAACAAAGAAAAAAGAGTGAGCAAAAGAATTTCCAAAATATCTGACGCTGGGTAAACCTAAATAAGTATCAATCATAAAATTGTACAATGAATTATTAATTGTAAGTTTAAATGTTAAATTAGGGATTTAAAAATGAAGTGGAACTACCTGTAAAATATAAGTTGATACTGATATTTTGGAGAAGAATTGGCAATAGTAAAGTTGAAGATGTATATACCTTTCAAAATTGCAGTGACATTCCTTGGTCTGTGCAGGTGTTGAATATGGATGTGAATAAGAAATCTTTACATTTTCCAGACAAGAGGAAATGACTTAGCAAAAGACTCCGGAGTAAAAGCTTAGATTAGCGGT
The DNA here is from genome assembly GCF_963455315.2 of Globicephala melas. Classification (NCBI taxonomy): domain Eukaryota; kingdom Metazoa; phylum Chordata; class Mammalia; order Artiodactyla; family Delphinidae; genus Globicephala; species Globicephala melas. The sequence goes on along the minus strand of NC_083319.1, from coordinate 110,577,179 downwards.
AGTTAGGAATGAATTCTTGTTTTCTGAGGAAGGACCCAAGCCCACATTCTTGTTTGTTTTCGTCAGTGAAAATAAGACTTGGCATAATTCAGTATGCCTAGAGTAGGGGCCTTCTGTAAAGCAATATTAAGTGTCAGAATTTTAAAATCTGTTCATGATTCCAGGGGAGGATTCTGGAATTGAGGATTTCATAATTTCATGTAGAAGTTACCTACAAAATCCTGTTATCCCAAGAATCAACTAAATATCTCTTTGTAATAAGTGTTAGATATTTCTGAATCATCTCAACCATGTAATAGACATATCCATCCATTAGATGGTAATTAATTTCTTAGATAAAGGATATTTTTCCTGGTAGAATTTTATTTTGTCTTTGGGGTTTTATGCCCTATTGGAGCTAACATGTCAAGAGATATATAGAACCCTCTTGAGAACTAATGAAATCTAGTGAATACAATAGCAAGTGGTCTATGTACAGTATGAGTGCTTAACCTCATAGAAGAAATTAAATTCTTTAAGTAGATTTTAAATACTAAAATAAATAAAATAAGACTCTAGGAATTTTTAGGGCATTGCAATTAAGGTATATCGTTGATCTCTCCATGTAAAAGTGAAGAGATACTTCTAAAGAACGTAGATCCCAGGCCGACCTAAGGTTGGGTCATTTTTTTTTTTTTAATTGACATACAGCTAATTTACAACGTTACTTTAGTTTCAAGTGTACAGCAGAGTGATTCAGCTATATATATTTAGTTTTCCCAGCACTGCATACTGAAGAGACTATCTTTTCTCCATTGTAGATTCTTGCCTCCTTTGTCATAGGTTAATTGACCATAAGAGTGCATGTTCATTCCTGGGCTCTCTATTCTGTTCCATTGATCTATGTGTCTGTTTTTGTGCCAATTCCATACTGTTTTGATTACTCTAGTTTTGTAGTATAGTCCAAAGTCAGGGAGTGTGATCCTTCCAGCTCCGTTCTTCTTTCTCAAGATTGTTTTGGCTATTCAGGGTCTTTTGTGTTTCCATACAAATTAAAAAAAAATTTTTTTTCCAGTTCTGTGAAAAATGGCATGGGTAATTTGTTAGGGATTGCATTGAATCTGTAGATTGCCTTGGTCATTTTAACAACATTGATTCTTCCAATCAAAGAACAAGGTATATCTTTCCATCTGTTTGTGTCATCTTTGATTTCTTTCATCAGCGTCTTACAGTTTTTGGAGTACAGGTTTGAAAAAATACCTCTAAAGAAGGCAAATCATAATCCAACCTAAGGTTGGGTCATTTTTGGCATTTCAGTTTGCCAAATGTAGGTAACAAGATTTGGGGGAGAAGCCAGGGAATGGTCCTAGTATTGGTTGTCCCCAGAGTTGCATAAGAACAGACACTCACAGAAAAGAAAATATGAAGATGTCTTCAACAGATGAATCAAGACAATATCACAGCACAGGACGTGACTCAGGGCCACTTGTAAACTATTCATCTGAAACGTGGCTCACATCTTGTAAACAGCAGTCCACTGATCCGGTTGAGTAGTGGGTACCTTTGTCACTCAAAATATTTGCAACTCTGCAGACAAACCACTTAATAGAGACATACATCAGTCTCTCAGTAATGCCTCTCAGTGCTGAAGAACAAGTGACTCTGGACCGAAACAGTTCAAATGACTGTGAGATAGAAGTGAATCAAATGGCTGAGAACCAAAAGGAGTCAAGACTCAATTCACTGCCTGGTTGGACTGACCAAAGGCAGCCAAAGCCTGGAGGTCTGAGCAGAAGGCCAAAGCTCTCAAGGAGGGAGAGGGTTGAGGTCAGTTTATTGGCTTCACTGGGTAAGACCAAGGATGCAGATCTTGGCGGATCTCAAGAAAAGGGTCAAAAGAAAAACTCATGAACATTTTAGCATGGTAAATTAAAAAATAAATTTTTTTAATTTTCTGAAGGAATGAACTTGTCAAATAAAGAGAAAAATAAATGATATAATTTAAATTCAAATTTGACCATGAATTAGTAGGATGTTTCCATCTTTGAAAAGTAAGAACCTTTTCTCTTTTCCATCGCTCGTCTTGGAATGTAGCACTTTCAGGAGGTTCTTTTTTCCCCTTTTTGGTTATTTTTGGAATGCAAGGCTTTTGATAGTATAAGCCTTTGTTTTTCAGCTGTATTGTGTGATTTGTTCATTGTTGGACAGGACTAGGCTAAGACTAAAAACGTTACATTTTCTTTTCTCTGTTTGGAATAATCTACTGAAGAAGTGAATTGTACTCAACAGTTGATTATAGTGAGACAAGGAAATAAAAAATAGTTGCAAAAATTATTGGAGGCCATTAATAGAACTGTCATTATAATTGATGTATCAAAATTCTTCGAAGAAGATGGGATGAAATTGGAAAAAATGTTTGAAGAAAGCAGGGATGGTACTTTCACAACGTTTAGTTAGTCACTAGCATTTTTTAAAGATCAAAGGAAAAAGTCATCTATTTCAGGATGTGATACAATAGTCAACAAGTATTTTCTGCCAGAAATCTTCCTAGAGAGCTGTAGGAGCTCTCCAGCCCTACCAGAGCTGCCAGTTATTTATAAAATAACCTTAAATTTAAAGAGGGCTTTGATTGTACAGAATTGAATTGTACAGATCTCCAAATGCTTTCTACTCTAAAGTCCATGTTTGAGAAAAAGGGTTTATGCCTGCTTTTTGCTGGTTGATACACGGCTACAGAAATTATCCTTTTCAATAAAACTTTGCAAATTGGGCTGGTATTTTTGAATATCTGAATAGACTGACATCCATACTCCTTAAGGAAAACAGGACCCCTGTTACTTATGACTCAACTTGGTACATTCTGGGCTAAGCACATCTATAAGAAAAGGAAAGGGGGCTACAGTAAAATTATTTCTCATCTTGACCTTTGCAAGGATACAGTTTTTAAAAATATTTTCTAGGATTAGTAACCATGCGCAAGATGAATTCAAAGGCTGTGTTTCCCCCGCTGTGGTTGGAAATCCCATTTAGAAGCTCTGAGGAGTTTTCTTCTTGCAGGTAATCCAATGGTGATCACTTCATTAGATGATCACTCAGAAGAATTTTGCTTCAGTGATTCTGGAGTAAAATAAATTGTGGGTGTCAAACTTTTATCATCCTGAAAACATATATGAAAGAACTTTTTTCATTTTGGGGCAATAAAACGAATCAGACCAATTAGCTGAGTCTTAAAATTTTACACTATCAAGGATAGAAATGATGCAAGCAGCCTCTATGTTAATGTCAAAACCACACACTTAAATAAAATATATAGGTTTAGAAATCAAAATATTTAATTTTTCATAGATTAGTGTTAGTTTTAATTCATTTTGAAATTTTAGTAAACATGAAAGAGTAAAGAAAGCATGACCTTAATTTAATGAAAAATTTTAATTTTTCTGTTTACTAGAAAGGTAGTGTTTTTCCCTTTCTCTCATTCTAATTTTAATATAATTTAGAATTTGAGATTTTGGATTCATATTACTAAAATATTCACTATAAATTTTGAATTTTATATTAATATTTTATTAAATGAATGGGAATTTGAATTGAAATGCTGAGTTGGAGAAAATATTTGCAAATGATATTACTGATAATGGGTTAATATTCAAAATATATAGGCAGCTCATAAAATTCAACATCAAAAAAGCAAACAACATGATTGAAAAAGGGACAGAAGACCTGAATGGACATTTTTCCCAAAAAGACATGCAGATGGCCAAGAGACACGTGACAATATGCTGAACATCATTAATCATCAGGGAAATGCAAATCAAAACTACAATGAGGTATCACCTCACACTTGTCACAATGGCTATCATCAAAAAGACAACAATTAACAAGTGTTGGCAAGGATGCGGAGAAAAGGGAACCCTATTTCACTGTCGATAGGAATATAAATTGGTGCAGCCACTGTGGAAAACAGTATGGAGGTTCCTGAAAAACTAAAAATAGAACTGCCATATGACCCAGCAATTCTACTCCTGGATGTTTATCCAAAAAAACCCAAAACACTAATTCGAAAAGATACATGCACCCCAATGTTCATAGCAACATTATTTACAATAGCCAAGACATGGGAGCAACCTAAGTGTTCATTAACAGATGAATGGATAAAGAAGATGTGGTACGTATATAAATTGGGATATTACTCAGCCATAAAAAAGGATGAAATAATGCCATTTGCAGCAACATGGATGGACTTGGAGGGTATTCTGCTTAATGAAATAAGTCAGACAGAGAAAGACAAATAATGTATGGTATCACATGTGAAATTTAAAAAATGAAACAAACTAGTGAATATAGCAAAAATAAAATAAATTTTGAATTTTTGTATTAATAATTATTTTTGAAATCGCATTTTTATAACTACAATAAGATACTTTGGGAGTTGATTTTATATTTTAGGGTTTCTTCTCACTGTCTATCTTTGACACAGTTACTTGTATACATTCTAGAATTCTTTATTTTGATTCATCTCTCACCTAGAATATTTACGTGAGTGATTTTAAATGTCTTGCCTTTTAAAGAATGTTTTGTTTCACTTGAGTGTAAATAGATCTGATTTGCACTGCATCCAGTATGTTTTTAGACTCAGCAAGTATTTTTTTTTCGCAGTAGTTTCACACTCTGATCTCATTTTTCTCACTTGATGAATTTATGCTGAAGCATCATATATGTAAGATTTTACTTAATCTTGTTGAATCTATTACCTAAAATTTTTCTGGAATTTACTTTTGCTTTTGATGTGACATTTATTCTTAGGTAATTTCGTTTCTTTTTTTAAAAAAAATATTTATTTATTTACTTATTTGGTTGTGCCAGGTCTTAGTTGCGGCAGGCAGGCTACTTAGTTGCAGCTCACGAGCTCCTTAATTGTGGCACACGGACCCCTTAGTTGTGGCACACGGGCCCCTTAGTTGTGGCATGTGAACTCTTAGTTGCACGTGGGATCTACTTCCAAGCCCCCTGCATTGGTTGCACGGAGTCTTATCCACTGCGCCACCAGGGAAGTCCCTGGTAATTTCCTTTCTTGAATTGCATAGTTTCCAAACATCCAAGATCATTTTTGTTGTTGGCAAATCTATCTATGAGTGTCACTTAATTAATTGGTGTTACTTGGTGTGGTATAGACACATGTTGTAGCAAAAGGAACATACAGTACTAGAAAAGAACAGTTCTTAAAATCAGACATTTCATTTCTACCTCTTTGTACATAGGTAGTACAGTGAGCATATAAAATGTTAAGTTGTGCATGTGAATCTGAGTTCAGAAATCTTTTCTTTTTCTTCTTAAACATCCTGACATTTTTCCCCCAGCACTGTGAATGCTGTTTGAATTAGATATTTCAGTAGAAGTCAAAGAGGTAGTTGCACAGGTTGCGCTGTAAGTTTGCCTTAGGAAACCTCTTGCAAAGACATAATGGTCTCCACATTTACTCATAAACTCTTAATGAGATGGATTGACAGTTACAGCTCAATTCAGACAGGTGGATGACCAAAGCAAATGGGACCCTCGTCGGGTCCTCTCTTTTTGAAGTGTTCTAGCACAGAGCTTTCTATGATAACAAGTACCTGTGTGTTGAGAGTTAAGCTACTTGATTATATTTTTCTTTTGTCAAGTGGCTTTTTAATTTTTATGTTTTAAGCTATAAAATGACAACTACTTTGTCTCCTAATTATTGAGACACAGTTATTGGAACTACAAAGAGCCCAGAGCTTTTGAGTATCAGAAGAAAAATGTCAGAACTTCATCACTGTGGAGACCCAGAAATGGATAATTTAACCATGATTAGTGGCATTTGTTTTAAAAAAGAAAAGATGAGTAATTACTGGTTAGATAGTTTTCTAAGAAACTTAAAGAAATAATGAGCATGGTTCCTCAAGGTTTAGGTACATGATTTTTTTTATTATATAACCAACATATAACTTAGATGTTAAATGGGGCCTGCTTGCTGGGAATTTGGATAAACTTTGTGTGGACTCAATTGTATGAAATATAAGAGCTGAGGGACTGTCTCAAAATTTCTGCGCTTTACATGGTGAGGTTATCTTCTGAACTATTCTTGGAGCTCCATACACTTTACTTATACTATCTCTTTGTTTTCCTTCTGTTTGGGGATTAACACAAAATTGTCATCTTACGTTACAGAGAAAATTTCTGCAAAAGATGAAGATCCTTGGTGTCTCACATTCAATACCCAAGGCTTTGTTAGAGTGTTTTCCCCTCAAACATTTTAGTTCTCTTTCTAAGCAGTGTTCTGATAACAGCTGTTAATATAATAGTGTTAAGATGGTGATTAAATATTCTGAGGAAAACCTTTTAGAATAACATTCGAAAGGTACAGAACTGATATTTCTGAAAAATGCCAAAAGTGATCAGAAGAACTTAAGGATTGTTTTTAGGTTGAAGTACATAGAGAAGAGCTTAATGAAGGTGGTACAGAATCAGTAGATTATAGAAAATAAGCAAAATTCACCTCCTAATCTTCATTTTCTCAGACTCACACTGTTAGTGATGTATGGCTTTGGTCGTAAGTACTGGTTGGCTGAGTCGATAGTGAGAAACTAATGATGACTCCAAAGAGGTACACATTTCCAAGTCTGGATTATTTCCGTTTCAGGACACCAAAAGATTCCTTGACGTGTAAGAACAGAACCACTAATATTAATCCTAAAGTAATAATGGAAATAAAGTGAATTTTTGTGGCACTTTCAAAATGGTGGAAAAGACAAATGGATGCTAGAACGCTAAGCTAAAGGGAGTAAATGTCCTAGGAAATTTTCAGCTGTGTTATTAAATAAAAGAAGTTTGAATACTAAGAAAATACAAAATGCTAGTGAAGAGTAGGAATGTCTCATGAAGAATGTTAATGCCCAATTAATTTCATTTTCTTTTCAAGAAAGATGATCTTGACTAGATCAAAGCAATGTCAAAGAATATACGGGATTTCATCTAAACCTCAAAGTTTCTAATTCTTACAGATAAAATTGAGTAGAAGATGTGAAGTACATGTCTGTAAGTACTAATTTATTGAAAAATAGTTGAAAGGGTCTATTTTTAATAAGTTGGGATCAACCTAAGAGGAATATAAATGCTAACCTGTACTGCTGGATAACTGGCTCTCCCTCAGGTTTCATCTGTTCTATTCCATTGTTATCTTACAATTTTATTACTATCTAAAAGCATATTCACTTAATTTTTAGGCAAGACAAAGCTGAAGCAAACAGTCAATACATTGGACACTTACTTCAACATTAGGTTTTTAAAGGATCGACTCATCATCCAAAATTAAAAGGAGATAATTTAGTATCAGAGAACATATTGCCCTGCAGTAATGTGTTTTTTTTTTTTTTTTTAATCCCACAACTTAAGGAAACTTGGCAAAACTACAGTCCATGTGTGAAAGTCTGGGGGTTTTAACTGACTGATATGTCAAGTCAACGCTAAGACAAACTTAAGTGTTGAAATATATTATCTAGACCAAGAAAAGCAACACCGGCCTTGCCCTCTCCTGCAGTCCACACACAAGTGGAGGATGTGTCGAGTGCTGAAGAAAGACATTAATTTATAAAGCTGCAAAAATTAAAATAGTCTTGGCTGGAAATTAGAAAGATATGCCAATGAAATAGAATACAATGGCTAAAAAACAGACTAATGTATGTAAAATATTTCAGTATGTGATAAAGTAAATTTTAATTGGTGGATAAATGATGAATTTAATCAGTAAAAGGTCTAGGGACAAGTGATTAGAAACCCGATAGATAATTATCTCTGGCAAATACCTTATCCCAAATACACAACAGTTGCAATAAAGATTTAGATGAAATAAAACAATAAACATAAAGTCACTGAAAAAAGATCGAATGTTCTTAAAGCTGGGGAAGAAATTTCTGAGCATGACAATAAATACAGAAATGAAAATTCTCTCTTTTTAATATGAAATCAACATAGTTTTAAAATTTAAAACTGCATTTTCCAATATGGTAGCCACTGTTCACATGTAGCTGTTGAGCACTTGAAAGCTGGCTTGTCCAAATTGACATGTGCTGTAAGTGTGAAATACACACTGGATTTTGTAAACAGTACCAAAAAAAGATACTAAAACAACAGTAATTTTTTAACATTAATTACACTTTGAAATTATAACATTGAGTACATACTGGATTACATATACAATTAAAATTAATTTCACCTGTTACTCTTTACTCTTTATGTAACAGCTAGAAATTTTTAAGTCTATTTTTTTTTTTTTTTTTGCTGTACGCGGGCCTCTCACTATTGTGGCCTCTCCCGTCGCGGAGCACAGGCTCCAGAAGCGCAGGCTCAGGGGCCATGGCTCACGGGCCCAGCCGCTCCGCGGCACGTGGGATCTTCCCGGACCGGGGCACGAACCCGTGTCCCCTGCATCGGCAGGCGGACTCTCAACCACTGCGCCACCAGGGAAGCCCAGTTGCATATCTGGCGCTCATTATATTTCTGTTGGACAACATAGATAAAAAAGCATTTCTTTTCTAATTTTAAATTGATTCCTTTCCCAGTTATGACATTTTTAATGACTCCTTTGGGGACACAAGTTATAGATTTCCTAAACGCCACCCTCCCCATTTCGCAGGGTGTTGGGCAAGGGGATGGGGGAGGTTCTTTGCAGTTAGCTTGTTCTAGGGTGGAGTAAGAGGGGATTCTCTTCTTTTTCTGCTCATGAGTACTTTATTTTCCATGCTGCCTCTTTCAATGTTTCTCCTAATTGTGCTATTTTTTTCTGTATAGTTGGGGAGGGGGGGTCTGTATTTTTTTAATATTGGGAGTTGAGGTGGTTTCGGTGTCAATGCATGCACTGTGTTCATGTCACTGCTGACATTTAAACTCCCCAATCATGGGGAATGGAGGACAGAGCCGTCATGCGGCCACTGCCCTGGCAGTGGTTCCCTTTCCGTATCACAGACACACGGCCTCTCCTGGGAGTCTCACAGCTGGGTGTGATGTGACCGGCTCTGTTAGTGCCTCTCACTGGGGTCAAATGAACTCATGACCCTGGTTGGCTAAGAAAATGACCCTGTGGCGTCAGAGACATTCTTGAAATAGGACATTTCCAAAGCCATCGTCCCCCCATAGGGATGTGCCTATATGTGGGTTCCTGCTGAGGTTCATTGGATCTGTGGCCCAAGCAACTTTCCAAGTATGTGTGGGAACGTTTGATGGTTGTTCATTCTTCCACTTATTCTCTCCATCAGCTGTTTATTTTAGAGTTTGTTGAGTATTACCAGCATCTCATGCTAAGAAAGATTTTAAACTATATTTCTATTCCTTGTATTATTCCTTTGAGAGCTGAGAATGGTGAGGATAGTGAGAAAAGTTAAAAGCAAGATCTCGGATCAACAGATAAAGACAGACAAATTTGTTTGGAAAGTGTTTCCCAGTTACAATGCCATTTCAAAGCACACCTTCGTGTTTTAACTGCAAAGTATGTTATAGTTTGTAATTCTAAATGAAGTCAAAAGAGAAAATGTTTAGAAAATATAATGGGATCTTCTTGCTTTAATTTTTGGTTAATACTAACACAGCAAATATATTTTTTTCTAAAATGACTTAAACAAGGAGAAATATATCAACATATTTTAAAAATAGTGCTTTAAGTTTTTTTTTAAATTTATATCAAGTATCAAATTATTTTAAAGAAAATTAAATTAATCATTATTTTTCCAGAGGATTGTTCTGTTTATATTATTTTAAAGTAGCATAGATGTATGTGTGTATAACTTCCAATATCACTTATTTGTTCGAGAGAAATTGTTTCTATTAATGTGCTGCAAGCAAACTGTTATTATAGACTAATAAAAATTCAAGAGTCAACTTTTAATTTTAAAGCAAACTTCATAGAACAAAAAGCAGTGTAACAAAATATCTCAGTGATATAGTTCCAGCTCTCCCCTAACCCCTCCTCCCTATGTGCACCGAGGCATCTGACCCACAATCCCTGTCTTTCAGCCATGGTTTCTCTTCCAGCTGAAGACTAATAGAAAAGTAAATCAACAGTATTATGCTCCAAAGTAATAGCATATTGCTTGAAGCTTTACTGTAATTGAGTCATTTTAGATTGTTTCCATTACAGTTTTCTATTACCAGTAATCAAATCAATGAAAGCTAGCGTCCACTGAGACCTCAGTGTGTGACACGCACTGTCGTTAAGAGCTATATATATATATATATATATATATATAAACTCTCTTTGTCCTCATAACCAGCCTATGAAGTAGAACTGTACTCTCCCTCTATTAGTGAGGAGTCTGGTAGGATGGGAACCTCAGCACATCTAAGTGAATTTTATAATATACTCTATATCAGACTGCCATAAATATATTTTGTTATTGTTGTTGATTTTGCCAACTTCTCAGAGTAATTCTTGAATGTAATCAGTGTCAGTTTTTTGGTTTGAAAATTATATCCTGAAACAACTCAGGGAGAATTGGCAGTGGTGGTGGAGAAAAGTTGTTTTCCTTGATTGTAAATTTCCAATAAACAGTGATTTTATTTTTTTCCCTTTCTGAACCAAGCCTACTTCTGAAATGAGAAAACCGGCAGTTTCTAACGTTACTCCAAACTTTTTGACTTTTACTTGAATGGCAATTTCCTACGTGTGTGAGATACACAGATAAAACTCTCTTTTTTTGTTATAATCCCATCACATCTCTTATTCCCAATAAAGTTATTTCCATGCTAGGGACATGGCCTTAATAAGAATTGTGATATGAAAGCATAGTACGGGTTGTGTAAATAGTATGTGAATATTGATTCCAATATTAAACTATTGTATTTCTTTATAATGCTAGAGAAAATGTAATTCACAATATATTCATGAAAGGGCTAAAATAATGTGCGGGGTCAGTTTTTATTGTGCGTTTGTGGTTCATATCAGTTTAAAGCTGTAAGAGCTGTATTTTTCTCCATTAGAAAGGCTTCTTATCTCATTCTAACATTGCATTTCAGATTTATTTCAGTGCGCTAATTGTAGTAACAGAAATATGATTTTATTTTAACATGCTTTAGAAAGCTAAATGGACTCATTATTGGGTTATTATCACATTCTAATTCTGAATTCCAGTGGGTTTTTATGGAATGAGCTCCAGTACATTCAGAAATGCAGGAAAAAGGGACATTTTCAGAAACAAGTAGTTGGCTAATGTGTTAGTTATCTTATAACCATTTTCTTGGCCATTTGTCTTATCATCCTGAAAAACCATATAATTATTCATTTACCACCCAGTTTTAGATTGTGCTGTATCCTCACCAGAAGTCGGCACGTTTTTGCTGCATAGGGTCAGAGAATCAACCTTTTAGGCTTTGCAGACCATAAAGTCTCTGACGCATCTACTCAACTCTGTCCTTGTTACAAAAACCGTCATGGAAGATACATAAATGAAAGGGCACGGGTGTATTCCAATAATACTTCATTCACAACATCAACGCGCAGGCTGCTCCAGACTAGGGCTTCTCAAACGTCCATGTGCATAAGAGTCTCCTGCAGAGATTCTGATTCAGTAGGTCTGGGATGGAGCACAAGAATTTGAGTTTTGAACTGGTTCTCTGAATTCAGCTATGTGACTGAAACATTCTGCACCTCAGTTTCTAGAAATATCAAAAGAACTTGAGTATCTTCCCTACCTGCTTTGCACACTTGTCATAAAGATGAAGTAGAATAATATTGTGAAATATAATATGTAGTGTACACATTTGGTAGGGGTTTCTGCTCACCTGTTGATACATGTTTTTTTCCCAATTATAGACATTAGAATCTTAGAATCTTAATTATATAAGTTATAATTGGACTATAACAGGTCTACTTTAAATATCCTTGTTCCACAGTTTTCAAAAGAATTTTAAGATATATCAGTTTCCTACTGTTGCTGTAACAAATTACCACACACGTAGTAGCTTCAAACAACACGAATTTAGTTCTGGAATCTTATGGTTCTGAATGTCAGAAGTCTGAAATGAGTCTTACGGGATGAAAACCAAGGTATCAGCAGGACCTGGTCCTTCTGAAGCTCTAGGAGAGAATCACCTTGTCTTTCTTTTCCCAACTCTAGAGGCTGCTCCGTTCCTTAAATCAGAGCCCCACATCACATCACCTTTTATGCTTCTCCCCCCATCCCCTCTTGTCTTATAAGGACCCTTGTAATTACAGTGGGCCCACCTGGGTAATCCAGGATTAATCTCTTCGTCTCAAGATCCTTCACTTGACCACATCTGTTAAGTTCTTATTACCATGTAAGATAACCTGTTCACGGGTTCTGGGGACTAGGATATGGACATCTATGGAGGCCATTATTCTGCCTAACACATTAGGGCACTAGCAAGGTAACAAACTGTGAATTGAGTTTCTGGTGGAAAGAGATGCATAAATAGATAGGGAACAAAATCCTGAAGCTTTCCTTGCCAGAGTTAACCACCTTTTAGGATCCCTGAACAAACTGGTTCTTTTCTTGGGAGGATGCTTTGCCCCAACCCGACCAAATAGTGCCCCGGTGTGATGAGCCTTTCTAAGTTGGAGGCCCCTCTGCCTCAGCTGTAGGCAGGTCTAAGCTGCTTGTCACATCGTGGGCCAGTGGACATTTTAGTACCTTTTCCCACAGGCTGAGGTACATTGTACTTCAACCTTCTGTATTTTATTTAGTACTTTGATTATGATGGGAGATTGGGTTTAGACAGAGAAGGCCAAGGCATAGTGGGAGAAATTCCAGGCTTCCATCTAAGCCTCAGTAGTTTGACCCTTAGTTCAATCCTAATGTTTCTGGAGAGAAAAGATTTCCCCCATGGAAGTGCTCCAGGCCTGTGTTCCTGTGTCAGCTCTTAGGAACGAAAAGAAAGAGCATCAGAGGCTTCAAAAAGATAAAACGAAAGCTAAACTAAAATGCTCATTTGGTCCAAAAATATCCTTTTCCTTGACCCATCTATGTGGACAGATCCTTCTCTTTAAAGAAGAGAGCAACAAAATGCAGTCAATAGGCAGAAAACACGCTTATTGCTTATTTGAACAAAAAAATTCTGTTATTTGAAAATAGGTAACTTAGACCTTTATTGTTTCTTTTTTTTTTTTTTTTTTTTTTTGCTGTACGCAGGTCTCTCACTGCTGTGGCCTCTCCCGTTGCGGAGCACAGGCTCCGGACGCGCAGGCTCAGCGGCCATGGCTCACGGGCCCAGCCGCTCCGTGGCATGTGGGATCCTCCCGGACTGGGGCACGAACCCGTGTCCCCTGCATCGGCAGGCGGACTCTCAACCACTGTGCCACCAGGGAAGCCCTTGTTTCTATTTTTATTGAAGTATAGTTGACAGATAGTATTACATTAATTTCAGGTGTACCACATAGTGATTCAATATTTGAATATATTATGATATGATCACTGCAGTAAGTCTAGTAGCCATCTGTCCTCATACAAGTTTATTGCAGTATTATTGACAATATTCCCTGTGCTGTATATTACATCCCCATGACTTATTTATTTTTTAGTTTGTACCTCTTAATCCTCCTCACCTATTTCACTCATCCCCTCATCTTCCTCCCCTCTGGCAAACTCCAGTTTGATCTCAGTATCTATGCTTCTGTTTCTGTCTTGCTTATTTGTTTTGTTTTCTGTGATAACATATGTAAGTAAGATCACGTGATATGTGTCCTTATCTGTCTGACTTATTTCACTTAGCTTAATACCCTCTAGATCAAACCATGTTGTTGCATATGGCAAGATTTCATTCTTTTTTATGGCTGAGTAATGTTCCACTGTATATGTATATACCACATCTTCTTTATCATTCATCTATCAGTTGACACTTAGGTTGCTTCCATATCTTGGCTATTGTTAATAACGCTGCAGTAAACACATGGGTGCCTATCTCTTTTGGAATTACTTTTTTTGTTTTCTTCAGGTAAATATGAGAAGTGGAATTGCTGAATCATACAGTAGTTCTAATTTTTGAGGACTCTTTTTACTGTTTTCCAAGGTGGCTGCTTCAAATTACAGTCCCACCCAACAAGTGCACAAGTGTTCTCTTTTCTTCACATTTCTGCTAACACTTGTTATTTATTGTCTTTTTGGTAATAGCCATTCTGACAGGTGTGAGGTGACATCTCATTGTGGTTCGATTTGCATTTCCTGATGATTAGTGATGTTGAGCATCTTTCCGTATGTCTGTTGGTCATTCTATGTCTTCTTTAGAAAAATGGCTATTCGGGTCATCTGCCCTTTTTTTTTTTTTTTTTTTCATCTGCCCATTTTTGAATTGGGTTTTTTTTGTTTTGTTTTTTTGATGTTAAGTTGTATGAGTTCTTTGTATATTTTGGTTATTAACCTCTTATCAGACATAACCTTTGCAAACATTTTCTCCCATTCAGTAGGCTCCCTTTTTGTTTTGTTCACGGTTTCCTTTGCTGTGCAAATCTTTTTAGTTGGATGCAGTCCTGTTAGTTTATTTTAGCTTTCGTTTCCTTTGCCTGAAGAGATAGATCCAACAAATGACATCAAGGGCTTAATGCCTACGTCTTTTCCTAGAATTTTTATGGTTTAAGGGTTTACATTTAAGTTTTTAATCTATTTTGAGCTTATTTTTGTATATGGTGTAAAAAACTGGTCTAGTTTCATTCTTTTGCATGTAACTGTCCAGTTTTCCCAACACCACTTGTTGAAGAGGTTGTCTTTTCCTCATTTTATGTTCTTGCCTATTTTATCATAGATTAATTTACCACATAAGCATGTGTTCTTTTCCTAACTATTTTGTTCCATTGATCTATCTGCCTATTGTTGTGCCTGGACCATAGTATTTTGATTACTGTAGGTTTGAAGTATAGTTTGAAATCAGGGAGCATGATACCTCCAGCTTTGTAGTTCTTTCTCAAGATTGCTTTGGCTATTCAGGGCCTTTTGTGGTTTCATACAAATTCTAAGATCATTGCTCTATTTCTGGGAAAAATACTATTGGTTTTTTGATAGAGATTGTGTTGATTCCATAGATTGCCTTGGGTATTAACATTTTAACCATATTTATTCTTCCAATCCATGAACACAGTGTATCTTTCCACTTACATGTGTAGTCTTCAATTTCTTTCACCAATGTTTTATACTTTTAAGAGTACAGGTAGAAGACCTGTACTCTTATTTAATTTAAATTAAATAAATGTAATTTATTTCTAGGTATTTTTTTCTTTTTGATGCCATTGTAAATGGGATTGTTTTCTTAATTTCTCGAAAGATAGTTTCTCCAGTTTGTTTGTTTGTTCTCCAGTCTGATAGTTTGTTTTTAGTGTATAGGGATGCAACAGATTTCTGTATGTCAATTTTGTAACCTGCCACTTTACCAAATTCACTTATTAGTTTTAATAGTTTTATGGTGACATCTTTAGGATTTCCATATATAGTATCATGTAACCTGAAAACAGTGATAGCATTATTCTTCCTTCTAATTTGGATTGTTTTTTGTCTGATTGCTGTGGCTAGGACTTCCTATACCATGTTGAATATAAGTGGTGAGAGTAGATGTCCTTGTCTTGTTCCTGGTCTTAGAGGAAATGCTGTCAGCTTTTAACAAGTGAGAATAATGTTAGCTGTGGGTTTGTCATATATGGTCTTTATTACATTGAGGTATGTTCCCTCTATACCCACTTCGTTGAGAGTTTTTATAATAAGTTGATGTTGAATTTTGTCAAAAGAACTTTATGCATCTACTGAAATGATTGTATGATTTTTATCTTTCTCTTTTTAAGTATGGTTATACATTGATTGATTTGTAGTTATTGAACCATCCTTGCATCCCTGAGATAAACCCACCTGATAATGGTCTATGCTCCTTTGTATGTATTGTTTAATTTGTCTTGCTTGCATTTTGTTGAGGATTTTTGTGTCTGTATTTATCATGAATATTGAATATTGGCCTGTAATTCCCACCACCCCCCAACACCTGTGGTGTCTTTGTCTGGTTTTGGTATCAGGGTAATGGTGGCCTTGTAGAATGAGTTTGGAAGTGTTCCCTTCCTCTTCAATTTGTTGGATTAGTTTGAAAATCATAAGGTTTAACTCTTCTCTAAACGTTTGGTAGAATTTACCTGTGAAGCTGTTTAGTCCTGGGCTCTTTGTTGGGAGTTTTTGCTTGTTTGTTTTATGGATTCAATTTCATTACTGGTAATTGGTCATTTCATGTTTTCTATTTCTTCCTGATTCAGTCTTGGGAAATTGTATGTTTCTAGGAGTTTTATCTACTTCTTCAAGGTTGTCCATTTTATTGGTGAATAATTGTTTGTAGTAATCTCTTATGATCCTTTGTATTTCTGTGGTGTCAGCTGTAACTTTTACTCTTCTTTTCTGATTTTATTTATTTAGACCCTCTCTCTTTTCTTCTTGAGTTATATTAATTTTATCTTTTCAGTGAACCAGCCATTAGTTTCATTGACCTATTCTATTGTTTTTTTTTTTTTAGTCTCTATTTATTTCCACTCTGATCTTTATTATTTCTTCCTTCTACTTACTTTGGGTTTTGTTTGTTACTCTTATTTCCTTTAGGTGTAAGGTTAGATTGTTTATTTGAGATTTTTCTAGTTTCAAGAGATACACCTGTATTGTTGTAAAATTCCCTCCTATAACTGTTTTTGTTGTATCTATAGATTTTGGAATGTTGTTTCCATTTTCATTTATCTCCTAGTATTTTTTATTTCCTCTTTGCTTTCTTCAGTGACTCACTGGTTAATAGCTTGTTGGTTAGAATCCATATTTCTGTTTTTTTTTCTTTTGGTTGGTATCTAGTCTCATACAGTTGTGATCAAAAAAGACACAGTTTCAATCTTCTTAAATTTATTGAGACTTTTTTGTGACCTAGCAGGTAATTTATCCTGAAGAGTATTCCATGTGCACTTGAAAAAAATGTGTATTCTGCTGTTTCAGGGTAGAATATTTTGTGTAAATCTATTAAGTCCATCTGCTTCAATAAGTCTTTCAAGACCAATGCTTCCTTATTGATTTTCTGTCTGGATGATGTCCATTGATGTAAGTGGGCTGTTAAATTGCCCTACTATTGTGTTACTGTCAGTTTCTTACTTCATGTCTGTTAACAGTTGCTTTATGTATTTACTTGCTTCTGTGTTGGATGCAAAAGTTAGGGAACTTTTCAGCTATTACTTCTTCAAATAAATTCTCTGCCCCTTTTCTGTCTCTTCTCCTTATGGAACTCCTTAATGTTCGAGAAGTTCCTAAACTATCCTTATTTTTTAAAAATTCTCTTTCTGTTCAGCTGGTTCATTCCTTTGTATTGTTCAGTCTACTCTTGTCCAGTTCCCTCTAGCGCATTTTTCACTTCAGTTATTATATTCTTCAGCTCTGATTTATTTTAATATATTTTCTAACACTTTTATGAAGTTCTCACTGGATTCATCCATTCGTCTCCTGAGTTTGATGAGCATGTTTATGATCATTACCTTAAACTCCTTATCAGGTAGATTGCTTATCTCCATTTTGTTCGATTCTTTTTCTGAAGTTTTGTCTTGTTCCTTTGTTCAGAACACATTTCTCTGTCCTGTCTCCTCATTTTGCCCAATTCTGTGTGTTTATTTCTATGTATTTGGTAGGTCCATTAAGACTCCTCATCTTGGATAAGTGGCCTTATGTAGATGTCATATGGGGCCCAGAAGCGTGTTACCTTCTGGCCAACAGTTATATTCTCCAGGGGTACCCCCTTGCTGGCTTAATGCACCCTTTTGTGGCAGAGATGATTACTGCAAGTGCTTGGTAGGTGGCTCTGGCCCCAGGACGGCTGGATGTGAGGCCCTGCCTCATGCAAATGCTGTGTGTATGCTCATGTTTGGGGCAGGCCCCCCAGCATGGCTGGCTGCGAGGCCCAACAGTGTGCAGCTACTGAGGTTGTGCTGGTGGGTGGGGCGGGCTTTTCACGCAGTTGGTTCTGAGGCCCAGAATCACACGACTGCTGAAGGGGTGCTGATGGGCAAGGCAGGCTCCTGCATGGCCGTTTGTGAAGCCCAGTGGTGCAAAACTGCTGCAGATGCATTGCGGGGTAAGGCAGACCTCCCAGCACCAAGAGGCTACAGGGAAGATTCCAGCATGGTGCCGACCAGTGTGGGGGTCAGTACAGGAGAACAAGATCATCAATCTCACCGCCTCTAATGTCTCAGGAGGCTCTTCAGGGTCGGCAAGTACCTTTCAAACCACTGCCTCTGCACTGGGACTTGGAGCATGTAAGATCTTTCACTCGCCGTTTAAGAGGGATGTGTCAGTTTCCTACAGCCCTCCAGCTCTCCTGAAGAGCCCTTGGTTTTCACTGTCAGACCTGTTGGTGGCTCATTTTTCTTGTGCAGAACCCCCAGGCTGGTGTCAGGTTCAGACCCCTTGCCCCTCAAGGAGATCCTCTGGGGTTGTGATATCCCGTCCTCCGGTGGATTGCCTTCCCAGACATGTGGGTTCTGACTAGACCCCATCTCCGCTTCCTCTACCCTTCTTGTCGTGGTCCCTTTATATCTTTAGTTGTGGAAAATCTCTTCTGCTGGTCTTCAGGTTGTTTTCAGAGATTGTTGCTCTGTAAGTAGCTGTAGTTTTGGTGTGCTTGGGGAAGGAGGTGAGCACAGGGTCTTCCTGCTCCACTATCTTGATCCTATCTCTCTCCAAAAGGAATTTAATATATTTTTAAAAAATGTTAACTAGGTATGGAATAATTGAAAAAGTTTAAAAAAAAAAAAAGGAACATGAAGTCATCATGAAGCTAGTACCTACAGGAAGTAGCTACCATTCCTAGTGGTGGTGAGACAAGGAGAAGAGGTTGGCATTATTGCACCATAGAAGGTTGGCAGAGAGGTCCTGTGCGGCTAGGACTCTGAGCTCTGAAAAGGCTGGTGGTGGTGTCCCTGAACTCCAAGGAAGAGCCTGGACATAAGACCCATACCTTGGGAAAGAAAAGGCTTACTTGCTCACATGGGTGTTGCTAAGGGTTCAGCATGCAGGGCTGAAAGAAGTTTTGCAAACTCAGATCAACTTCTGTTAATGGAACAAAGTGCCTCTGATAGGGCGAAGCTCCATCTGTTACCAGGATGCAGTGAAAAGAACTGGATGCAAAATCACAAATAGGAAGCAGAAAGGAGAGAGTGGACACATTCTCCTCCAGATTTGCAGCATGCCTTCATCTCCCCTCCTGGCAATCACACAAGGAGTCACCTGGCAAAGGGGACAAGTGATGCGCAGAGTCCCAGCCATGGTATCACAAACAGGAGTCCTGGGTTCCTTAAAGAGAAGCTGGAAAAGTTCCATCAAGTTGGCATCCTTGAGAAGCTATACTTCGAGTGAAAGGATAGACTAGGAAAACAAACTGCTTCTCACTAGTAAAGTGAAACAACAAGGAAACTTTTTGTTTGTTTATTTGGGAGACTTGATTTTGAGGGGAGAAGAGATAACAAATCATTTTCCCTGAGTATGTGTATATATATATATAATCTCCACAGGTCTGCACCCCACATAGCACAGAAGTTCACATTTGAATCAGAAAAAGAACCAGTTACCCTAACCAAAAACAAAACAAAACACACACACAAAACAACAACAACCACCAATCTACCAAGCTGAAAGAAATGAAGTGAAAACTTCTTGGAGAGATTAACAGAAACAAATATAAAGCCAGTATGAAGAAAAATGTCCTCAATTGCATCAAATGTATTCTTATAAATAAAGTCATTTTTATGGTGAACTCAATATAAGAAAGTCACATGAAAAAATAATTCAGTATGAAATAAAATCAGCAGAAATGATATGTAGCAGAAAAAAACCTCAAGATTTTCAGATAAAAAATGATCTGATATAGACTATATAATAAATATTTAAGACAATTATAGACTTATAAACAAAATAAAATCGTATATCATCAGTTAGATCTGAGAATTGAGTCAAAAAATAACGCTCTTAGACATTAAAAATCAACAGATGTAAACTGCCATTAAAATTTTGCTGAGAAGAGAATTCATGAATGGAAGATGGATCTAAGGATTTATCTTAGATTGAAGTTACTTAGATTGAAGTTTAGTCAGCTTAAAGACATGGAAAATATGAATGTATGAAAGTAAACTATGAAAGAATAAACATTGTATAATCCAGGATACAGTTAATACAGTTTTCATAAGGGGAGAATAGCGAGAATTGTAGCAAAGCTATATTTCAAGTGATAATGGCTGATAATAAGTGATATTGTTGCTCAAGTTCAGAAAGCACTTCGTGTCTTGAGTGCGATAATAATGCCAATCTCCACAGTTAGTACATTTTGTAGAAGGGAAAACCCCAAAGTAAAAACATCAACTAAAAAACATACTGCCAGATACTGACATGTCATAACATTTCAAATATGGCTTATAAATATGGAATTCTTGATGGTTTTAAATTTAACACCATTATTTTATTCCATGATTTAGGCCAAGAATATTTCTTAGTTTTCCAGTTACTCTTTAGGAAGATAACTAAGAATGTTTCTCTTTTTCTTAATGGTATCACCCATATAATTTACAGTTGAAAATAATTGTAATTGGTAAATATATCAGAATAAATTACACATAGAAGCAAGATCTATGGTGCATTTGTTTCTAATTGGAAAATATTTCCTCTCTACAGTGAACTTTTTAAATAATCAAAAGTAACTTAGAAAATATTTTAAAAATTACAGTTAGCAAGCTGATATTTGAGCCTATGAATTCAAAATATATTTGTAAATAGTGCTATGTATTCTTAGAAACTGTAGGTTTTAAAATAAACTGAATCACATGCCATTATGAACATCAAAAGCATAGCAATTTTACAGAAGAGAAATAGAAACTATGAAATAAATGTAGTTAGTTCCCTTTGTCTAAAACAAACCATTCCCAAAGAGAAAGATAATGAAATTTAGAAAACTATTTAAGGCATTGGCTCCATAAAGAGATGTTTTATTATGTATTTGCATAAATGTAACACACGTGAATATTCTGACACTGTCTTTGTGTATCTATATAGTATCTATTCCCTTCCATGGGTTACCTTTAATACTTTACATCGAAGCTATGTTGCTTATTTTTCTTGAGATGAGTTGATTTTTATTTGTTTATTCTATCAAGTGTTATATTTCATTATAGAAACAAAAATTTTAAGTAGACTTTGGGATTTTTGTCAAAGAAGTTTTAATTTTTGAGAAAATATGACTAAGCATTGAGGTATCATTTCAAAAAAAAACAAGAATCTCTTCCCTTGTGTGAAGAATTGTGTCTGGTATAGTAAATGACTGAACTGATTAAGGGGAAATACGAGGACTGTATTTAAAGTACAAGAACTGGTATTTGCTTATGATTCATTTTATTTAAAATTGTTCCCTCCTATTCCATTGTGCCTTTCCTAATATAGTTCTGTATTACAGCAGATCATTGTCTTAAGAACATTGCCGTGTATGTTTAGTGTATTATTCTGGTTTGCAGAGTAAGACGAGGTGGCTAGTTTACTCCAATTTGAGATAGACTGATACAAAATAAATTTTACAGACACCTGATATAAATGTGATATATCCATTAACCATCTAACTGTTCCTCTCTGTCTGGGATAGTACAATGTTCATTGTCTCAGCTATTGTATGTAAAGTCTTTTCAGGCCTGACTACTTCTCACCAAGCCTCCGGAACAACAGCCCAAGGGCTCCTGATTTCAGTGGCAGAATGACCACTTCCACCTGGGGTATGTGTGTCTTCTCCACAGCTCTCAAATCTGCTGACTTTTTCCTTGAATGCTTCTTAAGAGTCAGGGCCTGACCTGGTGTCTGGCAAATAGTAGATACTCAGTAAGCGCCAGTATTCTCTTACTCCAGGGTTCCTTCCGTTATCAATAAGGCTTACCTCCTCATCTCTTTATTACTTAAACAGTATTTTATCAGAACTCCATGCTTTCATTCACCCATTTCCTTTGGCATTGATGATCCATTGGTCTTACAAGTTCCATATCAAATTGCAATAGGTAAGTTGCTCAGCTGGGTATTAAGGCCACTTATATATGCATATCAAATAAATAATATAGGTATATTAAGACCACCTTATACATGGAAAGCTGCTCAACATCGTTAATCATCAGAGAAATGCAAATCAAAACCACAATGAGATATCACCTCACACACGCATCAGAATGGCTGTCATCAAAAAGACAAGAGAGGGCTTCCCTGGTGGCGCAGTGGTTGGGAGTCCGCCTGCCGATGCAGGGGACACAGGTTCGTGCCCCGATCCCACATGCCGCAGAGCGGCTGGGCCTGTGAACCATGGCTGTTGAGCCTGCGCGTCCGGAGCCTGTGCTCCGCAACGGGAGAGGCCACAACAGCGAGAGGCCCGCATACCGCAAAATAAATAAATAAATAAATAAATTAATTAAAAAAAAAAGACAGATAAAAAATGTTGATGAGAATGTGAAGAAGAGGGAACCCTCCCTTCTGTTGGTGGTTGTGTAAATTGATGCAGCCACTGTGGAAATTGGTATGGAGGTTCCTCAAGAAATTAAAAGTAGAACTACCGTATGATCCAGCAATCCCACTTCTGGGTATATATATCCAAATGAAATAAAAACAGGATCCATATCTACACTCCCATGTTCATTTCACCATTATTCACGGTAGTCAAGGTATGGAAACAGCCGAAGTATCCATCAGTGGATAAATGGATAAAGAAGATGCAGTATATGTACAATGTAATATTATTCAGCCATGAAAGAAGAACACCTTGCCTTAGCTTGAGGGTATTATGCTAAGTAGTATAAGTCAGGCGAAGAAAGACAAATGCTATGATATCACTTACGTGTGGAATCTAAAAATGCTGAACTCATAGAAACAGAGATTAGAATGGTGGTTGCCAGGGGCTGGGGAAGGAGAATGGGGAGAAGTTGGTCAAAAAGCACAAACTGTCAGTTATGAGTGAGTTCTGGGGATCTAATATATAGCATGGTGAATGTAGTTAAGAATACTCTATGATATACTAGAAAGTTGCTGAGAGAGTAGATAGATCTTAAATGTTCTGACCATGACAAAAAATGGAAATTATGTGACATGGTGGAGGTCATAGCTAATGCTAGGGTGGTAATGATTTTGTAATATAGGAGTGTGCCGAGTTGCACTCAAATTTACACACTATTATGTGTCTGTTATATCTCAATAACGCCGAAAAGAAAGAGGCCACCGTATATCCCCTCTATTCACCCTGCCCTCCTAGTTTCGGACAGGTTTCTGCATCGTTTTGTGTCTCTGCTCCCAGCTTTTATTCACACTGGGACAGTCCATCTGCTCTTTGCCTCTGCCCTCCAAGCTGTTCGTGACTGTTAGACGTCACAAGCCTCCTATATTTTTACCATGGAATCTCGGATTTCATTTATGTAACGTTGCATGTGTATTTAGTTGTCGCTTCTTTTATTTTACTATGTTGTCTTTCAGACCAGACGATAAATGCCTTGGAAGGAAAGACTGTGTACACTTCTGATGCCTCTCCAGAGCACTGGCTGCTACCCTGTTCATTGTGCACACAACGTGCTTAAATTTATGTTGATTTAATACAGACCAGCCACGTAAACATAACATGAGGTGTACGTTCGATAGATAAGTACTGCTTATCTCCCGGCAAAGAATCCGTGGGATAGCTTTCTAGTCTTGTAAAGCAAACCTCTTATAAAATAATATACATCATTCTTGAGAGTATTAATTGAGCACTTAAATTTTTCTTTTGACATAGGTGGAAAAGGGAAAACAAAAGATGCTTCTCAGGGGAAAATCCAGAAATTTTGGAACAGATATTCTATTTTGATCCTAATGCATGCAAGATTAACTCACCCATCTGGTTATAGAAAAATACAAGCAATGTCTTCATTAAGTTTGAATTTCGAGATATGCTGGATTTACTTTATCCCTGACAGTCTGTGCGTTGCTAAATGTTGATATCTCATTTCCTTGACTGTGATTAAATTTTCCCGTAAATCAGTGATATAGTTTGGAAAGCAACCAATTCAGTCATATCATTTTTGAACACATGAATATTTAATTTCCAAAGTGATTAAGAAGGCATTTTGTTTCTGCCACCAAACAATCATCTCTGCCACTAGTAGTTAAACTGAGATCAGAAATACTTCAAGCTTCATGGTTGTCCATTTAGGTTCTTTTTCGTTTCCACCAATAGGCTTAATTCTCTAATTTCAGAGATGTTGAATTTGTGGTGTGATTGTGTGCATGTGTGTGCACGTGCACTTAAAGGCATGTTTTCCTTTCTCCCATGTCAGTTGCTAAAATATTTATGATTATTTCATGTTGAATTTGTCTTATAAACAAAGTCAAAAAGCTGTGTTGGTGCTTACTAGATATAAGCCATATTCTTCAGGTGGATTCTATTGAAACCTTTCAGTGTTGTTATGAATGCAGTAGTTAAAACAGCTGAACCTCTAAAAAAGTTGTTCCTATCTGAGATGTAAATAGAAAGACCTACTGTTATAAATCTATTGCTCATGTAAGATTGCCCTCTGATTTTTTTTTCTTTTTGCAATATGCGGGCCTCTCACTGTTGTGGCCTCTCCTGTCGCGGAGCACAGGCTCCGGACGTGCAGGCTCAGCGGCCATGGCTCACGGGCCCAGCCGCTCCGTGGCATGTGGGATCCTCCCGGACCGGGGCATGAACCCGTGTCCCCTGCATCGGCAGGCGGCCTCTCAACCACTGCGCCACCAGGGAAGCCCCAAGCCCTCTGATTCTTTAAGTATCATTTTTATTCCTAATCTTGTTTCAAAAATCACTTGGCAACACTAAAATATAGGAACCTTTCCTGCCTTTATGTATGAAGGTATATATGTCAGTATCCACTTAGTGTATTCTTTAATTCATCTAATTTTGCATATGTGCGATAGAAACCATTTACATGATTTCCCACTGAAAGTTACAAATGAAATGACTTAATTGAGAAATGCACTTTCAGGTGACTAATGAACTAAGCGAAAAACTAGCAGAACGTGTCATATTCTCTTAAATCTTCAGCAATTCTCATCTTTTCACTAGATTATTAGTTTAACACAGCAACACACACAAGTGATAAATCAGCCTGAACTCCAATTTGTCTCCTGTGAGTAGGTTGCTAATTTGGCAGTGGAGGTAAGATAACGAGGTCAGGAGCTTTGCTGAGAGGATCCCCAAAAGTGGGTCTAGGTGTATTAACATAAAACAGTCTATGCAGTTTCATATTTTGAGTTGTTCCATTTACATAGAAAATTACATTATTGAGAGTAACACACAGATTATTCATTGTCAGTTCATTTGAACACATTTACTGAAAGTCTGTGTTGGTTTAGAGCATGCCATGCTGTCAAGTGTTCTAGTGTCCAATGGAAAATAAAAAGGCAGGGAAAAAACATCAAGGTTTCACTCTCCTGTTGTTGAAAATACAGTGGATGGTCAATGAATAAGAAGTCACCACACTTGCTACAGCCTGATTTGTATCTGGTGGGGCTGCAAACGAGTCTTCACAGCAAAGGCAAAACCTGGATGGAGTGTTTGATTACTAGCACTTTTTTAGCCAAGGTTTTTTCAGCGAGAGAGAGGCAGCTATTCCAGTCTGTGTTCAAAGTTACAGGACTACAGGATGGCCGGCATATAAGAGAAACCACCAATTAAATATCCACAGTGACTATCGAGAAGTAGAGAGGAATATATTTGGGAAATGCGTCAAAGATCACATCATAAATGATCTTACTTTCTACTAATGGATCCAGATTTTTCTGAGAGAAAATACAGAGACAGCAATTTTAAAGAAGGTAGTGACATTGTCAGTGTTGCTTGTAAGAAATAATTTTTTTTTTTTTTTTGCGGTACGCGGGCCTCTCACTGTTGTGGCCTCTCCTGCTGCAGAGCACAGGCTCCGGACGCGCAGGCCCAGCGGCCATGGCTCACGGGCCCAGCCGCTCCGCGGCATGTGGGATCTTCCCAGACTGGGGCACGAACCCGTGTCCCCTGCATCGGCAGGCGGATTCTCAACCACTGCGCCACCAGGGAAGCCCAGAAATAAATTTTTGACAGGTCTCGAAAATTGATTAACTGAAGAATGTGATTCAACCTAGGAGACCCGCCACATGGTAATCACATGTGATAATTATTCATTATATGGATTAAGAGAGTGACAGTGATCCCCGAGAGGATGAGCTGGGTTATAAAACATTTCTGATTTATTGGTCTTCGTGAATTATTGGATAAATTTAGGACATGAGCAAAAGAGAAGATTGTTTTAATAGAATGATTTCAACCTTTATACTAAACAACAGAGTGGACGAGGTTACCTTGTCAAAGAAGAAATACGCGATTGGGAAGGGGTTTGAAAGTGACGGTGAATTAAGTTTTGGCCAGGCTGAATTTGAAATATATGACATAGTTGAGAAAAGTTGTTAGTTTGGAAAATGGAGTCAGAGTGACCAGAAACAGGTTTCAACAACTGTGTTAGTTGAGATAGACTAACTGCTGTTAACCAATAGCCTGCATATTTCAGTGATGTAGGTAAAACAGTAAAATTTATTTCCTGCTTATGCAACAGTGCAGCCAAAGTGCACCCCAACGCATGAAATAGGACTGAGATTTCTTCCATCTAGTGGCTTGTTCCTTTTCTAGGCTTTGGTAAAGGGAAGGGGGAAAATGACACAAATGGCATGTTGGAGGATCATGTTAGCTCACATCCGTGGTGAGAACTCAGTGACAGGGCCATGATGCACATCCACAAAGGATGCTGGGAAATGTAGTCCAGGTGGTGGCCAGTCCCCTAGTAAAGAGTAAGGTCATCCTTGATGCGACCTCCACAGATTCGAATTTAGCAACTCCTGCTTCTCAACAGTCCCCTTAGTACCAGCCATGCTGAGAAGAAAATACAGATATTGAGGAGTTAAAGCAGTTAAAATATTTAGAACAGTTAAAATAATAAATATTTTAAACTGCACTTATTTTAATATATTAGTTTTTATTTTTAAGCAACTCAGTTTTCTGATTAACAAAACTTCCAGGCAATCTGTATTCTTGAAAATCAAATAAATTAATTGTGCAGAACTTAGGGTCTTTAAAATCCAGAGTGTCCAGCCCAGGATGCTGGACTAGATTCATCCTCAAGACACTGATAGCACATCCAGCTCTAAAAGAAAATCTGCACTTAAGAAAAAGGCCTACCATACAATACTTGCTCTTAACCTGAAATCAGATCAGTAAATTCTCCTCTACTAATTGAAGTCAGCAAATTCCCACTCATTTATAGCTGACATTCTTCAGTGTTTTTGTTGACTTTTGCAATTATTTCACAGTTTCAGGTATGTAAGTGCTTTCTGGCATAGATTCTGCAAACATCAAGGTTTTCTCTGACAGTACATACATAAGGTCATTCCAATGATATAAGTAATTTCAAAAGCAATTTAAAACATAATTTCTGTCTTCAAAGAGCAAATCATTTGCATGGAGAGATAACATGTCACAAAGTAGTAAAAATACAGTAAGTCAATATGTGAGACAATTTAAGTCAATGACATTGGTCAGTGATATGCAAACTTTTTGATCAAGTACACTGCATACTAATACATTGACCACGCCTCCCCAATATACGGATTTATATTTACATAGCATATCCATATAGTCTTGGACTGATGATGCTTGTTTTAAAAACAAATTTAAAAGGATGAAAGAAACTTGAGTATAATTAGATTTCTAAATGTTTTATTCTCTTTTCCAATGAATCATCTTTTGTACCCCCCCTGCCCGCCCCGTTACAAGTACACGGCCCAGCTTGAGGCCCACGCTATCAAAGAGGTTCAGGAAAAGGAGAACAAAGATCGATCGGCAAAGCCTTTGTGAAGGGTTTATACAATCAATAAATAAGAGCTTGTTTGTTAGGAGCAATGTAGGAAAACGTATGAGAAGAAGATAAAAGCGTTATCTTTTCAGCAGACTGAACCTGCTGGCCTGCTCATGTAGGTAATTTCATTAAAAAAAAGGAAAAGAGGGCTTCCCTGGTGGCGCAGTGGTTGGGAGTCTGCCTGTCGATGCAGGGGACGCGGGTTCGTGCCCCGGTCCGGGAGGATCCCACATGCCGCGGAGCAGCTGGGCCCGTGAACCATGGCCGCTGGGCCTGCGCGTCCGGAGCCTGTGCTCTGCGGCGGGAGAGGCCACAGCGGTGAGAGGCCCGCGTACCGCAAAAAAAAAAAGGAAAAGAAAGAAAGAAAATGCCTCTAGAGTCAGACAACCTGGTTTCTAATTCTGGTGTTTTATTCTGTGACCTCGTAAGATGGACCTAACTTTTCTAGGCATGAGTGGCCTTATATCTGAAACAGGGATATTAACAGTATCTCCCTTGTTGGATCTTTGAGAAAATTATGGGAAATGGCTCGTGTACATATATTAATTGTGCAAAAAACGGGTTTTGTTGTTGTTGTTAAAACTAGAATGATAGATTGAGGTGTAACTTGAATAGCCTGAAAAATCAATGTACAGAGCTTTTCATATCTCCTCAAAGCTTTTGGGGTAGCATCAAAGGTACTGAGAGTTTGTGCATAGAGAGGGGTGAGTAGAGAATTATAATTGTCGGTAAGGAAGCCAGTGGTATGACAGGTAGGAGTTTCGCTGCATTTGCAGTAATTGGACCACCTAGCACAAATGAAGAGTTAATTGAATAATTAGGTATCTAGAAAATTGTCAAATGAAAAATGACCAAGACAATTTACTGTCTTTTTATTGTTGGGTGAACATTCTATAGAATTAACATAATACATATATACATACATACTTTTAAAATGTGAAGTCTTCTGTTTAAAAGAAAACATTGAAAATTGTCTTTCATAAAACCTGTGAGTTCAAAAGAAATACTTCCAATTGTATTCTCCCTCTGTCTCACATCTAAAAGGCATATTCTCTGAGCGTGGGAAGAATGTTAATTTGAATCTGGGCATGTTTATACATGTGTGAGAGAGAGAGATGTTGAAAACTAGCTTTAATTATATGCTTAAGTCATTGATTCTGTTTTTTCTTCAAAAGTTTTTATAAGATAGACATACCAATTTCTATTGTTAAAATGATGAAGCAACCTCAGATGGGTTGAGGGCCTCCCAAACGCTCTCCTGCTTTAATTAGGAAAGAATTTAAGTTCCTAATACATATACCTAGACTCCTGCAGAAGTTTCACGAAAGGATATTTCATGGAACACTGCAAGTGGGAGAAAATCTCATAGTTTAGGTTCATCCTTTTATAATCCAAATCTCACATCATTGAAGTCAATGGATTCAATATTGCTCTTAATTGGTTAACTTGAAAATATTTGACAATTCAGACTGATTATGGGGCTTTATGTAATTGGTTCAAATGTAGATCACACTGAAAAATTCCTTCCACTAAAAAAAGAGAAAATGTAGGCGATCGGTCTTCTTTCTTCCTTTAGTTTTACATATAAGTCACTTGTTTGCTAGGTACCTCTGTTCAATTTTTTTTAAACTTTCCTGGACATGAGACTCCTCAGATATGCAAAAATACAATCTGGCCTTTATAATCTCAGTGATCTCCTCCAACCCCACATATTCATATCTGAATATTTGTTTCTCTCATGACCTTGAAAGTGGTCTACAAGTCAGAAAATTATTAAGATGTGTTTGTTTCAAAATGTGATGTTTCTAGAATATTTATATCAGATTTTATAGTAATACTTCTATTTAACTATTGGAAAGTTTGATTTAATTTGTTTTGTATATTGTGTTGTTTCGTAATTGTGAAGGAATACAATATGACCGCTTGAAATATGTGCATATATTTACACATGGTTCTTTATACAGAGATAGTACAAGGTAAATGATTGTGGAATGATTAAAATCATTTTTATAATATTTTAGTCCTTTCCACTAAACAAAGTATTTGCTAAAAAACTATGTTTTTTATTTAAAAAACTATGGTTTTTAGTATACTAGACAACAAAACCCCAAAGCAATTAAATAATCACTTTCTGAAAAAACAAAGTCTACTTTATTCCAACTTTTCCCATTGGCCAAGGAATTGCCTTTATTTTCTTTCTAGGATTGTCTAACTCCCACTTTACTTAATGCACAGGGAATTTAACAGGCTGTGTTATCAGAAGTCTCCATTTGATCCAGTTAGATCTTTCATTCACAGAGAGAGTTTGTAGATGGAAGTTTAGAAGCCAAGATTATTAAACTGGAGGTAGTAGTTCATATATGTCATTATTGAATATTATTATTTTTTATTATTGATACATATCAGGAATAACTACCTGTTACATCACCTGGAGAGATATTTGATTGCAATTATATTTTCTTCTTTATAACTTTGTAAAAGGAAGATTCTGATGCTGGGGGAAGAAAAGTATTTTAGTATTATTAACTTCTATTTTGAGGGCTTCCCTCGTGGCGCAGTGGTTGAGAGTCTGCCTGCCGATGCAGGGGACACGGGTTCGTGCCCCGGTCTGGGAAGATCCCACATGCCACGGAGTGGCTGGGCCCGTGAGCCATGGCCGCTGAGCCTGCGCGTCCGGAGCCTGTGCTCCGCAGCGGGAGAGGCCACAACAGTGAGAGGCCCCAGTACCGCAAAAAAAAAAAAAAAAAAAAAAAATTCTATTTTGAGCCTATGTAGTATACTTTGCAATCTAAATAACTTCAGGGGGAGTATCATTTAAGAATACCATCAATGATATGGCCTGTAAATTTAATCTCACAGAGGTATGTACAGTTGAAATACAGTACACTTCCTCAGTCGACACAAAAAATGACTGAAGGTTCCTTTACAGAGGTTTTGCCTGAGCCATACCATAACCTGTATTTAGGGGAGAAATCCGAAGAGTAAAATTTAATGGACCTAAAAGGGGAAGATCTACAGAATGCAAGAGATATGACTTACATGTTGGTAAAAGATTGAAAAAAAACAACACAACAGATTAAAAAAAACAACACAACAGGCAAACGGCTGAACAGTAGGTCAGAAAGCACCAAGGGTTTACTGTGGTTTTAGATATTTGAGCTCTTTCTCTGATTTTCAGCCTCCCAAGCCCCCAGCTGGATGAGAATCTACTCCTCATTTGGATTGATTATAACTTTGTGCCATCTCAAGGGCAAAGAGGCAGGTGCCAGTTATGAAGGAATCTGGTCTCTGAAATCATGATGCCTTAGAATAGGAAAGCCAGTGATTGTGCAAAGGCTTGAATCGTTTTCTGTAGGCTACCAAGTAGTAAGCCAGGCACATTTGGCACAGAGGAGGGATCACTGAAAGCCCTGGCAACTGGGAGAAAGCCAACTTGCATTGATTTCGGGGGTGTTGCCATGAGCGTGTATTCTGCTGCAGAGTCCTGATAAAGGTGATTACATATTTTCCAATGTTATGTTGATGAAATAGGTTCTAACAGCATTTGAAAATATCTGCTGTAGCAGGACAAACCATTCTAAAGCCTCCCAAATGCCCTGAATTATGATTGGTTGACAAAGTTATGAGTTTTCCAGTTCAGTTCTCTTTATATTCGATTTGTAAAATGAAGCATAAAGGTTTACTATAGAGATGATTGTGAATTACATAGACCCACAGGAATATGCAAATGAGTCTCTGAATACCTTTATCATACTTGATGTTTTCAGTATTGTTTCAGTATTACTCCCTTTTGCATCCAGTCGGTTTGCTTTTCGTTTTACTGAGCCTCGTTAGTCTCGTGCTTTTCTTAATTTTCCTTTTTTTTTTTTTTTTTGGCCAGATAGCTCACAGTCAAATTTGGTGTTCAACTGTATTAATTAACTTAGATTGAGTTTCTGTATTTTAAATGATCTGCTATCTCTCTTCCTAGTTACCCTGTGTTATTTTATATTTAATTTCCAAGTTGTTTCCAATTATTTATAATAAGAAAACTTGAGAAATTAATTCTCTACTAAATGAATAATAAATAGTATCAATAAAACATTAGAAGGTTGACATCATAGAAGGAACAGAAAAGTTAAATATCACTTACTGGCTGGATGAGTTCTAGGAATTGAAAAAGGCCAGTGTGATTGTAACTTCTTGGGCAGGTGAAGAAGGACACATCATAAGTTTTGAAAGTCACACTGGGGCTAGACTACATGGGATCATGTAGGCAGTGGTAATTTGAATTTTATGATTGTTTACTTATGTCCTCTACAACACTTTAAAGTCTTTACCTTTTAAAGGAAAAGAGGTATTAGAAATACTTAACTTTTTTATTGATTGACGGAAAAATAAAACTTCAAGCAAATGCATTTAACTTTACATTGAAAATCTCTTAAAATAAACTGGCAAACATCTGGGTGTTTATAGAATTCCAGAATTTCAACAGAATGGTCAAAAAAACAGCTTAAACCAGTCAGGGCAGACATGGAATGATATCTCACAGTGAAGGAAAAAAAATACTGCAGCCTAACCCAGAATTGTTACATGTAATTAAGATAATCACACTCTCAGGATGAAATCCTCTCTTTTCTAGACTATCATTGTTCAGATGTGAAATCGTCAAGGGTATAAGCTGGGAATTGAACAATCTGTCACATTGCTCTCTTCCCATGGGCCAGGAGGGATGAATCACACCTTCCAGGCAAATTTGAGAATTTCGATAAGTCTATGTCTTCATAAGATCCAATTCTGTTCCTTTAGAATTAGCTTGTATCCGCCTCATGAGAACCAACTTCCCCGTTCTGTCCACAAATAAGTTTTCATCCATTTTGTCAAAAGCTATTCCAATTTTTTTTTTTTTTAACGGTATGTGGGCCTCTCACTGCTGTGGCCTCTCCCTTTGCGGAGCACAGGCTCTGGACGCGCAGGCTCAGCGGCCATGGCTCACGGGCCCAGCCGCTCCGTGGCATGTGGGATCCTCCCAGACCGGGGCACGAACCCGTGTCCCCTGCATCGGCAGGCGGACTCTCAACCACTGCGCCACCAGGGAAGCCCCTCTTCCAATTTTTTAAAGCCATTTTGTTTTTATTCTGATTATTCAGAAACATTGCATGTCTTGATTTTGGTAATGCTGGCCTTTTGAATTGAATTTGCTGAAAATGTACATATTGTATAAATCTATTTTAGGTGTTCAACAGGTACGTATGGATATTGCTTAAGTAGTATTTTTTTATTACTTGTACTTTCTACCCAACTTGGAGAATACCTATACTTACCTGTAGTGTGTTAGTGCTATTGTGTGTACTCTGAGGGTGTTTAGCACAAATTTCTGCTGTCACAATCCCAGCAAGCCTGTCCTAATTTAAGTGACAATGAGAGTAATCTCAGGGAATTCATTCCATGTCTTCATCTCTGAATATCTCCAGACTTAAATTTATGTAGTCTTTCAACAGCTACATGTTGCAAGAAAAGAGGTCATGAACAATACCTTCAGGCTACATTTGGCCAAAATGAATTTATAAAACATAGTACTCTAGGGAACAGATGTATGGTACTTTTTAAGACGCCCAGAAATGTAATATACTATTAAATTAATCTTTAGATAATACCAAGAAGCCTATCAGTCTACAAAGCATCTTATTTATTTTAATTCACAAACATGTATATAGCATTTCCAATCAGTCATCATTCTAAGAACTTCATAAATATCAACTCAACCCGCATACAGCCCTGTAACATAGGTGTCACTGTTTTCTCCATTTTACAGATAAAAAAGCTGAACCTTAGAGAGGTTAAATAGTTTTCTCAAGGTCACAACGAGTAAGTGGTAGGTATTGGATTCAAGTCCAGGATCTGTGCTCTCAACTCTAGGCTAGACTCACTAACTCTAATGCTGCCTCTAGAGCCTGCCCTCAAGTTTTACGTTCATTCAGTAGACAGAACAGTTCATCTATAAAAGCAAGAAGGTGAATCAAGAGCAAAGACCATCAGAGGTAAAAATCTGAACAGATGGAAGTTGATTTGACAGGAGATATGGGGTAGATATGTCGTTTGTTTTCTGTCAAGGATCAGTGATCCCCAGTATTGAAAAAAGAAGCAAAGGACTAACAGTGAAAGTGACTTTTAAATATTCTATGTCTTTATTAAAAGTATAAAAGAGATGCAGCCACCTCCTTTTAAAGTTATGAGAGGGTAAAGGTACAGCAAGTGCTTCTGTCTTCTGTATCAATGATGTACCGTTTAGTGCAAACCTATTTGTAACTTTAATTTGATGAATCTTTGCCCTTTATGTAAATTAAATTAGCTTTAGGGAATCAAAGAAAAATGATCCTAGAGAGTATTACGTTGACGCCGTCCTGCTGAGACAGGATATGGGTAGAAATACCAGAGAGAGAGCAGGAAAGCATCTTCAGCGTGTCTGAGTGGCCAGTGCTTAAGTGTCAGCCAAAACACACTTTCTGCTTCTCAGATGTTTTCCATCAATTTGAAGCAAGCAAGCACCATGTTAGCTGTTGGGAAACAGACATAAATTATACACAACCTGTTTCTTTCAAGTACCTCTTAGTCTGGTAGGGAAGGCAGACAAAATACAAAAATAACACTCCTGGTGCCGTGTGATATAAATTCTGTGGCCAACCCATCACTTGTCAGATGGTATTAGTACAGACTGAGTGAAAAACTTACCCTTGATTCATACTTTATTTTAATAAAGTTGATTTTTAAACATATAATAGATAATTAGTTTAGAAAAAGTAAATATACACACATACATACACACACATACACATGTACATATACACACCCATACACATACATACACACACATGCACACATATATACACACACATACATACATACACATACACACATACATACGCACATGCACAAACACATGCACACATATACACTCATACACACGCATTAGCGTGTACACACACCTGATATAAGGAAAGTATAAACAAAGCAAAGCTGTTACAAATAAAACTCCATTGATTTGCTAAAAGAATCATTGTAAATGAAGATAGATATTATTTATGATTTCCACTGACACATTTCCTAAATTTATTCCCCAGAAAAAGCAGAATGAAGGATGTTTTCTATAGTTCCCAGTGTAACGTTGTTTTTACTTATCATAATCTAAATTATACAGAAATAGTGTGATAAGGACTAATCCCTTTACATGCCCTTTTTTTGTTTTTTTATTAATTTTTATTGGAGTCTAGTTGCTTTACAATGTTGTGTTAGTTTCTGCTGTACAGCAGAGTGAATCAGCCATACGTATACATCTATCCCCTCTTTTTTGGATTTCCTTTCCGTTTGGGTCAGCACAGAGCACTGAGTAGAGTTGCCTGTGCTATACAACAGGTTCTCATTATCTATTTTATACATAGTAGTGTATATATGTCAATCCCAATCTCCCGATTTATCCCACCTCCCCTTCCCCCCCTTTGTATCCATATGTTTGTTCTCTACATCTGTGTCTCTATTTCTGCTTTGCAGATAAGATCCTTTCTGTTCCCTTTAAAAGAGCATGATTATTTAGATTAAACACATGGGTACAAAATCTAAAATCTCTTCTGTAACTGGGAACAGCGTAAGTGTGTGATCACATTGAGTACAAGTCATGCTGCATAATGTGAAGTTTTATGCAATCCGTAAGCATTCACTTTCCCATCTTGCAAAGGTCTACATGCATGTCATAGTATATGATAAAGGATTTAATAAACATGAAAGTCACTGCTTCCTCCGTCATACTGCACTTGATTGCAATCAGCATGTTACAACCACAGTCTAATTACAAAACGTCAAATGTTTCATCAGCTCTTCTAGCTCAGTGCTGTGCTGCATCTGTGGCCGCTGGCCCATTGAACATAAATTTTAATCCCTTTTATGTTCAATTTGAATCTGAATTACACAGTTGATGCTAAACTATCCCCGAATTAAAACTCCCTTGAAGATAACTTGTCTGGCGAACTATTTTCAGGGACATGATTTCCCAAACTTTCCTTTCATCACTCATGCAGATGAGCAATACTTTTGCAAAACTTGTTCTGCTTACATTTCTAGAATTTTAATTCTGAAGTTTTAAAGAAACACAATAAAGGAGGTAACCATGAATTCATATTCCTTACTACTCTTGAGAACAATTATTTGAATGGACAAGAAATGGGATATCGAAGATAATGGATCTTGATATTTATTAACATAGAAGTCATTAGATATTATGGAGTTTTCTTTTCCATCTCTTGTCTGTTTCTCCTACCTTCTCAGAGACAGTTATTTTCCTGAATTAGGTATATATGCATCCAATCCAATGTATCATTGATTTAGTCAACAAGTATTGATATTTATTTATTGGCTGTTTACGGAATGTTTGTTAGATATTGGAGAAAGAGCAGGAAAATAAAACCAAGTCAGTGTTCAGGGTGCTTTTAGTGAGTGTCCTATATCTACTGAAATAGTTGGTTAGTGAATGTTAGTATCTTCCTGGTATATTCTTTTTCTTTACTTGCACTTTTTTGGAGTAATTTTAAATTAAGTATATCTCCTATAAACAGGGTATGGGTTTTATGTTTAGATAAGAAATCTATTTGTTAATCGGTCTGTTTCTTTTAAAACGGAATTCTACTTCTAAATGTTTTTCATATTTAAATATTTGGATTTTAAAATGATATTTTAAGTTTTTTATTTATTTTCTTTGTCTTTTGACTTCTTTTCATTAGTGTCCCTGTTAGGTTTTCCCCTATTCGTTTTTTTTTCTTCTTCTCCTTCATCTGTGCCTACTGTAGTTTTGTGTTTTCTTTTTACCTTTTTGCACCATCCAAACTTAGAAGTTGAACGTTCCACTTCTACTATGGCATGCTTGCTATTATAATTTTACAGTGTGTACCGAAGAAGCCTAACATTATCGACATTTCTACCTGCCTCCAAAGGTGCAAGGCCTTGGGCACTTCGTTGCTGTTTCCTCATGACCTTGCTCATGAGGGTTTGATCTAGTATTTTAGTTTCCCATTGTTTGGCTCACCATGAATTTATTTTTACAGTCAATATTTATTTAGACTTAACAACATATTTTCTTCAGAGTGATTTGTTTCCTCAATTGGTATATCATTTTTATTATCTTCCACGTAAGTTGTTTTCCTTGGGTCTCCCATATGCCTAAGGTTGGAAATGTATACCTGTAGTAGTTTATACTTTGCCCTTTAGGGGACTTGGCATTTTATCTGTTGTGAATATTTATTTTGTTAATTAATTTTCTCCAATTCCCTGTTTCATGGCAATAACCAAAGTAGTTCTGGATGAACCCCAGCTTTGCAGTATTAGCTCATTTGTCCTTGGATACGCGTGATTCCTCAGGACGTGGGGATGCCTAGGATTTCTCCCATGACTGTAGGAGAACACAAGCCAGTAGATAGAGGGTTTCTGTTCCAAACATCAGGAGCTCCACTGCTCCCACAGTCACTGGGAGAATCTTGTTTTTGTTGTTTAACACTGTTCGCATTATCAGATTTCTAAAGTAGGGTGGTTGCTAGAAGGCTTCTGTCAATTCAAAATTTAATGGAATTTTCAGTGAAGTAAATGAAATAATGGTGCGTCTGGCTTAATGGCCCCTATAGCGATGTTCTGTCTGATTTGCACACTGATAATTTACTAATTCTAACTTCCCATTTAGTTTCTGCTACCAGGTAACTGAAAACTTGGCTGAGTTAACCAGTGTTTCTGAGCACCAGTGTGTCCTCAGCCATAAAATAAGAGTCTGGACTGGGTTGTCTCTGTCTTAATCTGCAAGCTTTAAAATCCTAAGAGATTAAAATTGTATCTAAAACTTCAGGAAAAAAATGGAAGTGCTTTCCCAGTCTGATATATTTACAAGATCGTATCATAGAATTTCACATGCAAGGGAGCTAGAGATCATCTTGTTCCAGCCTCTTCTTTAGTAGATGAATGTAGTGAAGTTCTATGAAGTTAAGTAATCTGCTCAAAAGGCTTTACTGAAAAAGTCAGGCCTAGAATTCTATCTTTTCTAAATCTTAATATGATGATCTTTCCTTTGTACTGTTGTTTCCCATCTTAGACAAACTAAGTGGTTTCATAAATACGTGTATGTTTATAGTTACCTACTCCGCAGGTTTTACAGAGTGAAATTCCTTCTCATTCTAGAAACTTGGTATGTAATTTCTAGTCTGTATTAAATGGAACTCTGATACTCTGTGAGGCATTTCTTTAGCCAATTTAGGTCTTATGGAAATACTTATTTTTTAATATATGTGACATATATGTGTTTCTGAATTGAGCTCCTCAATCTTCTAATTTAGTCTCAACTGTTTCTTAAAAGGCTGTATTTTATCCATCTAGAATCACAAGAAAGTTAAGAGCATGTATCATCTTTCTCTTTCTGCTAAAACATGTTATTTCTGAGATCCCAATAATGAACAATATGTCAGTGGCTAAAGGGAATGATAGTGTCCTTTTAACCACTCCAGCTCAATCGTGTCTTTTTTAAATTTTTTTTTGCTTTTGTTTATACCTAAATGTGTATGACTTTTTCAGCATAAAACTTTTAAAGTATGTCAGTTTCAGAAGAAGTGTGAACCATAGGAAAGCAAAAAAGACAAGAAAAAAAAACCAACTTTAAGTCCGTAGGTGAGCTATCTTTTCATAGGTATAAATTTATTTTGCACAAGGACTGACTATACATATATGTGAATTTGTGTATGAGATGTATACGTCTGTTCTTCCGTATACTTATTTTTTAAGTGGCAGCGTGGTGAATGTACTGTTCAGAGCTAGCTTTCTTTTTAAATTTTAATAATACCCTAAGACTGTTCCCCATCTCTGACCCATCACTTTATTACATATCCTATTGCTGTCTGTAATGATCTGTACCTATTTTTTGTCTGTTGTCTATCTCATCCACAAGAATATATGTTCCATAAGAACAGGGACCCAGTGTGTCTTTCTTATTAACTGCAGGCAAATTGAGCCTCTCAATAAATATTTGTTACAATGAATAACATAAATGATGTATTAAGATAATTTGGTATTCATCCAGGTTTTACTTTATATTCATCAGGTTTAATATAAAGTAAAAAGGGAACTCTATTTTTAATAGATGAGCATATATTAGCCACAATCCATCCCCACAAAAAATGATCCCTGGTTTTGCTTATATGGAGTTTTAACACATTTAAATATAGCAAAATTAAGCATGCATTTTCAGACAATGGGAATTGTTGAAACGGACTATCAAAACAGAGTTACAGATAATAGGTATTTTTGACATCTCTAATAGAGGGCATGTATTTTCAAGTTGTCATTTGGTTTACAGAAAATAATTTCATTATAGTTCCCACATGCTGTATTTTCATTTTGACCCTTATCTTAATATTTACTTGTTATTATTAATTTTATTAAAATACTCCCCCAGTTTTCTGAATATAAAGCTAGGCGAAAATCTCATTTCCTGCATTTTCATATATTGCTTCATTATGCATATTTGTCTGTCAAAACATGAACATTTTTACAAGCAGAATGTCAGCATAAAGGAACGACACCCAACACACAGTTATACAGAATTTTTAGGATTCTTAATATCTTTTGAGATATAGAGTGTCTGTCATTGTGCTAAACAAACGATTATGGGTTTGATCATGAAACTCATTCAAGATAATTTGTTCAACTGATGTATTTATTTATGAGCCCATCCCTGGTGAGCACGGGTATACATAATTTCTGAAGTAAGTCATATGTGTTGCCTTTTTCAGAAAGCCAGTTAATCGTACAAGGAACTTATATTTCCATCCTGCTGCCCTGAAAGGAACTGATTCTATCATTCACTGCCTTTACTTAAATATTTTGTAGTTCCTAAAAGATGTACTATACAAACTTTCAGCAGTAATTTATGAAGAAAAGAAACATTCCCAGCTTGTTTCAAAATAGTTTTTTTAAAAAGGGGGGCTATAAACGGAGCACATAAGGATTGTGCAGGATGAATCTCTAAGAAACAATACTGATCCCTTGGGTGATGCCAGAGAGTAACTAAAAGAGCTGTTTTTGCAAAACAGTCAGAAAATAACCATGAAAACAATCCCCAAATACCTGAATCAGCAGCAGTTTTACTCTATGCTTATGGAACTTACAAAGAGACTTTTAATAGTGCTGTGAATCTGCTCCAGGATCAACTTCTCCATCTGCTGGCTGAAGGTCAAATTTTGATCTTTCTTAGTTATAAAAATCAAGAATTTATTTGTATGTGCATATGAATATGTTTTCCGTGATGAATATGTTATTAACTAAAGGTATAACTTCCTATCTTTAAACTGTAATGTAACACAAAGAATCACAAACTACATTTTGAAAACAATATTATTGCATTAGAGTGTAGATCAAGCTGACACTTGATATTGTTTTTGAAAGCAGTTTTATCATTATCATGATTAAATACACATCTCATTCTCAAAACATAATATACTTAAATTTGGCTATTGAGGAGTTTTTAATTTACTGGCATGTAGGAAGATAATCCTACTTGTTCCCTTTCACAGGCACTGTGGTTTTATATTCCAAGATCCATTATGTTTTTTTGTTCCATCTGTTTTCAAAACAGCACTCAAATTGACAGATGATATTACTCAGAGAATCTTTTTTTTTTTTTTTTTTTTTGCGTTACGCGGGCCTCTCACTGTTGTGGCCTCTCCCGTTGCGGAGCACAGACTCCAGACGCGCAGGCTCAGAGGTCATGGCTCACGGGCCCAGCCGCACCGCGGCACGTGGGATCTTCCCGGACCGGGGCACGAACCCGTGTCTCCTGCATCGGCAGGCGGACTCCCAACCACTGCGCCACCAGGGAAGCCCTATCACATAATTTTATAATTAAGACTTTATATCTTTAAAATAGTTTGGGGTTCACAGCAAAACTGAGGGGAAGTTACAGGGATCCCCTATGTGCTCCCTGCCCCCATACATGTACAGCCTCCCCCATTCTCAATATCTCCGCCAGATGTGTTACAACTGATGAACCTACATTGACATGTCATTATCACCCAAAGTCCATAGTTTACAATGCAGTTCACTCTGGGCGTAGTGTGTTCTGTTGGTTTGGATAAATGTATAATGACATGTATCCATCATTATAGTATCATACAGAGCATTTCACTGCTCTAAAAATCCTCTGCATTCTTCCTGTTCATCCTTCCCTGCCCGCTAACCATGGACAATCACTGATTTTTTTTTTTTTTACTGTCTCCATAGTTTTGCTTTTTCCAGCATGCCATACAGTTGGAATCATACAGAATGGAGCCTTTTTCAGAATGGCTTCTTTCACTTAGTCATATGCGTTTTGTTTCCTCCATGCCTTTTTAAGGCTTGATAGCTCATTTCTTTTTAGTGTTGAGTAATATTCCGTTATCTGGATGGACCACCATTTATTTATCTCTTCACGTACTGAAGGACTTCTTGGTTGCTTCCAAGATTTGTTGATTGGGAATAAAGCTGCCAGAGACATCATATGCAAGTTTTTGTGTGGACATAAGTTTTCAGCTACTCTGTATAAATACCAAGGAGCATGATTGTTGGGTCATATGGTAAGAGTATGTTTAGTTTTGTGAGAAACTGAAACTGTCAAGCTGTCTTCCAAGTGGCTGTACCATTTTTGCATCCCCACCAGCAATGAATGAGAGTTCCTGTTGCTCTACATCCTCACCAAGGATTCTTTGTATATTATGGATAGCAGTCCTTCACCAGATGTCTTTTGCAAATGTTTTCTCCCTGTCTGTGGCTTGTCTTCTCATTCTCTTGACACTCTTGACATTGTCTTTCTCAGAGCAGAAGACTTTAATTTTAAAAAAGTCCACTTATAAATGATTTTCTTTTGTGGATTGTGCCTATGGTGTTATATCTAAAATGTTATTGCCTTACCCAAGGTCATCTAGGTTTACCATAGGTTTTCTCCTATGTTATCTTCTAGGAGTTTTATAGTTTTGCATTTTATACTTACGTTTGTGATCTATTTTGATTTAATTTTGGGGAAAGAAGACACTGATGTTTTTTGCATGTGGATGTCCAGTTGTTCTAGCACCATTTGTTGAAAAGACTATCTGTGCTCCATTGTATTGTTCTTTCTCCTTTGCTAAAGATCAGTTGATGGTATTTACGTGAGTCCATTTCTGGGCTCTCTATTCGTTCCATTGATCTATTTGCCTCTTCTTCCACCAATACCACACAGTTTGGATGACTGTAGCT
Source organism: Globicephala melas (assembly GCF_963455315.2). NCBI lineage: Eukaryota > Metazoa > Chordata > Mammalia > Artiodactyla > Delphinidae > Globicephala > Globicephala melas. The sequence continues at coordinate 110,535,028 of NC_083319.1, read as the reverse complement.
TTATAGTCTGTCTTGAAGTCAGGTAGTGTCAAGCTTCCAACTTTGTTCTTCTTCAATATTGCAGTGACTATTCTGGGTCTTTTACCTATTTACCCAAGAATTTTTAAATAATTTATTGGAGTCAAAAGTAGAACCATGTTGTATTATAAGAAAAAAATAAATCAGAAAATAATTTGCTGTTTTTGTATCAGCAATATTATAAAATTAAATTCTGATTCCATATTTGTACTTAGTTTTTCTCAATCAACTATGTGTTTTGTTAATTGGACCTGTTATTTAACTTTGTAAACCACCTAAAGAACACAGTCATTGTTATCACACAGAGGTCTCTCAAATGAGCACGGATTCTTGACGACTATGACAGATAAGATTTTGGTATTCAGTTTACAATCCTGAATATATGGATGATATAGACTGAAAACACCAAAAAAATGAAAAAAAAATTAAAATCAAAGTAGGTAATGGCTAAGAAAAATAAAGAGGTAAATCACAAAAGAGAATGTAAGTAGCTAATAAGTTTGCTTTTAAAAGCTTAAATCACTAATAAAGAAAAAAAAAACCATAGTACAATTTTTTTTTCCTAAAGTTTTAAAAAGATCATTGTCTGTGCTATCTGGATAAGAGGAAATCTCATATCTTAATGAATTGTTATTCTTTAAACTATTTTTAGACAGTAGGTTTACAATTCATGTCATGAACCGTAAAAAATATTTTCTGAAAATCTATCCAAGATGAAAACAAAATGTGTGCATAGATTTATACATAGGATTTTCATCATTGTAGGTCCTGTAGGATTAGCTATCAAGTCATGGGGAATGATTTAGGAGTTTATAAACAGTTTCAGAAGAAAGGAAAAGTGAAGCGGATCTCGATGTGACACAGTTAAAGAGTGTTTAAAAAAAAGGGTTTTCCTAAATTTAGGGGGTGTGGCTCATACTTCTAGGGCAATGTTGTCAAACTTTAAAGTCCCTACGTATCACCTTGAGATCTATTAGAAGCAGATTCTGATTCAGTAGGTCTGTGCAGGGCCTGAGATTCTGTGTCACTAAGGAGCTCCCAGGTGGGGCTGCCTCTTGGACTTACATTTTTTTTTAGCTTTTAAATTGGAGTATAATTAATGCATTTTTTTGTTGGACAGGGAATACCAGTGAAAGACTTTCATTTAGTGTTAAAATAATAAAATCATGACCATAGAGTGCCTGTGCGTTTATGGAACACTTTCTGCATGTCTCTTCTCTCGGGATTTCATGGCTGTTGTGACCATGCAAATAGCTGACTGACAGCCTGGGAGACATCACATTTATGAATGAGATGACATTTGCCATATTTGTGTTAAATATTTTAAATCCACTTTCATTGACACAGGAATCAGTAGCTAAGGAAAAATAGTTCAGAAAAGAAATTGCAGAAAGTGTATTCCATATAATAAAGTGCAATGGAGAAGCAGTCAAATAAGGATTACTGGGAAGTGTGAATTAGCGAATCGAGTCATTGTAATGAGCAGAATGTTTGAAAACAGGATCATCTGACCACAAACAATGGATGCCAAGTTATATGTGAAAATTAACATCTTCAATTTATAGCTCTAGCCCAAGTTCTTCTTATCACGCCAGCCCTCAAACACTGTGCTGACAATTTATGTCATGGTGTGGAAGCTTTATTTTAATACTTTAAAGAATAAAGAACTTTGACATTTGCAGCGGTTTTGGAAATAAGACAGGAAACCAATAGTAAAATACTTCACCATTTTTACATCACTTTTAAGACTTCTTAAGAGTATTTGCATCAGCTGTGATATTGTATCAGTATATTCAAAGAAAATAATTGGAAGTGACTCAAAATTGTATTAACAAATGAATAGTCAGTTATATTGCTAAACCAATGGCCTATGCGTTAGCAATTTTAATTTAAATCTACATTGCAGATATCTTCTTTATGTTTCTAAGATATCCTTCATCAATATTTAGAACTACTTGAGGTTTTTTTTTTAATTTAGTTACCAAAAAATAATGTACTTTTCTTCCACTGAAGGGCAACCATTATTAAAATGCTAATTTTAAACCGTTTTGCATAAAATCTGTTCTTTAATCCATAGTGAGATGTTTACTCTGAATTTCACATAAATTGCTATGCTGGTTCCTAATGGTGCTGTAGATTGTTTTGTTAGATATTGTTCTTACAGACGGTAGAGGTTGATATATTTGTGAATTTAATATTCTTGAAGAATATAAAACATATGGTCCCACATTCACAGTAACTGAATTCAGATGTAGCAAACACTGACAAAAAAGCTCCCAGGAATACTGTGTGACCTAGGAATTAAATGTAATCATCACACAATGCTTGCAGACTCATCAAAGTTCAATCCTCCACCACCAGGCCTCTTGACCCTTCAAGGAGGCAGTACTAAAAGGAGGCTGACTGAGGCTACCAACTAAATTTAAATGGACTTTCTGAAGAAGACTTAACCTAACATGAGATTATTTCTTTATTATCTGGTGCTAAGCAGTTAGGTAGTGTTTTTCTTTTTTTCATTTTCAGAGTACTTTATTACCATTAAGAGATGACTGCTCACTGCTTCTTGTGTGTTAAAATAAAAATCATACTCATTTTCCATGAAAAGTCACTGAGATCAAGAGATTTATTCATTTGCCATTGCTACAAGGAAACCCTATGAAGGGAATTAACCCTGGCTGCGTTTTATTACTATATTTTGAATGATAACTTGCTTGTTTGTGGGGTGTTTTGTTTCTGTAAAGGGAATCCTTTTCTTCACTGTGTCTTAAAGCCAGGGAACATGAAAGGTATATGCTTTCTCTCATATGTACTGTATGCTGATAAATGACAGCATCTTCTACCTGTTAAACTCAGAGGACAGGGTTTTGCAGGTACCATTCATCAGGCACCTATGAAATGAAATGTCGTACATCTTGAAAGGTCCAGTGCAAAGCTGGAACATTTTGAGGAAGAGAAAATTTGTATAAGTTATTTCTGTCTATCTGTAAATCAGTAAATGTTTGATATGATTCTGAATATACAATCATCTAAATCTAAAATACATTTCTATTAGATTTTAATGACCACTACTGAAGAATGCGAACCGTATGCATTAGAATTAAATATTGGCCAACATTAGTACTATTTTTGGAACTAATTTTTTAGTATATTTTCATCTAGAATATTCAATGATTATCTTTATTTGTTATTGAATTATGCCAGACCAGGATAATGGCCCATTAAATCAGTGAGTTTTGATTATTGAGACATTTTATTATTCACTTATTTTTGCTGAATTTTCCATGATTAAAAGTAAATAGAACTTTGACCACATCTCTCAATGTTTAATCTCTCTTTCTTTCCATTTTCCCTTGGCTCTTATCTAATAAGTTTTCAAACTAAAATAATAAGCCTGAATAGACCAGTGAGTGCATAGATTTAGAAAGTTAATATTTAGAGATTTCAAAAGAAGCATCTAGAAAAATGATCATTTTAAATGTTTATGTATTTAAATATTTTCAGTTTGATTCTGATTTTATTCTGCACTGTGTTTTCACTAGAAAACTGTGAAACATTTATGTAAAATGCATATCCTCCTATACGTAGAGATGTTTAAGCTGACTCTAAATATATATGCATATATGCACATATAGATGCATATATATATGTGTGTGTATATATGTTTATGTATATGATAATAATTATCCTTCTCTTTATCTCTCTATAATCCTCAGCTAGTCATTAACTGTAAAATCATGTGGAAATCAGATGTATGCAATCATTTGCATCTTTTACGAAAATACAATCAAGTGGGAGAGGCAAGACACCTTAATGTCATGATTGAAACAAAATACAAAAGAAAAGACATGTTGGTGGGGGAGAGAGAGAGGGAAAGGAAGGGGCGGGAAGGGAAGAGGGAACTGTCCCATCTGCCTTTGTGAGACGCTGAATACTTATAATCTGGATGAGATGGACCGTACTTAGAACAGAGGGCGTGGAAGCTCTTCCAGGTGGAATTAAAGATCACACTCATAATCTGGGGTTGGACAAGCTCTAGCATTTCCTATAATACTGAGTCCCAGCCTAGGTGTCCTCTATTTTTTCACAACTCCGCTTACCCCATCCATATGAACAGGAGACGTTTTCTTAAGACTTTTTTTTGATGTGGACCATTTTTAAAGTCTTTATTGAATTTGTTGCAATTTTGCTTCCGTTTTCGGTTTTGGTTTATATTGGCCGTGAGACATGTAGGATCTTAGCTCCCCAACCAGGGATGGAACCCACACCCCCTGCAATGGAAGGCGACGTCTTAACCACTAGACCGCTAGGGAAGTCCCTGAGCAGGAGAAGTTTTCTCTATCAATAAATGAACAAACCTATCCTGAAATCTTATTTTCTGTATACGATTAGAAGAGGCATTCTAGAGAAGACAAGGAATAAATATCATTCTTTCCTTTAAGGAATTAAGAATCTAATGAGAGCTAAATTGCCAACATACTAAAGCAGCTGGAAGCCACATTTCAATGCAAACGACTTCATAGATTCTGATTCCAGCAGCCCTAAGGTCTAAGCCAGTGGTATCTTCTAAACCCAATCACAACTAAGTTTGGAAGTGTAGAAAGAAAATAAAAAGCATTACTCACTGCTTGTCTGTAGGTGATGTACTGTATCGAGTCTCAGAAGATCAACATAGGCAACCTAAGATTCAGCAGTAACTAGAAATTGAAGAGCTTCTATCAGTGACATCATAGAATAGAAAGTGTTTGGAACTATGCTCCCTACTTCCTTCCAGTTTTTCTACATATGTATTTTCTTTCCTGCACCCTTTCTTTTCCTTATGATTTCCTGAATCTACTTCCTCAATTTGGGAAGCAGCTTACATTAATGGTTAAGTATTTGTTAGTACATGTCATACTCTGCTCGTTACTGTGACTAGCATTCTACAGTGATAGTAATCTGTTCGTGGATACAAGATTAGAGAAGTGAGTTTACCCCAAGACACTTGCTCTCCTTGAGTATCTTGGAGTCAACTGGAGGCAGTAAGTCTCTTCCCCTAGTCATTAAGTGCCATTATGAAAATGATTTGTTTTCAAAGTACTTCTGGTACTATGAACAATATTTATAAAATAGGATAGACTTTTTTGTGATGAGCATATATTTTATCATTTGGAAAAAAAATGACCTCTATAGTTTTCTAATTTGAGATCATCATTATAACTTTTCCAGTCTCTGCCAAAGGCATCTCCTAAGATTTTAAACGTTTTGTATGATTAGATTGTTTCATCGACATGCTGCCACATCGAAAGCTGTGTTTGCTAGCACCCCTCCTCAGGTACAATAAATTAATTGGGCATATTGTGGCCCTTGCAGCAGGATCTTTTGCTTGTAAATGATTCATGTTGCGTCCCAATCAAGGTGAACAGCAAACTTTCACCAGAAACAGATGGAGGAGTGATTTGGGCCATTTGTGGCAACCTCAGCCTCATTGAGAAGAAACTGAAGTTTGTGGAAAATTGACCTCTCATGCTGTTGTCCGGACTTGATTCACCTCGGGTGGGTGTTCTGCTGAGAAAAGTCATCAGCACCAGCAGATGGACATCCCCAGGCTCGCTTTCCTAGGCGTTTACAGATCTGTTGCTAAAACATACAGCTCCCACGTATTTTGATATCTCTATGTGGCAGCACTTCCCATCAATTTACGATCCTAAAAATAGAGATCAGGTTCCGTCACTCCCCCAACCCCAAACTACCCTAATGGGCCTGCTTTTGTATTACAAAAGTTTATTTTTTCTTTTTAAGAAAATTCTAACAAAATAGGAACTGTATTTTTAAACTATAAGTTAATCAAACGCCGTTCTCTCTGCACCCGACTGCTTTCTTGTGACACATCTTTTCCCCCTACGTGCTCAGACATTATTCACTTTAAAAGAAAAAAGGTAACAAATTTTCCATGACTTTTTCATCTAATCCCATAGTTTTGTGCTATATTAAGTGATGATGTACTAACTGTCCTTTTATTTAAATATGATAGGGCTCCCAATTTGGTAGTTAGGAGTTGCATTTTTAACGTATAGTAACTGATCCACTCACTTTCTCTTATTCTCATGATCATGAACAGAATTTTATGATACAAATGCCTGGACCAAGTGACAAAGTCAAACAGGGTCCATTTATATAATAGAAGTCCAATTTGCACCAAGTTAATAACTTGAGCAGATGGCATAATATGTCAAATGGGCAATTAATTATTTTGTGAATATTTTTTTAATCGGAGTTGTTTCTCTGCAGAGTCTATGAAACAGACTTTTCTGTCAGACAAAGAATCCAGCTTTGTATAGGTTATTAACACTCCTGCAATTAAGAAGAAAAACTTTCAGCATATAAATGAATTATCATGAATGCAAATGACATCATTTGCTCCTTCCTATTCAACCAATAATTAGAGCAGTTGTTATGAAAAATAAAATAGTTATCCTAATCTAACTTGTGTTACAAAGCAGTCATTTTTTAAAGTTGCCCTAAAAGTTAATTCACCCCCTGGGACTGATGTCTTTGTGTTCTGAATAACCCCTACCATAGTGTGAGTTAGTCCTGGCATCTACTACACCTAGGAACTGGGAGGTCAGGGGTGAACAGAACAGAGATCGTCTAGGTCCTGAGAAGACATGCAGATGCGTGAAAAGACAGACATAATCACACAAATAAATATGCAATTGCAAAGGTGCCTTAGATGCTTTGAAAGAAACTACAGTTGGAGACTATTACTGGAGAAGCTTCATTTATATTGAGAGATCAAAGTAGTCTTCTCTGAGGAAGTAGTGTTTAAGTTGAGATCTGAAGCATGAGTTGTAGGTGAACAGGAGAGTGTTCTAGGGAGAGGGAACAGCCTGTTACGACATTTAGGGGGGAAAAAGCTTTCCCATATTTCAGGAACTGAGAAGGAGCTTCTGTTCTTGGAGCATAATGAACAAGGCTGGGGTTTAGTTAGGCAAAGATCGTGCAGACTCTTTGAGTGTATGTTCAGAATTTTAGAGCCAGACACGGAAGGATGTTAAAGGAGGAAGAAATGTGATCAGGCATATGTTGAAATAAAACACCCTGACTTTTGTGTGGAAAGTGGCTTGGAGAAGTGAAAGAATACACAAAGGGAGAGAATAAAGGAGTTTTGCAGTAGTCTAGGTAAGAGATGTGGTGCTTGGTCTCAGAGGTTGGCCTGGGGGTTGGATAGGGTTTAGAAATGGCATCCGTTGACCTCGTGATGGATTGCAGATATGAAAGTTCAAGTTGCAGCGTGAGTTCTCAGCAACCAGATGAGTCACTACTAAAGGAGAAGGAGCTTACTGGAGGAGAGGTGGATTTGGACGTCACACGTTCTCTCCAAGGAGACGCTTGTACGATGTACTCAAAGGTATTTCCGGGAGGCAGTTGTACACGTGGGTCTGGACCTTGAGAGGGGGATCCTATTAGAGATGTGGGAGTGAATGCTGTTAATACCTAGATGAAGTTTCAAGGCATGGACATGAATGAGAATTAAAAGTAGGAGACTCAAGATAGAGCCTGAAACGCAGTTCATCTGAGACGACTGAGCAAAACCAGGAGAGCGTGATACCACGGAGACAAAGAGCCTAAACAGGCTTCAACTCATCAGCTATGGTGAATGCAGCTGAGGTGTCACATAAAATAAAGGCCCATTGGATTTACTAAATTTAGGTCATGGGTGAGCTTAGCAAGAAAGGTTTTATTGGGAAGGATGAAGGGAGTTTGGCTATAAGAAATGTGGCTTTAAAGAGGATGAGACATATATATGAATGAATATGTATATGTATATATAGACAGAGAGAGAGAGAGAACAGCCTAATGTATATTTGTGTATTTGAATATTGATGGGGAAGATCCAGGCTGAGGTGATAATTAAAATTCAGGGGAATGATTGAGTCATCAGTCATCAGAGAATCCTTGACAAAGGAAGATCCAGAAACTATACGGAAAGCCAGGCTTTTGACATAGAGAAGGGTGCTGCTTCCATTTTAGCAGAAGAATGAAAGAGAGGGTGGTTATGAGCAGTAGTTTGTAGTAAGGACTCATTAGTGGGACGATGAGAGAGGTCTTTGTTGTTGGAAAAGAAGCAAAGACATTCAATGAGAAGATGGGTAGGGAGATCGAGATTGAAGAAAGGTGTACAATAGGTGTTGAAGGGAAAATGTGGGTGACATTGACAGGTGCCCCACAGAAGTTGGGTATCTTCAATCAGAAGATGAGATGAGGGGCTTCCCTGGTGGCGCAGTGGTTGAGGGTCTGCCTGCCGATGCAGGGGACGGGGATTCGTGGCCCGGTCCGGGAGGGTCCCACATGCCGCAGAGCGGCTGTGGGCCCGTGAGCCATGGCCGCTGGGCCTGCGCGTCTGAAGCCTGTGAAAAAAAAAAAGATGAGATGAGTGTGACACCTTAACAAGCGATCCGGAAGGATATCCAATTATGATCAAAGTGTTATGTTTGAATTTGTGTTTGAATTTGAATTTATGACAAGTTGGTGAAGAATGAGGCAAAGGTGTTTCAGGAAAAGGAAAGGGTATGTGAATATCTGTGAATTCTGTAAAAGCCTTAACTCATTCAAGGAGTGAAAATTATAGGTAACTGGCTAAAGGAAAGTGAGTCATCGAACCCAATGGAACCCAAGATTGGTGCACGAGTACTAGAGATCAAGAGCTTCAGTGGGGCTTCCCTGGTGGCACAGTGGTTAAGAATCTGCCTGCCAATGCAGGGGATACGGGTTCAAGCCCTGGTCCGGGAAGATCCCACATGCCACGAAGCAACTAAGCCCGTGCACCACAACTACTAGAGCCCATGCTCAGCAACAAGAGAAGCCACTGCAATGAGAAGCCTGCGCACCGCAACGAAGACCCAACGCAGCCAAAAATAAATAAATAAATTTAAAAAAAAAAAACAGAGCTTCGGGGAACGTGTACAAGAAAATATATCATAATTGGAAGAAAATACGGACATATTTTTAACCCTAATTACCTAAGAATTTTAAAATAACTTTTGTTGTCAGGATGTCATATTACAACCAGAAAGCCGTAACTGAATGTGAGTCTCTCCCTGTGATGACAAGACTTAGCATGTCACGCCGAGTGTGAGTGGACATGGTGGAGTGAAGGGGAAGATTATCTGAGATAAGGAGAAGACAAAACTGAGGGACTGGACTGATTGCCCACGGGGACATCAGTATTTTCTGTGGAATTAGCAGTAACAGGGGCAGGATGTAACAGGATGGTGCATCTTCACAGGATGCCGGAAACTTCTAGGGTGTTATAGAAAGTATTAGAGCATCATAGCTTCAGGGTAAGTTTCTCAAAGAAACAGTTAAGAAAGAAGAGGCTTTTTATATATTTATTTATTTACTTATTCATAAATTCAAGGGGTGTCAGTGGTAAAATAGTGTCACTGAGAAACCCCCAAACGTTGCCATTCACTGGGTGGGAGAGAATAAAAGGAAAAGAGCTGCAGAGAAACAAAAAATGTTCAAGTTTCTGACAAGATAAGCAGGCAGGGGTATGACTTTGAAAAGATCCTGTGGATGCAGATACTTTCACAGAGTACATTCTCGTTTGGATAATATTTTTTTTGTTTTTTTCCCTTTTCATTGAACATATTAAAAAGCAGTGGCTAACAAGTAACCCTGTTCATTGGCTTTTCATATATCTGACATAATCCTTCAAAAAGAACTAGTAAATATTAAGGTATCAAAAAAGGTTAGACCAGGGCTTCCCTGGTGGCGCAGTGGTTGAGAGTCCGCCTGCCGATGCAGGGCACACGGGTTCCAGCCCTGGTCTGGAAAGATCCCATATGCCGTGGAGCAGCTGGGCCCGTGAGCCATGGCCGCTGAGCCTGCGTGTCCGGAGCCTGTGCTCCGGAACGGGAGAGGCCGCAGCAGTGAGAGGCCCGCATACCGCAAAAAAAAAAGAAAAAAAGAAAAGGTTAGACCAAGCTGAATAGTTAAGCATGACCACTTTTAATTCTGCTGGTCGTGGATAAAATTCCTATCTGAGAATATATTTTTAAAATTGTTTTATCGAAGTATAGTTGATTTACAATGTCGTGTTAATTTCTACTGTATGGCAAAGTGGCTCAGTTATACACATATATACATTCTTTTTTATATTCTTTTCCATTATGGTTTATCACAGGATATAGAATATAGTTCCCTGTGCTGTACAGTAGAACCTTGTTTATCCATTCTATATGTAATAGTTTGTATCTACTAATCCCAAACTCTCAATTCAACCCTCTCCTACCCCTTCCGCCCTTGGCACCCGTATCTGTTCTCTATGTCTGTGAGTCTGTTTCTGTTTCGTAGATACGTTCATTTGTGTCATATTTTAGATTCCGCATATAAGTGATATCATATGGTATTTGTCTTTCTCTTTCTGACTTACTTCACTTAGTGTAATCATCTCTAGGTCCATCCATGTTGCTGCATCTGAGAACATATTAAAAATAATCAGTGTTGAATACAATACTCTGTATAATACTGTGATGTGCGACCGTGGAGAAGAAAATAGTTGAGTCATTTAGAACATGCCTGGCAGTCAGCACAAAGCCACAGAGATCATTTTACTGGGGGACTGTCCTGATGAAAACTTTATGTCCATCTCTAGCCCTGCGCTGGTGAGCTATCTGTACAAGGTCTGACCTTACACATTGTACACATCCGATAAATTGCAGGATTATTTAGTTAGATCTATGCCAATGAATGGATAACATTATACAACTTTTAAGAAATGCCTTATACACCTTTTTTAGAAATTACTATTTCCTCTCCAGTTTTAAATGCCATTAAGGTGATTAAAATGTACTAGATTTTTACATTCCTCATTTAAGGGATGCATAGCAATTACCTTATAATCATTTATAAATACATATAATACATATATAAATATATAGGGATAATTATTTTATCTTGGGGTTCTTCCCATTTTCCTTATCATATATCACTAAAGCATAGATGACTCTATCTGAACATAGATAGATCTAAGTTTGCCTTCATTTTACCATGTATATACTAAATAAATAAAAGTAAACTACGTTACATGAGGTTCTATAAAAATAAGCAAATGGTACTTAAAACCCTCAAATGCACTTCCTATTCTTGGAAATGGCTTTACTCAAAGTAATGAAAAGTTATTTGCTTCACTGCAAGCTTTCATCATTTTGCCTAACATATTAGTTGTCTGTAAATTTATGAGAAATATAGACATTTATGTATTATACATACATTACAGAAAAGAAGGGGTTCTTTTACATTAAACTCTGTAAACCAATCAAGCAGAATCCTCCAGGTTAACAAGCATCTGCTGAGAGCCATCTGTAGCTGTAAACTCAGAAATGTAAGGCTCAATGGAAATTATTCCTTTTCAAAAATTCCCCAGATCTTTGATTAATGGCAAAATCGTACGTACACACAGACACACACAAGTGCGTGCGCACGCGCGCGCGCACACACACACACACACTCTTATAAAAATACAAAGGGGACAAAGTAGAAACATAGGAGTAAATCTTTTGCAGTTACCAAAATCACACATGTATGCTTGGTCCAATCATATGAATTATTAGAGAAAATTCAGTCACTGAAATCACTTAGCAGATTTGTCAATACCGTGACTCTTCGTAGTATAAGAACTTCAAGCCTTGGAAGTTTATGACAAGATCCAGTTAAGATGAAAGATGAACTAGGAATTCTGGGGCATAAAACAAGATAACTATTTGTCTAAGGAAGAATTTTTCAAGTGGATTAGGTGACCACTTTTTAGAAATACAAGGGTATTTTCAGTTATGTTCATTTCTTTTGAATTTCTGTCTCAAACAAGAAACAGACCACCCAGAGTACTGAGAGGCAATGAATGATAACAATGAAGTTAATTAAGTAATGTGCTTTTTTAGTTTTTCTACTTTCTAAATGTACCTTTTCATATAACTTAATCAAAATATTTCTAAGACTGCATCTTAGTTAAAATACTCAATGATTCATAGTTCAAATAAATAAATAGAAATGAGCTCAGATTTTTATCATTGTGTTGAATTTTATGGATTTTATACAGTGTTAATCTAGAAGGTAGAAACCTTGAAGACTTCTGAAATCGAAAAACTATGGTTTTCAAATAAAGTCTTTTTAATCTATTTCATTAGTTACTTTTTAGAGTATACTGTTAAAAGCTAGAACTAAATATAGATTTGGGGCATTACCTTCCCCATTACTGTAGCAGTAATAGTTCTTTCCTTATTTGATCCTCAGTACCTTGTAAAATAGATGAGTTAAGTGTGTCTGTTTTCAGTTACATGCCCCCCAAATTAGACTCAGTTCAAGCACTTGGAGAAATTACTGAGAATATTTATAGATTTCCAAATGATTGAGTTTTCATTTTCTTATAATTACTGTGTAAGTGTTCTCTAAACTGCTAAGTGTTATGCAAATATTAGCTACTATTATTAGTTAGGATCTTCCAAAAGTCTTTCCAAAAAAAGGTGAAAATATATATGCCCTAATAGATGTAGCTCAGCAAGGAATGAGGTTCCTGTTATGTTTCATGTAGGGAACTAACTCATTGATACTCACATGCTCGCCTTTGTCACCAGTGTAGAGTCTGTAACTCTGGCTGGCAAGCAGAATTTCAAGAAGGTTAAGGAAAAGTGGAACAACTTGTCATAGTTTTTCAAAATATAGTCCCAAACATCCTAATTTTTTAAGGTACGATAGTTCATGTTCTGAATTGTGTGTGCATGTATATTTTTGTTTGTTTCTTTGTTTGCTTACCTCTTGAGTGATTGTGCCATCTTTATTTTACGGTTCACTTATATTGAATTGTACTGGTCACAATATGTTTTATACACTTTCTCTCAATTAATCTCCCCAGCAACCGAGTATGATATTATGAGATGATGGGTATGTGGCCAATGAAGAGCTCCTACAACTTAATGCAAGCGAAACTGAAGCTCAGAGAGGTAGGAAGTTGTCTATCACCGTTAGAGTTCATAGAAAGGAAACTCGAGGCAGAAGCAGAGTTTTTGCTTGCAAGTCCTATTCTTTTCTCACCATGTCATAGCTATTCTCAAAAGACTTCCCAAATGTCTTAGGGGAACCAAGACATTCACTTTGTAATTTCTAGAATGAGAGAATGACCCCCATGACAAGATAAAAAGGCATATATATTTCTTTTACAAACATAATTTAACTACAGAATTGCTGCTTCATTTAACATTTTGTGATAAGCGTATTATGAATTTAAATTGGAATTCTGTGGTTTGGGTATATGCCAAGGGTATTGTGACATTCAGAAACAAGAGGAAAAATTTAAATATTTATAGGCATAAAAGAATAAACAAGGCTGAAACATTACGCTTCTCATAATAGGACATTTTTCTGAAAGTCTTAAGAAAATAATCATGGGGTTAAGAAAAATAGTGTCAATACAGACATATTCTACCAATTTTCTCACTGCTAATGAACAAATGCTGCTTCGTAAAGATGATCTGTATTGGGTTTTAGAAAGAAGCTGACACATCTGCAGGGAGATCAGTGAGCCTAAGTACAAGTGGAAGCTTCAGAAAAAGAGAACGAAAGAAAAATATAATATATACACAAATAAAACGGCACTGCATGAAAACAACAATAAATTCTATTCAAAGTTAATGCATCAACTGAAATTAAATACACAAAATTAAACAATGTCTTGTCATCACAGAAGATCCAAGATATACTTTCCATGTAAACACAAATACTGTGCATCTCACTGGCTTAATCATGAGAGTAGAGGATTGTGATAAAAGGTTAAAATTGCTGAAAAATTGTATATGACATTATTTTTTTTTTTTTTTTTTTTTTTTTTTTTTTTGCGGTACGCGGGCCTCTCACTGTTGTGGCCTCTCCCGCCGCGGAGCACAGGCTCCGGACGCGCAGGCTCCGGACGCGCAGGCCCAGCGGCCATGGCTCACGGGCCCAGCCGCTCCGCGGCACGTGGGATCTTCCCGGACCGGGGCACGAACCCGTGTCCCCTAGCATCGGCAGGCGGACTCCCAACCACTGTGCCACCAGGGAAGTCCTGTATATGACATTATTAAATAATATGATTCTGTCAAAGAAATGTAGCAATTGAAACCTGTTAACTAAAAGCATGAGGGTAAATAAAAAGGATAGGCCAAATCGTTTCATCTGAATCAAGGACGTACATCAGTCTTGGGGAGAGTAATCAGATTGTTCTCACCAGGTTGCCATTTTCCTGCAAAGAGACTATTGACCTTGATGTGTGAGGTTTTACAAACCAATTATCTGTTGACATCATCTTTCCATCTCCTAGATGGTGAATTATTTCAATGTGGATTTGTACCCTATCTGCATCAAATTTTATATTTTTATATTCTAATATAAATAAGAGGGATTATCTCATTTTATGACAGTTATGGTTCTACTCTGGTTTATTAGAGGTATGGCTGTGTTACATTGGTTTCCATGTTTACTTCACCAGTACTTACGTAAGTGACACACCTTTGCGAAAAGAACACAGGAATCATTACTGCTGGGTTCCAGACAGGGCTTGACCAATAAATAGTTTGTGTCCTAAGGAGAGAGATTTCATCTAGTAGTGCTTCAGCATTCTTGTCTCTGAAATTCACGTTCAGAAGATCACAACACTTGTTCTCAGTCCTGGCTATATGTTACCTGACTGTATCTTACCTGAGAAGCTTTTAAAAACTCCCGGTGCCTGCCGCACTCGAGATAAATGAAACCAGAATTTGGGAGAGGGGTGCAGTGGTATTGAAAAAAATCTTAGGTGATTCTGTGTGCAGGCTTGATTAAGAACCAATACTTTTAGGGACAGAGGCCCATTGGTTTCAGTGTCCTGAGTGAGGCTGAAACAAGCGCATAACGTTTCTGAGTGTCCAAAGTTACAGGCAACGTTTTAGAAAATGGTAAAACTGTTGGCAAGAATGTTGTGTCATGCATAGCACATCCCAGCCAGAAGAAGTCCTGTTAAAACAAAATTCCTTAAGAGGTGATGTTTCCCTGCTTAGAGCAAAGGGATAAATTTGATGGCTCACTGTAAAAAAAAAAAAAACACGATAAAATATATATAACTTATAAAGGATTTAATTTGGCGATAAAAGAATTAACCGAATGTGGAAATAGCAATCTATCTATGAATATATGTGGCCTTTAAATGGAGCAAAGAATATGCTTTTTGGGGGTCAATTTTTCCAAATTGCTGTCATGACATACGTGAAATAAACAAGAAACATTTTTGAAGCCAAATCCAATGATTCTGTGTTTTATTGGTCTGCTTCCAATAAATACTTCATTCTACCTCCTGAAATACATTTTTTCACATCGGATGAGAACTCTATTAGCAGTTGTCTGGAAAATATCTGTACTATATATGTCAAGCTTAATTAATTTAAAGCCACTATGCCTTATTTTTAATTTGGTGAAATCCATGAAAATATTCCAGGTACCATTTGAAGACATGTAAAAAGCTCCAAAGTTTCAAGTACCAGGATGGTCTTGCCAAAATTTCTTTAAATTATTATCTGTTTGCTCTATATGCTGATTGACATAGGTCCTGTGTGTCTGACAACCATGTGCGGGTGATGTTAATGATGGTGATGATCAGGTTGTTGCTGATGATGGTGATGGTGATGTTCTTGGTGATGCTGATGGCGGTAATAGTGTTGATGTTCATGATGACGCTGATGATGGTGATGGTGATGTTCTTGGTGATGCTGATGGCGGTAATAGTGTTGATGTTCATGATGACGCTGATGGTGGTGATGGAGATGTCCTTGGGGATGCTGATGGCGGTAATAGTGTTGATGTTCATGATGACGCTGATGGTGGTGTTGGTGATGTTCTTGGGGATGCTGATGGCGGTAATAGTGTTGATGTTCATGATGACGCTGATGATGGTGATGGTGATGGTCAAGAAGATGAGGATGACTCTAATCTTTCACATTGACCACGAAGGTCCTACCACTTACAGGGCAAAACATAAAAGGGATGTTTTATCAGATACAGTAATAGAAAATTAAGCTTTACAGTAATGTTTCCTTTCTATTTTGTGGAACTGTTTTGATGTTTTTTAAACCGTAAATGTTGTAAAACTGTATCTTTGTATGAGAACATACTAATATATCATAGTCTAAAACGCTATAAAGTGGAATTTCTTTTGAAATATTTTTTGAGGATAGCAATTTGGCATGCAAACTTCCAGGTATAAACTTTAGAAATTAGTGAAAATTTTCTTCGTTAAAGGCCATCTCACGTTTGGGAATTTTGTCAGTGTTTATCTGGGTCGTTTATTCCTAGCCCTAGCTTGAGCCTAAGGGCTTGGAAGGGCAGTCCGTGAGAAGTAATTGACTTGTCCTGTAAGACTAAAGAAGTAAAAAATGAGATGGGATTCAAAGAATACGAGCAACCTGGACTTTCCATAAAAGAGAACATTCTCCCAGTCCGGAAGCCCCACTCTACAGTTAGCTGGAGAGATCCAGCTAAAGGCTTCAGCTATTTGGACTGTGTAATGAGATTTCTGCCATAGCTGAAGAGTTGCTTCAGACAATGTCAAGAGTCTCTTTCATTGCTAGAGTTCCATGATTAATGATAGAAGCTAGGAAGTTTGGATAAGATGCTTTAACAATATAAAAATAGATATAGGGGCTTCCCTGGTGGTGCAGTGGTTGACTGTCCGCCTGCCGATGCAGGGAACACGGGTTTGTGCCCCGGTCCGGGAAGATCCCACATGCCGCGGAGCGGCTGCGCCCGTGAGCCATGGCCGCTGAGCCTGCGCGTCCGGAGCCTCTGCTCCGCAACGGGAGAGGCCGCAGCAGTGAGAGGCCCGCGTACCGCAAAAAAAAAAAAAAAAAAAAAAGATATAGTGATCTAGTGTGACACTTTCTTTGACATATTGCAATAATTCTTACTCCTGTTTTTTAAATACTTTGTATTTGAAAGGTAGAACAGAGCCTCAGGTTTCATACATTTTTTTAACCCCTTGGTAAGATTTCAGTACAGACAGATACCTAAGCAGAAATTAGTCAGAGATTAGATTTTGTTATTACAGTTGCAACTTATATGAAAATCGTGTCACCAAAATAGAACTAGGATTTTATTTATAGTAATGTGGCTAAAAGTTGGAGGTGGAAAGTGCAATTGATTTGTGAAGGAGAAACTAGGAGATACCAAAACAAAGATGTGATACTGTGATTTATGAGAAATATATGTTGGGTCTTCAGCTAACCAAGATATGTTTCTCATATATATTTAGTCTTCTTCCTTGGTTCCTGGCTCACAGCTCCCAAAACTCTTGGAATTTCCCGAGCTATAAGACTAATAGGGCTTCCCTGGTGGCGCAGTGGTTGAGAGTCCGCCTGCCGATGCAGGGGGCGCGGGTTCGTGCCCCGGTCCGGGAGGATCCCACATGCCGCGGAGCGGCTGGCCCGGTGAGTCATGGCCGCTGAGCCTGCGCGTCCGGAGCCTGTGCTCCGCAACGGGAGAGGCCACAACAGTGAGAGGCCCGCGTACCGCAAAAAAATAAAAAGACTAACAAGAGCATCTTTGGTTGTAGTATTTGGTCTCTTGTCCTCAGTTCCTGAAATGCTTCAGAGCCATAAAGGTGAAATGAGTGTCTTGCGATTCATAACAAGCCCCTTCCCACCACAGCTGGGTTTCTGTTAAGGAGGTGACTTTTGGAACACACCTAAAGATGGGGTTGCTGGTTGCCAGGGGACCAACTGTGATTAGAGGGTTGGAACTTTCAGTCCCACCCTCTGATTTTGGGAGAGGAAAGGGGCTGGGGTGTTGAATCAATCAATCATGCCTCTATAATTAAGCTACCACAAAACCCCCAAAGGACAAGGTTCTGAGGGCTTCCGGGTTGGTAAGCCCTCCCAGAGCTCAGAGCCATCACAGAAGCTCCCTGTCTCTTCCCACGTATCTTACCTTATACATCTCTTTCTTCTGGCTGCTTCTGAGTTATATCCTTTTGTAATAAACTGGTAATCCAACAAATAAAATGTTTCTCTGACTTCTATGCAGTGCTTTAGCAAATTAGTTAACCCCAAGGTGGGGATCGTGGGGACTTCTGATTTGTGGCCAGTTGGTCTGAAGTAAAAGTGACAACCTGGACCTGCACGTGGCGTCTGAAGTCCAAGGAGGGAACCTCCAATCTGTAGCCGGTGGGTCAGAAGCACAGGAGGCAACCAGGACTTGTGATTGGCATCTGAAGTCAGGGCAGTCTTGTGGGACTGAGCCCTTAACCTGTGGAATCTGATGCTCTCTCCAGGTAGATAGTGTCAGAGTTGAGTTGAATTGTAGGGTGTGCAGCTGGTGTTTGGAGAATTGCTTCTTATTGGTGGGGGGAACCACCCCGCCCAGTGGAATGGGGTCCCAGAATCAGCCGTTTTAATAGGGTATGCAATTTGGTACTACAGCCCTCTCTCTGATAATGGTCACGGCCTCTCAGAGGTTTAACTTCAGAAGTAATGATAATGATTGTTACTGAAGGAGTTCAAGGAAGTGCTTTACAGGTACCACATTATTTGCTTGTCACAACTTTTGGTAGCCGTTGTCTTGGTTTGAGGGAACGGGAAACTGAGACTTAGATTTGGTAATTATCTTAACTGAAGACACATTACTGGGAATGAGAAAGGGGGATTGGACCCCACACAGCCCTCTACGTCAGTCATCTGCAGGGCTCCCACCCCCTTCTGCTGCCTATGCTGGCGGCCCCTACCCTGCCTCCATACCCGCTATCGTTCTAGCTTCCCAACATGGCTGCACGGAAAATGAGGCCCCACTGGCTTCAGTTACGCTGCATTCTACACCTGTGCATGGTGATGACTAAATAACTTCTCTGTTTCTTCTTTTAAATTGTATATCAGATTATATTTGATTTACAATGTTATGTCAGTTTCAGGTGTACAGCAAAGTGATTTAGTTATACAGATACCTATGTCTATTCTTTTTCAGTTTCTTTTCCCATTTAGGTTATTACAGAGTAATAACTGAGTAGAGTTCCCTGTGCTATTCAGTAGGTGCTTGTTGATTAACTATTTTATCTAGTAGTGTGTCTGTGTTAATCCCAAACTCCTCATTTATCCCTACCCCATACCTTTCCCCTTTGGTAACCATAAGTTTGTTTGCTAAGTCTGTGAGTCTGTTTCTGTTTTCTAAATAAGTTCATTCGTATCTTTTTTTTTTTTTAGATTCCACATATAAGTTATATCATATGATATTTGTCTTTCTCTCTCTGACTTACTTCACTTAGTATGATAATCTCTAAATCCATCAATGTTGCTGCAAATGGCATTCTCTCATTCTTTTTTATGGCTGAGTAGTATTCCATTGTATATATGGACCACATCTTCTTTATCCATTCCTCTGTCAGTGGGCACTTACGTTGCTTTCATGTCTTGGCTATTGTGAATAGTGCTGCTTTGAACATTGTGGTGCATGGGTACATGCACTTCTCCATTTCTTTATTCTCTAGATCCTTTACCTTTTTCTTATCACCAAATAAGATATTAAAACAAAAACATGAGTACTATTATACATTAGTAACATTCCCAAAACACATTAGATGGTAAGTTCATCTCTGAACATTTACCAAGATGTAGAGCCATCAATTTGGTGTCTATGTGGTAAAGAAAATTATTAAATGAAACCACCATAACAGCAACAAAAACCCACAGCCAAAGCATCCTGTTGCAGTAAGATTAAACTTAGTTTCAGGACTTTAGATGTTTTTAGAGGTATAACTGCACTGAAAAGGTGTAACCTTGATTTCCAAAGCGTAGGTTAGTCTAAGCGTTCAAAGTAGTGATCTTTTTCATTCTGCTTTAAGATCCTGCAGAAAGGATATTAGTTGTATAAAATTGTATTCCATTCATTGTAATTCTCCTTTTTAGTGATGGTTGCAAGAATTATCTAGCATCATCATAAAAGAAAAATACAATTTTACATGACATAAACTGGTAAGGAGAATGTTTTCAGGAAGGCTAATGTTTGAGTGTAGGTGATTTGATTTCTCATAGCGGCCTGAAGAATATAGTAGTCCCAGTGGAAAATACATCACTGGTGACATCCGCCAAGCACCAGTCAACTCCTGGTGGAGGCCAGGAACCAAAGCTCCCGATCAGGGGAACACTGGCTGTTCCTTGCATCCACCAGGGAGCACAGCTCAGGCTTAACCTCCATAATAGGCGGCACTGGGTACTCTGGCTTAGAAGACTCATGTCTCAAGGGAACCAGTATTCCCGTAGGTATAGTGCTCTGGACTAAACTGCGTGCCTTCAAAATTCATATGTTGACGTCCTGCCCCCCAGGACTTCAGAATGTGTCTGTATTTGGAGATAAGATCTTTAAAGAGGTAATAAGGTAAAATGAAGTCATATGGGTGGGCTGGTGTCCTCATAAGAAGAGGAAATTAGGGCACAGTCGTGAACAGAGGGAAGACCGTGTAAGGATACAGAGAAGATAAGATGATAAGATAGTCACTTACAAGCTGAGGAGAGGGATCTCAGAAAATGAAAGCAAAAACAAAACAACCCTGCCAACACCTTGATCTCAGACTTCTAGCCTCCAGGACTGTGAGAAAAATACATTTCTGTCGATTAAGCCTCCTGGTCTGTGAGACTTTGTTATGGCAGCAATAGCAAACAAATATATCTACTTTTCAGCATCCATCATAGAATGTGAAGAATTACTAGAATAACCGTGCTCAGGCAAGCCCAACCCTCTGACTCCCCGTAGCTCCTCCTGAATCCAAATACAATTCACCAACCTGGGTCTTTAATTTTTTTTAACTTTTTACTTTTTAGAGCAGCTTTAAGTTCATAGCAAAATTGAAAGGAAGAGGCAGAGGTTTCCCATATGCCCCCTGCCCCTGCATGGAGCCTTCCCCGCTGTCACTGTACCCCTCCAGAGTGGTACATGTGTTACAATCGAGGAACCTACACTGACACGTCAGAATCACCCGAAGTCCACAGTTTACATCAGGGTTCACCCTTGGTGCTGGTCTTTTTTAAAAATTATTTTACAGTAAGCAGTGTTGCCCATTAATATATTTGAAAGTC
Organism: Globicephala melas; assembly: GCF_963455315.2. Lineage (NCBI taxonomy): Eukaryota > Metazoa > Chordata > Mammalia > Artiodactyla > Delphinidae > Globicephala > Globicephala melas. Next base: position 110,513,912 of record NC_083319.1, on the reverse strand, counting down.
CATTTTTTTATCTGGTTTCCTGGGGGGGGAAAAGTTAGAAAGTTAACTGGGGGTCAGATTCTCATACAGCAGGGGAGAGTTTTTGTTTATTCTTTGTTGAAATCATAGTAGGTTTTTTATGATGGGGTGGGGATAAGAGTGGAGACGAAGAAGATTTTAAACCAGATCTTTGTCCCATTAGCTGGTTTTTAAAGAGACGATTCTTGAGGTTGAAGATATTAAATGTTTAGTAAATCCAAAGAGATTTCCCAAATTGTGAGTATACAACCAGTAACAGCTAAGACACATGTCATGATCATCATCATCATCAGGGTCCTTCCAGGAGAAACTCATTGAAGAGCTGACATTTAAAATGAGTCCTTCAGGGGCCTCCCTGCTGGCGCAGTTGTTGAGAGTCCGCCTGCCGATGCAGGGGACACGGGTTCATGCCCCGGTCCGGGAAGATCCCACATGCCGCGGAGCGGCTGGGCCCGTGAGCCATGGCCGCTGAGCCTGCGCGTCCGGAGCCTGTGCTCCGCAACGGGAGAGGCCACAACAGTGAGAGGCCCGCGTACCGCAAAAAAAAAAAGAAAATGAGTCCTTCAGGATAGCATTTATCCAGTCAAATGAGGAAGAGCATCCCCCGGGGCCCTTGGGGAAGAGCGCTCTGTTGCTGGTCTGTCCTTCCCATGAGTTTGCATGAGATGCCCCTTCCTCTGGGAGGATACGGCATGTTGAGTTGGGCACATAGGATTTCAATACTCCATTTCACTCAGCTGACCATCCTTCTCCATGGGCCAACCTGCCCAAGCATATAAGAAAGATCTGAGTTGAAAAACTGGCAGCCATGAAACTCTCCGAAGTAAATTAATAGGAATTGTAACATACTGGAAAGATCAAGAGCAAGAGAAGCATTTGCTGTATTTGTTGGCTAACTGGAAATGGAGATATTATTTGTCACCAGTGAACTGAGTGATTATTTGACAAAAAAAGTCAAGAATTTAAATACTTCTTCAGTGGAAAGAGCTAAGTATTGGATGTAGCCATTTTATAGTATATCTTTTCCAGGGATGATGGGGAAATGACGTCCAAAAGTATTTGAGACAGGAGGAGAAATATGGAAACAAAATCTCAAACCACACTAGGGACGGAAGACAGCCTGGGTGGCCAAACAGAGCAAACAGGGTGCAGAGTGGGGTGACTGAGAAGATGGTCCAGACGTAGTGCTTGGATTTTATTTCAAGTGCAAGTTATTGAAGGATTTTTAGCGGGGAAGTAACACGATCTTTTTTCTTTCATCACCCTAGCTGACATATGACAAATGCATTGCAAGTTTTCAGGGCTGACAGTGGAGAGACCAGTTAAGAGGCTGCTTAGTAATCCATCGGGAAATAATGGCAGCGTGAACTCTGATTGCAGCAGTGGCAGTGGAGAAAAGTGGATGGATCTGAGACGTATTTGCAAGTAGAATAATCAAAACGTACTGTGAAGTTTTTGTGAAGAAGCTGTGAGGCACAGAGAGGAGAGGGATATGCGTTTACTCCCAATTTTCTTGCTTGAACAATTTATGAATTGTGGTGTCATTTACTGAAATGGGCCAGCCTTACTGAATTTTTTTTTTTTTTTTGGTTGTTGTTGTTTTAACAGTTGTATAAACAGCAAGATCCTTTTTGACTCACCTCCTAGAGAAATGGAAATAGGGGCAAAAGTGAACAGACGGGACCTAATGAAGCTTAGAAACTTTTGCACAGCAAAGGAAACCATAAACAAGACAAAAAGACAACCCTCAGAATGGGAGAAAATATTTTCAAATGAAGCAACTGGCAAAGGATTAATCTCCAGAACATACAAGCAGCTCATGCAGCTCAGTATCAAATAAACAAACAACCCAATCCAAAAATGGGTGGAAGACCTAAATAGACATTTCTCCAAAGAAGATATACAGATGGCCAAGAAGCACATGAAAGAATGCTCAACATCACTAATCATTAGAGAAATGCAAATCAAAACTACAGTGAGGTATCACCTCACACCAGTCAGAATGGCCATCATCAAAAAATCTAGAAACAATAAATGCTGGAGAGGGTGTGGAGAAAAGGGAACACTCTTGGACTGTTGGTGGGAATGGAAATTGATACAGCCACTATGGAGAACAGTATGGAGGTTCTTTAAAAAACTACAAATAGAACTACCATATGACCCAGCAATCCCACTACTGGGCATATACCCTGAGAAAACCAAAATTCAAAAAGAGTCATGTACCACAATGTTCATTGCAGCTCTATTTACAATAGCCAGGACATGGAAGCAACCTAAGTGTCCATCAACAGATGAATGGATAAGGAAGATGTGGCACATATATACAATGGAGTATTACTCAGCCATAAAAAGAAACGAAATTGAGTTATTTGTAGTGAGGTGGGTGGACCTAGAGTCTGTCATACAGAGTGAAGTAAGTCAGAAAGAGAAAAACAAATACCGTATGCTAACATATATATGGAATCTTAAAAAAAAATGTTCAAATGGTCATGAAGAACCTAGGGGCAAGATGGGAATAAAGATGCAGACCTACTAGAGATTGGACTTGAGGATGTGGGGAGGGCGAAGGGTAAGCTGGGACAAAGTGAGAGAGTGGCATGGACATATATACACCACCAAATGTAAAACAGCTAGCTAGTGGGAAGTAGCCGCATAGCACAGGGAGATCAGCTATGTGGTTTGTGACCACCTAGAGGGGTGGGATAGGGAGGGTGGGAGGGAGGGAGACGCAAGAGGGAAGAGATATGCGGACATATGTATGTGTATAGCTGATTTACTTTGTTATAAAGCAGAAACTAACACACCATTGTAGGGCAATTATACTCCAATAAAGATGTTAAAAAAAAAAAGGAATGAAATATTGCCATTTGCAGCAACATGGATAGACTTAGAGAATATTATGCTTAGTGAAATAAGTCAGAGAAAGATACTCTATGATATCACTTATGTGTGGAATCTAAAAAATAACACAAATGAATCTATAAACAAAACAGAAACAGAGTCACAGACATAGAAAACAAATTTATGGTTACCAAAGTGAGGGAGGAGGGACAAATTGGGAGTATGGAATTAACAGATACAAACTACTGTACATAAAACAGGCAACAGAGATTTACTGTATAGCACAGGGGTTTATGCCCAATATCTTGAAATAACCTATAATGGAATATAATCTGCAAAAAAAAAAATCTGAATCACTATACTGTACACCTGAAACTAATACGATATTGTAAATCAACTATACTTCAATAAAAATAAATAAAATAAAATAAATAAAACTTGTATAAGTCCTGAGACTTCCCCAGCAGTCTAGTGGTTAAGACTCTGCTTTCCAGTGCAGAGGGCGCGGGTCTGATCCCTGGTCAGGGAACTAAGATCCCACATGCTGTGCGGTGTGTAAGTCCTGTACACACACCGAACGATACTGGCTTCACCAGGTACCGTGTGCTTTGACCTCCCTTCACTTTCCGAAAGTAGTTGATAGGAAAACACAGAATGGTGCAGATCCAAGTTATTAACTACAGAAATGGGGAAATGACTTTATCGGCGGGTGACCCTGCCAATTCAATAAAGAGTGAAAGAAAGAAAGGTATAATATTACGCGCCGTGTTACTACTTCGTGTTTTATTTGAAGGAGTTTCCATGCATTTCATAACCATGAAGTAACTAAGTTTCCTGAACCCATGCGGGTCTCTAATTGCCAGTGCTGAGGAGGGCTCAGCCTAAGACAGGAGAGTTTGTTTCGTTTTGTTTTTTCATTGGAGAATATTTGCTTCACAGTGTTGTGCTAGGTCCTACTGCACAGTGAAGTGAATCAGCCCTATGTAGACACATATCCCCTCCCTTCTGGACCTCCCTCCCGTCAGGCCACCACAGAGCCTTGAGTAGAGTTCCCCGCGTTATACAGCGGGCTCTCACTAGTTATCTACTGCATACATAGCAGTGTATATATGTCAGTCCCAATCTCCCAGTTCATCCCACCCCCCCCTTTCCCCCCTTGGCGTCCATATGTCTGTTCTGTACATCTGTGTCTCTATCTCTGCTTTGCAAATAGGTTCATCTGTACCATTTGTCTAGATTCCACATATGTGCGCTAATATACGATATTTGTTTTTCTCTTTCTGACTTACTTCACTGTGTGTGACAGTCTCTAGGTCCATACACGTCTCTACACATGACCCAGTTTCGTTCATTTTTATGTCTGAGTAGTATTCCATTGTGTTGGAAACACATCTGGAGAAAGAAGCATGTACAGCTCCAGACATGCCACGCAGAAAGAGGCACGCTCCCAAAGAGAGTGCAAACTAGCGTGGAGACACAGAGCAATAGGCAAGGCGTCGGAAGGGGGATGAACCAGATGATGTCACAGGGGAGCTGGTGCTTGAATATGCATCTTTTGTGGGGAAAAGGGAAGGAGAGGCAAGAGGAACAGAATGAGTGATGAGAGAACATTTTATACGTTTAGGTTTAGCTTGTAAGTCTTCCTTTATGGCTGAACCATGGGGTGACTTTAGGGAAGAGTTTGTGTCTAGTTGTGAGGCTATTAACCCAACGTAAGAACCGTGGCCCTGTGTTTTCAGTGGCTGTTTCCTAGTCTTCTACCTCTTGTGTACATTCTCTGTCTTCCAACGTTCTATTGTTCTAACCATAATCTTGGAATATATTATCTGTTTTACTTGTTGTGCTCTTTTTCTTGTCTCTGTTTCTCTCTCTCTGTTTGTTTCTCTCACACATATACTTTAGGATAAAAAATTATGGGTGAGAGAAAACTCAATATAGTTGAATGATCACAGATGATATAGAAATCAATATGAATAAATGATGGATTGACTTTTTGTTTTAAAACTCGCAGCAATGAAACTCGTAAATGAATTAATCCAGCATGGAACAAGCTGGCAAGTCTGGACAAGAGGGTAGTCAGCATATTTATTGGATAATTAGGAATGGAAGTAATATTCATAGCCAGTTCATGTGGTAGATGGATTACGTGAAAAGTAAGTAAAGAATTTAAACACTATAAAAGAAAGTAGTCATTTTTGTTTGTTTGTTTGTTTTGTTTTTTGCGGTACGAGGACCTCTCACTGCTGTGGCCGGCCTCTCCCGTTGCGGAGCACAGGCTCCGGACGCGCAGGCTCAGCGGCCATGGCTCACGGGCCCAGCCGCTCCGCGGCATGTGGGATCTTCCCGGACCGGGGCACGAACCCGTGTCCCCTGCATCGGCAGGGGGACTCTCAACCACTGCGCCACCAGGGAAGCCCAAAAGCAGTCATTTTTATGGCATTAGGAAGTGCAGTTGGATCTCTTCTTCCTTTTCCTATCTGCTCCTGCTTCCTCTCTCCATACAGCTTATTGACCATACGTTTTCTTGTGTATTTTTTTTTTTTCTTAACACCTTCCTGATGAGTTATTGATGTGCCATTTCTACTTCTGATCTCCATCTAGAAGTCCTGAATCAAATCTTGCATATCCTCATTTTGCAACTTCTAGGCTCCATAAAGGATCCAGACTCCCCAAGTTGGAATTCAGTTTCTATTTTTTCCATCTCTATTGTTCAGGAATAATCCCTAAGGCAAAAGGAGGGAAGTAGTCCATATACAGAGAGTTAATAAAGGCTGAGAGTCAGCCTCACACAGGGGTTGAACGTTGGCTTTTATCTAATAGGGAATGACATATATTGCTTTGATAATTCTCAAGCAAATATACTACCTTGAAATGAAAAATTAATAAAAAAATCAGTTGTTGAAGAGTGTAGTAACCTACATAAAATAATTGAGGAACAATAAATAAAGGAATACCATATTGGAACATTTTCAGAATTTTCCTTGAAAAATGGAGAGCAGCTATCTCCAGGTAGAAGTGATGTCAGTGTTAAATGGACCTGGCGCTGCGACTTATTAGCTTTGTGGCATTTGGCTGTGAGCCTGGGTTTCCTCATCTATAATGAGAAAAGCAGGAGTAAACTTACAAAATTGCTGTAAGGATTAAAGATAGTAGTTATGTGAATAGCACCTGACACGTGCATCACAAGCATTAAATAAATGCTATTACAGGAGACTATAAGAATTTATATATATGCTTACGTAAATCTCTTAGCCCCCCAAAGGCACAGCTGTTTCTATGTCTCTGCTTGTAAACGGACCGCACATTATTTGAACAGGATGAGAATATTTACTTGTCTTTCTTAGTTGAATGACCCATTGATTATTGTTCAACTATTCTGTTTACTAGTTCCACTGAGTATAGAAAGAGTACAAATGTATGCAATTTTATTTTCTCAACTAGACATAAATATGTTTATATTCTCACAGAACCCAAACAGAGTAGACTTATATATGTATGCAGGTATGTGCATGCCTATATATCTATATCTACCTATCTGTATCTCTATCTATCTATATATGCATATACTAAGTAGGCTACGTACCATTCAAGAAGAAGGTGTTATTTCTACTCTACCATATGACTTTCATAATTCTTTTGGGAGACCTTCACAGTTGTCCTTTGGATTTTCATGAACATGTCATTAAATGATATAAATTACACCATTAGTACTAAAAGGAACTGGTTGCTGTTTCTTTAACAATTGATCTCAGTTGAAGTATTCATTGCTGTAATGGAAAATGAACGGGCTTCAGATCAAAAGGCTTAACCTGGCACTGTGACTTATTAGCTTTGTGGTGTTTGGCTCTGAGGCTGTTTCCTCATCTATAATGACAAGAGCAGGACTTAATTTACAAAATTGCTCCAAGGATTAAAGATAGTAGTTATTTGAACAGCGCCAGACAGATGCATCATAGGCATTGATGAAATGCTTGCTCTTTGAGTTCTCTTTTCTTTAGATGTGTCCGGGGAACCACTGCATCACCCAGACGCAGAATTTCTTGAGGTGAAAGGGCTCTAGATAGCATGTGTTAGAAAACAATCTGGTAAAGAGGTATGTGATCTGGTTCTAGCTGAGTCACATGGGAATCTAGTAACTTGGCCGGTTCAGACAGAGTGGAGTCTTCTTCAGATATGTAAGTCCAGAGACTCAGTTTTAATTCATCCATAAGAGGACTGATCAATATTAGCAAAGTACAACATTTAAATAGTTCTCAATGGTAAAATAGCTAGAGTGATAAACAGGGCTGGTGGCCTAGACAGAATGTTCTCTTCCCTGAGAGAATATCTACTAAGGAGACTAGATCAACCAATTTCCTGGTGAGGAAACTGTCAGAGCAAGTCCTTCAAAAGTATGACATCTGTTGATTTGTATAAATATATTTCTGAGATATGCTTTCAAGTACCAAAAATTATGATAAACTGCAAATTCATACATTGTATTTTCACAGAGATATATTCATCATTAATTTATAAAACTAATATCATTAGCCTTATCTTCTATGTTTTCTGTAAGTCAATTTTAAATGAACTGTATGTAATTCAAAGAAAATATTCTCAAGGCCTTGGGGAAGTTGATACCTAGGTTCGTAAGTTTTCACACTAGAAGACTGGTCTGTTTTATTGACTCTAGATTGATAGACAGCAATCTGATTTTCTGTAAAACCTAGTCCTCTAAGATCTAATATTCATTTAACACACATTTGTTTTAGTTTGTTTCCCGACTACCAAAATGTTCTAAAAATTCTTATTCAATCAATAAATATCAAACAAAACTAGGCCAGCTCTAGTAAGTCTCCATTGTGTTTTTCTATTTTATCTACCTTTTTTCCCCAAAACTTTAAATGACAACAGGAAGCATAAAAAGTAACGAGTAATAATTTAATAATAATCATATCCCCATCTTTTTCAGAACTGTTGCTAAGGTGTTATTTGCAGGCATAGGGATAACACGAGGGAAATATGCTGAGAAGCAGTAGAGAGTCAATTTAGCCATCAGAATCTCTCAGTGAGGATGCTTTTGGACTTGACTAACTAATATGGCTTAACTAATATGTAAATTTTTTTGACGAAACACCAAATTTAATATAGAGTTTTCCAAAATTTATGCAACTTCACATATATAAATTTGTAGATAATAACTTTTTAACATGTAACCAACCCAAGGAAACCGTTTCTTAAAATTTAATTTTAAGAAAATTTCATTTTAACTTTGAGATGTAAAAAACATTCTAGGATCCTTTGAAGCCAGCTGAAGTGTACTCCTAGATTCTAACAGTAGATCAGTCCAGTAAAGCAGGCACAAAATGGTGCTTTGTAAACACGTGATAGTTGCTATTCCAATGATCAGTAGATTTGCCTGTAATGTTCATTCAATTGCATATGTTCAGGACTAATATGACATGGACTGATTCCTTGATTCTAAAACATGGTCACTTCTACAATAGCTACATGTAAAAAAACAGAACAGGCTGGCAGAATCTGAAATACTAGTTATTATTTACATAGCAGGAGTCCAAATGAAAGGTGGGCTTCGGGGATTGGTGGGTTCACTGGTTCAACACTGTAAGCAAGGACTCCAACCCTTTCCATCTTGCTGTTCTGTGATGAGCATCATCTATCTGATTCTCCTTTCTCTTATTTATTGTCGTAAGATGACTTCTGGAAGCCTTTGGGGCTGCATGGACCCTTGATTAAATCCCATGGAGTGTGAGATGACCCAGTAAATATCTGTTGAAAGGCAGTTCTCCCTGCGTCTCCTGTGTTTTTCTACTTTGCCTGAGAAAAGGCATTAACAATTATTTTGTTGTCATTGTTGTTGAAGATTATTTTTCAATGTTGTTTGTGTAGCCAACAGTCTTGGAGGATAGAGACTGTGTCTCTCCCTGAGAAGAGGGATGATTATTTTTGTCTCCTGACCAGGGTAATAGATAGTATTTCCCACCAGGGCAAAGAGGGTGCAGGATTGCTAGTGGTTCTTTTACAAGATTAGGGATTTCCTAAGATCTGCATTTCTCAGCCGTGACACAGACCCCATGTGTGTAACATTTACCTGAGCCCACCTCCACAGCTCCCCATGGGATTCAGGGTGCAAGAGGAACAGATATGCACATGAATCTTACGCTGTAATAAATGCATTTGCCTCGGAGCTAGGGCTCATCATGTCTTCTGGCAACATCTAAAACAACTGCAAAAGGCTAACTTTCACCTGGTAAGCACAGCAAAATCTTAGACCTTCCGTTTCCGAAAACACTGTTAGTAAGCTTCTCCTTCCATGCAATAAGATGAAATTGTGTTGCAAGTTGTTCCCAAACCGATTGCCAGCAATGAGAATGGACTACAGGTATACGCAGCAGCCCCACGCCTTGAGCTGCGGACAATTCTCAGACGATAGCACTATTTATTATTCAATGGATGGAAGAAGAACGGAATAGAATTTGCAGGCTCAACTCACATATCTGGCAAGGGTTCCACACTCAGATGATGATGGCATCCAGAAAGATTATTGTATAAGAAAAACATGGGAGTTAGGACTTTTTTTTTTACTATGACAGTGACATGGCTGGTGGGACAAAACTCCAAAAAGAATGATCCCCTGTGTATTCGAAGCCAAAGTAAGTAACAGCTATTTTAGGAAATATGCTGATTATATATACCCCAACCCTCAGTCCTGTCACTTTAATATCTGTAATACGTATATCATGTGTTGTGTATATCTCATTTTGTTCAGTTAATTTTTTACTAAGTTTTACGATTTTTTCCAGTGACAGAAAAAACACTAAAATTCTCTTCAACTCTCAGAATCGGCGACAGAGAGATAATATCTCCCGTTTTTGATAAATTATTTTTTATAACTGGATTTATAGTGATACCCAAGAACAAGTTTAGATGATTAGCTTTTGTGCTTGTTTTTTTTTTTTTGTAAGTAAATTTTAAAGGTGTCTACTGAAACCAGAAATGAATTTCACAGTTTTAGTATCTTAATTAAAGTAACTGCTAAATCGTATCCCGCATTTCTTTTTTCACTACCAACTGACGTAATTTTAACAGCAGGAGATTTTCCTGAGAGCCTTGAAAGTTAATGTGGCACTTGACGTGTAAATTTACTACTTGAGTAAAAGTAATACAGCATCGGAGGAAACCGTTAACATGCCGACCACAGACGTACGGAAATATCTTAACTGTGCGAATGCTAAGAAGTGCATGACAAACATTGCAATTTCCCAGAAAGGAGAAAAGAAAGAACTCTGTCTGAATCTTTAATAAGATGAGAGGAAGATGCAAAACTTTCCAATTGTTTACCTTTTATTCTTTTTTGAATGGCATAAGACATTAAAAATGAAGGCCTATTAGAGAATTAAAGTCACTGCCTTATACAAAGGCAGGAGTAGCCTATATTGAAAACAATTTAACAATTAAAAATTGGTACACTTCTCCAAAAAAGATATGGAAAGATGCTCAGTATCATTAGTCATTAGAGAAATGCAAATCAAAACCTTAATGAGGTGCCCTTTCATATTCACAAAGATAGATATAGGTTTTTTTTTTTAAAAAATGGAAAGATAACAAGGGTTAGCAAAGTTGTGGAGAAATTGGAACTCTCATACATTGCTTTTGGGGATGTGATATGTTTCAGTCACTGTAGAAAACAGTTCAACTCTTCCTCAAAAAGTTAAACTTGGAATTACCATATGACCCAGCAATTCCACTCTTAGGTGTATACCCAAAAGAGTGGAAAATGAGTACTCAAATTCATGTACACTGGAGTTCAAAGCAGCATTAATCACAATATGCCAAAAGTGGAAACAGCCCAAGTGGCCACCGTCAGATGAATGTATAAACAAATTGTGCTATATTCATACAATGAGATATTATTCATCTCTAAAGAGCAATGAGGTACTGACAAATGCTACAACATGGATAAACCTCTAGGACATCATGCCAAGTGAAAGAAGCCAAATACAAAAGGTCACATATTACATGATCCCATTTATATAAAATATTCAAATAGATAGACCCAGAGAACAGAATGCAGATGGGTGGTGGCCAGGGCCTGGGGGATGGAAGAGCAAATTCTCAGTGTGTCCAGGTTTCCTCTTAGGGTATGAAGGTGTTTTGTAGCTAGGTGGAGGTGGTGATTGTATGGCGTGGCAAATGCACTAAATACCACTGAACTGTTTACTTTAAAATGGTTAATTTTATGTTATGTAAAACTTTTCTCAGTAAAAAATTAGAAGTTTGATAAGTGTTTTAAAAAATTGGCCCATTACCACCAAGTAGAATATTCACTAGCATACATATGTAACTTAACATGTAATATTTTTTGACAAATCAAATCTAGCAGACTATTATGACTTTGATCATGTAAAATCCTTAGTTACTGACTCCAGAACTCTCATACTGTTTCAATTTATAACCTTTCAGCAAAACATAAAAATTTCAGGATATTTATACATTCCTATATTTGTATCACGGTACTGAAGGAAAAAGAGATCCAATATGAAACATGAATAATTAATATCAAAATGAGGCAGGAGATAGATGGGCCTCAGGCTGAGCACCTGGAATTTGTTCCCTGTGGACAGATACTCCAAGATGAGTAGTAGGAGGACCTGAGCCCTGCCTAGATAAGAGACCAGATTTTTCTCATTCTCAAGGTCAAGGAGACCTTCCTGACTACACATGCGCAGAAAGGCTCCTTGGAGGTCAAAGTGGGAGTGATGTCAACCTACCCATAGGCCTCTTCACTAGAATCCATCTTGGCGAAGAGTTGCACGTGTACACATGGGAGGACTCTGAGATAAACTAAATACAGGCTCAGAAGCTGCCAAAGCACGATGATTGGCCACAAGAAACCCATAAAGCGATTCAAACTACCACGAGGGCGCGACTCTCTCTCTGAGTCCGTGCTTGTGTCTATCCGCATGTACTCTTTTTCCTCCTAAAAAACACTTTACTTCTTTCACTAAAAAAAAAAAAAAAAAAGGAAAGAAAGAAAGAAACATGAGATTTCAGTATCTTTCAGGGTAAATTCTTAATTGTTAGAAAGTCTGCTTTGGAGTGTCCATTTTTTAATGTGAGTGATAAGACATATATTTCAAATTTACATTGAAACTTCATCCTCCATATCCACTGAGTCTGTTCCACTGAAGAACTATCGCTTCCAATGAGCTTTTCTTTTTTCTTTTGCAAAAATTAAACATTTAATCATCCAACTGCTCTCTCAAGATAAGTAATCAAAATGACTCAACTTCATTTGTATTAATGACAGACTTTTCAATACATACCAATTATATTTTAAAAGGTTTAAATTCTTGATTTAAGGACATTCAGAACGGTTGTCTCATAAAAAATTCTGCTTTTGACAAGAGAGTTACTATGAAAGATTTGCAGTGTCTGTCCCCCTTAACCTTTACAGAGATGATTTCAAATGAAGAAAATAACCTTTATCTTATCTGTCTTGTTCAGGCACAATTTCAAGGCCAAAATTTCATTTTTGACATATTCACCAAAGATAATGGGTATCACTGATGGCCTTTGATAATTATGTGGCATTAATAAGAATAAGGAATTATGAAGTACTTTTATGCTATTTATTTAACTTGGATGACAAATCTCAGTGGGTTTTTTGTTGTTGTTGTTGTTGTTTTTGGCCCACTCCATGCGGCATGTGGGATCTTAGTTCCCTGACCAGGGATCGAACCCACACCCCCTGCACTGGGAGCACAGAGTCTTAACCACTGGACCTCCAGGGAAATCTAGAGAATTTTTTTTTTTTTAAGCTCACTATTAAAGTTCTCTTCTGAGTGTGAACCGTTAGGTTTGTCCAGTTTGCTTATTTGAGCATTTTTCCAATATTAAGCTCCTATTTTTATTATCACCAAGATGAGGTACTTGAAATACTTTTCCTTACCTGCTATTTTTAGAACACAGCGTTTGATTCTACATTCTCTTCCTCATATACAAAGTCATTGTAGAGATGGGCTGATGAAAACAAGCTTTATTTTTTCCGCACGATCGGTGAGATGAGTGGTTGTATTCATTTTGACACATCTTATACCACTGAGCGTTCGTTTAGAAAGCATTTGCACGCACCTACTCTGTGCCAGGAATTGCAGATATAAAGAAGTAAGGCATACAGATTCCAGAAATCAATGCAACAGGAAGCTTCCTATTCACAGATTGTTCCATGATCCCCAAGAGAAGAAGAAAATAAGTTTCCTAATGCTTTCCAAAATCATATAAGGCAAGGGAAATATTTGTCAAGGCCCAGCTCACTGTATTTGTCCATCTTGCACAGAAATGTCCAATGTAAAAGCATCTTTCCTCACATTCTGTCATTTATTTATTCAAGGACTGTATGTTGAGTACTTACCAGGCCACAAGCACAGCCCTCAGCACTGGAGACAAAAGAGACAAGGTCTTCTTGGAGCTGAAGGGGAGGTGAGGAGAGAGCCACTGGACACGGTTTGCACTGAATAATGCTCACAGACATATAAGATGCTTGGAGTGACCCAAAGGCAAATTACAGGGTGTGACGAGTCAGTATCCCAGGAGCTCTAATTCAGGTTACAAAATCCGGGAAGTCTTCTCTGAGCGAATCTTAGCCAAGCAGACACCCGAAGGGTCAATGGGACCCCCTCAGATGGAGGGTGGTGGGCTGAGCATGCCGGCAGAGGTGGGAGAGCTCTGAGGGGAGAGCGTCTGCCATCCAGAGGTCCTTTTAGGAAACGATAGCCAGCAGCATCTCTGGAGTGCAGTGAGCGACACCAGACAGGGCACCTGCCGTGCACCAAGCTGAGAAAGTCAGAAGGGTCTGTGCTTTTGAACAGCCATTTTAATCATCATAATAGGTCTACCATTACGTCTCAGCAAAAGTCTGACACAAATGTAGAGATTCCAGTTGGCAGTATTAATGCCAAAACCGCACATCAAATTCCTTCTTGTGAACGATATTTTCAGCATGGCTGAGGGTTTCCTCATTTAAAAATGCTTTATCCCTTTATCCATTTTGGAACAAAACCTCATTTATACACTTTACCTTATGAAAGACTATAGTATAAGGTTGGACCTTTCATGGATGCCTGCAAGATAGAGGAGGCAAGGCTGCACAAGAGAAACATCCCTGAACTAAATTTAAGTCCTAGATAAACCGACAGTGCCCTACGATCTCTGCCTAGTTCCATTAAAGTCTAATGATGAAGAGGCATTGATTGTGCCAAATAATAGATAATTCGAGAATATACAGGCCCCACGGAAAACTAGAAACCACTGTGGAAGCTCCAAATGGATTAAGAATCTAAATGTAAAAAATAAAACCGTTAAAAAAAAAAAAAAAAACACTGTGAATCTAAGAAGCCAGTTGCTTGCATTTTGTCTGCTTTTGATTCTCAGAAACCCTGCTTACTGCTATCACGGTTTCTAGTTCTGTAGCAAATGGGGGAGTGTCAGATCAGTGAAGTATTCCTATTCTTAGAAATAAATGGTGATTAGAAGCCAAGAGGGGGTTGCCTTCATTGCTGAAGGAGGCTGAAGGGCAAAATGTTAAGAAGAATACGCGCTGAAAGCTTTGCAGACTAACTTATTATTTTTAAATGGTTTCATTTGTCACAGACATGAGCACATTATTTACACTTGGGTAAACGTACCCTTTTCAAATTGAGAAGGGAATTAAATTCAAAAGACTTTATTATACAAAACAAAAATTTCTTTTTAGCAAAAGTTATTTTTATTCCTCTAAAGATTATAGGCAGTTTGTTTCCTAATTTGGAATTCAGATAATTCAATGATACTAGTAATGATGATCATGATAATAGTACCTCTTACACTTACGAAGTTGAAGCAGATGGAAATAGAAAAATCCAAGCTGCTGTTCAACATAGAATCACTATGCAAATATTCCAACAGCTTGTGTGATTTTTCAAACTATTATCTCAAGTGCAACAAGCCATTCATTATATTGAAAAGTTGAGAAAGATAGCACGTAGTAAAAAGATGCTATGCATGTAGAGTTTGGGACCATTTGTAGTCAACTCAACAATGATAAATAAATCCACTGTTTTCAAAAGATACACGTAAGAAAGGGGAGGTTTAGAGATTATGTTTGACAACATCTCCTAAAGAAGAGTCCTGTGTGTGTGTGTGCGCCTGTGTGTGTATGTGTGTGTGTGTGTGTGTATCACAGTGTTCTCTCTGGCCTCCTCAGGATTCAAACATGTTGAATCTCACTTATCTTAAAAAACTCAGCCCCATAAACTTCCCTTCTACCTCCCTTTCTCTTTTCCCCCATTACAGCCACATTTCTTGCAAAAAAAAAAAGTTTAAAATGCATCTTTAATTCTTCACCTATCTTATGCTTTTCTGCCTATTGCAATTCATCCATTAATTAATTTAAGAAATATTAATGGTGGACTTCCCTGGTGGCGCAGTGGTTAAGAATCCGCCTGCCAATGCAGGGGACACTGGTTCGATCCCTGGTCCTGGAAGATCCCACATGCCACAGAGCAACTAAGCCCGTGAACCACACCTACTGAGCCTGCGCTCTAGAGCCCGTGAGCCACAGCTACTGAGCCCACGTCCTGCAACTACTGAGCCCACGTGCCACAACTACTGAATCCCACGCACCTAGAGCCCGTGCTCCACAACAAGAGAAGCCACTGCAATGAGAAGCCTGCACAACAGAAGAGTAGCCCCCCCTCGCTGCAGCTAGAGAAAGCCCGTGTGCCACAATGAAGACCCAACGCAGCCAAAAAGAAAAAAAAAAAGCAATATTAACGGTGCCCACATAATTTACGGTGTGCTGGAGATTCAATGGTGAATAATGCCAAAAATGGTGCATGTCCCAGAAATTCCCTTTAAGGGGGGCTGGACATTAAGTGTACATTGCAAGGGAGAGAGAAAATGTTTTCAACCAAACTACTGGTAATTGACCAATCAGGAATTTAAGAGATGTCATCCATTAGTCTTTCTTGTTATGTTTGATTTTGGCTAGGTTTCAGACCCTTTAGTTAACTATACCTGAACCTCAAAGGAGTTTTGAAAGGACTACTAGTCAAGTCATCCAACCATATCCTTTTTTTTTTTTTTTTTTTTTTTTGGTGGAGCCGTGTGGCTTGTGGGATCTTAGTTCCCCAACCAGGGATCCAACCCAGGCCTTCGGCAGTGATAGTGCAGAGTTCTAATCACTGGACCACCGGAGAATTCCCCAGCCACATCCTTGAAGTGAGGTCATTATACTGCTTCACGCACTCTAAATCATTTGTTCTCATGGACCCAATACTACTTTTGGAGGTAAGAGCTAAAATTATAATTTAATTGACCTCCAGGCAATGGAGTCAAGTAGCATTCCTTGTAATATAAAGTTACTTTACCATGCACCTTAAATTAAATTATTGAAGAGTAGACTTCCTGAGTGCAGGTAGAGATTTAATACTACGTGGAAAACTGCTTCCATTTTTACATTGAAGAAAGGAGTAAACTATCAACTAGAATCATACACAAATTTAACTGATTTTAATATAATTATGTCACTGAGGCATGAAATATTTGTATAGTCAGAGCAATGGGAAAATATCCAAACCAGAAAGCACAACACTCTTAATAGTTGAGCAGCTAAATCAAAAAGAAATAACATTAGCTAACATTTATTGAAGTTATCATGTACTGGATATAGTTCTAAGAATTCCACAGAGTAACATACAAACCTATAAGATCAAAAAAGCTCTATTATATAGATAAGAAACCTAAAAACAGACTCAAACACGTTGCCCATCATCACACAGCTGGTAAGAGGCCAAGCTGAGATTCAAATGCAAACCTACCGACTCCTAAGCTCTGAGATTCCAGTTGCTTCTACTTGGACTACTGTACATGTGGCACCATGAGAAAACAAATGGCTTATAAAATTATGCTAAGGGAGTAAACCTACTCTAAAGGTCTGTTGCACTAGCCTTTCCTTATCTACCTACGTGATCAGTGAATTCCTATGAACTGAGGTTTTTATGTGGCAAAATCACCTTCACAATCTATGGAGGAAAGTGAGCCTCCAAGGGCCCATCTCTAAAGCCATGGTGTTGTGGCACGTACACATAAGCAGTGTTTATAACAGCCAAGTGGTGGACTTATGCAAGGACTAGGAAAAGAAAACCCAGGGGGCCTTACAGCATTCACTTAAAAAACTGGGGGAGGGCTTCCCTGGTGGCGCAGTGGTTGAGAGTCCGCCTACCGATGCAGGGGACACGGGTTCGTGCCCTGGTCCGGGAAGATCCCACATGCCGCGGAGTGGCTGGGCCCGTGAGCCATGGCCACTGAGCCTGCGCGTCCGGAGCCTGTGCTCCGCAATGGGAGAGGCCACAACAGTGAGAGGCCCGCGTACTGGGGGAGAAGAAGCCACTGGGGGGAGAAGAAGCCACTAACTTTGGGCAGTGTATCAATGATAAGTGCACAGTGTGCAGATGTTATCCATCAGGTAATCTGTGAAATACCATAGAAGCTTCAGAGTAGAAAAGGTTTGCATTGTCTCTGGAAGACAAAATAACATGAAAGCAGCAGAAGTTATCATAATTAAGTAGCCGCTTTAAAGGTTACACCTATTCCTTTGCGTAAATATTCTGATGAGTGAGCTGGTACATAGGCTCAAAGAACTCCATAGAGGGACCAAGGAAGCATTAAAACATCAAAAGTCATCATTTGATAGCAATAGAAGATAAGTAATACTAAAATATTATAGTAACTATTAACACTAATAGTGTCATAAGAATTAATTAAAACACAAACACGTTCAGAAAGCCCGGTAATTGAGGTCCTCGAATTACTCAGAATATGTGGCACAGAAATATTACTGAATTCGGTAGCAACTGATAATTCTGTATTCGGTAACAGACTGGATTAGGTAAAAACCAGAATTTTCCAGTATTAGCTGTACCTCATGAGCTAGTCATTGCTCAAGAATGCAAAAGAAAGTGTAATGAAAACTTGAAATTTAATGGGCTTAGATGGCCAATTTGTGCAGCTGAAAACACCTCGCTGTGAGTTATGAAGGCAGAGATGATAGCCCCTCCTGCTTTAAATGGACCGCTTAACTAACAGCCGTTGAGCCTGGATGGAGGGAGGAGACTTTCAAATAGGTCAGACTGTGGGTTTCGGTCTGAAGTCTGGAGACCATTTTGGATGCAAAAGCACATTCTCCTTGCAACCTTGCGGTGTTTCCCACTGATACTATCTTCTAAATCCCATTAATATGTTCCTTTCCTTTTGTTCTCACTATCCTAATTAAGTCCCTTATCATTGAGCTGCTAAACCACTGGCTCCTTTCTTGTCCTTTTACTGCATTGTTGCCCCTGGTTATTCTAAAAACCCTTCAATGTGTTCCTTTGTCCTCAGTACAAATCCTAACTCCATAGATACCCTAACCTTCTCAGTTGAATATCAAGTTCAAAAAACTAAATTTCTTCCCTAATCTCGGACCCACAAATGGCAAATGTATCAGGTGTTCATAAGACAGATCCATCTCCAATTGTCCTGGAAAGAGAGACCCTATGTTGGCATGTAGATAACTTGTAGAAATAAAATGAAAAGAAGAAAAGAAAGTGCGTAAAATGCCTGAAATGAGCGTTATTTTCTTCACTCCCTTTGTCTCTCAGTCTACAGACCATAATTTACAGACGGCCTGGTAGATATTTCATCTGGATATTCAATACAACTCAAACTCATTTTAAAACTGAACTCAGTATTTTTCCTTTTCTGAAGTTATTTTCTTCTTCCATTCTCTAAGTTAGTAATTTTGATTAGAATCTACTCAGATTCTCAAAATGAAAAACCTCAGGGACAAACTGGATACCTGTTTTGACTATTACTCTTCACTTCCTTGCTCGTTGGTTATGATGCCAGCATCATCTCTTACCTGGATTATTGCAATAGCCTTATAAACGATTGATATGGCGTGAGTCTTAACTATATTGTGGTAATGCCATTTGCTATTACATATAAACTCTGAAATCTTCAGGCCTTAACAAAAAAGTTCATTCTTTGCTCATGTAAAGTCCAGTGGGAGGTGGCCTTTGTTTCATGTACTCATTCAGTAACTCAGATGAGAAATATATCTTCCAAGCATTTTTGAAGGTTGACATTGACCTAAGGCCAGTAGATGGGGGGAAGAAGGAATATGGGAGGTTGCATAGGATGGGGTACATGGTCCATCACTGGCCGCTGCTTTCTGACAAAACTCTACACTATGGAGATGAGCGTAAAGCCTTGGGCCAGGGAGTCGGGTGTGGCGGTGGGGAGGGGTTAGCCATCTGCCATATAGGTTGTCTCCAGACTGTTCTTTTTTGCAGCCAGCGACTTTTCTAAAGCCTGAATCTGATTGTGCCAATCCTCTGTTGAAACACTGTATATCATGCCCATTGCCCTCACAAAAAGGTAGAACCTTCTACACATAGAATTTACTGTCCAGTAGAAGGGTGCTATCAAGTAAATATGTTGGGACAAAAGTGATATTAACGACACATATAGTGTTGTAAGATGCTTTACAGTCCACTGCTTACTTGCCTCTTCCAGCATCATTCCCAGGGCGTTCTGTACTAACTTAAGGCATGTGCTAGCCACACTGCACTGCTTTCATTCCCAAATGTATTGCACTTTTTGTTGCTTTGGAGTGTCTCCTGTTTCTCTTTCCTTTTCCAATAACCAGCACCCAATCATCTTTCAGGTCCTTAGATATCACTTCCTCCAGGAAACCATCATTGTTTTCTATTGAAAGCACTCTACCCTTCTCCGTTTCCTTATCATACCACCAATTCAACTGTGTTATGAACAACAGTTTATTTATATGTGAGCCAGCGCCCATCTTGAACTCCTTCAGAGCAGAATATGCTAGTCACCATTTTACCCTCAGTCCTAGAAAAGGAGCTAGCACAGAATAAATATTTGGTAAACATTTGTTGACTAAATCTCTGTTTTTGTCATGTCTATTTCCACAGTATCTTTTGTGTTTCTTTATTATCAGGTAAATAAGAATTGTATCTACTTAATAAGATTTTTATAGAAATTATTGGATCTAGTACAGTATACAACTTGACACAAAGACAGTCTCAGTAAGTTTTAGCAATTGTTATTCCCCAAACTTAGAGAGTGTCTATGACGTGATCTCCTTGGGAATTTTTTTTCCCGATCACTTTCAGCCAAAACTGTTTTCCCTCACATGTTTGTGCTCCCATACTGGATAATTCTCTCATCATTTGACTTGTGATATAATTGGTTGAGAAGAATTCTGCCCCCTAGGTAAGTAGTGATCCCTTGATAACAGGGTTCTGTCTTAGTGGCAGTCCAGGGATTAGCACAATATGGGCACCAAGTAAAACATGTGTAGAATGCCTTATATTTAAAGAAAATTAAGGAGTGAAGAAATATAAGTTTAAGACAAGACAGATAGTGACCTTAATAAAAATAAAAACTTCGTAAATAGATGATATTTACTTTGAAAGAAAGAGACTTTTTTTTTAACATCTTTATTGGGGTATAATTACTTTACAATGGTGTGTTTGTTTCTGCTTTATAACAGAGTGAATCAGTTATGCTATTTTTTGGTTTCTTTGTTTGCTTGTTTTAAATAGCAGGGAAGTCCTAAAGCATTCTGAAATAAAACAGTAATTTCAGACTGTGTTGACAAACTCTGGAAAGAGTTTTCCTTCATTTTTTAAGGCAACTAGCCATAAGACTCCAAATTGTTTCCCCTTCCAGTAACTCAGATGATGCCAGACTTTCAGGACTCTCCCAGTCTGAATCTTCTCATGTTACATATGAGGAATAAAAAATCCCAAGAAGTTAAGTAACTCTGAAACTCCCAACAGGCAGTAAAGGATTTGGGGAAATGTAATCACTAGCTATTTATCCAAATAGTTAATGTCTTCAAAAGTATCCGTCGTTTAGATGAAACTGTCAATTCAATATATTCTAGAGGCAGTAGGGGCTTAATTGAATGTCTGCTTGAATTATATTCAATTATATTGATGTTTCGCTAATATGTGTTGCCATGAACATAACAAAATCTCCCCCAAACTTGAACTTTTTTCCCATGTTGTTGAAGACTCCAGTTTAATTATCTTTAATTTAAAGTTTAGAACTGCTGCTCATGACTGCACATCGATTTCCCTTGCGTTAAGGAAACACGATAACCTTGAAGCATTTTTATATATTTATAAATCCTGATTGGTGCTTTTTTTTGGTGTTTGAGACTAATTATATCCATGCATGCAAATGTCAGCGATATGAAGAACAAGTTGTGGAATGGAACAAACACGTGGGATCAGAAAACATTTTATAGTTGCTTGCGTAATCCACTGTGTTCCTCATAATCTAATGTCATAGGAAAGTGTGTATGATACAGACGGCACCCTAGGGAGTTTGGGCAATTATGTATTAGATTATGTAATTTTATTGAGCTTCATTTTATTTCAGAGAACTACATCTGCATAGACACAAAACTACAAAAGTAAATGTAGGATAGCATCTAACTTATGAATCTTTTGGTTTTGCCAGTCTACCACAGAAGTTAAGTGATTTTTCTTGAATGTTTCTTTTGATTAGAGAAGACTGATCTTAAGAGTAGTATCAGAATCGCTACTGAGTGAGGTCCACTTTAAAAAGTTGATCATCGGTACTTCCCTGGCGGTCCAGTGATTAAGACTCTGCGCTTCCACTGCAGGGGGTGAGGGTTCCATCCTGGTCCCTGAACTAAGATCTTGCAAGCTGTGTGTCAAGCCACCCCAAATTTTTAAAGTTAATAATCTGCTGATTATAATACTGACTCTAACGCGCTGTTGCATTAAATAAATTATTACATTTACAGGGCTTGACACAATGCCAGATACATGGTGTGTACTGAGGACATAATTATTTTGTCTCTACAAATAGAAAGCAAGCTTGATTTATGTTAGTTAATAGTATACATAAGAGAGGGGGAAATTTTTCTGATTTAGGCCTCATTATATCATTTCCCTCCCAAAAAAGATACATGGGGAAGAAAACTTCTGTTACTGACAAAGAATATGAGAAACTAAGATTTGTTTTTTTAAATCAGGTGGACAAAATTATCTTCTAATGGTTTGGTTCCTTTTTAAAAACTTTTGGAGAATAATCACTTGGGGCTTGTGAAGGTCTCTACTGATATTCTTGTTATTAAACAAGACAGGTGAACTCTCTTCTGCATCCAGCTAGTTGCTACATGACCTAGAACATCTCTTGTGGAATTTGCAAACTAACTGAACAATAAAATAATGTGCATAAAATGACAACTACAGTGAAAAGAAACTATGACATTAATTATTCTAATTGTATTGTCAATCATCAAAGTGCAGTGGTAATAAGCCACTATTTCAGACTGGCTGTATGACTGTCAGCCAGTGCTCTCCTGCAAAAGCAGATGGGTGTGGCCAGTTCTCGCTTGATGCTAGTTCAAGCTAGGCTAGAAAAAGAGGTGACACTAAGAAATGGGGGGGCTGTAGTAGGCTTGATGGAACCAAACTTGTTCTTGGGTGCCTCACCTCCCTTTCTAAAATTTAAAAAGCACGGCAGCTGTCACGTGGGGGACATGGGTACCTTCGTTTAGTTTCAGCCCTGAGGCAAAGTGTGAGGCATTAGGGAGAAATACATTTTGTGTAATATGAATATCTTCCTCACTTAAAACTTTTATGCTTCTTATACTTACACTTCTTCAAAGCATTGTTTGCAGCAAGACTGATGGTTAAAACTTTGCTGGTCTTTGGAATTGTATGGACTTTGCTGTGTCTGTAGATATTATGAGCCTATGAATTTGAGTTTGCCTTCTGAGATGCAGGCCAATCATTTCTATTACAAAGAGCCAGATATTAGTGCAGTGGGTATTAATCTAATGTCCTTTGAATTATATTTGTTATTGGGTAAATAAATAAATAAATGGACTAAAAGTAGGACTATTTCAACATATTTATTATACCTTTATACTTCTAAAATAATACAATAACCATATTAGTATTGAAATATTATTGACATAATAATTTCATATATTTTATAATATCCGATATATGTGTATTTCCAGATATAGATAACTTAGCTATAGATATGAGCTAGATATTAATATGATTTAAACATAGATGATAGATAAATATTATCTGGGGTAGAAAGTTTTTTAAATAGCTTCATGTGGTGCATGATCCCTGAAATAGTTATCTGGAGAATTTACTCTTGAAATCAACACAGTCTATGATTACCATCTAGTGGCAAAGCCCTTGAATTGCAAACACTCCGTGCCAATGGAGAATCTAAGGGTGCTTACTTGGCCAATTCAACCCATTTTCTTGATGTATATGTCACAGATATTAATTGTTATATAACCTCATCAACCACACACACATATCTTGTAAAAATGTTTTTTATAAAGACTGATGGGTTTGCATGAAAGTGATTTGAATAAGGCCAATTGGAAAAAGCTTTAATTCGTTTTGATAGATAGCAAAATCAAAATTGAGCTGAGAGGAGAACAGTATGTTTAAGTTGATTTAAGTTACAAATAATAGGGTGTAGGAACATAAGAACGTCCTGTGCATAGTTTGACGTATAGTTTGTCACTACTAAAATGGATGAGTTTGACTAAGTGAGGAGAAATAAGTAAAGTTGGTCATGAAATTTGAAGTTCACATTGAAGAGCATTAATTTTGTAATAAGGAATAAGGGCCATACTGTTGAAAAATAATATAATGATACAAAAGTGTGAAAATGTAGTTCTGTAAGGATGTTGTTACAGGAGAAGATAAAATTGGGGATGGTTTCCAATACTTTATGGGCGTGTGAACCCTTGTATTTGAGTGGTCCCCAGGGAAATGCAAAGAAGGGCAGACTCTGTAAGCTTTGCCAAGAAAGAGGGAAAAGTACGGTAAGTCCCCTACACACGAACCTTCAAGTTGCGAACTTTTAAAGATGCGAACGTTTGTTCTCATGTCCGATCACGTGTTAGTTCACGTGTCTAGTGTTCATCCTTTACAAATGGTTGTGCTTTTATGTACTTCACTGTACAGTACTATGTTTTTGTGTTTGTTTTTTTTAATGTATTATTTGTGTTAAAAGTATTATAAACCTATTACAGTACAGTACTATATAGCCGAATGTGTTAGTTGGGTACCTAGGCTAACTTTGTTGGACTTATGAACAAATTGGACACTTGAACGCGCTCTCAGAACGGAACTCATTCATATGCAGGGGACTTACTGTACTTGATAAATTTAGTGGAGGAGATAAAGAAAGGCACCTTTAAGGCTTTGAGCATGAAAAACTAAGAAATAATGGTGTTTTTAAAAGTATTAGGGAAATTAAGAATAATTATTATAGAATCTTGTTGTAGGATATCAATCTCATAAAACTTGGATAGAATTCTAAGGAGTTATTCTAGATTATGTCATTTAATCCTCCCAACTATTCCTCCATTTTTAAACTGAGGTAAGGAAGGAGGAATCAGTTCCCAATATATAATGTCATTTTCCCATGACCTTACACCTAATATGTGACATCATTGGCATTTGACCCCCAGACCTATGTGATTCAAAGTGCCCTCTCTTTTCTCTTCTCCATGAAACTTTTTTGGTTGTTTAGCACCTTGACAAGGTTTTTTGTTTGTTTGTTTTTGTTTTTGTTTTGCGGTACGCGGGCCTCTCACTGTTGTGGCCTCTCCCGTTGCGGAGCACAGGCTCCAGATACGCAGGCTCAGCGGCCATGGCTCACGGGCCCAGCCGCCCCGCGGCATGTGGGATCCTTCCGGACCGGGGCACGAACCCGTGTCCCCTGCATCGGCAGGCGGACTCTCAACCACTGCGCCACCAGGGGAGCCCACGACAAGGGTTTTTTAAAAGCTAAATTAATGTGAAGATTCTGTGGTGTACCCATTCTTTATTAAAAATTATATAAAACTTTACATACTTGTAGTTTAGGAATTGTAAATTTTACCAGGTTGTTTTCCTTATAAAGTAGGAGATATTTGCCCTGAACTTTAAACCTACAAAGGATCCAAGTAAAAGAATATAAAAAATGTATATTTATAGGCAATAATCTTTTTTTCATTGCACATTGTCATAACTGAAGTATGGCTTTTGCTGAAGTGTGCAGCGCCTGGTGAAGGTTGATCCTCTGGTGTGCAATTAAACAGGCGGTGTGACCACATTGATCCAGCCTGCTTGGTAGTCAGGGGAGGGCTATGTGCAGAGGCTACACCGTGGTCTTTCTCGCTCCAGTGTGTGACTGTTTCCTGTTGTTCTTGTTTATTGGTTGGTAACAATTTCTTTCATTGTTGTTGTTATTATTATTACGTGTTTTGGAATGAAGGTAGGTAAACTCCAAAAATAACTTAATAGTCTAAGCTATTCTATAATTATTAGTTATACCAATATATTAATAACTATTAATTATTCAAGATATAATTATTATTATCCTCTCATTTAAAAATGTGTCCTGTTTAGGGTGATAAATTATATTGTCACCTTAGACCAGGAGTTCTTAGACAGAGACACGGTGGCCTTGTAAAACTTATGGGCCCTTTGTAGTTTTAACTGAATAGCATAAAATAAATACAATTAAAAAGAAAAGAAAAGCTACTGAAAGAGAGTTATCCAAATATTTTTAAGGCTTAAATGTGTGATGTAGGAATCCTAGTGTTCCTTTACTAACCCATTAAATACCAAGTTTAACAACTACTACACTTTAAAGAAGGGATGATCAAAGTATTTCAGCATGACTGTGTTGAGTGTCACGTGAGATAAAAATAAATGCAATTTCTTTTGGTGAAGAAACCACAAGTCCTACTAATTCTGTAGTTTATGGCCTACATTCACTCCTGAAGGAAGTGCTAATTTTCAGTTTTCTAAAAATTAAGATCTATTTTAGAATCACCCATCCAACTAGGGAAGGACCCCTAGATGAACTGCACTGCTGGCTTAGCTACCTTCTCCAACACTGGACTTGAGCTCCTTGGGCTCACAAATTATATTCATTCTTGCATCTTTAGTAAGACATATAAAGCATAACACATGCTACATGTTCAATGCATGGATAAGTGAATGCATAAAAAATAAAGTCAATGAAAAAACCGAGGATGTGCAAAATTAATCATGAAAGATCACGTAATAGCAGACACAGTGTTAAGAAGTTACCAGATGAAGGCTTTAGCTCGTGATGTGATATACAGAAATATGGAAACAAAGATAAATTTTACATAAACTGAGACTTGTTGCCAGAGCCCACAGTTGGGGGATAATTATGGCCTTTTTAAAAATTGTTATTTATATTGGAGTATAGTTGATTAACAATGTTGTGTTTCAGGTGTACGGCAAAGTGATTCAGTTATACATACACATGTATCTGTTTTTTTCAAATCCTTTTCCCATTTAGGTTATTACAGAGTATTGACATGTACACACTGCTATATTTAAAATAGATAACCAACAAAGACCTACTGTATAGCACAGGGAACTCAGCTTAATTATGGCCTTTTAATGTCCTGGGAGACTTCAAAGATGGCAGGGGCTGACCCAGCTCACAGAGTGCCATCCTGGTGACCCACGGTGTTGTGAGACTGAGGACACTGAAGCCAGGTCCTGGGACCCTTCTGACCGAGGAAGACCTCATCCTTTGTTTCTCCTCTCTTCCTACTTCCAGCCCCACTCCCCAATCCATAAGTACACTCTGAAGGGCTGAGGCAGGTGGTCCCAGAGGCAGGGTCACCTCTCTTTGCTCTCGCCTGGGAAGTCTTGGTTCCAAGGGTCTCTCCACATCGCAGCCTCAGGAGCTCTCACCAGCTCGACCTCTTGTTGCTTTGCACCTCTACCAATGCCTCCATCAATGGATTCAAAAAATCCATTGGTGAAAAATGCATTTTTTTGTTTCCCACTTGCATACATAGGGCTATAACTGATGTTTCCAGAGTAGGGGAAGGCATATAGAGATTTATTACATAAAGAGAAAAAATTGAACTGAATTTCTAATGAGAGAACACTTAAGCATCCTTTCCCTTTCCAGCTGGGTCTCAGCAAAAATAGATTCTAATTCTGCTGGGACAAGCCCGTTTAAACACTCTCGCCCCACACGAGGACAGCTGAATTCGTTCAGCTTGTCAACAGTAACGACCTGAGAAAAAACTGTACAAATTATGCGGGTCCAGGGCGGTAGCAGGAGGTCACAGGACACAATGAAAGGGGGACACAGAGGAAAAGACAAAATCAGTGCTTCCAGATGTTTGAGGTGTCTGACAATAAAACCTATTCCGTTATAATGAATGTGCTCAGCGAGCCTTGGTGAGTGGAGGTATGTATGCTTTTTATAACTGTTTTAGCAATTTGTACTGGCACTGTTAATACCAGTAAGATAAGCTATTTCAGACAGCGATAGCTGATGGAAAATAAAACAGAGCGATGTGACATAGTGACTGAGGGGCAGGCTCCTTTGATGAGGTTGGGGGTAGGTTAGCATTTCTGAATAAGTGGCGTTTTAAGTGAGACATGAATGAGGAGAAAGAGCCAGTCATGTGAACAGTTGGGAAAGGAACATTCCAGGCAGAGGGAATTGCATGTGCAAAGGTTCCCGAGGTGGGGAGAAGCTTCGCATGTCTGTGGAACAGGACGTATATCAGAGCAGATGCAACACGGTGTAATTAGTGGGAGAATCTCAGGAAGTTAGGTCCTGGGGGTGGGCAAAGCCAAGCCAGACAGGGTCTCCTAAGCTTTGTGAGCACTAAGTCTAAGGAAGGAATTGATCCCCTAGATGGCTTTAAGTAGAAAGTGCATGATTTGTGTTAGCTTTGCAAAGCCTACTTTGGCTCTTTGTACAGAATGCACAAGAGGGAACACGGGGAACCAGGGAAGGATGATTTTGTCCTTGTCCAGAGAGACAGTGAGGTATCTGCGCAAATGGTCTGTCCTTTTCTAGAAGAGCTAGAGGAAATTGATTCCAGCAAGCCGAGGAAGTGGCCAGAGGTTTGTTTGGAAATGTTAAGCTTGAATCACAATTTGGGCAACATTTTCTGAAGAGGTTAAACATTTGCTTCCCTGTCCTAAATAAACCACTGGCCAATACCTCCTTCTAAGACACCGATTCGTTTAAGTCCTTAAAACCAGGTTCTGGACCCAGACTCACGGCATATAAACTCCGGCTCTGCCCATTACTAGCTGTGTAACCTTGCACACTTACTTGAATTCTCTGTGCCTCTGTTTCCTCAAATAATAAGAGAGGACAGTAATTATGTTCTCTCTAACAGAATTTTTGAAGACTAAATAAATTAGCAAAGCCCTTATAATGGAGCTGGGCACACGGTAAGGGCATAATACACATTGTTTCTTATGACGACTCCTAATCTAGTGTTTTCTACTAAAATCCACTGTCTTTAAGAATACTCGTTGAAAACAATGTCAGAAATTTCACTATGTATACTCCAAGTTCAACTTGAACTGTATGGAGCATGTGTAATAGTTATAATTTTAGGACAGAAAATATATGTGTACAAATACAAAAAAAAAGAAAGAAAGAAAGTATACAGAATGGAAAGGAAGCAATAAAGCTGTCATTATTCCCAGACAACAAAAAATTTTTAAAAATTTTTAAAAAGTCTGTTTTCATTTTAAAAAAAAAAGAATACTTGTTCATTATATATTATTTATGGAGTTTTTCCTGCATGCTCTCTCTGCTTGTTAAGAGTTTTCTCTGATTTTTTTTTTTTTTTTTTTTTTTTTTTTTTGGCGGTACGCGGGCCTGTCACTGCTGTGGCCTCTCGCGTTGCGGAGCACAGGCTCCGGACGCGCAGGCTCAGCGGCCATGGCTCATGGACCCAGCCGCTCCACGGCATGTGGGATCTTCTCGGACCGGGGCACGAACCCGGTCCCCTGCATCGGCAGGCGGACTCTCAACCACTGCGCCACCAGGGAAGCCCCTTCTCTGATTATTAAAGGACATAATCTCTGCTTAAGTGAGTAAAAGAAGACAATGAGAAACCAAGTATTCTGAAGAGGTTAAGCATTTGCTTCCCTGTCCTAAATAAACCACTGGCCAATACCTCTTTAATTAATTGAACAGGTGAATACAACCCTTTGGCTCTTTCTGTGCTCCTCATTGATGTCATTGGGAGATCATGCAGTGACCCAAGAGCCCTCCCAAGCAGGACCCCTGACCTGTACATGTTGGAAGTTGGGTTGTCATCAGAAACTCTAACCTTAAAGTGACACTGTCTTTTTTTCCCCCCAGTAAGTTTGTTAGAGGTATTTCTCTGTATGCTTTCCATTTTTAATTAATTTAATAATTCAGTTATCACTCTAAATGTGAAATCATGTAGCAGAACATGAATTCTTGGAATTCAAAACACCCATATATAACCAAGGTATTACTAAAAATACTGAATTCCTAAAACATAGCTAAATAAAACAAAATTATTTTACTATAAACCTGGAAACATTACAAAAGCAGGACTAAACAAGGCATAACTGAATTTCAACAGAGCCAAACCTGCTGAAGGGTCTTCTCAAACTTGGAACATTTGGTATTTTTCTAAGGAACATTAATGAGAATTGTGGTGCAATAGTGTTTATACTTCACAAAGCTGGGAGGCGTTATGAATTATTTTGCCTATAAGACCACACAACAGAATATTTAAAAGCAAAACAGGTTTTATGGGTGTTTGGTGACTGCTTTGATAGAAATATTGGTCATAGAAAAAGAAAGGTAAATTACTTTTTCCTGATTTGGTCAAAGGCTACCAGAACATCACAGTTGGATGGTTGTTAACAAGGGGAGGCTGAGGAAGATGATATAATCTCTAGTGACCATGTTTTCAATGAGAAGACTGATCACCTTCAAACAACTGGAAGCTTATTTTGTAGAGGAAAGGATCTATTCTTTTAACTTTAGGTAAAAATTATAGAAAGGCACAAAAAGAGAGTTTTTCAAACATAAGTAATTGCTCAAAATACATGAGAAAGTTTAGACTACAGAAATTCTCAAATTCTCTTTATTTTTTTTTCTTGTTTCTACTGTCTATTATATAAAAAGTTTGTTACAAGGATATAAGTTACAAAGGAAAATATTTGCTCAAGTTTTTAAATTGATTTCATTTACTTACACAATTAATTCCATGTCTCAGAATTTACAATCTCATAGTCTTACATGCTGCAAAATTGCATAGGTGAATTCCGATCCAAGCAATTTCTCGCAAAGGTTAACTCTGAGATGTTTCAGCATTCTGGAACTTGTCCATTGCAAGCTCAGCGTGTATAGGTGGTACGTAAGTCCACTGGTAGACTGGTTTATTTAATCTCCCCAAAAGCATCAGTGTGATATAATTTTAGAGACTCTATTTGAAAAAGTATGCATTCTTACTATCTTTCTAAGGAAGGAGAATCCAGGGTCATTGGTCCAAAAAATGGAGTAGTTCTAGAAGATGAAACATTTTAAAAATAATACCAACCTTTATGCATTTTAGTGCTGCATTTTATTGATTCATAGCAAGTATGTAAACACAAAGAAAAAAGACAAACTGACATCAGCCTCCAATCTTTTAACAAATGACCAGGATTGTAACTCAATGAAATAAACATAGGAGTAAATAACATAGGATCAAAATAAAGAATTATATTAGATTGCTTCATTTATTCATTCATAGGTTTAATAAATGGAGGCTAGAGCTTGCCGGTTTAAGTTTCATTTCTTTCAAATTTATATTTGCCCTTCCACAAATTCATTTTGCTGAATGGATTTCTATTTCCCAGTCAAGCTGGCAAAAAGACGTTTGGGTGCATTAGAATTTTAAATGATATCAAGACAAGTAAGTAAATAAAAATAATTAAAATGAATAGTTTATCATCATCTAAATGCAAACTAGTACAACACAGAGAAAGCCAATGCCATCCTTTCCCATTACTTATTTCAGTTATTAATTATGCCAATAAAGTCACAGTAAAGAATGAGAAATGTTGACACGAGTCCATGAATTGAATAGGCACATGTGCACTTCAGCATATGGATAGATTTAATAATATAAAAAGTAAAAATATTGCTAAAAATCTCAAAATTATTGCTGAAGAGACATGTCATGTTTTTAAGGAAACGCTATTTTTATAACAGTTTTAATTTGCGGAAATGTTGCCAAGAGAGCACGGAGAGTTCTCATAAACCCAGAGCAGGATTTCTCCTGTTATTAGCATCTTACATCATCAGGATTCATATATTACCATTAATGAAGCATGTTGATATATTGTTAGTAACTAAAACCCACGCTGTATTCATACTTCTGTAACTTTTGCCCGATGTCTTTTTTCTATCCCAGCATGCTCTGTCCAGGACCACATCACACTTAGGCATCACGTCTCCTTAGGCTCCTCCTGGCTTGACAGTTTCATGCACTTTCCCTGTTATTGATGACCTTGACAGTTGTGAGTACTGGTTAGGTATTTTACAAAATGCCCCTCTATCGGACTTTGCCATCTTTTCTCATGATGAGATTGGGGTTATGGATTTTTGGAAGGAAGACCACTGAGGTAAAGTGCCATTTTTATGACATTATATCAAGGGCACATAATACTTCGATGCCTTAATACTACAATGCCTTAATCAGTATTGATGTTGACCTTGATCATATGGCTAAGATCATGTTCATCAGTTTTTTATCTCTGGCTCCAACCCCCCTAAAACTGTGCACTTTGGAATAAAGCCACTATGTCAACTCTTATGGGATGAAGGATTACACTCCACCCACTTGAGGGTGAAATATTTACATAAATTATTTGGAATTCTTCTACACAGAATATTTGCCTCTTCCCACAATTTACTTAATCATTCACTTAAAATTGGTAGGTCTCATGGAGGTTTACTTGATACATTGTATCTTGTTTATTTTTTTGTTCAAATTATTCCAGTTTTGGCTGTTTGGAAGCTCAGTTGGTTTTTGAGTCCCTCTGAAGGATATCCATCGTTGTGGAGATTTGCTGTTGATTTTTGTTTGTTTGTTTAATTGGTTGGCTTGCTTACATATTTATTTTCATTCATTCATTAATCTTCATTCATTCATAGACTTTATTTGTTTAGAGTAGTTTTAGGTTTACAGCAAAATTGACAGAAAGGTACGATTTCCCAATCTCACAATCTCTGTCATTTAATTGGTGTAGTCGGACCATTCATATTTGTTTAAACTGATTATTGATATATTTACCATATCTGTAACTGTTTTCTATCTGCTGCAGTAGTTTTTGTTTTTTTTCCTTCTTTCTACCTTCTACAGTTTTAATTGATCATTTTATATGATTCCATTTATCTCCTATCTTAGATATCAATTCTCCTTCTTTTTACATATTTATTAGTTAGCCTAAAGATTGCATTGTTAATTTTTTAAACGAAATACAGCTTATGTGCAATATTATGTTAGCTTTCGGTGTACCATGTAGTGATTTAATGTTTACATATTATGAAATGATCTCCTTGGTAAGTCTAGTAACCATCTATACCCATAAAAAGCTATTACAATATATTGACAATATTCCATATCTATTTCTTCTAGCTTGTTCATTTTATGATTGTATAATTGGTTAGTAATCTTCTATGATCCTTTGTGTTTCTGTGGTATCCACTGTAACTTCTCTTTCATTCCTGATTTTATTTATTTGAATCCTCTCTCTTTTTTTCTTGATGAGTCTGGCTAAAGACTTATCAATTTAATTTATCTTTTCAAAGAACCAGCTCTTAGTTTCACTGATCTTTTTTTTTCAGTCTCTATCTCATTTATTTCTATTCTGATCGTTATTATTTCTCTCCTTCCACTAAATTTGGGTTTTCTTGGTCCACTTTTTCTAGTTCCTTTAGATGTCATGTTAGACTGCTTATTAGAGATTTTTCTTGTTTCCTGAGGTAGGCTTGGACCCCTCGCTCCTTGGGGAGAACATCTACAGTTGTGATACCCCCCGCTTTTTGTGCGTCACCAACCAGGGGGTATGAGTCCTGATTATACTACTTCTTCACCCTCCCTACCCATCTCATGTGGTTCCTCCTTTGGTTGTAGAAAATCTTTTCTGCTGGTTTTCAGGTTGCTCTCATAGATACCCACTCTGTAAGTAGCTGTAGTTTCCGTGGGTCTGTGGCAGGAGGTGAGCACAGGGTCTTCCTACTCCACCATCTAGGCCACTCCTCCTGTATTATTAATTATTAACCAGTCTATATCCACTTTTAAATAACTGCTTTGTATGTACTGCAGAATCCTTATAATTGACTATTCCCAATTCTTCCGTGCGTTCCCTTATGATATTGCTCTCATTTCACAATATTAAATCACTTATCCATGTGCTATATTCCCTAATACAATACTATTATTATTTTAAACAAACCATTATCTTTTCAGTCAAGTAAGAATAAGAGGGAGCCGTGATTTCTGGAGAAGCCCCAGTCCTGATCCAGCAGCAGATCTAAATGAGGACTGTCAGTTGTCAGTTTGCAACTGCAGCCCCAGAATGATTTTAGGGGTGTTGGTGGCCTCCACCATGGAGGCAATGCCGGTGTTTGGAGCCTGAAGCTAGCTCCACAGGCCTGGAGGGCCCTGCTGCCAAAGGACCGCTAACCAGCCGTGTGGCTGACAAGGTCTTGGTGCTCCAGCCAGGTGTCAGGCCTGTGCCTCTGAGGTGGGAGAGCCAAGTTCAGGACATTCATCCACCAGAGACCCTACGGCTCCATGTAATATCAAATGGCAAAAGCTCTCCCAGAGACCTCCATCTCAACGCTAAGACCCAGATCCATTCAATGACCAGCAAGCTACAGTGCTAGACACCCTATGCCAAACAACTAGCAAGAGAGGAACAAACCCCCACCCATTACCAGAGAAGCTGCCTAAGATCATAAGGTCACAGACACCCCAAAACACACCATCGGATGCAGTCCTGCCCACCAGAAAGACAAGATCTAGCCTCATCCACCAGAACATAGACACAAGTCCTCTCCACCAGGAAGCATACACAACCCACTGAAACAACCTTAGCCACTGGGACAGACACCAAAAACAACGGAAACTATGAACCTGAAGCCTGCAAAAAGGAGACCCCAAACACAGTAGGTTAAGCAAAATGAGAAGACAGAGAAACACACAGCAGATGAAGGAGTAAGGCAAAAACCCACCAGACCTAACAAATGAAGAAGAAATAGGCAGTCTACCTGAAAAAGAATTCAGAATAATGATAGTAAAGATGATCCAAAATCTTGGAAATAGAATGGAGAAAATACAAGAAATGTTTAACAAGGACCTAGAAGAACTAAACAAGCAAACAAATAATGATGAACAACATAATAAATGAAATTAAAGATTCTCTAGAAGGAATCAATAGCAGAATAACTGAGGCAGAAGAACGGATAAGTGACCCGGAAGATAAAATAGTGGAAATAACTACCACAGACCAGAATAAAGAAAAAAGAATGAAAAGAATTGAGGACAATCTCGGAGACCTCCGGGACAACATTAAATGCACCAACATTCGAATTAGAGGGGTCGCAGAAGAAGAAGAGAAAAAGAAAGGGAGTGAGAAAATATTTGAAGAGATTATAGTTGAAAACTTCCCTAATATGGGAAAGGAAATAGTCATCTCCAGGCAGTGCACAGAGTCCCATACAGGATAAATCCAAGGAGAAACATGCCAAGACACATATTAATCACACTATCAAAATTAAATATAAAGAAAACATATTAAAAGCAGCAAGGGAAAAAAACCAAATAATATACAAGGGAAACCCCATAAGGTTAACAGCTGATCTTTCAGCAGAAACTCTGCAAGACAGAGGGAGTGGGAGGACATATCTAAAGTGATGAAACGGTAAAACCTACAACCAAGGTTATTCTACCCAGCAAGGATCTCATTCAGATTTGGTGGAGAAATTAAAACCTTTACAGACAAGCAAAAGCTAAGAGAATTCAGCACCACCAAACCAGTTTTACAACAAATGCTAAAGGAACTTCTCTAGGCAGAAAACATGAGAGAAGGAAACTACAATAACAAACCCAAAGCAATTAAGAAAATGGTAATAGGAACATACATATTGATAGTTACCTTAAATGTAAATGGATTAAATGGTCCAACCAAATGACATAGACTGAATGGATACATAGGCTGAATGGATACAAAAACAAGACCCATATCTATGCTGTCTACAGGAGACCCACTTCAGACCTAGGGACACACACAGACTGAAAGTGAGAGGATGGAAAAAGATATTCCATGCAAATGGAAATGAAAAGAAAGCAGGGGCTTCCCTGGTGGTGCAGTGGTTGAGAGTCTGCCTGCCATTGCAGGGGACACGGGTTTGTGCCCCGGTCTGGGAAGATCCCACGTACCACGGAGCGGCTGGCCCGTGAGCCATGGCCGCTTAGCCTGCACGTCCGGAGCCTGTACTCCGCAACAGGAGAGGCCACAACAGTGAGAGGCCCGCGTATTGCAAAAAAAAAAAAAAAAAAAAAAAAAAGAAAGCAGGAGTAGCAATTCTCATATCAGACAAAATAGACTTTAAAATAAAGACTGTTGGGCTTCCCTCGTGGCGCAGTGGTTGAGAGTCCACCTGCCAATGCAGGGGACACGGGTTCGTGCCCCGGTCTGGGAAGATCCCACATGCCGCGGAGCGGGTGGGCCCGTGAGCCACGGCCGCTGAGCCTGCGTGTCCGGAGCCTGCGCTCCGCAACGGGAGAGGCCACAACAGTGAGAGGCCCGCATACTGCAAAAAAAATAAAATAAAAATATAATAATAAAAATAATAAAATAAAGACTTTTACGAGAGACAAGGAAGGACACTACAAAATGATCAAGGGGTCAATCCCAGAAGAACACATAACAATTGTAAATATATATGCACCCAACATAGGAGCACCTTAATACATAACAGCCATAAAAGGGGAAATCGGCAGTAACACAATCGGAGTAGGAGACTATAACACCCCACTTTCACCAACGGACAGATCACCCAAAATGAAAAAAGGAAACACAAGCTTTAAGTGATACATTAAATGAGATGGATTTAATTGATGTTTATAGTACATTCCATCCAAAGACAACAAAATACACTTTCTTCTCAAGTGCTCATGGAACATTCTCCAGGATACATCATATCTTGGGTCACAAATTAAGCTTTGATAAATTTAAGAAAATTAAAATTGTATCAAGTATCTTTTCCGACCACAATGCTATGAGACTAGATATCAATTACAGGAAAAAATCTGTAAAAAATACAGACACATGGAGGCTAAATCATACCTTACTTAATAACCAAGAGATCACTGAGGAAATAAAAAAATACCTAGAAACAAATGACACTGAAACCAGGATGAGCAAAAACCTATGGGATGCAGAAAAAGCAGTGCTACGAGGGAAGTTTATAGCAATACAGTCCTACCTCAAGAAACAAGAAACATCTCAAATAAACAACCTAACCTTGCACCTAAAGCAATTAGAGAAAGAAGAAGAGAAAACCCCCAAAGTTAGCAGAAGGAAAGAAATCATAAAGATCAGATCAGAAATAAATGAAAAATAAATGAAGGAAACAATAGTAAAGACCAATAAAACTAAAAGCTGGTTCTTTGAGAAAGTAAACAAAATTGATAAACCATTAGCCAGACTCATCAAGAAAAAAAAGGAGAAGACTCAAATCAATAGAATTAGAAATGAAAAAGGAAAAGTAACAACTGACACTGCAGAAATACAAAGGATCATGAGAGATTACCACAAGCAGCTATATTGCCAATAAAATGGACAACCTGGAAGAAATGGAAAAATTCTTAGCAAAGCACAGCCTTCCAAGACTGAACCATGAAGAAATAGAAAATATAAATAGACCAATCACAAGCACTGAAATTGAAACTGTGATTAAAAATCTTCCAACAGACAAAAGCCCAGGACCAGATGGCTTCACAGGCAAATTATATCAAACACTTACAGAAGAGCTAACACCTATCCTTCTCAAACTCTTCCAAAATATAGCAGAGGGAGGAACACTCCCAAACTCATTCTACAAGACCACCATCACCCTGATCCCAAAACGAGACAAAGATGTCAGAAAGAAAGAAAACTACAGGCCTATATCACTGATGAACCATAGATGCAAAAATCCTCAATAAAATACTAGCAAACAGAATCCAACAGCACATTAAAAGGATCATATACCATGATCAAGTGGGGTTTATTCCAGGAATGCAAGGATTCTTCAATATATGCAAATCAATCAACATGATACACCATATTAACAAATTGAAGGAGAAAAAACATATGATCATCTCAATAGATGCAGAAAAATCTTTTGACAAAATTCAACACCCATTTATGATAAAAACCCTCCAGAAAGTAGGCATAGAGGGAACTTACCTCAACATAATAAAGGGTATATATGACAAACCCACAGCCAACATTGCTCTCAGTGGTGAGAAACTGAAACCATTTCCACTAAGATCAGGAACAAGACAAGGTTGTCCACTCACACCACTATTATTCAACATAGTTTTGGAATTTTTAGCCACAGCAATCAGAGAAGAGAAAGAAATAAAAGGAATCCAAATCGGAAAAGAAGAATTAAAGCTGTCACTGTTTGCAGATGACATGACACCATACATAGAGAATCCTAAAGGTGCTACCAGAAAACTACTAGAGCTAATCAATGAATTTGGTAAAGTAGCAGGATACAGAATTAATGCACAGAAGTGTCTTGCATTCCTATACACTAATGATGAAAAATCTGACGGTGGAATCAAGGAAACACTCCCATTTACCACTGCAACAAAAAGAATAAAATACCTAGGAATAAACCTACCTAAGGAGACAAAAGACCTATATGCAGAAAACTATAAGACACTGATGAAAGAAATTAAAGATGATACAAACAGTTGGAGAGATATACCATGTTCTTGGACTGGAAGAATCAACATTGTGAAAATGACTCTACTACCCAAAGCAATCTACAGATTCAGTGCAATCCCTATCAAACTACCAATGGCATTTTCCACAGAACTAGAACAAAAAATTTCAGAATTTGTGTGGAAACACAAAAGACCCCAAATAGCCAAAGCAATCTTGAGAAAGAAAAACAGAGCTGGAGGAATCAGTCTCCCAGAATTCAGACTATACTACACAGCTACAGTAATCAGGACAGTATGGTACTGGCACAAAAACGGAAATATAGATCAATGGAACAGGATAGAAAGACCAGAGATACACCCATGCACATATGGTCACCTTATTTTTGATAAAGGAGGCAACAATATGCAATGGAGAAAAGACAGCCTCTTCAATAAGTGGTGCTGGGAAAACTGGACAGCTACATGTAAAAGAATGAAATTAGAACACTCCCTAACAGCATACACTAAAATAAACTCACAGTGGATTAAGGACCTAAATATAAGGCCAGACACTATAAAACTCTTAGTGGAAAACACAGCAAGATCCTTTATTACCCACCTCCTAGAGAAACGGAAATAAAAACAAAAATAAACAAATGGAATCTAATGAAACTTAAAAGTTCTGCACAGCAAAGGAGAACATAAACAAGATGAAAAGGCAACCCTCAGAATGGGAGAAAATATTTGCAAGTGAAGCAACTGACAAAGGATTAATCGCCAAAATTTACATGCAGCTCAATATCAAAAAAACAAAAAACACAATCCAAAAATGGGCAGTAGACCTCAATAGACATTT
This sequence comes from Globicephala melas, assembly GCF_963455315.2. Taxonomy (NCBI): domain Eukaryota; kingdom Metazoa; phylum Chordata; class Mammalia; order Artiodactyla; family Delphinidae; genus Globicephala; species Globicephala melas. The sequence continues at coordinate 110,475,318 of NC_083319.1, read as the reverse complement.
CTCTAAAGAAGGTACACAGATTGCCAACAAACACATGAAAGGATGTTCAACATCACTCATCATTAGAGAAATGCAAATCAAAACTACAGTGAGGTATCACCTCACACCAGTCAGAATGGCCATCATCAAAAAATCTACAAACAATAAATGCTGGAGAGAGTGTGGAGAAAAGGGAACCCTCTTGCACTGTTGGTGGGAATGTAAATTGATACAGCCACTATGGAGAACAGTATGGAGGTTCCTTAAAAAAACAAAAATAGAATTACCATACGACCCAGCAATCCCACTACTGGGCATATATCCTGGGAAAACCATAATTCAAAAAGAGTCATGTACCACAATGTTCATTGCAGCTCTATTTACAATAGCCAGGACATGGAAGCAACCTAAGTGTCCATTGACAGATGAATGGATAAAGAAGATGTGACACATATATACAATGGAAAATTACTCGGCCATAAAAAGAAACGAAACTGAGTTATTTGTAGTGAGGTGGATGGACCTAGAGTCTGTCATATAGAGTGAAGTAAGTCAGAAAGAGAAAAACAAATACCGTACGCTAACACATATATATGGAATCTAAAAAAAAAAAAAAAAAAGTTCTGAAGAACCTAGGGGCAGGACGGGAATAAAGATGCAGACGTAGAGAGTGGACTTGAGGACATGGGGAGTGGGAAAGGTAAGCTGGGACGAAGTGAGAGAGTGGCATGGACATATATACACTACCAAACGTAAAATAGATAGCTAGTGGGAAGCAGCCGCAAAGCACAGGGAGATCAGCTCCGTGCTTTGTGAGCACCTAGAGGGATGGGATAGGGAGGGTGGGAGGCAGACGCAAGAGGGAGGAGATACGGGGATATATGTATACATATAGCTGATTCACTTTGTTATGCCACAGAAACTAACACACCATTGTAAAGCAATTATACTCCAATAAAGATGTTAAAAAAAAAAAAGAAAATATGCTTTACCCTCGTTTATTCCTGCTTTGATGCTCTTCCTTTCTCCATGTAAATCTGAGTTTCTGAAATATATTATTTTCCTTCTATCTGAAGAACTTCTTTTAGCATCTCTTATTGGCCACGTCTGCTGGCAATAAATTGCCTCAGCTTTGTCTGTCTGAAAAGCTCATTGTTTTTTCTTCATTTCTGAAAAACAATTTACTTGGATATTGAATTCTATGATTGTGCTTTCTTTCCCTTTCAGTACTTTTAATATTTCAATTTACCCTCTTGCTTTCATGATTTCTGGCAAGAAGTCCTCCCAATGTTTTTTCTCTGTTCTTTTCACTAGGTAAGATGTTGCCAGCCCCCTCATGATACTGTGATTTATAAGAAATATATGCTTGGTCACTCAAACAACCAAAATGTATTTCTCGTATATATTTGGTCTTCATCCTTGTTTCTTGGCTCACAGCTCCCAAAACCCTGGTAACTTCCTGAGTGATTAGAGGAGTGGGAGCATCTTTTGTTACAATATTGGGTTTCTTGTGGTCAGTTCCTGAAATGCTTCAGAGCCATAAAGGTGAAATTGGTGTCTTGTTATATGTAACGAGCTCCTTTCAAGTACAACTGAGTTTATATTAATAAGGTGACTTTTGGAAATCCCCTAAAGATGGGAGCTGGTTGCCAGGGAAACCATCTATGACTAGAAGGCTCAGAACTTTCAGTCCCACCCCTGATTTCTGGGGAGAGAAAAGGGGCTGGAGTTTGCATCAATCACCATGGGCCAGTGATTGAATCAGTAATACCTGTGTAATGAAGCATCCGTAAAAACCCAAAAGGAGGGAGGTCAGACAGCTTCCAGCTCAGTGAACCAGAATGTTCCCACTTGGCTACTGTGCAGGTCCCCAAACTCGATGAGCACAGAAGCTCCTTTACTTGGGAACTTGTCTTATGTATTTCTTCATCTGGCTGTTGATTTGTGTCCTTTGATATCCTTTGTTATGAATTGGTAAGCTAGTGAGTAAATGGGTTCCCTGAGTTCTGTGAGCTGCTCTAGCCAATTAATTGAACTCAGGGAGGGGGTTAGCGGGAACCTCTGATTTATAGTCAGTCAGAAGCATCTGGACCTGAGACCGGCATCTGAAATGCAGGGCAGTCTTGGAAGACTGAGTCCTTAACCTGTAGGATGTGATGCTGACTCTTGGAAAACAGTGTCTGAATTGAGTTGAATTATAGGACACCCAGTTGGTGTTTGGAGAATTGATTGTGTGGGGAGAACCCCCAAATTAGAATTTGGTGGGCAGAACACAAATCAACAGTGTTTGTCCTTATTTTGGGAAAATTCTCAGAGATTATTAATTTAAATATGCCTTCTCCTACAGTTCTTGGAGACTCCCTTTCTTTTTTTTATTATTTTTTCTCTTTGAGATTCAGTTTGGAAGTTTCGTCTATCACGTCTTTAAGCCCACTGGTTCTCCTCTTGACCATGCCCATTCGATTGATGGGGCCATCAAAGACATTCTTCATTTCTCCTAGTCTTTTTGATTTCTAGAATTTCCCTTTGATTCTTCTCAGAGTTTCCATCTCTGTTTTTGTTTCCCATCTTTTCTGGCGTCCTGTCTACTTTTCCCATTAGAACCCCTAATTATTGTTATTTTAAATTCACTGTCTGGTAATTTCAAATCTATGTCATATGGGAATATGTTTCTGATACTTGCTTTGTCTCATGAGACTGTTTTTTCTTGCCTTTCAGCATGTCTTGTAATTCTTTTGTTGACAGCTAGATATAAAGTATCACTTAATAAGAAGTGAAATAAATAGGTTTTGTGTTCATCTGGCTAGGAGTTGGGCTGTGTTTAAAGTTTGAGGCAGCTGTACATGCCAGAAACTTCAAATCGCTCTAGTGTCCTTGTTTTGGTCTCCCTTCTTTCTTTGGATTTCCCTAAGAACTCCTTTTGAGATAGAATCTGTGTCTTTCAAGTAATCCACTGTGATACATGAGCCCTGTTGGTGCGATGGTGAGGTGTATGGGAGGGGAAGTATCCTGTAACGTTATGACCAAGTGTCAATCTTTTAATGGCCCTTTCCCATTAATGTAACCTTTACCAGTAACTTTTAGCCCCACCCTCACACTACAGGTGAGACGGGAAAGGTAGAGCAGCCTGGAATCCTCAGGGAAATGCCCTTTCCCCAAGTTGGATAAAGCTCTGGTGAAGCCTTTCCCCTTGAGAGTAAGAATTTTTGATGCAGACACTCCTTGAGGGACTTCTCCTCGGCCCTTCACCGTAGTGACCAGGTATGTTTCCCAGAGGTAAAAAACCTGGAAAAGATTGGGACTCCCTAACACTGCAGCCGCAGGAATTTCTGATTCTCGTGCTGGTACATCCTTATCTTCCATCCGTTTATCTAAATGATCATTTAACTATTTACCTCTTATGACTCCTGCAGTTTCTGCTCTGAGTAGGGAGATCTGGGCTGTGCCTCTGGGTTTGCCCATTTCTCTAGATTTTTGTGTGCCGGTTTCTCATGCAACCTCAGTCATCTGATGGAGCTAAGAGAAGTGGTGGAGTTTAAGTTTGTTCAGCTTTATTCTTGTGGTAAAGACGAGAGTGACAACTTTCAAAGTATTTATAGGCTAGAGCTGAAATGAGAAATCTGTTATGGTCAATTTTTACGATTTATTTCTAGAGTAGTTATGTTAGAAGAATTTTAAAGGTCTGGACGTTCTTAGCAGTTAGAAAGACCAAAGTGTTTCAGACTTTGAGTGATATGATCTGTTTTCCTAGGAACATAGGGTTACTAATTTTCACACAAGTAGTTATTCTGTAAAAATTTGTTGTGTTTGACAAAACGTTAGCTTAAAAACCTATGATGATTAAGTTATATCGGATTGAAAATATAATTAAATTCTTAAATAGTTGAATATATGTGCATATCATATATTTACTGTGTGCTAAGTAGTATAATGGATGTTTTATAAGTTAACCTTATCCTCATTTTACAGCTACGTGAAATAAATGTTATTATTCCCATTTTATAGATTAAGAAAATGAGGCATTGAAATCCGTGCTCTTAACCACTAATTATTTTACCCCTCTAAAGAATCAGAAATTATCCACGTCTGATTATAAAAATGAAATATTTTATTTTTACTTCTTGGCATCTATACTTATTGACATGAAATATCTCCTTCATTGATATTTTTCAAGATACCAAAGGAAGTAAAGTAGGATAAATTGCATAGTTGTGCAGTTGACACTCTGACACATAGAAATGATATTACACAGATCTTCGTTTGTTTTGTTTCGTGGCCACATGTAGATAAATCTTTTCAACATTTAGTAATATGCTAATCAATCTTCTATCTATGTCCTATAAAGTATGCTGTTTTACATTTAGTTCTAATTTAAAAAAAAATTAGACTGTAAGCTATAATTATAATAATCAAAGTCGCTTTCCCTTAAGTGAAATATTTGCACAGTACAGACTAGATACCAGGAAAACACAATGATCTATTGTCTTTCACGTCTACAATTTGTTGAACAAGAGACTCTAACTTAAGAGCTTGGAAAACATCTTTGCTGGTATTTGAAATAATTAGCTGTGAAAGTCATGGTCCAGACCCTTTAAAGATTTAAATTTTAAGTGCTGTCTCTTCTACTTGTCAAGCCTTGACATGTTATCACTTGGTATTTACAGTGGAGATTACCCTCCCCCCCAACACTGTAGACAAATTATTATTATGCTAGATAATCAATACTATTAAAAGCCACCTAGCTTAGATATTCAAAAGCATTGACACTTATGCCTGAAGAGATTTTTTCACCCACATAAGAATAGGTCTGTATATTCAGATAAAATGGGTTGTGTAAGTCATTTTTTAAGTGAAAATTTCTAGTGGAAAACATTTTATTGCTCATTCAGTCAGTAAATCCAATTACCTTCTAGGGATCCCTTCTTCAAGGTTTTAGGCACCTTAAGCTGATGTGTCCCAAACTCAACTTATATCTGCCCGATCTTTTCCCCCACAATACGTAAATTAATACAGTATAAAAACCTCGTTGAAGGTAATACTATGTAGTTTACTGGTTTCTTATGTATTTTTCTTGCGGTACGCGGGCCTCTCACTGTTGTGGCCTCTCCCATTGCGGAGCACAGGCCCCAGACACGCAGGCTCAGCGGCCATGGCTCACGGGCCCAGCCACTCCACGGCATGTGGGATCTTCCCAGACCGGGGCACGAACCCGAGTTCCCTGCATCGGCAGGCGGACTCTCAACCACTGCGCCACCAGGGAAGCCCTCTTATGTATTTTTTAATATCACATTTCGGGAACCTAAGCTAATCAAGGGCATGACTCTTCCTCTGCATTACACACTGGTAAATCCCAAGTACCTAGAACAGTGCCAGGCACAAAGTAGATGCTCAATTAATATTGGTTCAGTGAATGAGTGTATCCTTCTACTAGAATATAAAGTCCAGCAGGTCTGCAACTTTGGTGACAATTATATTTCTAGTTTCAGAGTAGACATTCAATAAATACCTGTTGACTGACCAGCTGAATGCTGAATTGAGTAAAATAATGTCAATATTTCAATGCTGAAAGTGGAAGGCAAACAGGGTATAAATACCTCTGCTCTCCATCTCTAAACAATATATCTGACTTAACAAGGATCCATTTTCCACAAATGTGCTTGTTAGTTTCTCATACTTCTAAGAATAAAGAAATATTTGTTAAATTTTTGGTAATTTATAATGACTGTGTTACCTCTTCACTAAATCTTCCTGAATGAACTTAAAACACCAACTCAGCAATTAAGACAGAGAGGTTAACAAACGTATTTGTTTGAGCCTTTCCAGTATGAAGTTTGCGCATTGCAATTGTCTTCACCATTTAAGACCATTTCCATCAGATAAAAATATAAAATTATCACTACAAAAGCCAACTGAAATTCCAACTATACTAAAAGTAGAAAAGACCTCATTGAAAGTAATATTGAGGTATCATCTACATTTGTATGCATGTGGTCCATGCAATGATGATTTTAGTTATTGTGAAAATGATAATAACTGTAACTGAATTGAGCATGTTTACATAGTAATATTTTAGGAGTTTGAAATAGATGACTTAGCCATGCTATAGTCTATTCATTTCTTAGTTATGAACTAATTCTCTGTCCTCAGTTGTCATTCTGGGTTTAGTTGTATTCTACTGTTTATTTTGTTAGTGGAAATACAAAAGCACCTGGGCCACATAGAACTTGGAAAAAAGTACTGACACTCTATTTTGATTATTTTGTTACTATCACACCTACCATGACAAAAGGTCTTTGCTTTTTCTCTCTAATCCACATTTCATGTTTCTGTGTTATGTTTCCCTTTAGACATAGCACAGTGAGCTCACATTAATAAGAAAATAGAGTCACATTTTAAAATAGAGAACAGCTGAGGATGCCATGTTTTTTTCCTTGAAGAATTGATAGGGTGGAATTCTAGAGGCACCCTATGATGTCCTTCTGAAGAAAAGTTCAGGGGGTCATGACACCCAGGCTTAATACCCCCAGGAAACTGCAAGTGTATGGATTCTCCATCACCAGGGGGCCATGTGATTCTTGAAGGTTAATATGATGATTTTTTTTTTGACATGATCTTTCTTTGCTTTTCAATTTTCACAGAAATGCCATCTGCTTCTATACTAAGTTTTCTTTATTGTTTATCTTTCCCCTTAGGAATCACAAAGAGAATACTTTGAGATGGGAATACATCTCAGAAAATTTGTCATTTTTGTAAGATGCTGATCTCCTGAATATTTCACTGAGGTATTTCACTGAGGTATGCGGCTGCATAGCAATCAGGATGTGGGAGGTTCTCCTGCTGACTTCATATGTTTCTGTTGGAATGGAAAAAAGTAAAAGTTAGGGTAATTTTGAGGGTCAGTAACACAACTATCCTGCATTACACACTTAAACAGAAATAGAGGGCTTCCCTGGTGGCGCAGTGGTTGAGAGTCCGCCTGCCGATGCAGGGGACGCGGGTTCGTGCCCCGGTCCAGGAAGATCCCACGTGCCGCGGAGCGGCTGGGCCCGTGAGCCATGGCTGCTGAGCCTGCGCGTCTGTCCGCAACGGCGGAGGCTACAGCAGTGAGAGGCCCGCGTACTGCAAAAAAAATAAAACAAATAAAAACAGAAATAGAGTCTGTCAGCTGGTTTATGGCTACTGCTGAGCTCCTCACCCTGTTTGATATCACGGAGGCTTTTACCAGGCACCTTCGGTCAATTTTCTTTAATTAGAAACTGTCTCCTAAGGATGTGTCCTTTATTCACAGGGGAATAGTTTCCTGCTGATCGCGCTGGTTACTAACAGAAGCTTTTGTTTACTGACAATGAATTCAGGCTATAATGTTAATGAAATTTACAAATTAACAATATAGAAAAAGAGTTAAACAACAGTTGTTTTTCTTTCTGTTTCAGCTACCCAGACAGGGAGGCATCTTCAAAAATTCTTCACAAAATTTCTTCACAAATATCCCAAGAATTCATACAATGAGGGTCATATGACCTTGTCTGTGAAAACAAATGATGTTTAAATCTTTCTAATGACCAAGGAATAAAGATTCATCAAGAAATAGTTTCAGAGAGATCGGAGCAGTAAGCAAGAGCTGTCAGTAGAACTCTTAAATTGGGCGGTCCTTGTATTACATGAATACAGTCGTCTAAAATAAAATGTTCGTATTATTAAAAGATGAGTATGATAGCATCCTTTTTTTGGCAAATAAATCCGACACAGAAATGTGTATAATAAAAGGAACCATTACAATATGACAGAATTTCACCCAGCAAGTTGTGTGGTCAGTGTAACTGTTGGTCATGAGGAAGGAATTACCGGCAATGCTGTGCACCAATTGTTTTGTCTTTTTTCTGCTAAAATAAAAACCAGAGCACTGTTTAGTTACCACCTACCAGAACTGACTCTTCTTCTGACTTTTCACTTTTGCAGATCTCACCAATCTTGCCTCAGTGTTTGTCTTTAACTAGTTATGATGATCTACACAGCCGCCTTGTAGAGATAACACCTTGCAGCGATAGTTTCATTAAAACGATACATGAAACATCATTCTGTGCTCTCAGGGGTTGAGGTATGAATGCCAATACAGAGGATAAATTTATACGTTCAGGACGTTGGTAATCTCAGTCACATTTACACCAGATTAAAGACCCTGCTGTCAGTGTGTGAGTGAGGCTGAGTAAGGTCTTGATCAGGAGTGTGGCGTAAGCCTGGCCACTGGTTTAGGAATGGCGACTGCAGCCCTGATACCCCAAAGACATGATCCTGCGGAACATGTTTGATCAATTTTTGAATTGTTTACAGTTTTGTTTTTATTTTTTTCGTGGTATGCGGGCCTCTCACTGTCGTGGCCTCTCCCGTTGTAGAGCACAGGCTCCGGACGCGCAGGCTCAGCGGCCATGGCTCACGGGCCCAGCCGCTCCGCGGCATGTGGGATCCTTCCGGACCGGGGCACGAACCCGTGTCCCCTACATCGGCAGGCGGACTCTCAACCACTGCGCCACCAGGGAAGCCCCTGTTTACAGTTTTAAAATCAAGATATTATATAGCAACCCAGATTTTAAGATCTAAAAATTACAGGGGAAATCCTTTGTACACCCTCCTGCCTGCTTCATACAGTTTTAGTTCTTAACTTCCTATACCATGTTTACAAAGTCTAGAGGGTAGACCCAAAGTTTCAGGACTCAACACTTAACTCAGGCTTATTTTTATTTTATTTTGTTTGTTTCTTGGAATTGTGTTAACGATGTCACATCTGAAAACTTATACAGAATGGAAAGAACAAGACAGTCCTATCTACTAAAAAAAAAAAAGATACTGTATTCTGACATTAACTTACCAATATGTTTTGTGGGTATATAAACATGCCGAACCTTCTCTGTGGGTTAGGCTCATTGCATGCTCTGTAGCTGGGTTGAAACCTAGGAAGGAAAAGGATGTTGGAACAACAACAAAAGTAATTTCTGCATCACGTGACTTTTTTGCTCTTCAGTTTGAGAGTCATTAATGACTCCTTACTGCTCAGTGCATAGCGTCTAAAGTCCTGGGTGTGAAGTTTTTTGGCTTTACCTATCTCTCTAGTTTTATTTCCTAACATTTTTTAAATTGAAGTGTAGTTGATTTACAATATTATATTACTTTCAGGTGTACAGCATTGTGATTCAGTATTTTTACAGGTTCTACTCCATTAAAAGTTATTAGAAGATAATGGCTATAATTCCCTGTTTTGTACAATATATCATTGTTGCTTATCTATTTTATACATAATAGTTTGTATCTCTTAATCCCCTACCCCTATCTTATCTCTCCCCCGCTTCCATCTCCCAACTGGCAACCGCTAGTTTGTTTTCAATGTGTGTGGGTCTGTTTTGCATATACATTCCTTTGTAGTATTTTTTACAATCTACACATAAGGGATATCATACAGTATTTGTCCTTCTCTGTCTGACTTATTTCACTAAGCATAATATTCTCTAGGTCCATCCATGTTGCTGCAAGCAGTTCTTTTTATGGCTGAGTAATATCCTGTTGTACATATGTACCACATCTTCTTTATCCATTCATCTGTTGATAGACGTTTGGGTTGCTTCCATTTCTTGGCAATCGTAAATAATGCCGCTGTGAACATTGGGTTCATGTATCTTTTTGAATTAGTGTTTTTGTTTTTTCCAGTTATATGCCCAGGAGTGGAATTGCTGGACCTATGGTAGTTCTATTTTTAGTTTTTAGAGGAACCTCCATATTGTTTTCCACAATGGCTGCACCAATTTACTGCCCACCAGTAGCATACAATAGTTCCTTTTTCTTCACATCTTCACCAGCATTTGTTATTTGTAGACGTTTTGATGATAGCCATTCTGATAGGTGTGATTTCTCACTGTTGTTTTGATTGGCATTTCTCTGAAAATTATCGATGTTGAGCATCTTTTCATGTGCCTGTTGGCCATCTGTATGTCTTCCTTGGAAAAATGTCTGTTCAGGTCTTCTCATGGTTTGATTGGGTTTTGGGTTTTTTTTTTTTTATATTGAATTGTACGTGCTATTTATAAATTTTGAATTAAACCCTTGTTGGTCTATTTCCTCCCGTTCCTTAGGTTGTCTTTTCATCTTGTCGATGGTTACCTTTGCTGTGCAAAAGCTTTTAAGTTTAATTAGGTCCAATTTATTTATTTTGGTTTTATTTCCTTTGTTTTAAGGAGACAGATCCAGAAAAATATTGCTACCATTTATGTCAGAGTGTCTTCTGCCTATCTTCTCTTTTAGGATTTTTATTGTTTCAGGTCTTACATTTAGGTCTTTAATCCATTTTGAGTCCACTTTTGTATATGGTGTGAGAAAATGTTCTAATTTCATTCTTTTGCAAGTATTCTAATATTTTATAAATGACTTTATATAGTGAAGTTTGAATAAATGGATAGAGATAATGAGAGAATCATGAGAAGTCTACATATTTACTTTCAGTAATCCATAAGATTTAAAGGCAGACAGCCTTGATATGCCGCTTATTAGTTATGTGATCTTGAAGACTTTATTAATTATGTGACCTTAACATTTCTGAACTCGAGTTCATCATCCTACTCTTACGACGATTGATTTATATAAGAATAAATGTCAGTTATGTCATTATTTCCAGCCATGTCATCCATTATATTACATACTTTTTCAGTAGTGTCTGTTTGCTTAGAACATCTCCCATGTGGCGATAATATACAAGAAACTTAATCACATCCAGTGTAAGAATTCACACCCACCACTATATTCCATTAACATTCACTGTAATAGACTCTGCCCACATAATTTATCGTTTGCTTACTGTATATAAGTTTTGTGTCTTCCACTATGTTATAACTTTTCAAGGGCATTGGGAATAACTCACATATCTTTAAAAATACGAGAGATTGTGACTACAACTGCCATTTATATTAACACTTTATGATAAGCCAAGGGCTTTCACACACCTTATCCAATTTACTACTCAAAAATCCTTGTGAAGTCGGTGAGGTGGGTGTTATTTTTGTTACCCTACTTTCATATAGGAGTTAGCTGAGAGACCTAGAGGAAATGTAGATTTCTTGTATATGGTTTGAAACCCTAACTTATGTCTTCTGGCCCTGGATCCAGAGCATTTCCACTATGTCATGTTGTCTTCTAAAGAACAGGACTAGTGGTAAGTATACGGTTAATTGTGAGACTAAAAGTCCATTGGTTGTTGATTTATAAAAACCTAAGATAGGTTTTAGAATACAGGCAATCTTTTCTTCATAAAGATTCACAAATGTGTCTTTTCAACGTTATCACCATCTGTAGTTATCATAAATGAAACTGCTCTAATTTAGAGGCAAGAGGCAAGTTATTTTATTCACCTGGGGTTTTTAGACAAACAGCCCCTGAGAGGTATTTTGAGATTATATAAAAGTTAAGTACAGTGGTCAGGTAGCCCAAAAGCCTATCATTTCCTAGATAGGTACATCCTAGTTTCTCACCCGTTTGTGTCACATCTCTGACCCCAGAAGATATTTGAGTTTGCTACTTCGGATAAACACATTGTCTATGAGTAACGTTTTACCCTTGGAAACTTTTTCTCATGACCCATTCTCGAGTATGCTATCTTTTGATGGGCTCCTGGATTCAGCTCTAATGATTACATATGGTTTCTACTTAATAGGTTCTCTCTTCCATCCCTGCTATTTTTTTCAACTTAATTATTTGTAGAAACATTACAATGAATAAAAAGTCCACAAGGTGAGAAAGGATGCTCACAAACAAGTGGCCGATCTAGTGAGGGGTCTGAAATATATGTCTTCTGCAGGTACAATACTCTATTTATTTACAAGGTCGTAGATAATGGATCTCTGTAATTGTACAGAGGACACAGGGTATCGAGAGAAGCCAATGGATCTGGCAGTGGAGATGGTGCACCTGAAAGGAAAGACCAGGCTACTCCTGGGTCATTTACTGGTGGTTAAGCTTTCAGAACCAAGGTAGTTCTACACAAATGGTCTGGAATCGATTTAGGTTTCTTCACCCACCTTTCTGGCAGGTGAAAAGGATACAAACACATCTCCTCTATATTGGTCATTGGCCATCAAAAAAATAAATTTATTAATTAAAAGTTTCTACCTTAGATCGTGACACATGTTTTGTGAATGAGTCTTGCATGTTTTTTTTTTAAGTTTTAACGATAGTTGATTACAATGTTATATTAGTTTCAGGTGAACAACAGTGATTTGATATTTTTTCAGATTATACTCAATTTAAAGTTATTATAAAATGTTGGCTATATCCCCTGTGCTGCACATTACATTCTTGTATCTTGCTTATTTTATACCTAGTAGTCTGTACCTCTTAATCCCCTATCCTGATATTGCCCCTCCCCCCACCCCCTCCCCAGTAGTAGCCACTACATTTGCTCTTTGTATCTATGCGTCTGTTTCTGTTTTGCTGTATTTATTCATTTGCTTTATTTTTCAGATTCCACATATAAGCAATATCATACATTATTTGTATTTCTCTGTCTTATTTCACTAAGCATAATACCCTCCAGGTCCATTCATGTTCTTGAAAATGGCAAAATTTCATTCTTTTTATGGCTGACTGATATTCCATTGTATATCTATATCATATCTTCTTTATCCCTTTGTTGATAGACACTTAGGTTGCATCCATTTCTTGGCTATTGTAAATAATGCTGCTATGAGCCCGGGGGTGCCTATACCTTTCTGAATTACTGTTTTCATTTTCTTCAGATATATACCCAGGACTGGATTGCTGAATTATATGGTAGTTCTAGTTTTAATTTTGTGAGAAACCTCCATACTGTTTTCCATAGTGGCTGCACCAATTTACATTCCCACCAATGGTGTCCTAGGGTTCCCTTTTCTCCACCTCCTAGCCAACGTTTTTATTTGTTTTCTTTTTTGATAATAGCCATTCTAACAGGTGTGAGGTGATATCTCATTGTGGTTTTGATTTGCATTTCTCTGATAATTAGCAATGTTAAGCATCTTTTCATGTTGGCTGTCTGTATGTCTCCTTTGCAAAAGGTTTATTCAGGTCTTCTGCCCATTTTTTAATCAGTTGTTTTTAATGTTGAGTCATATGAGCTATTTATATGCTTTGGTTATTAACCCTTATCAGTCACATCATTTGCAAATGTCTTCTCCTATTTGGTAGTTTGCCTTTTCATTGTGTAGATGGTTCCTTTGGCTGTGCAAAAGTTCTTAAGTTTAATTAGGGCCATTTCTTTATTTTTGCTTTTGTTTCCCTTACAAGAGGAGATAGATAGAAGAAAAATTGCTAAGACTTATGACATCTTTACCTAATGTGACAATTGTGTTTCTTCCTATTCATATGGATTAGTTGCTCTCAAATTTTAGTAAGCCTCAAAATCACCTGGAGAACTTATTAAAACACATACTTCTCTGTCTCTGTGAAAGTTTCTGATTTAACAGGAATGAATTGGGAGCAGGGGATTGTAGTTCTAACAAGTTCCCAGGTGATGCTGATTTGCTGGTGTGGGTAGCACAGATATAGATGAGAAGAGACGTTAGTGGGGCAAATCCTCAGATAGCCGTTATTAAATCAGTTCCAGATGATCTGCTTTAACCTGAATCCTCTGATGTCATGAAATGTCCTCATGATGCCTACCCACCTTGCAGGAGCAGTAACTGCCAGGAATGTCTAAGAGATTTTATTTGAGATTTATTTATACAAATCAATTTATAATATTTGAAATATTTGAAAATATTTTGTAATATTTGAAAATATTTTTAAAATGTAGTCGTAATATAAAGTCTATAATGATAACCAGAAACGTCCTGGACCACTTCTCTCTACTTGAAATTTCTGATACCCAGGGGCAACCACATCAATTTTTTTATCTTTATTCCATCATATGCTTCCGTATTTGTAGATAGCATGTGTATATTACTGTTCTTTGGTTTTTTATTTTGATTTTATCTATTGTTCTATTAGATAAGATGTCTTTTTAACTTTTTCCACCCTTTCCCTCCACTTCCAGTATAGTTATACACCAAATTTAGTTAAACGAATAGTTAGGTAAGAATATTCATACCTACATCAAGTAGTGTGCTATAATTACACTTTCCTTCTTGTACATTGTTTTTTCTTAACCTCTAGCCTTATTAATTGACCCATTTTTCATTTGCTTAGATTTTTATATATGCATCATTAATTCATCCCGACCTCTTTGGAAGAACTGTAACTCTCCTTTTAGTAGGTTTAAAAAATAGGCAAAGAGTAAGTTTGTTTTTTCTATTCCCTTTTTTTTCCCCCACAAAGACAACCTTTCTGGATCTTCTTTCCACCCCCCTTGTACATTCAGGGCTGGATCAGCTCTAGGCTTGCTGCAATTTTGCTATCTCTCTTCAACTTATATATATATATTTTTAAATACTCTTTTTTTTAAATAAATTTATTTACTTATTTATTTATTTTTGGCTGCGTTGGGTCTTCGTTGCTGTGAGCGGGCTTTCTCTAGTTGCAGCGAGTGGGGGCTGCTCTTCGATGAGGTACGCGGGCTTCTCACTGCGGTGGCTTCCCTTGTTGCGGAGCACGGGCTCTAGGTGCGTGGGCTTCAGTAGTTGTGGCACACGGGCTTAGTTGCTCCGCGGCATGTGGGATCTTCCTGGACCAGGGCTCAAACCTCTGTCCCCTGCATTGGCAGGCGGATTCTGAACCACTGCGCCACCAGGGAAGCCCCTCAACTTATATTTTTATGCCTCTGACTCTCTTGTTTTTTTCCCCTTCCTCCCCCTCCCTCTCCTCCTTTCCCTCCTCCTTCTTTTTCTTCTATTTTAGATTTCTTAGTAGGGTTCCTTTGACCATCATTTTCCAATTGCCTGTAAAATACTCTGTCCTGCTATCTCATTTTCACTTTCCAAGAGCTCTTCCTTAGTCCCTAAATACTTATCTTTTTTAAAATTTCTCTTTCTATAGAGAACCTTTTCTTAAAGCTCTTTGAGGAAATTAAATTTCGATTTTGGGGCGGAAGTTTTCTTCTGAGCCTTACATTGCCTCAGTTTCCTTCAAGTTTATTACAGCTTCTGTTTATGTCGGCCGCCGATTTTATGTTAAAAGTTCTCAGATGCCTGGCGATCCTTGGCTGCCTGTTCTTAGTTGTATGTGGAGGGGTGAAAATGCTACTACCATGCTGTGTGTGTTGGAAACACATCCCAGTGTAGTTACTGAGGAGCCCCTACCCGTTCCTTGCTTTTGACTCAGTTCTCCTGTAGGCATTTTTTTTAAAACATCTTTATTGGGCTATAATTGCTTTACAATGGTGTGTTAGTTTCTGCTTTATAACAAAGTGAATCATCTATACATATACATATATCCCCATATCCCCTCCCTCTTGTGTCTCCCTCCCTATTCCCACCGCTCTAGGTGGTCACAAAGCACCGAGCTGATCTCCCTGTGCTATGCGGCTGCTTTCCACTAGCTATCCATTTTACATTTGGTAGTGTATATATGTCCATGCCACTCTCTCACTGCGTCCCAGCTTACCCTTCCCCGTCCCCGTGGCCTCAAGTCCATTCTCTACATCTGCGTCTTTACTCGTGTCCTGCCCCTGTAGGGATTTATCTTCTCTTGTCTACAGGCGTGAGGCAGGCTGGCAGATTTCTGGGAGCTGGTGAGCTGTGGTTAACAACACTTAGTGTATAGACTCACGTGGAACACTGGTTTTCATTACACGGTGGCATCCTCCTTTCAACTGTGTTTAGTAGCATGAAAACATGCTTGTCTCATTCAAACGCCAACCCTCTACAGGGGTGTAGCATGGTGGGCGGGCCTCAGAAATCACCTCGTTGTTGGGAAGGGGGATGGAACCCAGGACCGTCTAACAACCCTATGCAACAATGTCAATCTTATTGTTTTCACCTGTAACCTCGCCCGCAGAAACACTTGATGCCTCCAATTTCACATATTTTAGAAGTTCACTGGCAAAACAAAAACAAAGAACAAAATACACTTCCCTCCCAGTAACTCTCAGCCATTTACAAAAAGATCATGTCAGTTCCCCTGTCTGCTTTCTCGATGCCTCTGGTGCTTCCCTGCCATTTTCATGGGGTTTCTGGAGATAGCAAAGATTAACGCTTGCAGTCAATCGGCTCTTGTATTAACCAGCTGCTACGGATTCTCAGCATTACATAGATCAAAAGAAGGGAAATAGAATGTGCCTGGTCATGTTGGAGGAGGGCGGGGAGAGGTCATGACCTCTGATTAACCCCTAGCTTGGGCCAGGCAACCAGAGGCTCCTCCCCTCGCGTGTCCGGGAACGCACGCCCTGCGCGCCCTGCCTACTCTCCGCGTCGGGAGGTTTTTCAGGAACGCAGCCTTCAGAGAGCAAAGCGGCGTGGGGACCACCTGATTGGATAGTGACCGAGCCCCTTAAGGCCTCTAGGTAAACTTCTGAGACTCACCGGGCGGGCGAGTGCAGAGGGCGGCTTGTTTTGGGGCCGCTGGGGATAAGCCTGCTGTGTAAGTTCTCTTGTTTGTTACACGCGCCCCCGCCCATCTGGAGGGCCTGCCTCTTTCTCGGTGGGTCTCTCCTTGCTGTCCGTGTAGGGGGCTGGCTTGTGCACTAACAATTGGGGAGCCCTCCAAGAAGCGGGCCTTGAGAAGGAGATGCCCACAGGGGAGACCCCGAGTTGTCCGTCGCCCTCTGTGGGAGGAGGGGTGTCTTAAATGTTGGATGCTGTGGACGCCCTGAAGACGCCACCTGGTCCAAGGCGGCTACCTGAACTGCTTGCTGTAGGGCCCAGCTTCCCAGACGGGAGAGAAATGGTCCCCTCAGGGGGCTGACCTCTGCTCCACAGATGCCGACTAGAGGCTGAAAGGAGGGCCGAGCCCCGGGAGGAGTCGCGGAGTCCCCTGCTCTGCTGGTGGCAGGCGAGGGGGAGCGATGCTGAGCTGGGGACTGCAGTCGGCTGTTTGCAAAACGAGGCTGCAGGCCGGCGGATGAAGATCCAGCGCTTGTGACATCCTGGTTGGGACGCCAAGAGGTGGGACCCCGGGAAGTTGATGAGGATGAAGAGGACATTGTGGTGATTGATGGTAGAACAGATGAAAGCACCTTGCCATCCACCCCTCATACAAAGGACAGCAAAAGCACCTCAAGGGCAGCCCCAGCCAGCGGGCAGCCCCCAGCTCAGGAAACGTTCCTGAGGGGAGAATATACCACTGCCGAGATTATTGATGCAGCTTCCGAGTTCCAGCAAAAGGCCAGAGAAAGCATCCGGGAGAGGTTAGTGCGGCTACGGGATGGGGCGGGCAGAGGAAATGAGCATTATCCCCCCCCCCCACACACACACACCTTGCCCTCCAGCAGCACCGGCATGGCGCTGGGGGTTCCAGGTGCTTATAGGTTGGTTTATTCTAGCTGTTGGGAGGCTTGGGACCCTGGAAATCTAGAGAGGAGGTGCAGCGAATTCTTAGGTAGTTGGAAATGAAACAGGCCAACTACCCCCGGTCTTGGAAGGCTGCCCCATTTACTGCAGGAGTGAAAGCCGAGACACTCCTGCCCGCCCCAGCGCTGGGTATGGGACGAGAGGTCCACTCTGAGCTCAGCTGTGAGACATGTTACTTAAGATGCTGGGTAGTCCATCGCCCATTGCTAATCTGGGGGAAACGGGCAAATCCTGCGAATGGGTACAGGCTGTGGGAGAGACCCGAGAGAGACAGAGAGAGCTTGAAAAGCTACAAGGCTATTCCAACAGTGAAAATAACCCAGAAGCAAAGGTGGTTTGACCTCAGTGCTGCCCGGGGCCCACCTGACAAGATAGACCAGCCTGTGGAAACATTTAAAACCTGAGCAGCAGTTCAGACTTGCCCCACCGCCCCTCTCATCCCTGACGGGCCACCTGCTCCAGCAGAGGCCTCAGAGATACAGCCCTATTCGGGGTCCGTGCCTGCCACACCCCCGGTATAGGACGGGGGCCAACATCACCTCCAGGTGAGGGCCATCGGGGGGTGATCAGAGGCCTCACGTTGAGCTCACTAGTCATTGGTCCCCAGAAATAAACAACAGCTGACGGCTCTGGTTGCTACTGGAACTGAATGTGCTCTATTCCAGAACAATTGATGGTTAAAGAGGACAGTTGTGTCAGGAAGGTAGGAAGGTCCCTGTGACAGTGCAAATTGGGCGTTCTCCACCACGAGATTACCAAGTTTTAATCTCTCCGATACCAAAGAGCAAATTGGGTGTTGATCTCCTAGGAGGTCAAACTCTGCAAACCCTTAATGGTGAAATTGGCCTCAGGTTAGGGTAATCACATCAGTGCTGAGGGGAAACAGCTGGGAACCAGTAAGTCTACCACTCCTTGAAGCGCGGTAACTGTCGAACCACATTAACTGCCTGGGAGCCTAAGGAAATAGGAGAAACTAAGAACTGCACAGAGTGGGTATCGTTCTCCCTGCCCGCAGTGCTTTCCACAGCCCCGTAAGGCCAGTAAAAAAAAAAAGCCAGATGGCCCCTGGCAGATGACGCCGCACTAGGAGAAATGAGCAAGGTGGGCCGCATCACTGCCCCCCTCTAAGATGCCTTGGCCATGGCCCTAGGAGTGCACCATGCTGAGCTGGACTTAACAAATGCTTTCTTCAGTCCACCCCTGGCCAGAGTCAAGCGATCAGTTTACCTTCACGTGGGAGGGACAGCAGTGGAACCTTCCAGTGCCGCCCGGAAGCTGCTGCACAGCCCACGCAGGTCATGGTGTTGTTGAATAGGGTACCACTGCTCCCCGCTTACAAAATCAAACTCACAAATGTTCCTAGAAGGGAAAGTTGTCTTTAATCAGAGTGCTGACAATCTGGGGAAGTGGTGAACTCTGTGTCCCCCCAAAACACCTCTGAGAGTCTGCTCGCCATGGAAGTTTTAAAGGGATGGAGGGGAGTAATCTCGGTTAATCACTGAGATGGGGGGTCAGGGTCATCGCCGTCCCCCACTGTGTGCGGGCTCGTGGAATCCTCGTCATCTTCCTCTAGATGTTCTCTTGCGCCCACGGTTTGTTCGCGACATTATGGGAGGAGATGCTAGGGAAGAGATCTAGTCACCTGTTAATTACTGATTCTTCATTTCCACGTCTTTGCCTACACTTGTACGTTCTTTCTGTAGATCAAAGTATCGTGTGATCAAAAGACTTGAAAAGGGCGCCTGGGCTGGAGATGAGTAGAGCATGGGGTGCCTGGTGAAAAGTTAGTCACAATACAGCTCTGCTGAAGTGACAAGAAAAGGGGCTTCCTGCTGAGGGCGGTTTCCTACAAAGAGCTGCTTACAGTGGGCCGGTAGCCCGAGACCTGTCCCTGTGTCCTTCCCACATCAGCAAAATGGGCCCGACACACTGATGATACAGTGTTAACACGTGAAGACTAGCCTCTGCTTCAGCGCACTGCAGACTTTGCCAGAACACCTGTGAGGGAGGGGCTGGGCAGTGAACCCGCAGACAATTCAAGGCACTGCGGTGACGGTTTGGGAATTGCTTGTTCGGGTAAGACATGCATTGTCTTAGCAGCTGTGTTTGAGAAAGTGCAACCTATCTGACCCCTGGAAGAGATGCCAGCCTTTGTAGGGGCTTGGGGAGGGCTTTTATTCCCCACCTGGCATAGTGTATGCATCCGTTTTACTACCTGGTAAAGAAAAGGCCTGTGTGGGACTGTGGATCAGGGCAGCAAGCGGCCGTTGAGAAGCCAAAATACCAGGGATGCAGATTAAAGCTCCGCGCATCTCCTGAGCGGAGCTGCCATTTGAGTTTGGTGGATCTGTGACTCCCGGAAGTATGGGTAGGACCCTGTGGCAGGAACAACAGGAGAAGAGAGTTCCCCTAGGATTTTGCTCCCAGTTCTGGAAGGGGGCAGAAGCCAAGCAGCCCTCCAGAGAGCAAAAGATCCTGGCAGTCTACCTCACACTTCTCCAGGTGGAGCATCCCAGGAGGAAACGGCATGTTGTAGTAGCTTCCCTGCCCATCAAGGGGTGCGTTGAGAAGACGTTCCATGGATCCCCGCAAACTCCCAGGGTGACGAAGTGGCAGCCTGTCTGCAGCAGAGAAGCCCCGGTCTGCCTGTCCACTGTCTCTAGAAATGCGGGTGCTCCTAGGTCCCGTAGAGCCTGTAGATCCTCCCAATGCCCCCTCCCCTATTTTTGTGGCGGTCCCTGCAGCCTGTAGAGAGGAAGTGGGGACATTTCCGCTGGAGCCTGGCATACAGATGGGTCTAGTCGGAGCAACCCAACCACAGGGGTTTCAGTTGCTCTTCAGCCCAACAATGACACCATCTAGGTGGAAACTGGAAGGGACTGCAGCAGCCGGTGGGCTAGACTCAGACCTGCTGAGCTGGGCATCACCCCTGAGCCCTGGCCGTTAACCCTTGGCCCCAACAGCTGGGCTGTTCTCTAGGGCTTGACCTGATGGTGTGGACAAGGGGAAGCCTAGGGGTGGGTGATCATGAATAAGCCCTTGGGGGCTCAGGACGTGCGGAGGGACTTTTATGTTCACCAGCAAGAACCTGAGGCCGTCGGCACTGTCTTCCACATCCTGGTCTGTGAGGGACTGACCCACTAGGCCATCAGGAGGCGATGGTCCAGCTCAGTATGAGCCCTAAAAACTGCCTTCAGGAGATGCATCAGATGGGCTGCACAGAAAGAGGGGCCACTCGGTGCCTATACGTGTCCCCATCCACCCCTTCCTGGGCAGTCCCCAAGGATGCCGAGTTGCCCTTGAAATACAGTGACTGCTTCATGCAGTAGCAGCGTGTCCTGTGTGTTCTAAACAACCCCAAGGCGGCTGCCAAAGGAGTCTGGGGCCATCCAGCGGAGGAGTTCCCGACAGTTGAGGGATTGGCAAGTTGATCGTATCGGTCCCCTCCGTCCAAGCGAGCATTTTAAACATGCCTCAGCTTGTGAGGACACTGTGTCTGGCTTAACCCGAACTTTCCCTTTTTCCACTCAAACCAGGCAATTGTTTTTCACCCATTAGGCAATTAGAGAAACTGAATGCCCTGTATGGACGCCATCGTCGGAGAGCGATCAGGGGTCACGTTCAAAGGTCATGATGTGCAAGACTGGGTAAAATAACATGGTATCGGATGGAGGTTCCTTCTCTCCTGTAACCCACAAGCAGCAGGATTGATAGAAGGGAGAAAATGGAATGTTAAAGCAGCAGGTTAAATTACTAACAAGTAAAACAGCGTAGCCGGGGGGACTAAGTTACCACTTCGGCTTTGCTACATGTGAGCAACCAATCAGTGGGGCCTGTTGCCCCATATTCCAGACTGGGGACCCCTGCCGAAGCACCCAGCACTGTAAAGGTACAGAAATGGTGGAAACACTGGGGGTCAGCATGCTGTGGGCCGAGAACACCAAGCCCCCTCACACCTGGGACAGGTGCGGCTCCTGGGATTTGCGATGGGATATCCCCCAGGGATGGGTGGGTTACCTCACACCCCTGGGTGAGGGGGAACCACTCAGTCTCCACTGGGACCCCATTGTCCTGCTGCCAGATGGGACCGTGGAAACGCACCACACCTGGGATGGAAGGTGCACCCTTGAGTGAGGGGAGAAGTTGGGGCCCTGGTCTGGCATCTGGCCCCCAGTCTATCTCCTCACGGCTAATAGTGCCCATCCCCTGGCCAGTGTGTGTGGTAAATGCACAACCAGGTCACGTTCCTGGAGAGCCAGAGGGCACGCTCTGTTTCCCAATGGAACCGCCCTTCGGCTGCAGGACATCATAGCTCACGCAGAAGCCCCGACTGCATTCACCTAGCAAGCTTTGAACGAAGCCAACAAGGCTGTCTTTACTGAATGCTGAAGTGCCTCTAATGAGGAGGGCTGTCCTCCCAGACAGGATGGCCTTGGACATTGTCCCTGCCTCACAAGGAAGGATCGTCCAGACAGTGCTGTGTGTTCACACCCGATGAGTCTGCTGATGTGTCATCTTTAACCAGTCACAGGAGGACACGAATGAAAGTCCTGCGTGATCAGACCCCAGCCTAGAGGACTCCATAAACCAGTGGTTCGAATCCCAGGGCTCTTGGTGGAAACAAATTGTTATGGTTTTGAGAATCATCTTGAACTGTGTCTTCTCTTGCCTGTACCTGTATTGCTGCAGAGGTCTCTGCCTGCAACGCAGTCAGATGGCCGCCTGGAGCCACCTCCAGGCTCAAAAGACCCCTTGCAGACCCGCTCAGGGCACACTGCAAAAGTGAGGTCACGTGAGATTGTAAGAGCCTGTCTCAAGGGGTGGGGTGTTGGAGGAGGTCACCAGGAGGTCATGGCAGCTGGTCCACCTGCCAGGTGGACCTGAGTGATGGGAGGCGCCTCACCCTTCCCCTGTCCTTGGAAGGGACATCTGCCACCCATTCCCAAGGTGGGAACCAGTTTCAAGGATGCAGACTTGAGAGAGTAAAGTGATGTTGAGACTGTCTGGGCTGAATAGTGACTTAACAGGGTCCCTGTTAAGGTCTCTTTATAAACTTTTAAGATTCAGGCATATGGGTGCAGAGATCAAGTTGCCTTGCAGGACAAGCCTCATGTGTAAGTTCCCTGCATATTAAACCCACCCCCTGCCCATCCGGAGGGTCTGCCTCTCTCCCTCTCTCCTTGCCCTCCATGTTTCGGGGTGGAGTAGGGGGCTGGCTTGTGAACCAACAGGTGATCAGAGAGAGCTTTGCATATTCAGAGTTTACACAAGAACATCTCCAGGTTTCATGGCAAAGTTTATTTTGAAATGATCTATTTTGATCTGAAGTGATGTTTATTATAAATTGGTGTTATCTAAATCTGTAAGATTTCTATGATTGCTCAGCACTGATCACTGGAAATCCATGGCTGAGACAAAACATGGGTTTTGTATTTTAAAGTTATTTGGTTATTTAAAACTTCCCATTCACAGCTGAGTTTGGGAAAATTTCTAATTAGAAAAGCAATATTGATCAGAAAAAAATGCATGAGGTTTTTTAGTATTGCTATTATAACCCCCAAATTGTTTTATTCCATTTTCTTCTATTTTTATATTTTCTGTTAACTTTTCCATCTTTTCTTTCTTGTCATCCTCCTTTAAAATTTTTTCCTTTTTATTCTTAATATTTTGTATAAACTCACCATCATCCTTTGTTTATTCCTCTGTCGTTTTCCTGAACTCACCACTATTATGAACAATTTTTTTAAAAAAATATACAGATAATAGTCACCTGATCTGGAAAATCTTTCTTCTGATTTAACTACCTTTTTAAATATTAAGTCCATTTTTATTCTTTCAAAACAAGTGGATCCTTTATAAGCTATAAAGATGGATCAAAGGTAGATAATTTTTTCATAAGCACAGTAGTTGTACTGTTTTAAAATAAGAAGTAAGACCTTTTATTTGCCTTGGAAAGGCTCTTAGGGTAAAATTTCCTCACTGAAATTATTCATCTTTTGTTTTAAATTGAAACTTTCAAAAGTGTTCTCTTTATTCTGTTGATGTTTTATTTATTTCCAAAGATGAACCAAATAAAAGGAAATGTGATGTGTGGTATGTGAATATGAAAACATTTATTTTACATTATTTTGACTGTTAAGATTGTGAAAATACATTTCATTCAAAACATTTTTTGTTTATGACCAAAATAAACACCATAAAGAGAGAAGTAGCTTCAGCCATGCACACAGAAATCATTTTCAAGGTGACATTAGAATATATTGAATTTTACTAAAGCATAAAACCTATTGTGACTACAGTTGTTGACTTTGTGATAATTTCAACTATAAGCATAACCACACACCATCATTTGACAGAAATCTAGGTGGTAGGCAGTATTTAATACTTGTGAGGACCACAATGTTGGTCTTAATAGAACTGGCCCAAGTCCTGACTTGGCCCCTGTGGTTTCATTCAAGTTATTTTACTTCTCTGGGCCTTCGATTAATTAGCAGAAAAATGAAGGTTTACAACTGAAGACTATGTAAAGACTGAAGGATCTTCTATACACAGAGTATCCAGCTTAGTACCTGGGACACAGTGAGCATTCAATAAATGCTTGCTAATGTTGTCACCAGGCCATTCAAATATACTTGATCAAAACAAGTAAAATTGTACAAATCACAAACAAAAGTATTGCCATGATACAAAATCAGTACTACTACTATTTACACGTGGGGCAAGTGAAAACAGCCAGGCACTTCTGCTTGGACGAGGTGGTACACGAAATTATTAACGTCTCTGGGTGAAATCAAATTGGAAATGGTAGGTGCTGTGTGAGACACATGCTCTTATTTTTAAAACGGAGAAAGGTTTTAAAATGTGTGTTCATCTGGTCACCAGCACCAGCTTCCTTTTCAGTAGACTGAGGAAGACCACTTATTCGAGTGTTCTTTGATCGCCTGTGATGTGCGTGGCTGTGTTTACCTGCCGTGCGAAAGGAAGTGCCTCGTTTTTATGCTCTGAACACTTTCCTTTTCCACAGACGTTTCCACTGGGCCTGGGAGACGGGCAACTCTATGCATGGACAGATGGTTTAAGAAGGAAGGACTGGCATGACTATGGGAGCATTCAGAAAGAGGCTATGCGCTCAGGTATGGAGTTCAGTGTACCCCAAAGTGCTACTTTGCTTTGTCACTTACAGGATCTCTCATTGGTGTTTCTTCTGCACCCAGTAAGGTAGGTTTCATGGGGACATTGGAGGTCAACTCTGGGCAGAACCAAAACAATTTCAAATTTCAGAGGGAGAAAAAAATAATGAATACCGTTTATAATATGAGCTGAACAGAGGTCATTTGAGTTTTAGAAATCTGCCGTGCTTTATACTTCCAGAGTGTCTTTCAGTCATTTCTGGGGGTATCTTGGATTTATTCATGAGACTTGACTCGGAACACATGTTATCTTGAGCTAGATTCGCTCCTTAGGGCTGTGGTGTATCTAACTGGCTGGGCCAAGGATGGAAGGAGGACCGCAGTTCTAGACACTTGGCAGGTGGATCAGAAGAGCCAGGGACCTGAAGTAGGCCATACCTGGGCAAACGAACAGGCAGTTCAGTGGGATCCTCCAGTAGGTCTGCTATGCATAGCAGATTCTAGTCTTAGGCTAGGGACAGAGGAAACATTTTACTTCTTGGAAAAGTAACAGGAAAAATTATGTCCTCCTAGGAGGACTTAGGTTGTTGGAAACAGGGATTCAGAAGGGTATAGATGTAATAACCGAGTGAAGATAATAACCTTCACTGATGATAGGAAGTCCATATTCTATTATTCAACCAAAGGAGCTCTGTTGGGTTTTTTGTTTGTTTTTTTGTTTTGTTTTGGTTTTTGGTTTTTTTTTTGTCATGGTGAGGATATCACAGAAATTGAGAAGCTATGGTTTGGTAAAGACATCTTAGCAACACGGAAATGGTGCATCCCAGGTCAAATCAGCAGCAGAATCACGAGTAGCCGCAGGCTGAGGTTCTCCTGGCCAGCCTTCCTCCTGACTTCTCTCCCCAGGAAGACAGGAGTGAGATATTCAGATAGTTATGACAGTGTTCAGGGCTTTGGTTGTTCTCAGCTCTGGATCAGGTGTGCTTGACTTAATTAGAGTCTTCCATTTTCTTCTTTCCTTCCTTTCCTCCAAATAAGACTGTCCCCTACCCCCCTGCTTGTCGTAAGAATGTTCCGTGTCCCTCAGAGCATCAACCTCTTCCATATGACATCGTCCCCCCAACCTTGGCATGACTCCGTGAACAGCGACAAAGGCAAGCTCCTTACCAGAACCCTTACGTTTCCAGTCCTCTGATCTTCTTTCTCTGTTTGCTTGATCAGCCCTGTATTCAGCCAACCATCTGTTTCTTTTTTTAACCACAAGATGCTGAAAGTCTGGGGAGATGTTCTCATAATCTAACCACAAGTTAGTAATAATAATACAAATAGTAGTAATTGAATAGATGTTTTGTACTAGGGGCTTTGCATATGTTTTTTATTTAAATTTCACAATAACTTTGATAGATAGGTATTATAATCCCCAATTTGTAGAAAGAAAAAAGGAAAGAAAAAGAAATGAGTTCTTAAGAATTCATGAAATACTATCTAAGGTCAAACAGCCAATAATTTGTAGAGAGAGATTAAAAGGTTGTCTTATGCTCCATTACACCCCACTATCAGACATCAAATGATAATATTTGGGCAAAATGAAGTAATGGCAAGAGAACATACGGGAGAGAGACACACCTGGGTTCATATCCTAGCTTTTCTGTGTAAGTGGCAAGTCAGTTTGTCTGTCTGATGTTCTACTTTGCAGAATTGCTATAAGAATTAAAGATACTATAAAGTAATTGGCCAATTATTTGCACATATTATGAACTCCACCAGTGATAACTGTAATTATTTTTCCATCTAAGTTACTTTCACTTGATTTGATGTGCCTATCCTTTGCTTGTGCCAGTGAGTTTTGGACACAAAATCCAACACTTCACATTTATTTCTGCTACGTACTACCCTTTCTGCCTCCTGGAAAAATGTACCTTTAATTTTCTCATCAGAGCTCAGGGCAAGGGAAATTGACCTACAAAGAAAATTGGTGATGAAACAAGTTTCGTGAAGAACAAATTTTGTGTGCAATTAAAATACTTTTAAATGCTAGTATGTATGATTCACTGGAAGATACATGAAAAGTGCAATAGACTATACTTTATCATTTTAAAAAAATACCGTAGAATATAACCTAAATAAAATATGCACACACAAACACACATGCAGTTATAAAGTCAAAATAAGAGAAACATCTCTGTTCCCAATAAGCAGGCCAAGAAAAAGGGTCATTGGTACTATTCTGTCTCCTCCAAGTCTTGAAATTTGTGTTCACTCTTACTTTTCTCTGTAATTTCTTATGTCTAAACAAATATTGTTGCATTTTGCCTATGTTTGGACTTTATCTAAACATTGAATCATATAGTATGGCTTCTTTCATTCAAAATTATTTTTGAGATCCATTCTTGTGTGTGCACTTCTAGTTGATTGGTTGTAACTGTTGTTTAATTTTCTTTATTTTTTATATAAACTTTTCAAATCTTTAAACTCCTAGGTTTTTTAAAACATGTATTATGACAGTGGTCTCATTGTACCATTCTATCCCCTCCCTTCACCCGAACTAAATATAAAATCATTTTTACCAGTAAAGCACATAACTTTTAATGAAATGGGTGAACTCCAAAATGGAAATTATAAGACTTCAAAAGATTATTTTTTTTTCCCCACCACCATCCTCCCCCCACCCCCCCGCTTTCCCCCTTGGTGTCCATACATTTGTTCTCTACATCTGTGTCTCTATTTCTGCCTTGCAAACCAGTTCATCTGTACCATTTTTCTAGGTTCCACATAATATGCGTTAACGTACAATATTTGTTTTTCTCTTTCTGACTTACTTCCCTCTGTATGACAGTCACTAGGTCCATGAACGTCTCTACAAATAACCCAATTTCGTTGCTTTTTATGGCTGAGTAATACTCCATTGTATATATGTACCACATCTTCTTTATCCATTCGTCTGTCCATGGGCATTTAGGTTGCTTCCGTGACCTGGCTATTGTAAATAGTGCTGCAATGAACACGGGGGTGCATGTGTCTTTTTGAATTATGGTTTTCTCTGGGTGTATGTCCTGTTGTTTAATTTTCCACAATGGTTTCCACTTTGTAAACATTCTGAGAGTTCCCAGGTTTGGGTTATGTATGACGCTGCTCTAAGTGTTTTTGCGCATGGTTCTGGGATAGAGACAATATTTTCTTAGGGTCCATATTTAATAGTAGAATTTGCACGTCTGAGGAATGCATGTTTCAGTTATATTATGTGGTACGTGACAAACTGTTTTTCAAAGTTGATATGCTGATTTCACTCCAATCAGTAATGGATGGAATTCCCATTGCTCTGCATCCTGTCAACACTTAATATTACTGTCTGATTTTTCATTTTTCTCAATTTTGTAGTATGAAATAATTACTCATTGTCACATAAATTTGCATATTACTAATTTTAATGTAGTTGATCTCTTATTTATGCTTGTGGGCCATTTGTGCCTTCTCTTAGGTAAAAGTCCTATTCATTTCTATTTCCAGTTTTTTGATTTCTTTTTCTTATCCACAGAGTGCTCTTAATTTTTTTGAATAGTATCCTTCATCAGTTGTACATGGTGAAAATATCTTATCCCACATTTTGTATATTTTTTTTAAAAACTCTGTATATTGCCTAATGAGTAGAAGTTCTTTTGTTTTAGTCAAATTTACAAATAATTTTTAAAGGATAGGCTTAATTGCTGTTCTACATTGTCTTTTTAAGCTTGAGAATTTTACCTTTTACATTTAGGTCTTAAATGCAGCTCATCTTGATTTTTATATCATGTGAGGTAGGGGCCCAATATTTCTTTGGGTTTTACCTAGTTAGATATCCAATCAACAGCACCATTTATTAGAAAATGTATCTTTTCCCACATCGATCAGCAGTGTTGACTCTATTATAAAAAGTTTCCGTATTTGTGTGTTCTCATTCTGGTTTCTCAGTTCTGTTCCGTGAGTGAAAAACTTTGAGCTAATGAAATAATATCTTATGTATTATATCTTTATAACAATTGTGGATATCTGGTAAAGTTCATTCTGCTTTCTTTGCTTTTCTTCTTGGGAATGTTTTGCCAATCTTTTTTTTTTTTTTTTTTTTTTTTTTTGGCGGTACGCGAGCCTCTCACTGTTGTGGCCTCTCCTGTTGCGGAGCTCAGGCTCAGCGGCCATGGCTCACGGGCCCAGCCGCATGTGGGATCTTCCCTGACTGGGGCACGAACCCGTGTCCCCTGAATCGGCAGGCAGACTCTCAATCACTGTGCCACCAGGGAAACCCCGCCAATCTTAACATTAGGATTTTCTTTAAACTTTTAGATTCAACTTGTCAGACTTCATGCACAATATGCACATACACCCAGAATATTGGAATTTTAGAATTGTATTAAGTCTGTTGATAAATTAGGGAATAATTTACATTTTTTCCAATATTAAATTATTCATTCCATGGTATATCATTATATTTCTTGGTGCTTATTTGTTGTCTTTAGGGGTGTGTTTGTAATTTGATTCTCAGACATCTTCAGTGTTATTCCTAGAAAACTAACATTATATGGGTATTGAGCATGTTGTTGATCTTATTGAAGTTCTGAACTATTTGTAGCTGGTATAGAGAAAGGTTAATCATTTTTAAATATAGACCCAAATTTAGAAAACATTCTAAACTCTTTTATGAATTATAATCATTTACCCATAAGTTATTTTGGATTGTTAGTGTAGATACTCACAATATCTATAAGTAGTGACAGTGTTTAAAATTTTTTCCATCCTAGACCTTATAATTTTAGTTATTTTTACTCTGTTTCTGCACTGGCTAGGAACTCGAGTATCATGTTGTCCAGTGGGTATTGGTGGCTGCTTTTGGTTTGTTAAGCTTCTGACAATAGCAAATTAGATATTTGTGTTAGCATTTAATCTACCTAATGAAAATGTACTGTACACTGTTCACTAGGCCTTCTGGATATGACTTTCTGAGAGTTTTACTTTTTTTACACCTAAATGAATGTTGATTTTAATCAAAATTTTTTTTGTTTGCATGTATTGAAATAAGATCTATTTTCTTCTGAGTATGTTGTAGCTATTGATTTCTAATAGAAATCAAACTTTGAAATTACGGGCTAAATCTGACTTTTTATTACTGGATTTAGTTTGCTACTATTTTAGCAATTTCACATCTTTACTCATGAGTGAATATTGGCCATGAATTTTTCTTTCTCATAGAATCCTTGTCAAGTTTTGGTAACAATGTAATGATGGTTTCATCAAATGACTCGACTAATACCTCTCATCTTTCTACACTTTGTAATTGCTTGTGGTATATTAGAATTATTTATTTACTAAGACTTCATGATCCTCTTGTGGGTGAAGATTATCTGGACTGGACTTCTCTTGGAGCAAAGATTTTTCATTCCTGGGTTAAAATGTTCCTATTTATTAACACATTTATTCATAACATCCTCTTATTAAAGTGTTATAATGTCTGTCATGCTTAAATTTATGTTGCTTTTTCTTTCAAATATCATTTGTCATTTTTCCTTAACTTATTACACTAGGAAATTGTCAATTTTATTAATTATGTCAAAAACCAATTTTTGACATAGTTCATCTTATCTATTGTGTTTTTCTCATTGATTTACATTCATATTTATTACTTCTTTTCTTTGACTTTTACTATATTTTTCTAAATTAGAAAATTAGATTCATACTTCCTTAATTTCAGCCTTCTTCTGTTGTAGAATAAGCTTCTAGGACTCTAAATTTCTTTCCAAGCACTGCTTTAAGTACGTCACACTGGTCTGTGGTTTGATGTTTTATATTTGTTTGTTATGTTTTAATTATATCATTTTGGTTATGTTTTCAAATGTCTGTCCTACTAAATAAACACTGAAAATATCTTAAAAATATGAAAATCCAGAAACTACTTCCTGATGAGATCTCAATAATCTTTATAAAAGTGTATTAGCATACTATACCAGATGCATTTTATCAAATGTCTTTGTTAGTGTTTTTATTGATGTTGTTAGTTTACGTTTTGTTTTGACAGTTACATCTTTGTGGCATATTTGATAATTTTTGAAATATCAGGTATTTTAAGTAATCATTTTTATATAAGCAGGTGGAATATGGGGGAAAGGAGGTAGTTGAGTTATGAGGAAATGGTGAAGATGCTTCCACCTTTGAGAAAAATGGAGAGTTGTTTTTTTCTTTTCTTAATTAATTTTTATTGGAGTTTAGTTGCTTTACAATGTTGGGTTACTTTCTTGCTTTACAGCAAAGTGAATCTGTCATACATATACATATATCCCCTCTTTTTTAGATTTCCTTCCCATTTAGGTCACCACAGAGCATTGAGTAGAGTTCCCTGTGCTCTACAGTAGGTTCTCATTAGTTATCTGTTTTATACATAGTAGTGTATATATGTCAGTCCCAATCTCCCAATTCATCCACTCCCCTTCCCCCTTGGTAACCATAAGTTTGTCCTCTACATCTGTGACTTTATTTCTGCTTTGAAAATAAATTCATCTCATTTGAACTTTGCAAATAAGTTCACCTGTACCATTTTTCTAGATTCCACATATAAGTGATATTGTACGATATTTGTTTTTCTCTTTCTGACTTACTTCACTCTGTATGACAATCTCTGGGTTCATCCACATCTCTGCAAATGGCACTACTTTGTTCCTTTTTATGGCTGAGTAATATTCCATTGTATATATGTACCACATCTTCTTTATCCATTCCTCTGTTTATGGACATTTAGGTTGCTTCCATGTCCTGGCTATTGTAAATAGTGCTGCAGTGAACATTGGGATGCATGCATCCTTTTGAATTATGGTTTTCTCTGGATATATGCCTAGGAGTGGGATTGCTGGGTCTTATGGTAGTTCTGTTTTTAGTTTTTTAAGGAACATCCATACTGTTCTCCATAGTGGCTGTACCAATTTACATTCCCACCAACAGTGTAGGAGGGTTTCCTTTTCTCCACACCCTCTTCAGCATTTATTGTTTGAAAACTTTTTGATGATGACTGTTCTCACAGGTGTGAGGTGGTAACTCATTGTACTTTTTGATTTACATTTCTCTAATAATTAGTGATGTTGAGCATCTTTTCATGTATTTGTTGGCCATCTGTATGTCTTTTTGGAGAAATGTCTATTTAGGTCTTCTGCCCAGTTTTTGATTGGGTGGTTTGGTTTTTTTGATATTGAGCTGCATGAGCTGTTTATATATTTTGGAGATTAATCCCTTATCATTTGCTTCATTTGCAAATGTTTCCTCCCATTCTGAGGGTTGTCTTTTGTTTATGGTTTCCTTTGCTGTGCAAAAGCTTTGAAGTTTCATTAGGTCGCATTTGTTTATTTTTGTTTTTATTTTCATTACTCTAGGTGGTGGGTCAAAAATATCTTGCTGTGATTTATGGCAAAGAGTGTTCTGCCTGTATTTTCCTCGAAGAGTTTTATAGTATCCAGTGTTATATTTAGGTCTTTAATCCATTTTGAGTTTATTTTTGTGTATGGTGTTAAGGAGTGTTCTAATTTCATTCTTTAACATGTAGCTGTCCAGTTTTCCCAGCACCACTTATTGAAGAGACTGTCTTTTCTCCATTGTATATTCTCGCCTCCTTTGTCATAGATTAGGTGGCCATAGGTGTGTGGGTTTATCTCTGGGCTTTCTCTCCTGTTCCATTGATCTATATTTCTGTTTTTGTGCCAGTACCGTACTGTCTTGATTACTGTAGCTTTGTGGTATAGTCTGAAGTCAGGGAGCCTGATTCCTCCAGCTCTGTTCTTCTTTCTCAAGATTGCTTTCTCTATTCGGGGTCTTTTGTGTTTCCATACAAAGTGTACAATTTTCTGCTCTAATTCTGTGAAAAATGCCCTTGGTAATTTGACAGGGATTGCATTGAACCTGTAGACTGCTTTAGGTTGAGAAAATGGAGAGTTCGTGCATGAAAAAATATACATAAAAGGAGCAGTTGAAGGATAGATTCCCAGACCTTAGGTGTAACTTAGAGTTCTTTTCTGGTACCTCTGTGCCCTTAGAGTTATAGTAAATTATAAGGATTTAAAAAAATTTGTTACAAGAATTCTAACTAATGTTTTTAAAAAAGCAGAGTTTCTATTATTTCATAATCTTTGGGGAGTAGCATTAACCAAACCAATTTACCCATAGATGAATAATATCCAACATTCCATTTCAGGTTCAGGAAGGCTTCCCAGAAAAGGTAAACAAATTTTCAAGATAAAGTCATATCCTGATATGAGATACAGTTGTGCTTTCATCCAAGTAATTTTCTGAATGCTCTTTCTCATTATTTCCTATGAACCCAGTCATATTTTAGGCATTTTTTCTAATCATATATCTTATATATGATCCCATTATATTTCATTTAGTTAGTTTCACATCATTTGAGAATTTATTGACATTAGATTTTGTCTCTTAACGGTTTAGCTCTCCTTTTGAGTTTTATTGTATCACAAAATTGATAAGCATGCTTGTTGAACAGTCATTCAAATTATTTATAAAAGTTGAATGGAAAGAACTGAAATACAGATTCTTTTGACATAATATGATAAAAGATAGTGTGTAAATTGATATTGACCCATTATCCAGTAAGCATTGGTATAATCATTATAGCAACTAAAGAGATATCCAGCTGACATCGCTCCATATACAAATTGTTTTAAATACCGTATATTTCTGAAATAAAGATAAACCCTGCCTATGGCATTTCCCTGAACTATGAACCTAATAACTTCTGCTGGATGTTGACAAGAAAATGCAATTAGTATAGGTAGCTGTTTCTTAATTAATATGTGATGTTCCTGAATCCTCATGACATAGTTTTGAAGTCATCCATCCAGAGTGATGCAGGGGTGTGTGTGCATGGGCACACTTGCACATGTGATTTGTGAAATCGTTAGTAAGACCCCTGATTTGTATTTGTAGAGAGCGCCTATTTATAGTTTTGAAATTTTAAGATTTTTCTTGTCCAGTCTTCTTTTTATTCTAACTCAGAGTTTCACTGTGTTTATCACTGTTTTTTTGGATTTCAGTATGTGTGAACTCAACATGAAAAAAGCTGTTTTCAACCTTTGTATTCTCTCTCTTTCTTTGAAATAGTTTATATCCTCATATAATCACAATCAATTCCTGCATCCCACTATGTGCCTCAGGAATCCTGTGAAATTATATTTAACTTCTCACTGTTTCCAATTGCTTAGTTGTACTTACAGGTTCGACTAGTCAAGGCTTTTACTATCTTGTCATTTTAATAATTTGTTCATTCACTTATTTGACAAATACTTCTAAATGTCACTGTATTTCAAATACTGCTTCAACGTCTGGAAGAAAAAGATGGAGAAAAATGAATTCCAGTGGCTGTTGTATAGGGAGAGCATAGTTGCAGGGGCTTTCACTCCCGCCATGACACCATGGTTGTCACAGTGCCATGACATGACCTGGTTATTGACACCATGGCTATTCGAATCCTGACCATTAATCTCTCTTGCCTAAACTATTTCAGTGGCCTCTTCACTGATCTCCCTGCCCCACTGTCAGCTCTTCAAGTTACAGCCAGAGCAATCTTCTAAAAATATATATCAGATCATTTCACTCCTCTGCTGCAAAGCATACAAGGCCCAGTCATCGTATCCAAAATGTACTCCAAGTCCCTTCCATGAGTATGAGATACGGCATGGTCCACCCCTGACCCAGGGCTCTGTCCTTCTCTCCTGCTGGTCGATGCGCAGTCTCTCCACTGGCCGTGTTGTCCTGTTTGTTTTCCCTCAAGGATGATAAATACCTTCCAGGACTTTTCACTTGCTGTTCCTGCTGCCTGGACCAAACACTTGTGTGTATCTTCACGGCCCACCCCCCCCCTTCCTTAAGGTCATGAGACAATATATCACCTGCTTTGATATGACTGCCAATCACCATGTTATCATAGAGCGAAAGAGTCCTTTTCATTCTCTCTCCATCACTTGGCCCTACCTAATATTTATAGCACTCATCCTTCTATCTATATTTGTACACATATGCATTTATTTAATGAGTTAAAAAGTTGCTGTTCCCTGAGTTAGAATCACTTACCCAAGGGCTCTAAGTCACATTAGCTTGAATCATTTGAATTAGGCTTTTTAAATAATGACTCTCCGGTATTAGGAAAATACTGTGAGCATGGCTATTTTTGTCTCCTGGAGATTGCATCCCAGGCCCCCTTAAACCTCAAAATCTGAGTTCCTAAGGGGTCATACTAATCAGTCTGAATGTCCATCACAAAACATCTGATCTGAAAGGTCTGAACTAAAACACTATTTGAGAGGTAAGAAAGTGCCATGCTTTAAAATGATTCACATTAGGCTTTCCTCGGTCCCTTCAAACAAGAGCTCCCTTTATTGCTGATCAGGGAGCCATATTGCTCTTAAACGTCTTTATTCGACATAATTGAACAAGATTGCCCACAAAACAGAATGGGAAACAAATGTGCTCCATCTGGGAGAGCCTGTAACTACTTTGCTTTCAGAAAGTACAAAATGGTAGTTTTGCTGTGACTACCCGTGGCTCCTGGCCGTCTTTTATTGATGCCTCATGTCTTCCTTTTTTTTCCCCTGTGCCATACAGTAGGTCCTTAGTAGTTATCTATTTTATACATAGTAGTGTGTATATGTCAGTGCCAATCTCCCAATTTATCCCTCCCCCACCCTTTCCTCTTTGGTAACCATAAGTTTGTTCTCTACATCTTTGACTCCATTTCTGTTTTGTAAATAAGTTCCTTTGTACCATTTTTTTAGAGTCCACATATAAGCGATATCATTCACGTCTCTTAAAAAGAGTATCTGACATCTTTTTTGTTACTACAAACAATGAACATTAATGAATTAATGAACAATGAAACATTACTGAATAATGTTTATTGTTAATAATTTAGTATAATTGATACATCTATGATGTGTTATCAGTAAATTTCATAATGAGATTTGCTGGAAGGTGGTCAACTTTGGGAATATTGCCCAAATCACATTCATTATTATTCATTAGATTCAAATGAACTTTTAATGCAATATTTCCTTTGACACTCATTGTATAGTAATGAAAACGTAAACTGGAACTGAAAAGATGGAGAGCATTCTGTGGAGATGTATCATTTACGTGGTTAATAACAGAACAGAATTTAGCTGAAACTGAAGTGAGTGACAGGTACCTAGGGAAAAATACCTTCAATATCACAATATGAAAATAGCAGTGTAGAAATATCTCAGATTTGTTAAACTGCGCTCAGTTTGTGTTAAAAAAAAAAGACAAAATTAACTTTTAAAAATAATTCACTCTAACCATATGTTGCAGAAGTTGAAATATCAACTTCCCATGGGCAAGTGTGCGTGGGATTAATTAGCCATTTTTTCCTCATTAGTAGAATGTGGTTTAATGGTCATGCTTATTACAGAGTTATTTTAAGTGTTAATTAAGTTATTTAAGTAAACTGAGCTGTAGTGTATACTCAATATATGGATATCTGTAGGCATGCGGACCTTGTTTTATTGTACCTGGCAAATATTATGCTTTTTGGAAACTGAACATTTGTGGCAACCCTGCTTTGAGCAAGTCTATTGGCACCATTTGTCCAACACATTTGCTCATTTCCCGTCCCTATGTCACATTTGGTAATTCCCACAATATTTTAAACACTTTTATTATTATTGTGTTTGTCATGGTGACCTATGATCAGTGATCTCTGATGTTCCTGTTATATTTGTTTGTGGGGCACCGTGGACCACTGCACCCATACAAGATAGGGAACTGCATCAGTAAATGTTGTGTGTTCTCACTGCTCCATGGCCACCCATTCCCATCCTTCTCCCTCCCTCGGGCCTCCCTATTCCCTGAGACACAACAGTACTGAAATTAGGACAGTTAGTAACCCCAGAATGGCCTCTAAGTGTTCAAGTGAAAGGAAGAGGCCCATGTCTCTTTAAGTCAAAAGCTAGAAATGATGAAGCTTAGGGAGGAAAGCATGTCAAAATCCAAGACAGGCTGAAAGCTAAGCCTCTGTGCCAAAGAGTCAGCCAAGCTGTGAATGCAAAGGAGAAGTTCCTGACGGAAATGAAAAGCGCTGCTCCAGTGAACACATGAATGATAAGAAAACGAAACAGCCGTACTGCTCATATGGAGAAAGCCTTACTGATCTAGGGAGATGATCAAACCAGCCACAACATTCCCTTGAGTCAAAGCCTAATGGAGAGCAAGGCCCTAACTCTCTTCAATTCTGTGAATGCTGAGAGAGGCGAGGAAGCTGCAGAAGAAAAGTTTGAAGCAATAGAGGTTGGTTCATAGGTTGAAGGACAGAAGCCACCTCCATGACATAAAAGTTCAAGGTAGAGCAGCAAATGCTGTTGGAGAACCTGCAGCAAGTTATCCAGGAGATCCAGCTGAGATAAAGAATGAGATGACAGATTTTCAATGTAGATGAGATAGCCTTCTGTTGGAAGAAGATGCCGTCTAGGACTTTCACAGCAAGGGAGGAGGAGTCAACGGCTGGCTTCAGAGCTTCAGAGGACAGGCTGACTGTCTCATTAGCAGGTGATGCACCTGGTGATGTAAGTGGAACCCAATGCTCATTTACGAATCCAAAACTCTTGGGCCCTTAAGCATTTTGCTAAATCTACTCTGTTTTTACTCCATAAGTGGAAAGACAAAGCCTGGATGACAGCACTTCTGTTTACAACATAGTTTACTGAATATTTTAAGCGTACTGTTGAGACATACTGCTCAGAAAAAATAGATTTAAATATTACTGTGCTTTGAGTAGGCACCTGGTCACCCAAGAGCTATGACGGAGATGGACAATTTTATTTTCATGCTAGCGCAACATCGGCTCTGCAGCCCATGGATCAAGGAGCAATTTTGACTTTCAAGCCTTATTATTTAAGAAATACATTATGTAAGGCTATTGATGCCATAGATAATGATTCCTCTGATGGATGTTAGCAAAGTCAATTGAAAATCTTCTGAAAAGGATTCATCATTCTAGATGCCATTAAGAACATTTGAGGTTCATAGGAAGAGGTCAAAATATCAACATTAACAGGAACGTGGAAGAAGTCGATTACTTTGAGGGGTTCAAGACTTCAGTGGAGGAAATGACTGCAGATGTGGTAGAAAGAGCAAGTGAACTAGAATTAGAAGTGGAGCCTGAAGATGTGGCTGCATGGCTGCTATCTCATGACAAAACTAATGAATGAGGAGTTGCTTCTTGTAGATGAGCAATGAAAGTGGTTTCTCAAGATGGAGTCTACTCCTGGTGAAGATACTATGAAAATTGTTGAAATGACAAAGGATTTAGGCTATGACATAAACTTAGTGCATAAAGCAGCAGCAGGGTTTGAGAGGATGGACTCCAGTTTTGAAAAAGTTCTGCTGTGGGTAAAGTGCTATCCAACAGTATGTCATGCTGCAGAGAAATGGTTCATGAAAGGAAGAATCAATGGATGTGGCAGACTCCATTGTTGTTTATTTTAAGAAACTGTCACAGCTACCCCAGCCTTCAGCTGCCCTGACCAGTCAGCAGCCGTCAACATCCAACATCAAGGCAGGACCCTCCACCAGCAAAAAGATTATGACTCGCTGAAGGCTCAGATGATGGTTAGCATTCTTTAGCAATAAAGTAGTTTTAAAGTTCTTTGTTTTTTCAGACATAATGCTATTATACACTTAATAGATCACAGTACAGTGTAAACATAACTTTTAAATGCACTGGGAAACCCAATATTTTGTGTGATTTGCTTTACTGTGATAGTCACTTTATTTTGGTTGTCTGGAACCAAAGCCACAGTATGTCTGGGGTTTGCCTGTGTTCACATAACCTTGATTCCTATGACT
Organism: Globicephala melas; assembly: GCF_963455315.2. Lineage (NCBI taxonomy): Eukaryota > Metazoa > Chordata > Mammalia > Artiodactyla > Delphinidae > Globicephala > Globicephala melas. The sequence continues at coordinate 110,436,875 of NC_083319.1, read as the reverse complement.
ATGTGATTAGAGATTGAATCACCTAGTCATAATTTTTCTCATGCCTTCAGATCTCATCAGTTGACACAAAGTCTCACCAAAACACTTCCCTAGGATGTCCATATTTATTTATACTTCAAGTAACACTATCTTTAGGATTTCTTATTACAGACATTTTGTGAGCATCTTCCCCAAACCTGTTTGCCTCTCGGTATTGTTTTTATCCCTTGTCAAAAACATCTTTCCTATGGTGGTAGCTGTGGTTATTCTCAAATTTTTTCTGCCTTTAAACGCCCCCTATTTGGAAGGAGGCATATGAGTGGATAATGACTCCTGATGATGAAAAGGTAGGAACATGTTTTGCTGAACCAAGATGGTGTTTGGTAAGAGCTAATAAGGAAAAGGTGAGAAACAGGTAGTGAAGTAAAGGATTTGCATGTAAATGGATCAGGTAGACTAAGGTTAAATTGATTTTTATGCCTGCCGTTCACGTTTCTGAAGTCTTGTACCCAATTTTAGTCTTGCCAGTTTTAACCTTTTCCTGTACAGCTCTGAAGTAAGTGTGGCGTTGTTAATCTGTATTCCTAGCAGCTCGAGAAAACTCTCATGCCCACTGTACTTAATATTTACACTTCAAAGCCATTGGTAATAGTTCTGCCAATAGTGGCTCTAATCTGGAAACTCCCAAGAAGTTACATTCGCTACTTTTGCTAAGGCTTTACTTTTTAGTAGGAGTCAAAGCCATCCTTGCATTTAGTGTTGTACAGTTTATGTACTTATGTAGCATATATATTTTAGGAAGAAGAGTACAAGAACTAAAAGTAGAGAATAAATTTTTGATGACCTAGGACTCTGTCACCATTAGGACATTAGTTGAGTTTTTGCAACATGCCAATGCTGTGATAACTGAGAGTTTCCCATGATTTGAGGGAAATCACTAATTTGTTTGATCTCAAGTGGTCATTAAGGCGTTGTATTTCAGACACAAGGCATAGAGATTCAAGTGGTTATTTGAACATCCTCCAAAATTCATATCCAGGACCTGGCATAAATTTATTAGTATTGAGTTCTGGGCCACCATGGCTCTAGGGGAAATGCATGTGCTCACCCACTGGGGACGGAAAATGCCAGCTGGGGAGACCAATGCAGGACTTTCCAGACACTGGTTCAGAACCACGAACCCCAGTTTGACTTGATGCTTTTTGAGTGAGTAGCAGTGGTTTTTGAACAGCCTTCGTGCCAGATGAAAGCAGCTGTGCCTTGTGATACTTCTTAGTCACAGAAACATGGCATAAGTGGTCCTCAGGAATACTAGAAGCTCAAGTCTAGCGTTGTTTGATTGTGTTTAATTGAAATATAGTTTACAATGTGTTAGTATCAGGTGTACAGCAATTTTCTCTCTCTATATATGTATATATATAATTATTCAGATTCTTTTCTCTTATAGGTTATTACAAAATATTGAGTATAGTTCCCTGTGCTATACAAGGTCCTTGTTGGTTATCTATTTTACATATAGTAGTGTGTATCTGTTAATCCCAAACTCCTAATTTATCCCCCCCCTTCCCCTTTGGTAACCATAAATTGGTCTTCTTTATTACCCAGCCATAGAAAAGAATGAAATAATGCCATCTGCAGCAACATGGATGGGCCTAGAGATTATCATACTAAGTGAAGTAAGCCAGACAAAGACAAATATCATATGATATTGCTTACATATGGAATCTAAAACAATGATACAAATGAACTCATTTACGAAACAGAAATAGACCCACAGACATAGGAAACAAACTTAGGGTTGTTTAATTTTGAAGGAAATTATCTCTGCCCAAAAGTATGTAAAAGAAACTTGCATTATTTATAAAACTTAGACATCATAAAATAATGGAAAAATAAGATTTGATGGTCAAGGGATTTAACTTAATACAGTGTTTGGTTTACTGGTGTGAAGTGACAAGGAGAGCACAGTGGAATTAGTATTATCAGGCGTTTTATAATGATTTGAATTTCCTTGGTGACCAACTGAGCCTTAGGCATGCAAATACATTATTGGACTAGAATGAATGAATTAACTTAATAGGCATTGACCTAGATTAACTGTCTAATGGAATTTAGTAGTACACATTAATTGAAGTATATTTATTAGTAGTGATTCCACTTGTGCCCAAAAACTTTTTATTTTGTTTTGAAGAACAAGAATCCTTAAGGAAAAACTTTTGAAATTATACCAGATGTTTTATAAATAAATTATTGGATGGATATTTAATCTTTAGTTCTTGTGTTTTGCAATAATAGAAATATTTTTATGCAACTTGATTAGGTACTTTGTAAGCCTCTGACATATGTATCGCAAGTATTTTAAAACCAGAACAAAGTCATTAAAGTATTATCTAAATTTGGAAAGTCAGTTATAATTATGACGCAGACCTAGTATTTTTTTCACTACAAACTCTATATTATTATTTACTTTATACGACCTTTTCTCATTTCATCCTTTCTATATGCACAGTGCCTTAACTTGAGTACAGTGGGTTTTTTGCACATTGCCTCAATGTTTCTCACAAAAAACCCTATAAAGTAGGGATGGTTAAATATTATTAATCTTTTTTTTTTTTTTTTTTTTTTTTTTTTTTTGCTGTACACGGGCCTCTCCTGTTGCGGAGCACAGGCTCCGGACGCGCAGGCCCAGCGGCCTTGGCTCACGGGCCCAGTCGCTCCGCAGCATGTGGGATCTTCCCAGACCGGGGCACGACCCCGTGTCCCCTGCATCAGCAGGCGGACTCTCAACCACTGTGCCACCAGGGAAGCCCAGTATTATTAGTCTTATAATAAGGAAATAGCTATAAATATAGCTTAGATGATTCTTCCTGTTTTCCACTTTCAACATATGCTTGTGCTAAAATTAGCAGGCATGCATAGATTCCTAATCAGCAATATAAACCATTATAAACTGTATTTAACTTATTTTAATCGAAATTATAATATTGTAAAAGTATTAGCAAACTAACATGTCTGTGAAACAATTTTTCACGTTCATAAACAACTGTATGGAAAAAGCTACTTTTAAGTACTCAAAAAAGAGCAGTGCTACTTTATTAAAGAGACTTGTAGTCATTTTTATTTAACAATGAACAAAATATATTTGACAATAATTCAATACTTTTTTTTAATGAAATACACATTTCCCATAAGGTTTTTGCACTGTTTAAAGGTGCCTTAAATATTTATTTAAATATAGTAATGTATGAGTTCCTTCATATTGAAAGCGATGGACACGCAGATTACCTCAGTCAGCTAATGGAAATTTAATTTAATAATAAATGTGGGGACTTCCCTGGTGGTGCAGTGGTTAAGAATCCGCCTGCCAATGCAGGGGACACAGGTTCGACCCCTGGTCCGGGAAGATCCCACATGCTGTGGAGCAACTAAGCCCATGCTCCACAACTACTGAGCCTGCGCTCTAGAGCCTGCAAGCCACAACTACTGAGCCCACGTGCCACAACTACTGAAGCCCGCATGCCTAGAGCCCGTGCTCTGCAACAACAGAAGCCAACGCAATGAGAAGCCTTCGCACCACAACCAAGAGTAACCCCTGCACAGCGCAGCTAGAGAAAGCCCGCGAGCAGCAAAGAAGACCCAATGCGGCCAAAAATAAATAAAATATAAATAAATTTATTAAAAAATAATAATAATAAATGTGAAGGTGCTGAAAAGCAGAAAATACTCTCACAAGCATCCTTCCTGGACATTATGAGAAGGGAAGTTCAGCAGGTGACATGGAAGCATTACCAGCCTCACAGCGGCTTTGCAGGTACACAAAGAACAGGCAGTAAGAAGCGCTCCTTCTCTCTGCCGAGCACGCAGCTTGCTTTTGCGTCTTAGTTGTCTTCTGCCTCCGTTCTCCTTTCCGCTAACGACTGATTCTCACACTGTATCTCCAGACCTGAATGCCCTACAGGTGAGGATGCCACTGGTCAGAGCAGTCCCCGGGCAGTTTAAGTTTTCTCTGTGGCTTACAGCTCCTGTGCCAGGTTTCCTCAAACACTGCAGGACAGCTTGGTGTTAAGTGATTCCACGTGTGTCAGTAAACATGGTTGAATGCCCATGGCCACAGTAAATTAGGAACTTGGAATAAAGTACAGCGCGTCCTGTCTTATGAATCACTTCTGGTCATTATTCAGAGAAGGAATCAATAAACATAGCAGACACTTGAAGCACACTGCACTATAGCCAGTTTTTATCTTCTGATTATTCTACATAACACGTACTTATCCTGAAATAAAGAGATGTTGGGGTGAGGATGATGTGATCAGGGTTTGTTTTGGGGTTCTCCAGAGGAGCAGAATCAATAGTATGTGTATGTCAACATGGAGAGAGATTTAAGGATGTGGCTCATGTGATTGTGAAGCGCTGGTGAGTCCAAAATCCGATGGGGTAGCACTGCAGGCTGAAGACTTAGGACAGAGTGTCAGTTCACATCCAAAGGTGATCCACTGGAAGAAGTCCTTCCTGTTGGGGGCAGTCAGCCTTTGTTCTATAGGGGTCTTCCACTGATTGGATGAGGCCCACCACACATGGAGGGCAATCTGCTTTACTCAAAGTCCACCATTTTGAATACAGTAAGTCCTCTACATACGAACCTTCAAGTTGCGAACTTTCAAAGATGTGAACGTGCGTTTGCATGTCCAGTCTCGTAAGTTAGTTTATGTGTCTGGTGTACATTGTCACGTGCATGCATCCTCTACTAGTGGTTGTGCATTTCTGTACTTTACTGTACAGTACTGTATTGAGTACAGTAGTACAGTATCTTTATTTCAAGCCTGGAATGTCCGGAAGCAAGCGTAAATGTAGCGGTGATGTAGCTGGTACTACTGTACTTTTCAAGGTAAGATTAAAAATGTTTTCTTTATTTTTGTGTTTGTTTTTAATGTATTATGTGTGTGAAAAGTATTATAAACCTATTACAGTACAGTACTATATAGCTGATTATGTTAGTTGGGTACCCAGGCTGACTGTGTTGGACTTATGAACAAGTTGAACTTACGGACACACTCTCGGAACAGAACTTGTTCATATGTCGGGGACTTACTGTATCAGTCTCATTCAAAAAAACACCATCCAGAAATACTCAGAATAATGTTTGACCAAATATCTGGGCGCTGGGCTCAGTCATGTTGACACCTAAAATTAACCCTCACAAGACTCAACCAGGCGTGAACAGACACAGGAATTGATGCTGTGTGAGCCAGGGAAAGCCTGCGTACCAGGCTGGAGGGTTCTGAGAAAGTGAACTGGTTCCTTCCTACACCTGCTCCTGGGAGTGGATGAGCCCCTGAAGTGGACAATTCTAGGAACAGAAGGCCTTCACATGGCTTCCTCAATAAGGGAAGTTGATTTAATGACCTCCTACCAATTCTGGTGTGGCCACCAAGATAGAACAGGTGAACCTGCATTCCAAGAGACAGCAAAACCAAGAGGAAAAAGGAGCAATAGTCACCTAAGGGGGCCAAGAGCCAGAGAAAGGAACACAACAGGAACCCTCAACAGAAGAGTTGAAATCTAGTGAAAGATTCAGGAGGGGATGGAAGACAGGCTGAAAGACAGCAGCAACAGTATCAGTAAAGCTTTCAAAGAGGACAACTAAACCCTGCACAGGGCTTTCTGGAACTAAAAATGGGAATTTCAACTTAAAACATGTAGTGCAGGTATAAAAGTAATGGATGATGACTTTTTGATATTATTTTTCTTTTTTAAATATTGAGGTAAAGTTGATTTAGAATATTATATGTTTCAGGTGTATAAGAGTGATTCACAATTTTTAAAGGTTGTACTGCCTTTACAGTTATTATAAAGTACTGGCTGTATTCCCTGTGCTGTACAATATATCCTTTTAGCTAATTTATACATAGTATCAGTAGTTTATACCTCTTAATTCCCTACCCCTATCTTGTCCCTCCCTCTTCCCTCTCCCCACTGGTAACCACTAGTTTTTTCTCTGTATTTGTTAGTCTGCTTCTTTTTTGTTATATTCACTAGTTTGTTGTATTTTTTTAGATTCCACATATAAGTGATATCATACAGTATTTGTCTTTCTCTGAATGACTGACTTCACTTAGTATAATGCCCTCCAAGTCCGTCCATGTTGCTGCAAATGGCAAAATTTCATTCTTTTTGATGGCTGGGTAGTATTCCAGTGTGTGTGTGTGTGTGTGTGTGTGTGTGTGTGTGTGTGTGTGTGTGTGTGTGTGTGTGTGTGTGTGTGTGTGTGTGTGTGTGTGTGTGTGTGTGTGTGTGACATCGTCTTTATCCATTTATCTGTTGATGGACACTTAGGTTGCTTCCATATCTTGGCAATTATCAATAATACTGCTATGAACATTGGAATGCATATATCTTTTCAAATTAATGTTTTTGTGTTCTTTGGATATATGCCTAGGAGTTGGATTTCTGGATCATATGGTAGTTCTATTTTTAGTTTTTAAGGAACCTCCATACTGTTTTCCACAGTGGCTGCACCAAGCTACATTCCCACCAACAGTGTACAGGGGTTCCCTTTTGTCCACATCCTTGCCAACGTTCACTATTCGTAGACTTTCTGATGATCGCCATCCTGGCAGGTGTGAGATAATAAGTCTGTGGGTTTTATTTGCATCTCCCTGATGATTAATGATGTCAAGCACCTTTTCCTGTACCTGTTGGCCACCAGTATGTCTTCTTTGGAAAAAATTTTATTCAGGTCTTCTGACCACTTTTTAATCGGGATGTTTGGTTTTTTGGTGTTGAGTTGTACGAGTTGTTTATACATTCTGATTATTAGCCCCTTGTTGGTTGCATCATTTGCAAATATTGTCTCCTGTAGGTTGTCTTTCCATTTTGTAAATGGCTTCCTTTGCTGTGCAAAAGCTTTTAAGTTTAATTTGGGCCTGTTTGTTTATTTTTGCTTTTCTTCCCCTTTGCCTTAGGAAACGGATCAAAAACTATTGCTGTAATTTATGACGAAGAGTGTTCTGCCTATGTTGTTTTATGGTAGTTTTATGGTTTCTGGTGTCACATTTAGGTCTTTAGTCCATTTTGAGTTCGTTTTTGTTCATGGGATTAGAAAATGTTCTACTTTCATGCTTATACATAGCTGTCCAGTTTTCTCAGCATCGCTTATTGTGTATTTAGATGCTCCAATGTTGGGTGTGGATGATGACTTTTGAGACACAGATTAGGTGACAAAGATTAAATATAAAAAATGTATTAAAGCAAGGCAGAAATTAATAGACAGATATTATGGGCGGAAAGGTTAAAACAGTGAAGAGATATGTAAATTTTAACCAATAAATGCAAGAGAAAATAATTAAAAGTAAATATTAGGTTTCTCAAATATTTCAGCCCCAAATAGGAAACATTGATGAAAAAGACACACCTAAACAGATGTTAGTAAAATTTCAGAATTAAGTAAGAAGTTTATATAACTTCTTATTTCAAGCCTCTTGGCAGAAATAAGAAGTTATATATAAAGGAGAGATAATCAGTCTGGCCTTGCGTCTTTATCTACAACTCTAGAAATTAGAATCCATAATATATCTATATATAATATAATCTAATATCTATATAATTATATGTAATTAGGTACTTAGATATAGATATAAATAGATATATATTTCACCATTCAATATATACAAGATTGGGAGAGTATATTACCCACATACCCATTCTGAATAAACTGATAAAGAATTCTAACCAAGGAACAAATAAATGAGAATAAAATCTTCAGAATAGGAAAAAATAAATAAAATTTTTGTGGGCCATGTATAGTAAAAAAAAAAAAAATCTAGTTGAAGAAAAAGGGACTAGAAAAGCTTTATTTTTCTAATATGCAGTTTTAAAAGTGATTTATTCAAGAAAAAAATTACTATGAAGAGTTTAAAGTAGCATGCCACCTTACCAAGGATGGAGAGGTTTTTAGAGAGTAGTATGCTCTAAAGGTCTCTTGAGGAAAATATGACCTGTGGGCGAGTACAAGATGTCTAAAGGCTATAACTTATTAGAAGCAGTGCCATGGGAGGAAAGGGGGATTATTGGGTATCTTGTTTTCACATAGTAACAGAGATGCAGGCATATGATCATGATAATGATAGGAACCTGATGCCCTATGACTAAGCTGATGTACCCATGAAGGACAAAATCACACTTAATATTATTTTGAAACCATTTTAAGTTGGCGATATCCAAACATTTTTTTATCTACAGAAGCAGCAGTTTCCTCAAGTTCAACTTCATGTTTATGTTTTTGTATGAACGTAAAAGTTTACAAAAAGTTTGGGATGATAAAGACAGATTGCTAATGAAATGACAAGGATTATTTTATTTACATGATCAGAATAAAGATACTGTATTTTATATTTTAAATTAAAAATCACACTAAACAATGTGGACCCTACAGGGTAGGTCATGGAAGTTGGAAAAAGGAAGAGGTCATAGTGGAATAGGGTGGTCAAAGCATCCGGGAGAGAGATGGAAATTAAATTAGGTCTTGAAAGATGGCTGGAAGAAAAAAGACATTCCTAGGTTGGGGGTAGGGAAAGAGATCTAAGCAAAAAAGGAGAAGCCTGTTTTAAATGTTGGAATAGATTGTCATCATGATGTCATGACCAGTGGGAGACAGATGAATGTCATAGACCACTAAGAAAAGGGGAAATGACAGTAATGCTCAAAGCACACCATTGTTTCAAACACAGCTTAGCTAGTACAGAATATCAAATCCTGCAGTGGGTGGCATTTCCGAAGTGAGATGCCACGTGTCATTCTGCAAACTTGCGTGTGACTGGGAGGTCATAGTGATCATCACAGTTGTTCACGTCAGTTCAGTCTCTCTGAGAAAGAATCCAAGGATGTAGTACAATCAGCACATCTGTTTCAAATATGTCATTTTCAGAAAGCATAGTCACCAATGAAATACATGTCACTGAACATATATTGATAGTATTTTCTGGTTTCCTTTGAATGTGTTTATTCGGGGAGCTGGTAGAGAGGATTTCTATAAGGCATTAAAATGAAGATACTATCACTGGTGAAGAAAACTTTAAGTATTCAAACGAGGCTATTTTGTTGAACCCAAAAGCAAAACACTGATGGACACTTTCAAATAGGGCTGAATCTGTGCATCACATTCCTGAAGCTTTTAAACAGTCTATCAGTCAAAAAAAGTCAGTGATGACAATTGCAAAACAAATGTTAATCAAAGAACCCTATTTACTACTACTGATGCTGTGAGACTTTTTTTATGGTAAGAAATCAACATTCTGCTAAAAATAGCTTCTGTTAATTTATACAGGATCTTAGCTGTATTCCCACAGAAAGGAATGCCAACTGTTGCTAAGGCACCTGTTTCATTTTCACTTAAAAAAAGTCAAGAAAGAGAAGTGCCAAACTTACAACATTTTACACTAGAGGAAGAAGAATATGAATTTCTCAGTATAATAGAAAAAAGGAAGTATTGTGTCTGGATACATTAAATATTAGTAAAGAATGAGGCTGTCTTTTAACTCACCTCTGCATTTGAGTTTCTGATTATACAAAAGTAATAATTTTGCTTTGTCTGGTTCTAGCTCTGACCTGCTACAGATAACTTTTTTCCTTTCAGCCTTTAGATGTTTACACACACACAAGACCTACAAATGCTAATCACACACTAAACATTTTCACCTCTCCCATGAAGTATAAAATAATGTTTCACATGAACAATATTTTGTTCCCTCTTAGAGAATGGAAGAATAATAAAGAAGTCAGAATAGGAGTGACCATGGAAGAAAGAGTTTAAAACCCATTTATTCTATTAGTTCATGTATGAAGAGAGCATCATATATTTCTGTGTACACTGGTTTTCAATTTCAACAAGAGAAGAGATAAATATAACCAACTTAACATAAGTCTGACTTGTCTTAAATGATTCAAGTGGCTTAATTATCATCAACTAAGATATTTTCTTATATCAACTTCCATTTTGGACTTTTCCCCTGTTTTTATGGGATTTTATATTAACTGTGCTTTTATTTGGACGTAGTATTTATGTGTTCATATCCTTGATCGGTTTGGGGAGTTACTCAGTCATTTAATAGGTTATTAAAATAAATTATGACTAAAAATGGTTGGGAGAAATTCAAACAAAATAGAAAGTTTCTTAATTTGTTTACATAAGACATCCCCAAAGAGCTGTGCTGTAGGGTCTTTTATGTCCTTAAGACATAATTTTATATTTTAAATGATTGTTTAATGTCACAAGAGATGGTAAGATTTATTTTCCCTAGAGAGTTCGTATTTGAATCATAAGATCTCTACAAATACGCAATTATGCTATCTCTGACAGAAGTGCTCAGAATACTGCTTAATTTCTTCCTCACTGACCTGATAGCCCTCCGGTACCTTAAATCATTAGTGTTATCACAGTTTGATTTGTGGGTGCATGAAGATGGTTTCACTGCCACTTACTTTTTAAATCCCTGTACTGCAGTAAATGGAAAACTATCAGTGGAGCCTGTTGAAAGAGTTAGTTGAAAGAGCTGAAGATAATAGTGGTTTGCTAATATGTTAAAAATGGAAAGTAAATATTTTTAAATATATGCTATTTTTAACAGTGGGAATTGATGCTGTCGACCTCTAAATAGACCATAATTTGAACCTTTATTCCATCCAAAAAAACTAGTTACTTCTAAACATCTCTAATAACAAATGCCTCTTTTCTTTCATCCTGCTCTTTCTACCTACAAACTTAGTGCATATTATGATCTCATTTATACTCTAAATAAATGCATGCATATGCATGTACATGTATACATGGGTACATCTGGGTGATTGTGAGATGATGGGTGACTTTTATTTTATATTTTGTGCTTTGACATTTTTCCAAGTATTGTGCAATGGCTATGGTTGGCTTTTGTAGTTGAAATTACAAATATACTGAATATGTATCTTAAATTAAAAAGAAAACGAAGCAAATGGGAAATCAGGTAGGCAATTAAGAAACAGTGAAGAGAGAATAAACAATATCCATTTATTTAACTAATATTTCAGCATCTGCTATTCATAGCCATTATGTTAATGCAGATATTTTTAGTGCAGATTCTTCCAGTGCCATGCATATGTATATGTGTGGAATATTTTTACAACAGCCTTGAGATTATAAGGTATGTATTGATTTACAAAGTGCTTTTACTTAATATATTATGAAAAATTTGCACCTTTTACTAAATATTATTTCACAAATACCAGAGTCTCCCATTTCAGTAAAAAGCACTATCATCTCATAGATAAACAACAAGGACATATTGTACAGCATGGGGAATTATAGCCATTATCTTATAATAACTTACGATGGAGTATAATCTATAAAAATACTGAATCACTATTCTGTATACCTGGAACTAATATAATATTGTAAATCAACTATACTTCATTTACAAAAAGCACCATCAACTCCCTGACTTTGTAAACCTAAATCCAAGAGTTACTCTTTTTTTTCTTTTTTCCCCAGCTTTAGTGTGACATGATTGACATACAATATTGTATAAGTTTTTGTTTTTGAAAGAGGAACAATTTAGTCTTAGGCTCAGCAGACATAAAATCATATTTCAATAATCAGATCAAATACACAATGAGAAAAAAGAATTGCAAAAACTATACAGCATTATTCATTGAAATTGTAGCTGTAGGTAACTAATATAGGAAGTATTACAGTTATAACTTTTGTTCTCCAAATTTAAGAAATTTTATGAGTGAAGTAACAATCACCATACTAAACTCCTATATTTCATATTTTGAATCAATTCTGTTTGTCAATAACTTCTTTTAAATTTTTTTATTCATGTATAGTTGATTTACAATATTACATTAGTTGCAGGTGTACAGCATAGTGATTCAAAATTTTTATAGATTATACTTCATTTCCCTGTGTGGTACATTATATCCTTGTAGCTTATTTTATACAAAATAGCCTGTACCTCTTAATTCCCTACCCCTATTTTACCCCTCCTCCTTTCCCTCTCCCTGCTGGTAACACTAGTTTGTTCTCTACATCTATGAGTCTGTTTTTCTGCTGCTGTTGTTGTTATATTCACTAGTCTGTTTTACTTTTTAGGTTCCACATATAAGTGATAATATACAGTATTTGCCTTTGTCTGCCTGACTTATTTCACTAAGCATAATACACCCTGGGCCCATCCATGTTGTTGCAAAGGGCAAAATTTCATTCTTTTTATGGCTGAGTAATATTCCACTGTATATATGTGCCACATCTTCTTTATCCATTCCTCTGTTGATGGACACTAAGATTGCTTCCATAAGTTGGCTATTGTAAATAATGCTGCTATGAACATTCAGGTGCATATACCTTTGAGAATTAGTGTTTCTGTTTTCTCTGATATAAACCCAAGCATTTTTTTAACAAAACTAGAACAAATATTTTTAAAATTTGTGTGGAAACACAAAAGACCTCGAGTAGCCAAAACAATCTTGAAAAAGAAGAACAGAGCTGGAGGAATCATACTCCCTGACTTCAGACTATACTACAAAGCTACAGTAATCAAAATAGCATGGTACTGGCAGAAAAACAGATCAATGAAACAGGATAGAAAGCCCAGAAATAAACCCACACACTTATGTTCAATTAATCTATGACAAAGGAGGCAAAAATATACAATGGAGAAAAGACAGTTCTTCATTAAGTGGTGCTGGGAAAACTGGACAGCTACATGTAAAAGAATGAAATTAGAACATTTTCTCACACCATATACAAAAATTTATTAAACACCTAAATGTAAGACTGGAAACCATAAAACTCCTAAAAGAAAGCATAGGCAGAACACTCTTTGACATAAATTGTAGCAGTTTTTTTGGGGGGGTGGTCCCCTGCAGCAAAGGAAACAAAAGCAAAAACAAATGGGAATTAACTAAACTTAAAATCTCTTGCACAGCAAAGGGAACCATCGACAAAACAAAAAGACAACCTACTGAATGGGAGAAAATATTTGTAAATGATGACTAAATAAGGGGTTAATATCCAAAATACATGAACAGCTCATACAACTCAAATCAAAAAATTCAAACAACGTGATTAAAAAATATGAGCACTGAACAGTTTTCCAAAGAAGATACACAGATGGCCAACAGGCACCTTAAAAGATGCTCAACGTAACTAATCATCGGGGAAATACAGATCAAAACCACAAGGAGATGTCACCTCACACCTGTCAGAATGTCTGTCATCAAAAAGACCCCAAATATCCAACGTTGGAGAGGATGTGGAGAAAAGGGAGCCCTCGTACACTGTCCGTGGGAGTGTACGTCGGTGCAGCCACTGTGGAAAACAGTGAGGAGTTCCTTCAAAAACTAAAAATAGAACTACCACATGATTGAGTTACTCTTGATTTCATTCTTTCTTCTACTTTTTCTCCTGCAAATTCATCAGTAATGACTCTCATCTCTACCTCTAACTACTTATGAATCTCCATTTCTCTGCATCTCCACCAGTCCAAACCTCCTCCCAAATCTAAACGTGCCTCATTGTTCATCTGAAATTCTAGGATAGCTTCCTAATGGGCCTCATATGGTTCACTTTGCCTCTACAATCCATTATCCCCACAGTAACCAGAGAAATATTTTAAAATCATAAATCAGATGATATCATTTCCACACGTAAATCCTTCCAATTAGCATGTTGTAAATGGTATACATGTGTATAAAACCCAAACTTCTTAACCTGCTTAAAAAGCCCTACGAAATCTGTCCCTGCCACCTCTCTGATCTCCTGTGTTACTGTTTCCTCTCCCCACCCCATGCCACTAAATTCTAGCCACACAGACCTGTCTGATTTTTCTCAGCCTCTCCATGTTCTTTTCCAATTTTGGTTTTTTTCACGAGTTGTTTTCTCTATCTAGACTATTTCCCCTCAGTCTTCCCATCTGGTTCCATCTTGTCATTCAGCTCATAGCCAAAATGTTGTTGTCACATTAATTCTCTGCAGAACACTTGTTGCCACCTGATACCTTTCTAGTAGGTATTAATGAAGACATTGATTAGATGGATTGATTGATTGTTTCTCCCCTCATACTAGAACTAAGCTGTCTGAAAACAGTGCCTTGTGGGCTTCATTCACCTCTATATTGGCTGGGAAAAAAATGGCTGTTTTCATGCTGAAGTTGAGAAAACATTCTCAAGCTCGCTCTGTTCCGCTGTGTTGCAAAATGTTAAAGGTTTCTTTTAAGTTTTGTTTTTGTTTGTTTGTTTATAAAACAAATCAGCTCGCCTGCAGTTGGTAAATGGGAAAATTATGTCAACATAATATAGAAGTGTCAGTTTCGTCACTTTCCCCCCACCAGAAGATTAATATTTTAATTGATCTGGGCAAGTTTTCTTAAAATTAGAGAGAAAGCCTAGCCAATATATGAAATGCTTAATTGAGAAAATAATATCCTAGAGAATCATCCTCTATTTCAAGAAGTAGCTTGTTTAGAGGTTCGCTAGAATTGGCCCTCAGTTTACTCTTTGAGACAATGCAGATGAAGTATTTATCTGCATATGTATTCTAGTCCCCTCCTCTGACCTTAATAAATGATTGATAAAAAAAGTCCATGCTCGGGTTTCCCTGGTGGCGCAGTGGTTGAGAGTCCGGCTGTCGATGCAGGGGACACGGGTTTGTGCCCCGGTCTGGGAAGATCCCACATGCCGTGGAGCGGCTGGGCCCGTGAGCCATGGCCGCTGAGCCTGCGCGTCCGGAGCCTGTGCTCCGCAACGGGAGAGGCCACAACAGTGAGAGGCCCACGTACCGCAAACAAACAAAAAAGTCCATGCTCTTATTCAGATATTTAGTTTTCATGAAATTAGTCTTTATTATTGTAGCTGCCTCTAAGAATATACATCTTGAAGAAGAAAGTGTGAATCCCAAGATTTAAATTGACCAAGAACTGACTTTTGCTGGGTGTAAAGTTAGGGGTGATTTAACTGTGGCAATATTTCTGTTAGGAATGTTATTCTTTTATTAGTGCCCTGGTTACAAAATTCCACAGGTTTTGAGTGGTCCGTACAGCCCTATTTTTCCCTATTATTTCATTGAGTAGTTTGTAGAAAACAAAAGTTTTTGGTGATGTATGTTTGGCTTTATAGCAGAAATACTTGAGACTAAATAGCGTTCATTTGTAAGGTGTTTGAGGTTCAGTGGAGGAATATGAAAAAGAAAAATAATAAAACAGGAAATTACCTCCATCCTATCTTCCATTCAGCCTGAAATGTATAGTTGAGCAGAAAGCCTTCTCTTCTAGACATTACTATGTACCAATTTATACATAATACAGTGTGAACTGGAACCTCTTACCTATTAGTTATATATGTAGTATTGTTTTCTAATATGAAATATATTTACCTAGTTTATAAATCATCCATTCCTATATTCATTTATTCAATGAATATTCGCTGATCACCTGCCCAGATCCAGTCCTTGTGCAACATTCTCAGCATTTGTTTGTGAATAAGGCATTTTCTACCTTTAAGAAGTTTTAGAGTTAAAATCCTGAAATCATTTTAGCTCCGAATTAATGCACACTCTTTGCTTCAGGAATATACCGGATGAAATGTATTTTTTAAATTTCTTATTGACTTGTAGCCACTTAGGACGTTTTTATTCAAAGGACTCATTTGACACTACCCCTAGAATTATTTGTGATGCCAAAAGCAAAATTTGCCTTCTTTATATATTGTTGCTGTTAGAAATTCTGCCTTCAATCCAAGGATTGTTCTTTGGTGGGTTATTTGTTAGACTCTCTCTTTGAATTCCAGAGGTCCACACAAATATATCTAGGTATAGATACAGGTTTCTTTTCTTTTTTTTTTGCAGTACGCGGGCCTCTCACTGTTGTGGCCTCTCCCGTTGCGGAGCAGAGGCTCCGGACGCGCAGGCTCAGCGGCCATGGCTCACAGGCCCAGCCGCTCCGCAAAACGCGGGATCCTCCCGGACCGGGGCACGAACCCGTGTCCCCTGCATCGGTAGGCGGACTCTCAACCACTGCGCCACCAGGGAATCCCTCTTTATTCTTCTTGAGACTAGCTTGTGTTCCTGAATCTGAGGGTTATATTTTTTTTATCTATTTTTGAACACCCTCCTTTATCATCACTTCAAATATTTTCCATCCTCTACCTTCTTCTGGAATTCCAGTTTATATGTATTTGGTTTTATAAGTAGAATTATAAGCTGTTTGAAATCTGCTTTTTAATTCATCTGCTTAAATTCAAATTTCAATGAGAATTTCTATTTCTAGAAGTTCTATTTTTTTCCCAGATATTCATTATTCATGTTTATATATAGTGTTTCTTCTTTCTCACGTTTAAATGCCTAGGTTAAATGGCTTTAATAATTTTAATTAAAAATTTTTTCAGTTTCCATTGAATTATTCTATTAACTGAATTTTTTGGAGTCTGATCCCTTGTGTATGTACGTGTGTGTACGCGCTCACAGCCTCTACTCGTGGTGAAATGTTTCTTCATGTGGTTTGTAATTTTGGGTTGTGACCTCTTGTTTCGTGGAGCTTACTCTGTGGGAATCCTATGAAACTTAGGCTGAGGATATGTCCCTCCAGAACAATTTTACATTCGCTTCTGCAGGGTAGCCAAGGAAAAGCAACAGCCCCGGACATTATGTGTTAATTTCTTAGCTTGTATTTCTCAGTCCATGTAGGAAGTAGAAATGTGCGTCCAGTGGAGAGAGACACAGAGAAAGCCCGGGAATTTGAAATCTCAGGGAAGACAGTTTTTTTTTTTGCAGCCGTAGCAAGACGAAGACCAAATAACATCCTTGCCATTCTCTTGTGATCTGGGAAGCCTCTTTCCTCCTCTTCACTCTGTCTCAGAGGTTTTGGCTCTACTTGGGTCTCAGCGTCATGCAGGAGACCTATTTCCATTCCTAGTACTTTCTTGAGCCCAAGGTCTCATCTGCTGTTCAAAACATCCACATCTTACCTCGCCACCTCCAGACTGATGATGGCAGAAACTTACAGTCTGCTGCACAGTTCCCTCTTTTTGTCCCTTAGGATTTTTATAACAATATATCTCAGCTGCACATTTAAAAAATGTTTATATAATATACCCAAAATGTATAGATATATATTAATAGAATGGTTTCATGTTATCGAGCCTACCATATGGTTTCTCATCACTTACACAGGATAAAATTCCTGTATCGATCTCAAATAATGATCATAATAGAAATAATGCACCTCTATATGAGGTTTCTCCCAGGTACCCACTGGATGTACTGGCCATCTCAAACACTTTTTTTTTTCCCTGAAGATTCTGCATAGTTTTCTTGGTTCTGTCATCAGACTTATAACATGCAATCAGAAAGCAGAAAAGGAGGCTACAACTCATGATCAGATCCCATGCAGTTACAGTATGGAAACTGTTACACCAAAATGTAATATTGTTATTAGTGGCAATTCTTGTTTATTGTTTCTTGAAAACAGGGAGTTGTCACTTTTAGTGGCCCAATAAACAAACTAGCTTACAGTTCCCTTAGTACATTGCTGGTCTCAAGGTGCTTAGCTGTTTCTATAATATTAATAAGTGAGAAAGGGGATGGTCACATAAGCTGGATTTCAAGGAACAACAAGTCTGGAATTGTTTATCATCAGGTAAATATGGGAGCAAATGAGGGAACTGTTACAAAAATAAGATTACAGAGCAGACGAGGAATCTGACAAGCAATGCTCCTTTTTTGTTTCTTTTTGACCTAATAACCAATCCAGAGGAGGAGGGAGGCCTGTGACAGCATTCCAAAGTGAGAGGCTGGTTTTCAAGTTTACCCAGGAGCAGGTGGAAGTGTTAATAAAATGGGTTTGTCAGACTAGTACGTCAGTAAAAATAGTTATTAAAGACTAACCATGTGCAAGATAGTACTGCTTCCAGAAAGTTTCAAGATCTCATCTTCAGATTATCTTGTCACGCTCAACTGATGTAAGACTAAAACAGAAAGTTCCTGTTGTCACAAATCAGAAATTTTATGAATTCAGAATTTGTGGAAATTCTTCTAAAGGGAGATACTCCATATTTCCCCCCAAACCTTGAGCAACACATACAAATACATAGTTTGCATAATCACTGTAATAGCATAGAAAAGCAGATACAATTTTTGGAATAAAGTAGGAAAGTTTGCCTTCTTTTAGGGTTTATAAATAATAAACGTTATACAGGGCAACCAAAACCTGGCATATTTATCTCTTCTTCTCCAGACAAGAGAATAATAATAAGGCACATTAGAGACTGTTGTGACTTCTAGCTTGAAATGGAGGGAAAAAGTTTAACTTCTGAAGCAAAGCTTGTACAGTCTTGCATGTTGCTACTCACCTTAAAATTCCTCTTCTCATGTTTCTCAACCATGGCTACCCTCAGGATCACTTGGGAGAAGTTAAAAAATAACAACGACCAATGGTGTTTCACTTCTGCTCCAGGACAGTTCAAGCAGAATTTCTGAGAGGGGAACCCAAGCAGTGAGAGGATTTTAAATGTTCCCCAGATAGTTGTACGGCGTGGTTGGATTCACGATGGCAGAGCCCCGTTGGGGTGGTGAGCAGAGCACCGGGAAGCCGGAGGGAAGCAGTGACGCGATGGGGCCCCTGTAGACTCTCAACCTGACCCCTGACCGGAAGGGCTGGGGGCTCCAGGCAACTGGCGGAAGACCCTGCAGGCACACGTGCATCTTGCTGTTTACAAAGCATGTGGGCGGTGCCTGAGGAAATCAGTGCTTTCAAGTCCCACGCACAGTGGTTCTAAATTCCCTCAAGTTTACTTCTTAGAAGCAGCTGAAGATGCCCTTTACACAGTCAGTTGATTCTCCTCCTATTTCGGCCCCTAAACAATTGGCTACAGAGTAGAGAATATTTATAAGTAGATTAATTAATTTTTATTAGATTATGCATAAGCAAGATAGCTATAAACCATTGTAGCTGTAAAACATTCATTAATATACACTAATATACATTAGGTCATAGTGTGCCCGTTATAAATTAATGCCTGTTCTCTGAAATGAGTAAAAATATTATCACAATAAATATAAACACGATTTATTTTTAATCTCTTTCCCCAGGGTTATTTTTTTAAGATTACTTAGTTATTTCAATCTTGATGGCAGTGTTTAAGTTCTTTCTTACTTTCAACTTCCATAGTTAATTTAGTAATCTGTATCCGAATAGAGTGAAGACAGTCTAAGGTCCCAATCTCTCCCCCTACCCACCTCTCTGTATCTCTCTCTCTCTCTCTCTCCAGTTGAGTCAGAAGTTTCCAAACTATATACAGTATTGCCTGAGGTACTTGTTAAAATGTACGTTCCTAAAGTTCAGTTCCAGATATTTTGACTGAGTGGACACAAAGCGGACACAGATTTTTACTTTGACAGTATTCCAGTTAACTCCAATTCAGCAGGTCCTTATATAAATACAATGTGGTATTCATTCATCTTTATTTAATAAGCACTTTTTGGATATCCTGGGTTGTACAATGCGGTTAAAATGCAAATATAGATGGAAAATGAATCCTGCCTTCCAAAAGCCATGTTCGTTTACTATTATTGATGTTTACAAACGCCATTGGAAAGCTACACATACATTTCTAAGGGAATTTAATGACATCAGCAAATGGTTCTTCTAGGAAGTAGCATTTGTACATTTGTATACAGCTATGAAAAGTGAAATAGAATTAAGGAGAATATTCTAGGTAAACGGAACAGTATAAGAAAAGACTAAGGGTTAGTTAGGATAGGAAATGGTGGATAGGTCTGATCCAAAAGCATGTGTTACTAGTGTAGGGGCCCAGTTGTCAGTAATTTTTTAATGGTCATTTCAAGACTGTGGAGGAACTTAAAGGAAGATGAAATCTAATGTTTCTCAGAATCATGGAAGCATCTATCGATGTGATGGTTTCCATAGCACCAAGGGAGCTAGAGAACAGCCATCTCCAAAAGAGATTTTGTCAGCAAGGTTAACAAACAAAAGGAAAAAAAAAAGGCCCACCCCACGCTGGTTCCTTTCATGTTTTTCTTATATCTTGAGACATTCAGAACAGCTACTTAGCACCTGTATTTCTCCCTTTTGCCCAACAAGGAATTAAGCCAAAGGAACATTTATTTTCTTTCTCCTACTGATAGTCTGATTCCCAGAAGTAAGTGTCCCCCCCAAAAAAAAATGACCTCTAGACATTACTAGATGAATAAAATTAACTGTTAAAGAGCCATTTGGCAAGCAAAGCCATTCAACTGAGAATAATGAGGGGTTCAAAAGAGCAAAATGTTACACTTTTCACTCCTTTTCTTTTCTGGCACCCAGTTAATTACTCTGCCACCAATGCATGCAGCTTCTCTGTCTCCATGGATCATGTAAACTTCTGTTAATTTACTCATGACCTTTCCTTAGGAAATTAGGAAAATATCACAGCTCAAGTATCTAGATACACAGTTCTAAAGTTTTATGCCTCAGTGAATTCCATGTGAGAAAATATTTGGGGTTATGAGGATTTACTCTTAAATCTTCAAATGATTCCACACAATAAACCTTGCTGTGTTAACGCTAAATACTTCTGATTCCAGGTTCTGTCCTGTGTAACCCTTTGGAAGCTATCATGGGTTAGGTTATCTGGGAAGCAGACTCTGAAACAAAGATCGGCATGTGGGAGATTCATTACAGAATGTTCTTGGGGCAAACATAAGAAGGAAAAGAAGCAAGATTGGGAAAAGCAGAAATTTAGGCTATGAAGTGGCCTTGGCCAAACCCAATGAAGCTGGGACAGTCCTTTGGTGTTGTCGCACTTTGGGGCAAGGGAACAGGGCCATTGCACCTCATATGGACCAGAAGTTGGATGCAAGTTGCTTCAGGAAGGGCATTTGGCCTGGGCAAAGCATTCCCCTTCAGCAGAGGTAATTCCAGTTATGGCAGTGAGCTGAGTTCTGTCTACAGCTAATAGTTTCAGCAGTATGAGGAAATAAGTCCTTCATTGCAGACGGAGGATCTGCGTGGCATGTCAAAGCACCTGCTCTAGTCACATAGTCCCTCATGCAACAAACAACTGGTGGTTGCTCCCCATTGCCTACCGATTCAGAACTAAATGTGAAGTCTGACCGTCAAGAATAAGTTGCTTGTTATTTCCCTGTATCAACATCAGCTTCCACTGATTTTACTCCACCTAATAACCATTGTGTATGTGTTCATGCCCGTTGGTTCTCATGCATCCCTGCTCTTGAAACATGCCCCCCCCCCCGTTAACTTCTACCAATTTTATGTTTTTCTTCATTTAACAATATATTAAAACTATTTTTAAGTCCCATCCTTTTCGAGAGAATCTCATTGACAACCCTAGGCTATATATTGCATAGAGAATTCTTGTAGCTATATATTATATATATTATATATATATTATATTATATATTATGCTGTTTATGCATAGTATTTCATTTTGTATGATTTTTAGTTAAGGATGTTCATTTTTCTACCTAAACCATAATATTTTGCAATTTCCAAATATTTCAGTACCTTATTTCTAAGAATCCCTTTTACGTAATATCTTTTTGCAAACATTATTAAAACGTGTAGACTGAAAGGCCAAATCCAGACACCGCTTGAAAAAGTTCAACACAACTTGCTTATCTAATTTGATGGAGAAAAGTCATCACAGTCAGACTACCAACCATCAAGATCCATAAGCAGACACAGATCTGGGTAGGTGCTCCCACTTGCATATCTCGTCGATGAGCACGATTTTGTGGCAGGAAAATCTGAATTAGAGAGGGTCACAGTGGAGATTCTGGAAGGCCGAGTTCTCTTCTAGCCCAATCATATAGTCATACCCATAGGACAGTGTGCATGTGTGTGGGGCATCTCCACATCTGAGCCAGATGCACGTCATCAATCTTGGGGTTATTTAACATACACGACGGCCACAGATTGTACTGTACAGTGCGTGCCGGCCCGTGTACCATCCTCATTGATCACCCACAGATGCTCTACACTGACATGGCCTGGGTCAAGCACTTTCTTGATGCAGAGCTACAGGGATCAATTAGCCCTGTGTCTCATGGAGCCATGCTAAAGATGTTTAAAGAAGCTATGAAGCCTATCCTGTATCTATGTCTTTTTTTTAACTTCTTATTTTATATTGGAATATACTTGATTCACAATGTTGTGTTAGTTTCAGGTGTACAGCAGAGTGATTTAGTTATATATATACGTGTGTCTATTCTTTTTCAAATTCTTTTCCCATTTAGGTTGTTACAGATACTGAGCAGAGTTCCCTGTGCTACACCGTACATCCTTGCTGGTTATCCATTTTAAATATAGCGGTGTGTACATGTCAATCCCAAACTCCCTAACTATCCCTGCCCCCCCCACTTCCCCCCATAACCATAAGTTTGTTCTCTCAGTCTATAAGTGTGTTTGTTTTGTAATTAAGTACATTTGTATCATTCTTTTTTACATTCTGCCTGTAAGCGATATCATATGATATTTGTCTTTCTCTGCCTGACTTACTTCACTCAGTATGACAACCTCTAGGTCCATCCGTGTTGCTGCAAATGGCATTATTTTATGGTTTTTAATGGCTGAGTAATTCACATACAGATATAGACAAAGATACAGATATATGGGCATGTATCTATGTCTTTGTCTATATCTGTATGTCAGGGTGTCCTATAGTCCATTTGGGCTGCTATAACAAGAAACCATGGATGACTTATAAACAATAGTAATTTATTTCTCACAGTTCTGGAGGCTGGGAAGTCCAAGATTAAGATGATGGCAATTCTGTGTCTGGTGAGGACCCACTTCCTGATTCATAGACTGCTGTCTTTTTGCTGTAATATCACATGGTAGAAGGGGCAAGGGAGCTCTCCGGGGTCTCCTTTATAAGGGTATTAATCCCATTCATGAGGGATCTGCCTTCATGACCTCATCACCTCCCAAAGGCCTCACTTCCTAATGCCATCATCTTGGGCATCAGGATTTCAATATATGAATTTTGGGGGACACGACATTCAGACCATAGCAGTGTGTATGTATTCTTCTTGATATTTAAGGAAGTAAAAATCTATAGCATGGTGATTAAAGCAGGATATTCAGATCATTTGCTCTATTCCCTCCAAAGTAAACTAACATCACAGAAAATTTAAAGGATCATTGTGTTCAAAGAATTGTTTTCCTGGTATTGAGATTTTATTGAGATAAAATGTACTCGTTTTAATCTTTTGCTTTTAGACTACTAATACAGGTGTCACCTAGATAGAGACACAGACTGTCTTAAGCATTTTATGAAAAGGATTCCATCTCTTGAAGGAGGCTTGGTCAGGATACACATGAAGTCATCTCCAATTCTGACTCTATGACTTCATGAAATGCAGATACCGCACATAAGGAAGTGTCATAATAGATTTTTACTTGTTCAGATGTGTTAATATTTCATAAATACACAATTATGTAATATAGACATTGCCTTGTTAGAAAGTGTGATGCACAGGGGATTACGAATGTAGAACATTAATTGTGGTTAAATTGATTAATTTCTATAGTTAGAGAAATATATGTAAGTCTAAGAAATGTACATCCTATATATGCGTGCATCTGCTTTATGTTCTAACGGAAAATGCTTTCCCCAATAGGAAATACCCCCAAAGAAAAAAGATGTCTTAAGAAAAGGAAAGAGAAAGTCAACATATATGAGAAATATCAAAAGTACATTTTAAGGGAGTATTGTTTATCTTTTTTCCCTGGGTGAATTAGGATTTACACTTCTACCATATGAGGGGGGAAAAGGGGGAAGGGAAGAGAGTGGGGGGAAAAGAGAGAAGAAAAAAGAGAAAAAGAGAGAGGAATCTGTCGATAAAAATAAGATGGAGGAGACATATTTGTTGCACATGCTTATCAAGGATTAATGCGCTTTTCAGGAGCATAGAGTATCTAAGGACTTTGTTTTCTTTTTTATTTCTTTATTTAAAATAACATAGATCCTATTATTATTAAATAATTAATATAATTAAATAAATTATTATTTATAATTATTAAAACATATTTTTCGCCCCCAAAGGTATATTATATGATTAACTAATGGCCTACATACAGAAAAGGAAATTGCACATTGTAAACACATTTTTCATCATAGTATAACAAAAATGAAGTATCCATTCATCTCAACAAGTGTTTGTTAAAAATCTAATATATGCTCGATAGGTACTAACACATGTACGAAGTTGCTGCGTAAATCACAGCTGTAAAAGCGTGTGAAGAGTGCACATAATCGTGTACGAGCATCGTGCATTCTCAGTGGGAGCACTGCCACCTCTAAGTACACACCACTGGTTCTTGGTAGAGCGGACAGAAGATCCTACTCATTTTACACATACACATGCATGCGGTACATGAACAGATATGCAGTATCTCCGTGCTATTAACAATTCATAGTGGGAGGTGGTGATTGGGGAGGAAAATGTAAGTTTCCTGGGGAGCAGGATCCTGTAATAATAAACAATCCTGAGAACATTGGTGCAGTTGATGCAATAGAAACACAGAAGAGAAAGAGGGAAGGAAGTTCAGGCCAGCTTCTTGCAGGACCCGAATGAGAGCCATGTTCAAAGAGAAGTAGAGGTGACCTGGGTGGGGAGAGGGGCTGGTGGTGAGGCAAGGAAGAGCAATTGAACAAATGAAAGAGAAAGGGTAGCAAAGCAGTCACTGGAGGTGTGAAGCAATGTGGCCCTGGCAGGCTGCAGACCCCTGGGTCCGAGAGTGAATTTAGCCTAGAGGGAAGCCGTGTTGGAGGGACGAATGGGGGAACAGCTGGAGCGCTCGCAGGCAAAGAGGGGACATTGATGGCCTTTCTCCACCAACTGATGTGGGTGATTTGCATTTTGTTTGTTGGTTTTTGTTTTGTTTTGTTTTGTGGTACTCGGACCTCTCACTGTTGTGGCCTCTCCCGTTGCGGCTCCGGACGCGCAGGCTCAGCGGCCATGGCTCACGGGCCCAGCCGCCCCACGGCATGTGGGATCCTCCCAGACCGGGGCACGAACCCGTGTCCGCTGCATCGGCAGGCAGACTCTCAACCACTGCGCCACCAGGGAAACCCCTGATTTGCATTTTGAACAGTCGTGTTATGGATCAATGAGAGCAGCAAAGAGACTGTAGATGATTCTAACACCCAGGCCTACTTTCTCTCATCCGCAGTTTCAAAATCCAAAATGGCCTGAACACCATACATTTTTATTTTATTTTATTTTATTTTTTGGTAACTGACCTAATCTTCCATGAATCTATTTATATTTTTATGTATCTCTTTATGTTTCATTATAAACATAATAAAATGTCCCATGATGGGTTTGATTATTGCCTCTGATCCCCCTGAGAATTTGACTTAATTCCTAGTGTACCGTGCACTGAGTTTTATTTCTAAAATCTGAAGAAATAGACAGTCAAAACTGAACTGTGAAACTCCAAGCAGTTGGGATATTGGATAAGGCTTTGTACACCTAGAATAGCTTCTGTCTTGAGATTTTACTTTATGCCAAGACAGATGAAACAGGGAGAAAGATACGAACAAACACCCACAAATTATTTTTGTCTAACAGACACTGAGATGAAGAAAACAGGTTTGGGGTTGAACAGATACACTAAGGACTGACTTACTCATTATGTTTGCTGTGAGCAATTTGCTTAGATTTTCTGAGTTTTCACTTGTTTTAGATGTCAGATGGATATAAAAATAACTACCTCAGAAACCTGGCACAACACGTAGCATCCTGTTAATGAAAATCAGGAAACAGGTTTTAGTTTTGCTTCCAATTGTTTTTCACTTCGTTAGATATTGTCGGTTGCTTAATGCCATTAGTTATTCCGAAACTTCTTATCCCTCTTCACATCCCACTCTGCAGCCTCCTAAAGTATGATAGTTGTTTCCTAAGATTCCCCTGTAGCTGGGCCTGGCCATGGGGTCCAGATCTGGTCAGTGAACAGAAATGTGGGCTTCAAGGAAAACATTTTCCTCTCAGAAGAAAGAACAGAATTTTTATCCATTTTACTTATATAAATGTGAACATGTTTCCTGAGGTTATGGCAGTCATTCTGTGACCATGAGGTGACCAGCGTGGGACAAGAAGACAGTATGCCAGGGGGAGAAGAACAGTAAGACACTGAGGAACCTCAGTATGACTGAGCTTGTGATAGCATTTCAAGGACCCGAATCAATGCCAGTGATCACTGAACTCTGGCTTTCTCAGTATCCAAGGAAAGCGAACTGTTTTGAAACCCAGGTTGCTTGCAGCGTCATACATTTGTAAAATATATGCTATCATGTTGCCAACCCCTCAACTTATAGGAACTTCAGTTTTGTTCTTATTCACAAGGGACATGATACCTAACCAGTCCAGCTGTTCAGTTATGCAGAGACACTGAACAAGGACAGTGGTGTGGTGACAGACATTTCTTAAACTCTCTTTTCCAATAGCACAGCCAGGTGTTTGCCTGTGTCATAGCGTATATTGATCTTAAATTGTTTTTTCAGAGTCTGTACTAATCCTTTTATACAGGGATTGGATACTTCAACTGATACCAGTCACCTCAGGGTTTAATCAATTTAAATAGTAAAATGTATTTCAAACACAGATTTAAATACATTAAGAAACCAGGGTATTTTATGAATTTAGTGGACAGTTTTCATCTGCATCTTACTTGAGTACAGCAGGATTTAATGCCTGTGACCACAAGGTCTTCTTGAAAGGTTTTCTCTACAGTTGTCTGAACAGCCCTGGGTTTTCTCCCACCTCCGTTCCCTTTCTCCGTCTTCCCTATTGATACGTCTTTAGCTACTTTTTAAGTGTCGACACTACTTACCCCTCTTTTCTTTAAACCTTATATTCATTACTTGATGGATATTGTCTACTCACATAGCTTTAAATATTTCAATTTCTTTAACCCCTTTCACTTTTATTAACTAGAGTCATGGGGTTCCCTTGAGCTCCATCTACATTAATCCCTTGTTTACTTCAGTTTTTACAGGATTTCCAGGTCATCAGTCCCCCAGATCCTAAACCTTAACCCCCAAGTTCCTATCTCTATCTATCTACCTATTTGTCCATCTGTGTATGTATATATCTATCTTTCTATCTGTCTGCCTATCTGTCTATCTTTATCTTATATGTCACCTATCTCTCTGTCATCTGTGTATTTGTGTATCTATCTAATCTATCTTATCTATCTTTTCTGTCTATCACTGTCTCTGCTCTCTGACCTATCACCAACCAATCTCCAACTTCCCAAATCCTTTTATTTTGGAATACAAGATCAGTCAGCAAGGAACTCTCCTCTATCTCTAACCCCTTATAGAAACATTATCCTTACATTCTTGCCCTAACTGAAACCCAGTTCTCTGAGAACACTGTTTCCTTGCTGCCCCCCTCAAGTCGTAGATGCTTTCCTTCCATACCTCTTACGGTATGGAAGTAGCAGCATAAGTGATTTTCTTGCTTTTCAGTGCTAAACCCAGATCATTCTCCACCCCTTTTCACTAAAAACATTGAGTTCATGTCATCCGTCAATGAAACCCACCATCCATTCTCTATCTAAGAAATGCTGGGTCACCCCCCTTTTTGCTTTGAAGATTTTAGCTCTGAACAGAGTAACGCTTTCTCAATCACCACATACATCATAATTCTTGCTGGTTTTAGCATCTGTGTAGATGATTCTTCCAAATACTCTGGGCTTTCAGTTCCTTGACTACCTCTCCTTCAATATACCTGAGCCCCACCATACCTCTGCACTCCTCTGGAGAGCATGCACTAGGCCATTATCAAGGCTTCAGTTCCTCTAGAATTCCAATTTAAAGCATATCATTAATTGACTAGTATCTTCTATCTTTCTAATTTAATCCCTATACTATTGATATTCCAATTATTATCTGACCTACTGATACCGACAGTTTATAGCTGTCATGGTGTCAGTATCCCATAACCACTTGTGTCTTCTTTAACTGTAATAACATAATTTAAATTGATTACACCTTTAATTCCTTTCTTTTCCTTTCTCTTTATTAACTAGCAAAATACCAGCCACGTTTATATCCATCATTCTTCCTAAATGGTGCTACTACTGTGTGTTTAAACATGGGTACAGGAAAACTTAAAATCATTCTAAATGGTCTCCCTCTTGATTTTTTGATTCGTAATTTATTAACTTCTGTAATCTACTCCATGCGCTTTACCACTCTCTAAAAGATCCTTCATGTTTTTTATTGTTTTCTCAAAACTTCCAAATCTCAAATGATGATGGCCTTGTTATATACCTGACTGAGAATATAGAAGCAATCAGCAGAAACATATACACAGGTTTCCATCTCCACAGCCATCAACCATTTACACATCTGCTCTGAACTTCCAGACACAGATGTTCCACCACCTATACCTGTCACTTATCTATATGTTCTGGTTTTGCCTGATACCACCCGTGAACTATGTTCTAATTGAAGAGCAGCCACTCTAATTATTCCTTTAGCCCCGTACTTTCTCATCTCCTGGAAGACATCTCTCCAGCAAGTCTCCTGTCGCCTCTCCTGAGTTTTCAGTCTGTACTTCTCTTCTCAGCATTCCCATCAGGCTATAAGCATGCTGTTGTTTCACCTTTTCCCTGATGCCACCTTCCCAAACTACTACACTGATTTTCGATTCTCCTTTTTAGAAAAATTCTTCAAAGGGTTATTTATATTCACTGCCCCTGTCTCCTATCTGTGCATTCTCTCATGAACCAACCAGAAGTCTTATCTTCACTACTGTATCAAAGCATCTCTTATCAGATTTGGGAATGGCCTCTGAATTGTTCAGTCTAGTGATTAGCACTCATATTGACTGATCAGCAACACGGAGGCAATTGGACTGCTTCTCTTTGAAACAGTTCTTTTATTTTTTCATAAATTTATTTATTTATTTGTTTATTTATGGCTGAGTTGGGTCTTCGTTGCTGTGCGCGGGCTTTCTCTAGTTGTGGTGAATGGGGGCTACTCTTCGTTGCCATGTGCGGGCTTCTCATTGCAGTGGCTTCTCTTGTTGCGGAGCACGGGCTCTAGGTGCGTGGGCTTCAGCAGTTGTAGCACACAGGTTCAGTAGTTGTGGCACATGGGCTCAGTAACCGTGGCTCGTGGGCTCTGAGCGAAGGCTCAGTAGTTGTGGTGCCCGGCCTAGTTGCTCTGCGGCATGTGGGATCTTCCCAGACCAGGGCTCAAACCCATGTCCCCTGCATTGGCAGGCTGATTCTTAACCACTGTGCCACCAGGGAAGTACTGAGACATTTAAAAAAATTGGCTTCTAGCACCGCAGACATCAGATTTTCTTCCCACTTCCTATTAAGTCTCAGGATCTTTGCTGTTTTGTTCTTCATCTCTTATCCTTACAATTAATTTGTAAAGCAATCCATAGACCTCTTTTTCTTTTCTCTTCTTTTTTTTCCTTTCTTTGTAGTTAACTTTGGTAATCTAGTCATCTAGCCTGATGACTTTAAATGACATCTATATGCTGATGGCTGCCTTATTTAATTCCCCAGACTGGACCTTTTCCCTGGGCTTCAGATTATGTATTTAACTATCTACTGGACACCTCATTGGATATCCATTGAGGGACCTCCAACTTAGATTGTTTAAAACTGAACTGCTGATCTTCACCTTAATCCTCCCTCCCAATGTGTTTTTTCTGCAATGCCGTACCTTCTCATTCAATAACATCATATTTCCGGATGTTAAGGAAGAACAGGCAACAAAACAAAATAATCCTTGAAATCATCCATAGTTTCTTTATTTTCCTATTGCACAAATGCAATTCAATAGTACATACTCTTAGTTCAACCTTTAAAATATATCCAGAATCCAACCTCTTGTCACCACCTTCTCCACAAACATCGTCTCTGGAGCAGGTGTCTTCTTTTATCTTGTTTATTACAACACCTTCATATCTGGTTTCCTGCTTTGCTTCTTTCCCCTACAGTCTGTTCTCAATACATCATCCAAAGTCATCCTGTTAGGGAAAAAAAAGTCAGATGGCATTATTAGTTGACCCAAAACCTTTTGATGAGTTCCTGACTCATCTATACTGATATGAAAATGCTTTCTGTGACTTTATGTTCCTTTATGTTTTGCTCCCTTGTTATAATTTTGACTGCTTCTTCAATCACTCTGTATTTTTTTTTTCCCTTTGCCCCCAAATGATGGTCTCCTTGCCTTTTCTTGAACACACCAGATATGCCCCCTTTCAGGGTCTTTCCACTGACTGGTTTTTCTGCCTGGTTTGCTCTTTCCCCAGTGGCACACACCTTTAACTAGTTGAGGTCTTCACTCAGATGATTCCATTCTCAGTGTGGTCTTTCCTGATGATTCTAAGAGAAATTGAAATGAACTCACATTCTTTATCTCCTTGCCTATTTTATTTTTCTTCTTGGCACTTGTAGTCATCTGATATATGTTTCACTCCCTTGTTTATTGGCTGTCTAAACCCCAACAGAATATATTTTCCACAGGACAAGATTTTTATGTCATATTTTTCATTGCGTCATATCCAACTTCTAGACAAGTTCGTGGCACATACCAGGCACTTAGACAACGTTTAGTTAATGTATAAATCTTCTCTTCCATGTTATAGTTGTGTTCTAAAATTCATACTGAAGGTATCTACTTCTGTATTGCAAAATATCACTAGGTCAGCATACTAATATTGATATCTTCCTTCTTCCACACCATCTCCAGATGGTAGCATTGCCTCAAAAAATGCTAAATAAAATAAATAAGCTACAAGGATATACTGTACAGCACAGGGAATAAAGCCAATATTTTATAGTAACTTTAAATGGACTACAATTTTTAAAAATTGTGAATCACTCTGTTGTACACCTGAAACATATAATGTGGTAAATCAAGTATACCACACTAAAAAAAAGTCCCCTAATTAATTTATAGATGCCTTAGATGTGGTTCCTCCTTTAATACTGGATTATTCAATAAAAGGGGACCATTTCAGGCAAGAGAGACATTAAATTATTAATGAAAAATTAATTAATTCAAATGATTGATTTAACTTAGCATAATAATCTTCAATGTATGATTCTAAGATGGGCCTTGGTTCTTGATGATGCATTTGGTCCAGAATAAAATCAGTCCTCATCCAACAATAGCTGAGATAAAGGCTCTGTGCGTATCTTCATTTATTGTGCTTATAATTGTTGTGCCAGTAATAATTGTTTCTTGAGTTCAAATAAGAGTGATATGATATAGGTCTGTAAGTGTAAAGGTTAAGACTAAGACTGTGCCTTTGTAGTCAGTCAGAGATGAGGTTCAAATTCCAGTGCCATCACTAAGAGCTGAACTTGGGCAAGTTTCTTTACTTTACTAAATTTAAATTTAATGTATCCTAAAACGGAATAATCTGTATTATTGTGATTATAAAATAACTTATGTAATAGCTTATGGCACATAGTGCTCAATAAATTGTGGTTATTACTTGTTTTATGTTGTAGGAATTGAGATTGAGGACTCTCCCACCCCTTAAGAATTTGATAAAGTTTCTTAGATTTTTGAGCTTAACCATTTACTACATTTAAAATTCTTTTTGCCCTTAATATGGATTTAGAAATTTAAAATAAGGCTGTTTAGATAGAGCAACTAGGCAACAAATAGACTGAACGTTAGTAAGACCTTTCGGAAGACTAAATAACAATGGATGTGAAAGGATGGATGGATGTGGGTTTATGTTACTTTTATTTTTGACCATATTGTTGCTTAAATTAATTTCAGAGCATTTACACAAACTACAAAAAGACAAATATTATTCTCAGTGAGGAATATAAATGATGGAAGAAGAATATGGATACATGGACCCTAAGGACTAAAAATAACATGTGGCCAAAGAAACACAAATATTCTGCAGCAGTGGAAGTTTGTGTGAAATCCTGCCTACAGGTTTCCATTTAGTGGGCTGAAGCTCTGTTCCATGTGCCCGGGAGCTGTCTTGATAATGAGTCTGTTGCTTTGGAAACAAGTTCAAGCCTAGTAATATTTGGCAGCCCCAAGAATGGTTTTACGTGATCTTTTTTTCCTGAACATGAGAGAAAATGATAACAACCAATAAATTAAAAACATATAAACAATGGGATAATCTGGCATCAACAAATTAAGACCACTTGTTTTCACATAATTCAGCGTTGCAGGGGGAAATGGAACATCAAAAATTGAGAATTGTTTTTTCTCCCATAGTAACATGACAAACAACTAATTTGGCCAAGTCTCTGTTGCATAATTTTCCACCCTGACAAATATTCATGTTTGCTCTGTATGGCTGCACCTGCCTAGAGCAAAGTCAAAGTGGTGTTTGGTTTGTTTCTTTGGTAAACTGTATTATTTTCTGAATGTGGAAAAATGGAATTCTCCCCTTGAATGTAGCACATTTGTTAAACCTGACTTTCACATGCTTCTTTTATCAGTCTATCAGTTAATTTTTTTTGGGGGGGGTACGTGGGCCTCTCACTGTTGTGGCCTCTCCCATTGCGGAGCACAGCCTCCGGACGCGCAGGCTCAGTGGCCATGACTCACGGGCCCAGCTGCCCCGCGGCATGTGGGATCTTCCCGGACGGGGGCACGAACCTGTGTCCCCTGCATCGGCAGGCGGACTCTCAACCACTGCGCCACCAGGGAAGCCCCCTATCAGTTAATTTTTAACATGTTTAAATATAGAAAGGCAAATCTAGAATAAGCTTTTCTAATTGCAAATGAGATACATGTACCTAATTAAAATATTAAATTGGTAATAAATTTATAATATTAAAACAACTCAATACCACTTTCTCCCTTTCTCAATTTTCTAGAGGTAACATTCTCTATTTCTGCTGCAGTTTATCTCATATTTTTAAAATAGCCAGTAAATATTGCTATTTATTTATTCATGTATGTATGTATGTATGTATGGCTGCGCCGGGTCTTAGTTGCAGCATGCAGGATCTTTAGGGGCAGTGTGCGAACTCTTAGTTGCGGCATGCATGCGGGATCTAGTTCCTTGACCAAGGATAGAACCCAGGCCCCCTGCATTGGGAGCACAGAGTCCTACCCACTAGATCACCAGGGGAAGTCCCAAATTCATTGATTTATATTATCATTTATTAACTTCCTATTGTTGCAGGTGAGAATTTTCTCTCTCATATGTGCGATCTTGCCATCTTTTCATTTTCTAGTTTTTTTTTAAAATCACAAATTTTTTCATCGTTATAGTTATTTAAATTGTTTACATTGAGCCAAATGGCTTAATAAGATCACATTTCCTGTCTAGTGACACTTTGTGTTTGACCTAGACTTAACAAGGACCTCTTTTGTTTTCTCATCTGTGTAGGTGTCTTTGCCTTTCTGGCTAAGTCTTCACATCCCCTTTCTAATAACTTTAAATTGCCCATCAAAACAACTTCAGCGTGTCTATCCTGTATGATGATTTATTTGTTCTAGTTTTTTTTCCTTACTGGGGCTTCTTCTCATCCTATTCCAACTTGATCTGATTATTCTCTAAACCTTCTCTATCATCCTGGGTCTCCCCTTCATCACTGTTCTGGGAATTCACTTTGACCTCTGTCCTCTATTACATCAGCTGTTTCCTGAATCCTGTCCTATCCTTTTGGGTTTACCCCCATATTTTGGTAAGTTAACTCTTCTTGTATCTTCTTGAGAATGAGCCCATGAGAAGTAAATTTTTGAAGTTTCATCTAAAAATATCTTTGTTCTGTGCTTACCTTTGATTGATTGATAGTAAAATTCTGTGTTAAAAAAAAAAAAGTCTGACCTGGAAGATACAAACAGTTTTGAAAAGAAGAATGAGTTTGGAAGTCTCACGCTTGCTGACTTCAAAACTTATTACAAAGCTATAGTAATCAAAACAGTATGTGAGCAGTATAAAGACAGACATATAGGCCAATGGAATAGAAAAGAGAGCCCAGAAATAAATTCTTACATACATGATCAAATGAGTTTTGACACAGGTGCCAAGACCTTTCAATGGAGAAAGGACTCTTTACAACAAATGGTTTTGGGGAAACTGGATATCCATGTGCAAAAGCATGACATTGGACCCTTACCGTAGACCATATACAAAAATTAACTCAAAATGTATCAAAGCCTGAAATGTAAGACTTAAAGCTATTAAACTCTTAAAAGAAAATCTATGGGAAAAGCTTCATGAGTTTGGATTTGACAATAATTCTTGGATTACGACACCAAAAGCACAGGTAGTAAAAGTAAAAATCAATAAGTTGGATTACATCAAATTAAAAAATTCTGTGCATCAAATAATCAAAAATAGAATTACACGATACAGCAATTATACCTCTAAATAATATCCAAAAGAATTGGAAGTAGGATCTTGAAGAGATATTTGTACATTGATGTCAATAGCAACATTATTCACAATAGCCAAGAAGTAGAAGTAACACCCATTGACAGAAAAATGGCTAAAAAAAATTGTGGTATGTACATACAATGGAGTATCAGCCGGTCTTAAAAAAATCTTGTCACCTACTTCAACATGGATGAACCTTGAGGGCATTACGCTAAGTGAAACAGGACAGTCACAAGAAGTCAAATACTGTGTGATTCTACTTATGTGAGGTCTACAACAGTCAAAAGAGAAAGAATGTTGGTTGCCAGAGGCTGGGAGGAGATAAAAATGGGAAGTTACTTATGAGTATAGAGTCAGTTTTGCCAGATAAAAAAGTTCTGGAGATTGGTTGTACAACAATGTGGATATAATTAACATTACTGAACTTTACACTTAAAAATAGTTAAAATGGTAAAATTTATGTTCTGGGTATTTTTCCTCCATGTTTTCAATGCAAACTAATTCTGAAGAGAATGCTCAGTGAAGTAAGTTAGAATATGTAAAAATCTGTACTTGAAATACATAGGATCTTCCATTTGTGTTAGCTCTGTTGTCATAATTAGTGTTATCTTTTACCTCCAGTGTTACTTTTAAGAAGTCCAAAATTATTCTGATCCCTCATGCCTAGAACTTGTGTCTTATACCTTCTACTGGAAATTAACCCCATTGCTGCTCTCGGTGCTTTCCTATGTTGCGACCAGAAGCCTAAAATCTACATTTTCAACCACACTTACCACAGTGATCTGGTTCCAGTTCCACCAAAGCAAAGGGCTTGTGCCAGACCCAGAAGGCAGAAAAGAAGCAGAAGCATAGTGTCTACTCAGTATTTGCAGGTAGCCACGAGAGCTTCAGCTACGGATGTGAGTTTTTATAAACACCTCCGGGGCATTCTCCTGCCGCTTATGGGCTTGGGTGCTCTCCAAGTTTGCATTATTTCCAGAGGCTTTATATACAATTGATAGTCTGTATTAAGTATCGTTTTTGCCTGAAACTCCTAAAGTGATTTCTCGTTTCCTGTAGAAGTCCGAACAAGTACCAATATATGACTACTATACCCCCCCAGAAAATTGTTTCTTTTAGTTTAAAAAGGAGGGTGTGGGAGAAGCGTTAGCTCAGTGGTAAGGATGTGGGTTCTGAGGAAGCCGGTACTAGCAGCAGGATGAGGACAGTGTTTGCTATGCACAGGTGAAATACTCAGTAACATGTGGTTAATTGGGAAGAGAGACATACTGTAAGGATCTGAGCCTTTGTGTGTTGGCCCCAGTTGGTTCTGTTTGACATGACATGACCTGAGCTCGGGGGTACATTGGTTGGTTTGCAAACAGAAATGTGAAAGAAAGAGTTCAAAACAGAGGGAGCATTCACAGCCTTCGCTCAGTGGGATTTCCCAGTCCCTGTAGACGTGACTTTTGCGATCTCCCTTTCTGTTCTTTTTCAAAGGTGCATGTGCATTGAACCTGGTTTCTTTTTCTTATACAGTTAGTATCGGGTTGGGGAGAGAAATAGTTTGTTATTAGGTCTTTGGTCCTAGAGGATTCACATCCACAACTGTGAACCACAGGGAGTCCTAGGCTTAGAATGATCATTTTATTTGAGACTGTGTATGAGCTTTTTAAAGGTACTGATATTATTTAACACAGTTTACCTGAATTTAAAGTGTACTTCTTTATATCACTAGATTGAAATATTTTATGATCAATATTATTCCATTAAAGAAACATTTGTGGGCTTCCCTGGTGGCGCAGTGGTTGAGAG
Organism: Globicephala melas; assembly: GCF_963455315.2. Lineage (NCBI taxonomy): Eukaryota > Metazoa > Chordata > Mammalia > Artiodactyla > Delphinidae > Globicephala > Globicephala melas. The sequence continues at coordinate 110,400,712 of NC_083319.1, read as the reverse complement.
GCTGCCTGCCGATGCAGGGGACACGGGTTCGTGCCCCGGTCCGGGAGGATCCCACATGCCGCGGAGCGGCTGGGCCTGTAAGCCATGGCCGCTGAGCCTGCGCGTCCGGAGCCTGTGCTCCACAACGGGAGAGGCCACAACAGTGAGAGGCCCGCGTACCACCAAAAAAAAAAAAAAAAAGAAACATTTGTTATGAGAATTGTTGTTTTTTTTTTCCTCCAGATGCTAGATAAAACATCAAGGACTAGCCATATTCTTTATGTAGGGAATTTTTGTTTTCTTGAATAGGTAAGAATTTGAGATTTGACCCTAAAGTGTGTTTTATCCCTTAAATTCATTGTAGACACTTTTATTTGCCTGGAACACACTGAAATTCAATTGAACACCTTCTAAAATAAATCTTTCTTTAGGATTATTTTTTAAACACAGAGTTTGGTTTGACAGACATTTTAGTAATATAATATCCAAGGTTTTTCTTTTTATTATATTTACAGAATGCAAAATAAAACAACCTTATTATAGACACATAATCTTATGATTTTTAAATTAAAAGCAAATAGTCAACATTTGCAATTTTAAGGTAGTCCTTGAATTTCCAAGTATTTAGTCCTTGAAACAGATTCTAAATGCTTAAATAAGGTAACACATGAAGTTCCCTTCAGTCTTGTTCAGCTTTATCAGTACACAACTTTAGTTAATTGTGAGAAATGGAATACACACGCACAATCTACTGAATAAGAAAATCCATGTAATAATCTCCATTGGTAATAAGAAGGCATGCCATAGAAAACAAAATAAAATATAAGGTATTGCTCACTTATTTTTGAAAAAAAATTACTAGCTAGGGTTTATAAGATAGTTTGTATCATTATAAAATATCTATCATAAATCAAGAACCAGCATTGTAATTAATGGTAAAACCTTGGAAGCACCCCCATTAAAAGCAGAATCAAAACGTGAGTAATGTCATTTAGCTTTTTCATTTAACCTTGTTCTGAATTTTCTCGCAAGTTCAATAAAGCATGGAAAAAAGCATAGACATATTTGAAACACAGAGCAAAATTATTCATGAAATTTAATTAAAGAATTGTTACAATTACAAGAGAGCTCAGAAAATTGGCCAGAAAAAAAATGTAAAAATATAAATACTTTTAGGAAATATAATGGTGAGATTCTAGAATAATAGTAATACAAATATTTTGTTTAAATACAGACTTGACAATAAGATATGTGTAAGAATTCTGTGAAAAAAATATAATACACTGAAAAATATTAAAGGAAGAAAGTTTACTTTTAGTAATGATGGACTACATGTTGCAGGCATAATAGTCAACTAAGAGCACACACAAAACCTGTAAAATATCAAAGCCAGCATTTTCAAAGGCTTGAGAGAGCTGTGAAAAACAATGAAGAATTATAGCCAATATCTTTGAGAAGAAAATTCAGAGCCAGCCAAGCATTTGGGGCCAAACTTTAGTTATGGACATCTATCTATTGTGGAAAAGTTTAGGCCAATTTATAAGCCAATCTTACTCATAAATGTAGATGTAATACTCCAACAAAATTCTAACAAACCAAATCCAGCCATACATAAAAATGATTATAATCTCAACAAATTTATATTTATTTCAGGAATGTAAAGCTGTTTTAATCTAATTTACTGCATTAACAGAGTAAGATAGACAAATCAGATTAGTATCTCAATAAATATAGAATATAAATTTGTAACAATTATATATCCATTTATGATTTTTAAAAATAACGATATAAGAACACACGAGAATTGTCTCAATATGATAAAGGATCTTCACAAAACTTACAGCAGAGTCATACTTTATTGTTAACTTGCAGACCTTTGTCCTCTGAGATTATATGTAAGGTAGGGATGCCTGCTGTCACCACTTCTACTGAACATCGATCTGGCCTCATAGACCATATAATAGAGCAAGAAAAATAAAGTATGTGAAATGTAGAAAGGAAAAAATAAAACTATAATCACTTACAATAAAAATGTGTACAAAGAATTGGCATGTAGATTATTAAGATTTTAAGTGAGTTTAGCAAATATGTTAATTACACAGTAATTACCGTGATTGTTCAAACGTTAAAAGGACTCATAGGGTTCAGTTGATCATCACAGCAAGTCCAGAGATCTCAAGTACAGGGCTCTGTGTCCTGCCTCTGCTGAGTCGTATGGGACACACATCTCTGAGCCTCACACCACCACTGGCTGCATGCAAAGCACGTTAGTTGCAGGGAGTCCACAGTTATCTCATGGTGGGTCTCTGAGAGGAGGCTGAGTAAGCACACCTCACTTTAAAACGAGTCTGAACTGCAGAAACTCCCCAAGGCTCTACCAAAACCAGGGGCAAATGGTAAATCGAACTATTGTTACTAAACAATGCCGACAGACCTGTAGGTCCCGGCCCCCAAGACTCACAGACCCATGTATGAAACATCAGTTATCTCTAGTTACTACTATATTCTCTAGAATTGACCAATTTTATTGAATTTACCATCATGCTCCAGGCAGCTCTAAAAATGAACATGCGTTTTATAAAGACCAGCTGAGCTTAACCCGTGCTTTATAGCAAGACTGCATTATGCAGTCAGTATACAAAAAATATATATATTTCCTTATATAGTAGTAAATATTAAAATTAAAACTTATTTACAACAGCATCCAAAAATGTAAAAAACAAAAGAATAAATCTAACACAAGATTTGCAAGACTTCTACGTGCATACATGCACGCGTATACCGCCAGGTGAAGAATTTATTTAAAAAGTGTAATGTTATTGAAATAAATTCCAGGTAAATTACATTTCTGTATTAGTTTCCTATTGCTGTTATGACAAATTACCATAAATTTAAGACTTAATGCAAATTTACTAACTCATGTATCTAGAGGTCAGAAGTGCAAAATGGGTCAGCAGGGCTGCATTCCTTCTGGAGGCTCCAGGAGAAAATCTGTTTTCTTGCATCTTCCAGTTTCTAGAGGCTGCCTGGCTCCAAATTACTCCAGCTTTCCTTCTGTTGTCATAACTCCTTCTCTGACTCTCTCGACTCTCTTTTCCTTTAGAAAGGACACTGTGATCATATGGGTCTTCCCTGAATAATCCAGGATAATATACCCATCTCAAGACCCTTAACTTGGGCTTCCCTGATGGCACAGTGGTTGAGTCCACCTGCCGATGCAGGGGACACGGGTTCGTGCCCCGGTCCGGGAAGATCCCACATGCCGCGGAGCGTCTGGGCCCGTGAGGCATGGCCGCTGAGCCTGCGCGTCTGGAGCCTGTGCTCCACAACGGGAGAGGCCACAGCAGTGAGAGGCCCGCGTACCGCAAAAAAAATTTTTTTAAAAAAAAGGACCCTTAACGTAATCACAGCTGCAGGGTTCTCTTTGCAGTGTCAGTTAACATATCACAGGTTCCTGGTGATGTTCCTGGTGGATGTCTTTGAGGGGGGGCATTCTACCCACCCCAAGATCTAAACGTGGAATCAAAACAAGAAGGCTTGCAGAAGTTAGTACAGGAGATTGCCTGTGGTAGGTTGCATTGTTGTTCCCAATGTATCACCCCATCTCTTATCCATTATCCTTGTCCTGTGACTTTGAACTTGCTTCTCTCAGTGTTAGAGAGTACATCCCAGCTTCTTGACTTTGGACTCAGCCATGTAGCCCGATTTGGCCAATGGGACGTTAGCAGGTATGAACCAAGCATGTGCTTGAAATATACTCACCTGCTGTCATCAGCAAAAAAAACCAGAAAAAAAAAAAACTATGGCTAGCCCACTAGTTCAAAGTGTACATGAAGCGGACATAGATCTAGCTTTAGCTTAGAGCAAATCCATCTGAGCCCAGACTATATCAGCCAACTCACAGCCAACCTGAGCCAGAACAGATTGTCATAAATACCTGAATTTTGTATTGGCTTGTTATGTGGCATAATTGTGGCTTTAACTGATAAAATACCTTTTTAATATCACTTAAAGTTGCAGCGAAATCAGAGTTTAGAACATGGAACAAAAAGCATTATCCACAAAGTGAAGTATTGATAAACTGTATTATAAAATTAAAAATTTTCATTCATCAAAGCACATTACTGAGTGAAACATATAAGCATAATCACCAACAAGGAGCTTATTTAAGCTGTGTGTGTGTGTGTGTGTGTGTGTGTATAGATATACACACACACATTCCTGCAAATAATTCTAAAAAGATAGGTAACCTAAGAGATAATGATTAAGAAATGTGATGATCAAGAGATTTGAGCAAGGAAGTATTCAGATATTCTGTATACATGTAAAACATTTTGCTGTACTTCACCAGATATCTGGTCAATGCAAACTAAGACCACAATAAGGTACAACTATCCACCCACCAAAATGACTAAAAAAGACTGACCATTGGAAGAACTCTTATACACTCCCCAGACTACCAGTCATTACTGCTGGCAGGTAAATTGCCACAACCATTTTGGAAAACTGTTTAGTGCTATTTTATAAATTGGAACAAAAGCATAGCTTGTTTAAGAAACAAAAAGGAAGCCAGTGTCGGTAGAGTATCCTTGTAGGATGTGGTAGTAATGCAGATTTAATTCTCCTATAAAGCCTTCCATTCCTAGACTTTTGTTTTCTGGGAGCTTTTTGTTTGTTTTTTTTACAAATTCCATTTCACTACTAGTGATCAGTCTGGTCAGATTGTCTATCTCTTCCTGATTCAGTCTTGGACGGTTTCTAGAAATTTGCCCATTTTTTCTAAGTTGCTGAATTTGTTGGCATATAAATGTTCATAGTATTCTCTTATGATTTTTGTATCTCTGTGGTATCAGTTATTTCTTCTCTTTCATTTCTTATTTTGTTCATTACAGGCTTCTCTCTTTTCTTCTTGATGAGCCTGGCTAAAGGTTTATAAGTTTTATTTTTCTTTTCAAAGAACCAGCTCTTTGTTTCATTGATCTTTTCTATTTTTTTTTACGGTATTTTATCTATTTCCTCTCTGATCTTTCTTATTTCCTTCCTTCTGCTGACTTTGTGTTTGTTCTTTTCTAATTCCTTTAGATAGAAGATTAGGTTGTTTATTTGAGACTTTTTGTTGTTTCTTGAGGTAAGCCTGTATTGCTATAAACTTCCCTCTTCGAATTGCTTTTGCTGCATTTCATAGATTTTGGAAAGTTATGCTTTCATTGCCATTTGTCTCAAGGTATTTTCAGATTTCCTCTGTATATTTTCCAAGGTATTTGATTTCTTCATTGACCCAAGTTTTTTAGTAGCCTGTTGTTTAGTCTCCATGTGTCTTTGCTTTTCCCATTTTTCTCCCTGTAATTGATTTCTAGTTCCATACCAATGTGGTCAGAGAAAATACTTTGTATAATTTTTATCCTCTTAAATATGTTAAGACTTGTTTTGTGGCCTAGCATGTGATCTATCCTGGAGAATGTTCCATGTGCACTTGAAATAATGTATATTCTGCTTTTGGGGATGGAATGGCCTGTAGATACCTATTAAGTCCATTTGGCCTATTGTGTCATTTAATACCACTGTAGCATTATTCATTTTCTGTCTCGATGATCTGTCCATTTGTATAAGAAAGGTATTAAATTTTCTCACTAGCGTTATATTATTGTCATTTTCTCCTTTTACGTATGTTAATATTGGCTTTATGTTTTCAGGTGCTCCTTATTGGGTGCGTATATGTCAGTGATTATAATATTCTCTTCTTGTATTGATCCCTTTATCATTATATAACACCCTTCTTGGTCTTTTGTTATAGACTTGGTTTTAAAATCTATTTTGTCTACTATGGGTATTGCTACCCTGACTTTCTTATCATTCCATTTACATGACATATCTTTTTTTATTCCTTCGCTATCAGTCTGTGTGTGTCTATAGCTCTGAAGTAAGTCTCCTGTAGGCAGCATATTGAAGGGTCTTATTTTCTGTTCAATCAGCCCCCCTGTGTATTATGATTGGAGCATTTAATCCATTGACATTCAAAGTGATTATTGATTGGTGTGTACTTATTGCCATTTTGTTACTTGTTTTCTGTTTGTTTTTGCAGTTCTTCTCTGTTCCTTTCCTCTTCTTTTCCTCCCTTCTGGTTTGATGATTTTCTTTTGTGATATGCTTGTGTTCCTTTCTCTCCAGTTTTTGTAGGTTTTTGATTTATGGTTACCATGGGGTTCATATTTGTTGACCTATAATTATATCTACCTGTTTTAAATAGGTAGTCCTTTAAGTTCAAACACACTTTACAAGATCTACATTTTTACTCCCTTCCCCCAAATTCTGTGTTTTTGATGGCATATTCTACATTTTCATGTTTATTCCTTTACTGATTATTGTCGTCATACTTGATTTTACAATGATTTCTCTTTTAATCTTCATACTAGTTTATTTAAGTGGTTGATCCTCAGGCTTTACTATATATTTGCCTTTACTAGTGTTCCCCCCCCCCCTTTCCTATAGTTACTTACTTCTTGTTTAAACCTTTTCTTTTCCACTTAGAGAAGATTCTTTAACATTTCTTTTATGGTAGTTTTACTGTTGATGAACTCCTTTAGTTTTTATATGTCTGAGAATTTCTTCATCTCTCCTTTGCTTCTAAATGATAATCTTGCTGAGTAGAATATCCTAGGTTGCAAGTTTTTCCCTTTCAGTACTTTGAATATATCATGCCACTTTCTCCTGGCCTGCAAAAATTTTGCAGAAAAATCAGCTGATAGCCTTATGGGGGTTCTCTTGTATGTAACTCTTTGTTTTTCTCTTGCTGTCTTTAGAATTATCTCTTTAACTTTTGCCATTTTAATTATGATATGTCTTGGTGTGGGTCTGTTAGGGTTCATCTTGTTTGGGACCCTTTCTCCTTCTTGTAACTGGATATCTGTTTCTTTCTTGAGGTTTGGGGCATTTTCAGCCATAACTTTCCTCAAATATATTTTCAACTTCTTTCTCTCTGTCTTCTCCTTCTGGGACTCCTATAATGCAAACGTTGGTACACTTTATGTTATTCTAGAGATCCCTTAAACTGTTCTTTTTTAAAATTTGTTTTTCTTCTTGCTGCTCTAATTGGGTGATTTTCATTATTCTGTTTTCCAGATCACTTATACATTCTTCTGTATCACCTCGTCTGCTGTTAATTCTTTCTAGTGTGTTTTTCTTTTCAGTTATTGCATTCTTCGATTCTGACTGGTTCGTTTTTTTTATATTTTTCTAGTTCTTGTTAAAATTCTCACTGTTTATTCTTTTCTCGAATTCAGTTAGCATTCTTATTACTAATGCTTTGAATTCTGTATCTGGTAAATTGTTTATTTTTGTTTCCTTGGCTGGTTTTTTAGGGGTTTTCTCTTGCTCTTTCAATTGAGACACATTTTTCTGTCTTCTCATTTTGCTTAACCTTCTGTCTCTATAAATTATGTGATACTGTTACCTGTTGCAGTTGAAGCTGTGTCCTTATGTGGAAGTGTCCGTGAACAATCTCCGTGTGCCTAGTAGCTTTTATTAGAGAGCTGGATTTGATGTGAACGTAAGTCATGCCTTTCCTCAAGGGGGCTGGCAGCTAGCACCGTGGTAGGAGGTGGGGCTGGAGGTACAGAGGCTAGAAGTCGAGGCAGGTGTGAGCCAGGGCTTCCCCTCTACTCAGTGGCCATCAGTGCCCCATCAGGGGTGGGGGCAGGTTTCAGGTTGCTGGAGCAGAAGCCCTAAGGGTTGGTCTGAGCTGTCTCTCTTCCCCCTAAGGGTGTTCTCTTCCCCTCCCAGTACTGGCATCCTCTCCCCAGAGGGAAGCAGGGCTAGAGCAAGAGGGGCTGGTGTGGGCATTCAGCATGGATGGGGCATGGGTGTGGTGGTCCCACTGGGTTCAAAGACCCAGACTTCTTCTGACACACTGCGTGTAAGCGCCTGTAATGGCTGCCCCCGCCCTGCTCCGACGTAGCCTTGGGTCTGAACTGCCTCTGTGTCTCTTGGCAGAGCTCTTTCCTCAGTTGTGGCAGCCTGTTGAGGGGATTTCTTACTGAAAAATTCTTTCTTACATATTTGTAGTGCTTACAAGTTTGAACAGGAATTTAGATAAGTTTTTCACATTCTGAACTTATGGATGATAAAGTTGAAAAAAGGTATACGAGTGTTGAATCTTAGTTTACAGATACAGGTATGCATGAAATGTTTATTCTTGTCTAAAATAAAATAAATTGACACCTAATCCTTATCCCACCAGACCAACAGGAAACTCAGTCACAGTTACTGTCCCCCTCCCCCCTTTCATAAGTATAACTGAAAATCTAGTAAAAGTCTGATGTCTTTTTTTTTTTTTTTTTTTCCCTGTACGCGGGCCTCCCACTGTTGTGGCCTCTCCCATTGCAGAGCACAGGCTCTGGACGCGCAGGCTCAGCAGCCATGGCTCACGGGCCCAGCCGCTCCGCGGCATGTGGGATCTTCCCAGACCCGGGCACGAACCCATGTCCCCTGCATCGGCAGGCGGACTCTCAACCACTGCGCCACCAGGGAAGCCCTAGTCTGATGTCTTAAGCAGAGGAAGATATTCTACAAAGCCCCTCTGTTCTGTTGTCTATGCTCCTGATGATTGGGCCCTTGCTTCAAACTAACAGGCTCTTTTAGGTCTCTCGAGTCCAAGGGCTTAGAAGATTCTCTGCTCTGCTAAATTGTAGAGCTGTTTGGGAAGATTTGCTTTCTCAGAGTCTCCCTGGATTCGCTTTGCCTCGGCATCCTCTGCACCTTTGTCTTTTCGGTGACACACACTGGACAGGCCAAGCTCTGACCTCCTTCTTATCTTGGTGGAAACCTGTTCCACTTTCATTGAGATGTGATCACAGATACCCCTTCTCCTTCCTCTTCCTCGTCAGTGGAGTGTATTCTCATCCCTGTCCTGAAGCTTTAGCAGTTACAGAAACATCAGGCAGACCCTGCCCTTACATTTATCAAATTCCCTGAGGCAAGGAATTCAAAGGGACGGTGTGCCTGCATGGAAAATACAGAGGACAGATAAAAATTAACATCTGAACATTATTTTTGCCAAGAATAAAAAAACTAAATGGATTACAAATAGCACACCATGAGTCAAAAACATTAGAACCTTCACTTCCTAAATCAAATCTACTTTGTTTTGCTGTATTATTTTGTGGACTTTTTTCATCCCAAATCTGTCAGTACCTATTCTGAGATTATTACGTGTTCTTCTAACTAGTGTTGGTTTTCTTGCTAGTTTGTAACCCAGGGGAAATGTGCTGAAAAGCTCTCATGTTTGGCTGTTCATCTTGAGATACTGACAGGAGTGCAGAAGACCTCAGCATGTCTTCTATTCTGAAGAAAAATTTAAAAATAAAGAAATAAGCTAATGTCTTACCCTTAAAAGTAAGCTAATGATATGTTCTTTGACTTCTGTAATCTTTATACATGGATTGACTCATTCATTTACTGAGCACCTACCATAAGGCAGGTACTACACAGGTAGTGTGGTGCACAGGGTACTTAAACACATGTGATGATCCTGTGAAAGGAGACGCGTTGTTGCTCCTTGAAGAAAAGGATCTAAACTGAGAGTAGAAGCATGTGTAGAAGTCAACCGAGTAAGGGGGCTGTTTGATAGAGGATGGAGTAATAATTTTTCAGGCAGAGGAAAGCATAGATGCAAAGGATAAAACAGCTCATGGGCCTTCCCAGGAATTAAAAGAAGTCCAATAGAGCAAATCTTCAAAAGCCCTATAGACCCAAGTTAAAGAATTCAGATTTTTGTCCTAAGGATTTTAGAGAAATGTCGTTAAGGGGCTGAGGGTCTAACAAACCCAGAGCAGTATTTTCAGAAGATAACTGAATGGAGAATGCAGGATGGAGAAAGGAACAGGCTGGTGGCCGGGGGGGAGAGGGAGGGAGGGTTGGCTTCAGGATGGCTATTGAAGAGGTTATCACAGTGGTTCAGGTGTGAAAATACTTTTATCTGGGAAGTTAGTATAGGACATGTTCAATATGAGGTATTTGTGAGGCATACACGTGAAGATGCTAAGTGCTTGAATTTGAGGAGAGAAATCTGGACAGAAGAAGTGTATCCATTGTCATAAGCTGACACATCATAATTAAAGGCATGAAAGTGAACCAGGTGACATAGGAAGAAAATGCAGGAAGAAGAGACTATCTGGGGCCAAAGCTGAAGAAACTTCAATACTCAGGTAGAGAAGAGTGAGCCTACAAATATAAGAAGAAGGGATGCCTGGAGATAAAGGAGGAAAACCAAGAGAGCTTGGCTTCTAAGAAGGACAGAGAAGAGAGAGTTTTAAGAATGAGAGAAGAGTCAATCCAAATAGGTCAAGAGTCAAAGCAAGACAAGGAATGAAGTGAATCCATCAGTGGAAGGAGCCTGGGGATAATTGTTCATATCACTGGTGCAGACAGGCTCAGTGGATGTGGAAAGTACAAGCCAGAGAGCAGTGTGTTAAGGTGTGAGTGCAAAAGAAGTGGAAGGAGAGGAATCAGGTGTTGGTTTGGAAGGTAGGAGAACTCAAGGGAGAGTGAGTCTTTTTATAATTTTTAAATTTTATTTTATTGAAGTATAATTGATTTACAGTGTGTTAATTTCTACTGTGCAGCAAAGTGATTCAGTTATACTTATATATATATGTGTGTGTATATATATATATTCTTTTTTTCATATTCTTTTCCATTCTGGTTTATCACAGGATATTGGATATAGTTCCCTGTGCTATACAGTAGGACCATTGTTTATCCATCCTATGTGTACTAGTTTGCATCTGCTAATCCCATCCTCCCACTCCATCCCTCCTGCACCCTCCCTCCCCCTTGGTAATGTCTATGTCTGTGAGTCTGATTTTGTTCCAAAGATAAGTAGGTAAGTTCATTTGTGCCATATTTTAGATGCCACATGTGAGTGATATCATATGGTATGTCTTTCTCTTTCTGACTTACTTCGCTTAGTATGATCATCTTCCTTTTCTAAATTTAAGATGAGATTTGATCAAGTCTGCATATCAAATGGAAAGACGAAATAGAGAATGACCAAAAAAGGAGGTGTGTGTTGGGCAGTGACACAATCAATAGGACAGATGCCCTAAGAAAGCAGGAAAGGAGGTGGGATTAAAAGAATAGATGGAGAGATTAGTTATAACTATGGTATGATAAGAGGAAACTCTTCCAATAAAACAAGGGGGAAGGAGGAAAGTAATAGGTGCTGATGTAAGGAAAATGATAGATGCTTTGAAACGCAAATTAACAACAGTGAGAAAGTATACATCTTCACACCACTACACACCTACTAGCGCGGGCAAAAGTCAGAACACTGACAACGTGAGACGTGGCACACATTCGGAGCAACAGGAACTCTCGTTCGTTGTTGGTGGAAATGTCCCTGTGTCTGCCAGTAAGCAGACATCAGATCTTTACTGGGTGTCTACTGTGAGTGGAGCATGTTTCCAGACACTGGGGAATCAGCAGTCCTCAAGGCAGACAGAATTCCTACCCTTCAAGAGCTCACATTATAGTGGAGGAAAGATACTTTCAGGTTCTAATACCGTAAGGTAATGCAGTGAAGAGAACAAGGTAGAGAGAGGACTGTTGCAGTTAGGGGAAGGTACTTCACAGAGAAGACCTTGAAACTGAGGTTTGGAGCACAGAGCTATGATATTGTTGACCTGAAACAAATAGCCAGGTTTTTCTCCAGTAAACATGGGTATATTTGGGATCAGCAGAGAATTGTAATGAGGGGTCTGCAACCTTGGAGAGGCACATGCACGTACCGGCACAACAAGGGAACGAAGACACTTTTATAGGGAGGAAAGGGGATTTGGGAGGGCCATAGTAGACAAGAGTCCATGAGTTTTCTTAGCTGAGTCTTTCTTCTTGTTGGGCTCTGCTATGGTCACAGGGCATGAGAGCGCCCCCTGCTGGTCTCCTAACTATTGAATTGAGGTTTCTGTGTATTAACTTTTTTACAGTATCATTTTAGGAAAGAGTATTCTCTGTTGATGGAATAGCAGGTGCAGAAACCCTGAGATGGAAACTAGCTTGGTGTGTTCAGTGGAGAAGAATCAGCCTGCCGTGGCGCGAGTGCGGAGGGGCGGAGTGGAATGAGATGAGCTCTCAGAAGTAGGCTGGAGTCTAGTGACTAGAGCCTGGTATACCATCGTAGTGACTTGGGTTTTATTTTAAGTATAACTGGAAGTCACTGGAAGGTTGTAAGACCTTTTCCTATTGATGTGAACTGATGTATGCTTTTATATGATCCTACGAGCTCCTGAGTGAAGGATCTGAAGGATAAGCCCTATGGGAGCAAGAGAAGATTCAGGGAGACCACTGAGAAGATTAAGCTCAGAGTAAAGATGCTAGTGACCACAGCCAGGTTATTTTGTCAGAAATGCGTTATGATGTGGGGCAAACACCACCAAACATCTCAGTGGTTTTCAACAAAGAAGCTTCACTTGTGGCCCACTCTGAATGCCCCTCCTCGGTCTACAGCAGCTCTGTTCTACATCATGTGTATTTTAAGACTCAGGCTGACAGAAGAGCCTCTGTCTGGATCGCTGTGGACATGCAAAAACAGAGAACACAGTACAGTACATTCTGCACTGGCTCTTAAAGACTCTCCAAAAACTCATGTGCCGTCCTGCTCCCTGCACATCCCCCTTTCTTTTGTCTGAGGCAAGTCACATCAACAAGCCTAGCATTAATAAGATAAGAAATTTTTTTTTTTTTTTTTTTTGGCGGTACGTGGGCCTCTCACTGTTGTGGCCTCTCCCGTTGCGGAGCACAGGCTCCGGACACACAGGCTCAGATGCCATGGCTCACGGGCCCAGCCGCTCCGCGGCATGTTGGGATCCTCCCGGACCGGGGCACGAACCCGTGTCCCCTGCCTCGGCAGGCGGACTCTCAACCACTGCGCCACCAGGGAAGTCCCAATAAGATAAGAAATTTAATCTTACTCAAGACAGGGTCATCAGCTATTTGTGAACAATAATACAGCACGTTGAAGATGTAGCAACAAATGTGGGGATTAGAATGGAAATAGGGCCAATGCAAATGTCTTGTGAATTAGACGTGGAGAGTGAAGGAAAAGAGGGATCAAGAATGACCCCCAACTTTGCACCTGAGACACCTGGAGAGGGTGTAGGATGTGATTTTCCCAGCGTTGATAAGCAGGGCAGAGGGAAGAAGAAGGCAGATAAAGGAACCCATCGAAGTTTGGTTCTGAGAGGATAGTCTGGGAAAATATTAGTCCAAATGATGGACAATAGGAAGAAAAGAATGTCAGGGGACTGAGAGTCTGAATGGGGTGCAAGGACAGGTATAAAGGAGATAAGTAAGTGAAGTAAGTAACTCCAAGCCAGAAGGATAGGAGTCCTTTTCTGGTGAGTTTAGTGTCGGATCCGTTTGGGGTCATGGCAGTGCCAACGTGTGACCGTGAGGTGATGACCGAGATAGGATAAGAAGGTCATTTGGAGAGAACAGTACACTTGGATGAGTTTTCTGGGTAGAAGATGAAATCACAAAGGATAATGGTAGGACTTTGTAGGCTGGGCAACTCTGTGTTGTGTGTGAAAATATCTATTGAATTAAGGGGAAGTAAAGATAAAATCAAAAGATGACACAGTAAGGCTAAGAAGAGGGTTTTACAGCTAAATTGTATGGGTGGTAGCAGATGATATACAAGGTGTGGGAAGATCGCTTTTCACATCTTCCTGATGTGAGACTTCAAAGCTTGAAAGGAAGATCAGCGTCTGCCTCAAAGACCTGTAAGTAAAGCTACGTATTCAGGGGACAAGCAGGTTTCGTTTGAGGGCACGGTGAAGAGAACGAGGATGCAGGGAATTATTTTATTCTGACATGGGAGATCTAATAAGAACAGTAATTCAGAATGGAAGAGGGGTGGTGCGCTAGAGGGGAGAGGAACCTGGAGTAGTGGATACGAGAGTTTGTGATTTGCCCGAGGACATGAGGGCTTGTTGGATCGGCCTTGACAATCATTAGAGACATTTCGAAGCGCTCAGATCTCAACAGATGCAGCTGCAAGTTGGATGGAGGCCAGGTATGTGGGTGTGCCAGCACCTGCACATGTGGGGAGCGGCAGGACACTGGGCAGGACATCCTCCAAGGCTGTTTCTTCCTGTCGCTGAGTTTATCCAGGAGATGCTGGCTACACAGCAGAGCCTGGGCCCCACCAGGCTGGCTGCCCTGGGGAGTCAGTGTACCCGGTGTGGAGCAGCCTCTCTTTAGCCCCGCCATTGCCTTCCGATAAAGCTTATCTCAGATAAAGCTTATCTCACTTTCTTGTTCCGTCCTTTTATGTCAGAATGCATATTCTTTTCTTTTTTAATTAATTAATTTATTTATTTTTGGCTGTGTTGCATCTTCGTTGCCGCATGCGGGCTTTCTCTAGTTGCAGCGAGCGGGGGCTACTGTTCGTTGTGGTGTATGCACTTCTTATTGCGATGGCTTCTCTTGTTGCGGAGCACGGGCTTTAGGCGCGCGGGCTTCAGTAGTTGTGGCACGAGTTCAGTAGTTGTGGCTCGCGGGCTCTAGAGTGCAGGCTCAGTAGTTGTGACTCACGGGCTTAGTTGCTCCGTGGCACGTGGGATCTTCCCAGACCAGGGCTCGAACCCATGTCCCCTGCATTGGCAGGTGGATTCTTAACCACTGTGCCACCAGGGAAGCCCATTTTGTGCATATTCTTTTTTAAAAAAAATTTTATTGAAATACAGGTGATTTACAATGTCATGTTAGTTTCAGGTGTACAGCAACGTGATTCCGTTTTATATATATATGTATTCTTTTTTTACGTTCTCTTCCACTCTAGGTTATTACAAGATATTGAGTAGAGTTCCCTGTGCTATACAGTAGGTCATTCTTGCTTATCTATTTTATACATAGTAGTGTGTATATGTCAGTCCCAGGCTGATCACGTGATGAAGTTTGCAGGATACTTCATTCTTTTCTCTTAATTAAGAAGAGCTTACATTTTCTGAGTGCAAAATGGCAGAGGGATAAATGCCGCCTTGCTCTTTGGAAGAAAACCTGCCAGAGTTCAGAACACTCCCTCAGGTCTCCCTGGCCCCGAGCGCATGAGTCCAGGGCTACTGGCCACAGCTAACAGCCTCATGCTGAATATATTCTCACAGTACCTGGGCTTCAACACTTCTAACTGGGACCTTAATTAAAACCATTTTACTAAGCAAATACCTGACTGGTGGCCTGAGAAGATCTACAAAATAGATAGTGTTTTATATATCACTACCCATATCTGTGGATACACGTACACATTATAACGTACAACAAAATTGCCACGTAGTATTATAAGGATGTCTTACTAACCTAAGAAATAATTAGTACAGTAATAACAAAGGGAGAAATGCTTACGAAACCTTCAACACCGAGTTATTCTAGTGCTTGTTCTTAGATTGCCTTTTTTCCTGGAAAAGGTAGGGTGGTAACTGCTCTTGAAGAAACCTACAAGGGTCTCTGAGTGGGTGCTAGGAGATGGAAGGGAGGCCCCTCTGCCTGTGGAAGCTCCTGATGGTGCCAGTGAGTGCTGAGACATATATAGAAGCTTCTGGAACCTTGGGGAATGAACACCTGTAACAAAAACAGAAGGATCAGCATTCCTGAGCCTGCAGGCAGGGTAGAAATGCCTGATCCAATCTTAGAAGAGCACATGGATTTTGCTGTCAGGGCCCAGAAATGAGGTCACAATTGAGGGAGAAAAGAGAACGAGATTCTGAATTATTCTGCTGCTTACTGTTGGTAATGAAGCTTGAGAGAATTGCATTTTTTTAAAGGAAAACAAATTTAGAAGAGGGAAGCATTATTTAAGTAGACTCTTCATGATACCTGAATACCTTACCTTAACCCGTGTCCTGGTTGTAGTTTCTGTGAGGGCTGGAACCGTGTATGTTTTCTGTGTCCTATTACAGCTCTCAGGACATAACAGGTTTGTAATCAATATTTGTCAAATGAATCAACTTATGAAAACTTCTGGTCAGAACATTCTTAGAGGCTTGTGTTTTTGGACAGCAAGTTGTAATTCAAAGGTTAGCTGAATGAGATCTAGAACTCATACAGATGTTAATAGTCCTTCTAACATTAATGGGTGAAGTGATAAAAGTCCAGAGCTGTATCAGCAATAATTATAAGCCAACTCCAATTCCTATTTGCATTTTTCTCTTTTCTCTATTCTATTCACCATCTGAGAGGGGAGTAACTTGGTAGAGGCAATAGCTATCTTGTAATGGCCCTATGGTTGTCCTTCATGAATGTTTAAATCATCGTATTTATGTAAAAAATATTGCCATGTACAGCATGCTTTGAAAAAAACGAATGCTTCCGTAGGTGTGTGGTTTTATTGTTCTCCATGCTTTTTCTTTCAACCACTGGTTAAAATTGGAAAATCAAAATTAGGTTGATGAAAGAATAAGATGCGTTATGAATACAAGCTAAGACTTCTGTCCTCCGAGTTTCGCTGTGTCCTTTGATACACTCGTTCTCCCATCATGCCGTGGGGTGGTGATTAGCCCCTCATCATCATTCTTCAGTTGTCTTCACACTGCACTCCAAATGACCTTCTATAATGAGTTTCTCCTTGAAGGATCATTTCCTCCTCACAGGTGAAAACATCATAGTGATTTAATTATTATTTTCCTATTCTGTGTTATCTGGTAATTACCACAATTTAGCTTCCTAAGTGGCAATATAAAAAAAGTATTTTTCTTATACTACATTTTTTTCTTAATTGACAATAATTGTTTTAGAAGGAACATATGTGATAATTATGGAATTGAATGACATCTCCAAAGCCTAATTTTTTTTTAACATCCTCAAACCTCATTGTTTAAAATGACTGGAGACGCTCCAGCCCTTAAGACTGGCACACACCTGGCAAAGAATCACTTTCAAAAAGGCCTATGTGACAGAGACAACCTTCTGGCCCTGAGTTACTGAGTATAGAACTGAGAGCCATGGGGTCAGACTCCCCCAGTCTCTGCACAACTAAATCTCAGAACGTGGGTGGGGATGTAGTTCAACAGCTCTCATGAGAGATACAAGAATCCCTCCTTCCAACGATGCCTGGGATACTTTTGTCAGGAGATTTACCTCTTCTCCAGACCTCTCAGTAATCACTTCTGTAGTTCGTGGATAGTCATCTTACAACTTAGGATTTTAATAAGAAGGTCATATTATTGGATAAGAAGAGAAGATGATTATTATTAGATGAGAAGCCCTTGCTTTCTCATCTAAATCGTACAGGACAGCCTTGGGTTCCTTTCCTAGGATTCAGCTTATTTTGTCCCAAATTTCACTCCTCCATTTGGCTCTTTATAATGGGTTATCCTTACTTATTTTATCTGCCTTATTTGAGAAAGAAGACTCTTGCCTCTGAAGGTCTAGGGACCCACTCTTTCATCTCTGCTTTGGGATCAGTTTGCTTTAACTGGAGAGAGTAATTTTTTTTTATTGGAGTATAATTGCTTTACCATGTTGTGTTAGTTTCTGCTGTACAATGAAGTGAATCAGCTCTATGTAGACATATATCCGCTCCCTCTTGGACCTCCCTCCCACCTCCTTCTAGGTCACCACAGAGCACCAAGCTGAGCTCCCTGGGCTCTACAGCAGGTTCCCACTAGCTATCTGTTTTACACATGGTAGTGTATTTATGTCAAACCTAATCTCCCAGTGCATCCAACCCTCCCCTTCCCTCCCTGTGTCCACACATCCGTTCTCTACATCTGCGTCTCTATTCCTGCCCTAGAAATAGGTTCATCTGTACCATTTTTCTAGATTCCACATACATGCGTTAATATATGATATTTGTTTTTCTCTTTCTGACTTACTTCACTCTGTATGACAGACTCTAGGTCCATCCACGTCTCTACAAATGACCAAATTTCGTTCCTTTTTATGGCTGAGTAGTATTCCATCGTGGTATACGCACCGCATCTTCTTTATCCATTCATCTGTTGATGGACATTTAGGTTGTTTCCATGACCTGGAAACTCTGCAGGCCTGGAGAGAGTAAATTTCATGAGTTGGAGGAATAGACACAATTTTAATTGAAACATTATGAATTCTAACTTTTATAAGGAAACTTTTAATGTGTATTGCATCATACAATAGTGTCTTCTTTAACTCAGTATGAGCTGGAGCTCTATTTTCTGTAGATTTTCATAACAGAAAAACAGCAGTCTACATCCTTTTGTGGCCAGTTGTGTTACGGAACTTTGTACATTTTAATCTAGTTTGTCCTTGCCTTCTTAGCATTAGTTATATTTTAGTCAGGCAACAAGTGTCTCTTAAATCTCACCAGCCCCTCAGTCTGCCCTCAAACATCTTGTTGCCGTTCCTATGCAATGAACCTTCATTTCTTCTAGAAGATTGGAGGTATGACTAAGTTACGTAGTTTTTCCTTTGAGATTATTGATAATTGCTTTCAAGCAATTATTATTGCAAAGTACTCAAGCTTCAGGTAATATTTGCATGTCAGCTTTAAAGCTGAATGAAATATCTGATGATGTATGATGATTTAAAAACAATCACTGAATGATTTGGTGGTGTACAGTATTAGATAGAATAAAACTATTTAGCCACACCTCTTGTCTTTGTAAATGAGGCCACTGAGGGTGAAAATGTGAAAGATTCCACCCGAATTACACAGCTTCTTAGGAGGAAAAGTTGGATGTAAATCTCAGAACCTAGATATTTGTCATCCAACTCCGAATTGTGGCATCCAATACTCAATATTCTGTAATAAACTTATACAGAATAATCTGAAAAAGAATAGGTACATGTACGTATATGTATGGCTGAATCATTTTGCTGTACACCTAAAACTAACACAACGTTGTAAATCAACTATACCTCAATATAAACTAAATGTTTGTTTGTTTTTTCAATTAATTAATTAATTTTTTTGGCTGTGTTGGGTCATCGTTTCTGTGTGAGGGCTTTCTCTAGTTGCGGCCAGTGGTGGCCACTCTTCATCGCGATGTGCGGGCCTCTCACTGTTGCATGTGGGATCTTCCCAGACCAGGGCTCAAACCTGTGTCCCCTGCATTGGCAGGCAGATTCTCAACCACTGCGCCACCAGGGAAGCCCTAATTTTTTTTAAAAAAAAAAAGAATGGAAAATAACAACATATGCATGCTGTGTGTTTGTGTGTGTGTGTGTGTGTGTGTGTAATTTTGTTGAAAGCAGATGCTGTGGCAATGAGGAAAAAGAAGAGGGAGACTCATCTTATTCTTAACAAACATTATGAATTAAAGTTTAAAGCTAAGACATAAAATTCAGGTAAAAAGAACAGACAAGAACCATAAGAAGAAAGAAAGAGAAGGAGAAGGAGAAAAGGAGGAGAAGGGGGTGGGGGAGGAGAGCATCTTATGAATGATGCTGAAAGCTGAAACTAGAACAGCGTCCACTCCCCTCCACCACAACAAATGGAGTAATGGGAGTTTAGTGAGTTATTGAAAACGTTCAGAAAACAAACCTGCCCCCCAAAGTTCCAGGATTTTCAATTGCTGCTAACATATAAAACTGACATCCATAAGAATATCACATCTCCTTTGTATTAAGAAGTCTTTACTGCTTCCAGGTTTTTTATATATTTTACTCATAAAAACATAACAGTAGCCCTGAAAGATAAAATTTCCAATCTGAATATGAAGAAAGTGACATTTCTTGAGAGAAAATTTGGGACACAATTACATATTTTATAAATACAGGAATAGAAACAGAAACCCCAAGTCTTTTGATACTTTGTAAATTACAAATGGATTCTTTGTTCTTCACCTCACTTCAATATCTTTTATTTATAATGCTTAAAGATTTGGAGAAAACCCTAATTTTTCATACTATAATTGTAAGGGTGATGACAAAGCAGTGATATCTGGATGAACCAGACTATCAGAGACAAGTTAGCTCTTTTTTCGTCCTTATACGCAGTACTAGTTCTCCCAATTATTAAATTCAATGGGGATTTTATACTTTGAAATATTTATCTGTAATATTTATGTAGTAATCTTCTACATAGCCTAAAGAAAGAGGCTATTAGTGAGAACTAAGTAATTATGTATGTATAAGTTTTCAGGCCATCTCACACTTACTTAACCCCAAAATATGAACTTGGTGCCTATTTTTCTTCCATCAGCCCCATCCAAATCTATAAAATACAAACGCCTAAAAATTCTAACAAAATCATATTCTCATAAAAATCAATGGCATTTCAAGAGGAGTTAAAAGTAAAAGCAATTCAAAAGAAAAATTGAAACGATAATTACATTAAAAATAATCATAGTTGGGCTTCCCTGGTGGCGCAGTGGTTGAGAGTCCACCTGCCGATGCAGGGGATGCGGGTTTGTGCCCCGGTCCGGGAGATCCCGCATGCCGCGGAGCGGCTGGGCCCGTGAGCCATGGCCACTGAGCCTGTGTGTCCGGAGCCTGTGCTCCGCAACAGGAGAGGCCACAATAGTGAGAGGCCCGCGTACCGCAAAAAAAAAAAAAAAAAAAAAAATCATAGTTAAACTCATTTAAAACCTATTATAACATATATAAAGTAAACCATCAAAATTTTAGAACAGTGTTCACAAAATTATCTGTTGGTATTCACTTGTATAAATGCAAACTCTGATTAATATAATTATCAGCTCTGTGATTTTTACAAATGAATACTTAGTGTATAGGTTTTAGTGGACACAGTATCCTTTACAATCATTCTGTCTGTTTACTCTGGTACCGAGGTATTTCATATAAACTTTTATATTGAAGAAAGGAAAAACATGCAATTTTAAAGAGATCTGATGATTTATGATTTTTCAGAAAACGAACTTATATACGTTATAGTTTGAAGGAAAAGAAAATTCCCTGACATCTGAAAACAAGTCTGTTCCTTAAGCAGAAGAAGAGGAGGTTATTGAAGGCAAATGTACTGGGAGTCTTGGGAAAGGAATGACTTACTAGGTTTCCTAAAGAATAAGCTAAACTTGCATGGAAATATTTTACCGATGGTCGTAGTGATGAAAACCACAATTTCGTGAAAACCAATCTGGAGGTATCGCTTCCAGGATGTTTCATTCCGATAAGGAAAATTCCTTGAGTGAGGCATGGAATTAGGACTGAGCCTGACCGGATCACATTCCAAGAAGTGTATGGGCAGGACGAGAATTGTTTATTCCCTTTATAGTAATAGAGCTGGTTACCTAGATGTAGTTAACCAGTACCTAATTAAATGAAGAAAATATAATAAAATATACATGAAGAACAGTAGAAAATTTTAGTATACAGATAGGGAAGCTATCTGGTTAATTTAAAATATAGACACTTCTGATATTAATGATGTGAAGTTACTCTTTAAGAAATTCCTATAAATCTAATGCAGTTCAACATTCCATTAAAATCTCTTCACTCAACAACATCGCTAGAATTACTATTTGCGTATTTCAGGTGTCTGTGCCCTCTGTATGCCACGTTTGTTGGAACAATCAGAAGCTTATGAGACATGGACCACTGATAATTTTTCATTCCATTACTACAGACATGAGAGAGACAGAGAGAAAGAGACATTTATACTTCAGTGAGCAGTTTGGAAGTCTTTTCTGGTTCCATAGAAATGTAAATTCCACTCATCTTTAAAAGAAAAATTATACATTACATCCAGTCCTTAGTGCGAACTTTCAGGAATTGCCTTCTTTTGTCCATTTGATATTAAATCACCTCACTACCACTCCCCTGACTGAGGATGTGATGTCTGTGGTGGTTTTATTCTTTATGATTATAGCAAGTATCATGCTTTTTCATTCTTTCATCTCTTTTCATGCATAAAGCTTCCTTTATAATCTATTGAATAAGATTTCACTTTTCCTCAGCATCATGTAAAATTTTATCATAAATAGCATATGCTTTGTAAGGCATTGTTGTCATTCATAATCAAAATTAAGATACTGCTGTTATGTAGAAGCTATTTTAAATCTGACATATACACATATTTATCACTCAGTCTAAAAGCCAAGATCATGTCAGGGTCCCTGTTAATATTTAACTAAAGTAATTTTTTGAATTTATTGAGGATCACAGCCTATATGTTTTCCTTATTGTATAGTATAATGTAATTTCAGTTGTCTTCTTAGGCTATACATAGTGTAAGTAATAACAGATGACAAAGTTAATTATTATTTTGTTAATCAGACTTTTATTTATTGCAAGGAATAAATTTATTGCAAAGAGTCTAGACCCCAAATCTTATCTTCACTTAGTGTTTTCTTTGCTAATCTTTCTTTCTTTTGCTACTTTCGTTCTAATTTGCCTCTTAACCAGTGGCCTCTTTATTTTCTTCAGATTTTTTTTCCACTCTCTTTGATGGTTTTGATCTCAGCTTCTTCTCTGTATGCTTCAAATGACATAGGGGATGCTTTGTGATTGTGTTCCCTTACTGTTCTAGAAGGGGTAAAAACGTCCAAGCCATGACACTGTGACACTCTGTAATTTTTACACAAAGGAAGATGCTAACAGACCACATCAGACAGATTTAACAGTAATGTTCCATTTAAAAAAAAAGTTGTCACTTCCTGGGGAATGCACTGCATGGGAATTAAATCAAGCACTTCCCCTTAAAGGGGAAGGGTGGAAAGGGAGAGATAAGAGGCAGAAATCCTATTGTGTGTAAATTACAGATACTTTTTGCATTTAAAAATGCTTTTTATCATTAGTCTTTATTGATTAAGAAAAGGTTAAATTTATATCTGTGTAGGTAGAACCCATACGTACCAGTGATGAATCAAACTAAATACACTTTTTTTTAACATCTTTATTGGAGTATAACTGCTTTACAATGTTGTGTTAGTTTCTGCTGTATAACGAAGTGAATCAGCTATATGTATACATATATCTCCATATCTCCTCCTTCTTGCGTCTCCCTCCCACCCTCCCTATCCCACCCCTCTAGGTGGTCACAAAGCAGCAAGCTGATCTCCCTGTGCTATGTGGCTGCGTCCCACCAGCTATCTATTTTACCTTTGGATTAATCTCCAAAATTTACAAGCAGCTCGTGCAGCTCAATGTCAAAAAAAAACCCAATCCAAAAATGGGCAGAAGACCTACATAGACTTTTCTCCAAAGAAGACATACAGATGGCCAACAAACACATGAAAGGATGCTCAACATCACTAATCATTAGAGAAATGCAAATCAAAACTACAATGAGATGTCATCTCACACCGATCAGAATGGCCATCATCAAAAAATCTAGAAACAATAAATTCTGGAGAGGGTGTGGAGAAAAGGGAACCCTCTTGCACTGTTGGTGGGAATGTAAATTGATACAGCCACTGTGGAGAACAGTATGGAGGTTCCTTAAAAAACTAAAGATAGAATTACGATATGACCCAGCAATCCCACTACTGGGCATATACCCTGAGAAAACCATAATTCTAAAAGAGTCATGTCCCACAGTGTTCACTGCAGCTCTATTTACAATAGCCAGGACTTGGAAGCAACCTAAGTGTCCATCAACAGATGAATGGATAAAGAAGATGTGGCACATATATACAATGGAATGTTACTCAGCCGTAAAAATACACTTTTAAATGATTGGGAGGCAAAATATTTCTTAACATGATTTGGTCCTGCATTGTCTGCAGACAGTGAAGCTTTTTATGACAATTTGAAGAATAACTACACAATTAGACGATAAAACCTTTCCCCGAGCACACATGAAAGCTGAAAACTGATAGAACACTAAGATTTCTATACAAACATGCTGATTTTAAACATAGAGAATCCTTAATTTCATTCACAACAAATTCTTACCAACAACATCAATTCGTGTACATAGAGTTATTCTATCTCCACGTCAAAGATCTCTGCTCAGAGTGAATATAAATACTTCTTGCTATTTAACTCCTTATAGGCGAAATCAAAACATATATAAGGTTGTTAATGTAAAAAATACCCATATCTCTAGATCTTAGACATATTAGACAACTATTCTTCTTAAAAATGTTTCCATAATCAGACAATGGAGATGTAATATTATTATCAGTAATGAATGGTTATTATTACTATAGATCACATTATTGTTTTATGTAACCAGATTAGTATTGGTTTATCCTGTAACCACATGTGTATTAGTTTAATTTTCTTCAGCTATGTCCTCCTTCATTAATACTGTGGTGAGTATCCTAGGTATTTTTTATTTCCAAATACATGTTTAATTCAGCTCCTCATTGCACTACACAGAACACCCCAATCACAAGCACACTGAGCCCCCCACCACTCCAGAGGAAGCAGTCCTGAGATTTCAATTTGGATTACGTTGTAGGCAAATAAACGATCAGTTCCTGGAGAACTGACAACTTAGAAACACTTCTTCCAATCCAAGATCATGATATATCCCTCCAATTATTTAGTTATTCATTAACTTCTTTCAACAATGTTTCTTGTATTTACAGTATGGAGAGCAGCCTTGTACATATTTTGTTAGGTTTATTCCTAAATAGTTGATATTTTCATGCTACTTGAAAAGCTATTTTAAAAATTTTATTTCAAATTTGTTGCTAGTACATAGAGTTGATTTTATATTGATCTTTATCAGTAAAAACCTTGACAAATTAGCATCAATTTTCATAGTTTTTCAATTTTGTCAGTTTTTTGTACACATTCATGTCATTTAAAATAAATTTGTTTTGAGACTTCCCTGTGGTCCAGTGGCCTAGACTCCGTGCTCCCAGTACCCAGGTTCGATCCCTGGTCAGGGAACTAAGATCCTGCATGCCACATGGCAAAAAAAAAAAAAAAAAAAAAAATTGTTTTTATTCTTCCTTTACAATCTTTACAGCTTTTATTTCTTCTTCATGGCTTATTTCAGTTGATTGGCCCAGATAGAGAGGATCAAGGGCATGGATTGAGTAGAAGTAGTAACACTTGATATCACTGTTGTGTTTCCAACCTTAGGGGGGAAAGTGTTCACTATTTCACCAATGATGTATAATGTTTGCCACATTTTTATTGTGGATACCCTTTGTCATATTTTTTAAAAATTCCCTTCTATTCCTAGGTTACTGAAAATTTCCATTATGGTTGAGTTTTATCAAATGATTTTTTGTGACTATTGAGATAATAAGATGACCTATTCCTCAATGTGAGTTATATTGATTGATTTTGAATATTAAGTCAACATTGCATTTCTGGAATAAATCCCAGTAGGGCATCATATACTATCTTTTAAAATGTAGATTCATTTTGCTAATCTTTTGTTGAGTTTTTTTTTTTAATCTATACTCCTGAGAGATAGGTCTGATATATTCCTTTCCTGTAATGCCCTTACCTGTTTTTGATATCAAGCTTATGCTGGTATCCTGAAAGGAATTTCTCTATTTTCTAAGATAGCTATGTCAAGATGGTACTGCTTCTCACTTTGATATTTGGAAAAATAAATCAGGAAATCCATGTGGGCCTGGATTTTTCAATTTTTTTTAATATAATGCCCTCAAGATCTGTCCATGTCACTAATAGAAGGATTGCCTTCTTTTTCATGAGTGAAGGATAACCCGTTGTATATGCTAAGCAAAATAAGTCAGGCAGAGAAAGGCAAGTACCCTATGGTATCATTTATATATGAATCTAAAAAGTACTCTATGATATCACTTATATATGGATCTAAAAATGCTTAGCTCTTAGAAACAAGGTGGAGTTGTGATTACCACAGGCTGGGGGCTGAGGGAAATGGGGAGATGTTGGTCAAAGCGCAGAAACATTCTAAGATGAATAGGTTCTGGGATCTTCTGTTACATAAATAGTGCATTTTATTATTATTTTTATGTTTTCCCTTTGTTAGGTTTTGTGTTATACATTCTTACGTGGTTCTCAGCTGTTTACCCTAGAGATTCCAGTACAGATTATTGACTTACTACACTTCACTTTAATTAGGACTTTTACCATTTTCAGAATAATGCAAAACCAATAATTTACTGCCTTTCCAGCCATGCCTCTCACTCAAGCCATACCAAACCATAGATGGAATTCCCAATCACACTTTATACTCTCCTCTCTGACCCATGCCTGTGACACTTCTGCCTGCTTACCCTATGGCTTCCCTACATCTCCTGGAAGGTCCCATATCATTGAGAGACATTCTCTGTCCTCCTCCTGTGTTAATTAATTAAGTGCGTTCATTTATTTCCCCATTTATTCATCTCACAGGAACTCTGGGGGGCAAGCCCTGTGATCAGTACTGCGCTAAGACTTCCTGACCCATCGATAGCAAGACATGGTCCATCGCTCAAGGACCGCATAGCTTATCACATTTCTATGTTAATCACAGTGGTCTGATTTTACTTTTTTCTCTTAAACATAATATCAAAGGTAATAACTCTGATGTTCATCATTTAATCCCCAGGCCCTGGCTCAGAGTAGGTGCTTAACATGTGGTTTTGAATAAATAAATTAGTATATTTGTTTCCATTAGGTAACAAACCCAGTTGTATCAGTTCCTTATTTGTGTGTGGCTCACAAAATATTTGAGTTATCTTCTATGTGGCAGGCACTCTTCTAGGTTCTGGGGATATTATGGGGCACAGAGAAAGGCCTTGCTTTCATGAAGCTTCTATCCTGATGCGGAAATTGTTGATTAACAGGTAAAAACATAAATGTAGAATAGCAAGCACTATATAGTAAAAAATAAAAACAGATTTGGGAACTAGAGAGGGCATGGAGTGCTGTGAATGCTGGTTTAAGATGGATTATTTATGAAAAATCTCTCCAAGACAATTATATTTGAGCACAGGCCTGACTATAGAGATTCTTGAGTGTTCCAATTGCTTATCTTCAAGAACCTTCAGGAAAAATGTTAAAACAGGGATTTCCGTATGTTATTCTTTTTTTTTTCTTTTTTGCGTTATGCGGGCCTCTCACTGCTGCAGCCTCTTCCGTTGCGGAGCGCAGGCTCAGCGGCCATGGCTCACGGGCCCAGCCGCTCCACAGCATGCAGTATCTTCCCGGACTGGGGCACGAACCCGTGTCCCCTGCAAAGGCAGGCGGACTCTCCACTGCGCCACCAGGAAAGCCCCTCCTTATGTTATTTTTATACTCAGTTATTTCTAAGGAGAAGTTTAAATACCTTAAGTTGTCTGTCCCTGGAATTTTTCTTCCTCTGACAGAAACCTGCTTTATCTCTCAATATACCATTTCATGAGATCTTGATCTACTGAGATAGTTTTATTATTTTTTAAATAGCATATTTCAAAATTCTTATCTGTACAAGTTCATTCACCTCAGTTTTTTCTTATGCAGTGTCCCCAGCCCCAGACCTTTGAAATTAAACTTGAACTCTCCTTCAAGTTTGAGTTGAAAACTCACTTTTTCTAGTTGGAGTTTCTAAGCCATATAATGTTCCTCAGTTTGCCACAGTCCTGAAACTCTTGCAGGATTTATTGTGCAGTTAGTTCTCGTCCACAAATACTCCATTTCTTTTTTTTTTTTTAATTGGGAGTACAGTTGCTTTATAATGTTGTGCTAGTTTCTGCTGTACAGCAAAGTGAATCAGCTATACGTATACATATATCCCCTCCTTTTTGGATTCCCTTCCCATTTAGGTCAGCACAGAGCCTTGAGTAGAGTTACCTGCGCTATACAGTAGGTTCTCATTAGTTATTTTATACATAGTAGTGTATATATGTCAATCCCAATCTCCCAATTCCTCCCACCACCACCCCTTCCCCCCTTCGTGTGCATACATCTGTTCTCTACATCTGTGTCTCTATTTCTGCTTTGCAAATAGGTTCATCTGTGCCATTTTTCTAGATTCCATGGATCCATTTCCTTCCATAACAACATTTTTTTTTTTTTCTTTTTGCAGTACGCGGGCCTCTCACTGTTGTGGCCTCTCCCGTTGCGGAGCACAGGCTCCGGACGCGCAGGCTCAGCGGCCATGCGTCACGGGCCCAGCCGCTCCGCGGCATGTGGGATCTTCCCGGACCAGGGCACGAACCCGTGTCCCCTGCATTGGCAGGCGGACTCTCAACCACTACGCCACCAGGGAGGCCCCGTAACAACATTTTTATAGGGTTGTCATGTCTTAGTCCGTCTGGGCTGCTATAATAAAATAGCTGGGTGGCCTATGAACAGGAGAAATCTTTTTCCTTACAGTTCTGGAGCTTTTCAAGTCCAAGATCAAGGCACTAGCAAATTCAGTGTCTGGTGAGGCCCACTTCCTGGTTCATAGACCAGAAGACGTGTCTCCTCACGTGTCCTCACTTGGTGGGAGGGACGAGGGTCTCTGAGGTCCCTTCTATAAGGGCACTAATCCCATTTCTGAGTCCTAATCCCTCATGGCCTAATCACCTCCCAAAGTCCCCACCTCCAAATGCTCTCCCATTGGGAGTTAGAATTCAATATGCATTTTTCAGGGACACAAATGTTATCTATAGCACCCTGTGTCTTCCTAATCAGAATCTATTTCTAGCTTTTTCAGGCCTGGAGTCATACCATACTCATTTTCACTTCTCCTACCCAGAGGTGCATATTGTAGATAAACATTAAAAAAATGATAGTCATACCAATCTAGGAGACAGCCAGACTGAATAAAATGTCACTTAATCTGGAGGATAAATACCAGGTGCACTATGAGAAATTTAATGGAATCTCCATGTTAACTTCTACTCTATGCCTTGAATAACATAGGATCAGAGACATATTTGGAAGACTTAGAAACTTTCTGCTTAATACCTGTACATTTATATATAGTATTTAACTTTTATATTTTTATTCTTTAAAATACCTCATTTTTATACCTTTTATACTATTTTAAACACAGCAGATAATGCACTGTTTTTTAATTTAAAGTAAAGGAATCTGAATTTACAGTGATAACAGTAAGGTACATTAGAGTTTTTTTAAAGATAAATAGGTAAATCTGTAGACTAATAAATTAAAGACCTTTGAATAATGTCATTTTTCAACATACGCTTTTTGATTGGAGCTGTTTCCTTTGTTCTGTTGTTTTACAAAAGAAATGTCAAACCACGTGAGATGTCATAGACCCTGAGGATCTGCATATTAACACTTAAGATGAGTTGATAGCATTTGCAGTAAAAACTGCTGACTGTGCGTGAGAACAGAAAATTTTAAAACTTTTCCTCACAACTGCCGTGAAGAAGTCTCTAGAAAGCCCTTCCTGGTGACCCACAAGCTTTGCTTTAAAGCTCTAAAGAGTCACTCATTCACTGGAAAAGCCTTGCCACCTGAGGTGTATCATCTGAAGACCACATTGTTATACAAAGAAAATGAATTTCCCTTTGACTGACAGATGTTTGAGTGAAAACTCAAACATCTGTGTTTGTGTAGCTTTAACATTTCCTACCTATAGTCTTAAAAGGGGCCGAATCTAGAAGTTCACCATTAAAAATAGCTACCAAAAAATTACAGAAAAGAAGCCTCAGGTGTGTGCCTACATTTCACTTAGGGCATTTAAATTTAAAAATAAAAATTTGTTAAAGAAAGTGAAGACTATTATGCACTGTGATTTTTTTTGTTATTGAATAGGATTTACGGAGTGGCCTATAAGTCCAGTTAACACCAAAGAATATATAAGATCAAAAGACCTTTTCTAGCTAGTTTGACCACTCATGGGAGAGAGACTTAGATCTTTTAAAAGTTTCTCCAGGTTAGGACACGGGTTCGAGCCCTGGTCCGGGAGGATCCCACATGCCGTGGAGCGGCTGGGCCCGTGCACCACAACTGCTGAGCCTGCGCTCTAGAGCCCGCGAGCCACAAGTACTGAAGCCCGCGTGCCTAGAGCCTGTGCTCCGCAACAAGAGAAGCCACCGCACTGAGAAGCCGGTGCACCACAACAAAGAGTAGCCCCCGCTCGGCACAACTAGAGAAAGCCTGCACACAGCAGCGAAGACCCAATGCAGCCAAAAATAAATAAAATAAAATATATAAATTTATTTAAAAAAAAAAGTTTCCTCAGGTTAGATGGCTAATGGCTAATTGTGGCAATGTTTATTGAAAATACCAGTGTCTCTTTTGTTAACTTACATGTAACATGGGTAAAACTATGTTCATTTCACAGTGTTGCATCAAAAAATATATATAAAATTTTTTAACATAGTACTTTGTACTTAGTGGATGCTCAAGAATTAGCTGGTATACAAATGAAATTTCTCACTGACTCATTTACTTACCATTTAGTTTGTAAAAGCAAGTGACATTTTCTCCTAAGAAATCAAAACAAAATCAGACAAGACTCAGTATTGATTTTTTTTTGATGCCAAAAGTGAAACACTTAAAAATGTTTGTTTCTCTCCCTTAAAATTGAAGAGATTTTTAGTCTGGTTCTCGAGCATAAAATTCCTTATCAGTCCCTAGCTGTTTGATCTTAACTGTGGGCTCTACTGAGGTTAATGCCACTGTGGCAGAAACTAGAAGCTTTTTTAAAAAAAATGTTTTCACTTCTATTTGAGGTATTACTGAAATATATATATTATTTTTCAGATTCTTTTCCACTCTAGGTTATTGCAAGATACTGAGTATAGTTCCCTATGCAATACGGTAAATCCTTGTTGCTTATCTATTTTATATACAGTGGTGTGTATGTGTTATTCCCAAACTCCTAATTTATCCCTCCGCCACCCTCTTTCCCACTTTGGTAACCGTAAATTTGTTTTCTATATCTGTGAGTCTGTGTCTGTTTTGTAAATAAGTTCATTTGTGTCATATTTTAGATTCTACATATAAGTGATATCATTTTATATTTGCCTTTTTCTAACTTCATTTTGTATGATAACCTCTAGGGCCATCCATGTTGCTTCAAATGGCATTATTTCATTTCTTTTTATGGCTGAGTAATATTCCATTCTATATATGTACCACATCTTCTTTATCCATTCATCTGCTGATGGGCATTTAGGTTGCTTCCATGTCTTGGCTGTTATAAACAGTGCTGCTATGAACATCGGGATGGCTATCTTTTTGAATTAGAGTTTTCATCTTTTCTAGATATATGCCCAGGAGTAGGATTGCTGGATCATATGGTAACTCTATTTTTACTTTTGTATGTGGCATTTTAAAGCAGGAAAGAAAATGACAAATTATTCATTAAATGTCATTCCTACAGCACCTGTGTGTTTAAAAATAAAGGTGATTCTTTTCTCACTTCTCACACCAGAACATGTTCCAGATGGTTCAAAAATTTTAATGAATAAAACAAAACAAAATGTTAGTAAAACTCTGAATTCATGAATGAATTTTAAAAATAATAGTGGAGTAGGAAAGGGTTTACTTACAAATATAATGCATAATAAGAAACTATTAAAAAAAGTAAAATAATCTGGGTGGAAAAAATCTTATCTTAGATTTATTTTGATCCACTCTAAGTCTCTTTTAATTGGTGCAATTAGGCCATTGACATTCAAAGTGATTATTTATATAGTTTTGATTAATCTCTACCTTATTCATTACTGTTTTCTATTTGTCATCCTTGTTCCATGTCTATCTTCCACTTTTTTTTTGTCTTTTGTGCATTAAACTGAGGTTTTTATATGATTTTGTTTTTCTCCACGTCTTAGCATATCAGTTACGCTTTTTTTTTTTTACTTTTTTGTAGTGGTTGCCCTAGAGTTTGCAATATGCATTTACAGCTAATCCAAATCTATTTTTAAATAACGCTATAGCACTTCACAGGTAGTGTGAGTACCTTAAAATAACAAAATGATCCTAAATAGTAATTCCTTCCTCCTATCTCATCTGTCATTGCTTTCATCCATTCCACTTTTTTATAAGCATACATGAGTGTGTGTACATGTATATATATATAAAATATATATACACAAATACTACATAAGCATACATGACTGTATATATGTAATATATAGAGAAATAATATAATACATAAGCATATATAATCTATTACCTTGTTGATTTTATACATTGAATAAACTGATATATTAAGAATAAGAAAAATTAAAAGTGTTAGTTTTTCTTTTTGAAATAAGAACATTAATTTTTTTTCTAACATCTTTATTGGAGTATAATTGCTTTACAATGGTGTGTTAGTTTCTGCTGTATAACAAAGTGAATCAGCTATACGTATACATGTATCCCCAATCCCCTCCCTCTTGCATCTCTGCCCACCTTCCCTATCCCACCCAATCTAGGTTGTCACAAGGCAGCAAGCTGGTCTCCCTGTGCTATGCGGCTGGCTGCTTCCCACTAGCTATCTATTTTACATTTGGTAGTGTATATATGTCCATGCCACTCTCTCACTTCGTCCCAGCTAAACCTTTTCCCTCCCCATGTCCTCAACTTCATTCTCTACTTCGGCGTCTTTATTCCTGTCCTGCCCCTAGGTTCTTCAGAAACCTTTTTTATTAGATTCCATATATATGTGTTAGCATACGGTATTTGTTTTTCTCTTTCTGACTTACTTCACTCTGTATGACAGACTCTGGGTCCATCCACCTCACTACAAATAACTCAATTTCATTTCCTTTTATGCCTGAGTAATATTCCATTGTATGTATGTGCCACATCTTCTTTATCCATTCACCTGTCGATGGACGCTTAGGTTACTTCCATGTCCTGGCTAGGGTAAATAGTGCTGCAATGAACATAGCGGTACATGACTCTCTTTGAATTATGGTTTTCTCAGGGTATATGCCCAGTAGTGGGATTGCTGGGTCATATGGTAGTTGTATTTTTAGTTTTTTAAGGAACCTCCATACTGTTCTCCATAGTGGCTGTATCACTTTACATTCCCACCAACAGTGCAAGAGGGTTCCCTTTTCTCCACACCCTCTCCAGCATTTATTATTTGTAGATTTTTTGATGATGGCCATTCTGACCGGTGTGAGGTGATACCTCACTGTAGTTTTGATTTGCATTTCTCTAATGATTAGTGATGTTGAGCATCCTTTCATGTGTTTGTTGGCAGTCCGTATATCTTCTTTAGAGAAATGTCTGTTTAGGTCTTCTGCCTATTTTTGGATTGGGTTGTTTGTGTTTTTGATACTGAGCTGCATGAGCTGCTAATATATTTTGGAGATTAATCCTTTGTCTGTTGCTTCGTTTGCAAATATTTGCTCCCATTCTAAGGGTTGTCTTTTCATCTTGTTTCTGGTTCCCTTTGCTGTGCAAAAGCTTTTAAGTTTCATTAGGTCCCATTTGTTTATTTTTGCTTTTATTTCCATTTCTCTAGGAGGTGGGTCAAAAAGGATCTTGCTGTGATTTATGTCGTAGTCTGTTCGGCCTATGTTTTCCTCTAAGAGTTTTAAAGTGTCTGGCCTTACATTTAGGTCTTTAATCCATTTTGAGTTCATTTTTATGTATGGTGTTAGGGAGTGTTCTAATTTCATTCTTTTACATGTAACTGTCCAGTTTTCCCAGCATCACTAGTTGAAGAGGCTGTCTTTTCTCCACTGTACATTCTTGCCTCCTTTTTCAAAGATAAGGTGACCATATGTGCATGGGTTTATCTCTGGGCTTTCTATCCTGTTCCATTGATCTATATTTCTTTTTTTGTGCCAGTAGCATACTGTTTTGATTACTGTAGCTTTGTAATATAGTCTGAAGCCAGGGAGGCTGATTTCTCCAGCTCTATTTTTCTTTCTCAAGATTTCTTTGGCTGTTCAGGTTCTTTCTGTTTCCATACAAATTGTGAAATTTTTTGTTCTCTTTCTATGAAAAATGCCATTGGTAGTGTGACAGGGATTGCATTGAACCTGTAGATTGCTTTGGGTAGTATAGGCATTTTCACTGTGTTATTCTTCCAGTCCAAGAATACGGTATATTTTTCCATCTGTTTGTGTAATCTTTGATTTATTTCATCAGTGTCTTATAGTTTTCTGCATACAGGTCTTCTGTCTCCTTAGGTAGGTTTATTCCTAGGTATTTTGTTCTTTTTGTTGCAGTGGTAAATGGGAGTGTTTCTTTAGTTTCTCTTTCAGATTTTTCATCATTAGTGTATAGGAATGCAAGAGATTTCTGTGCATTAATTTTGTATCCTGCGACTTTACCAAATTCATTGATTAGCTCTAGTAGTTTTCTGGTAGCATCTTTAGGATTCTCTATGTATAGTATCATGTCATCTGCAAACAGTGACACTTTTACTTCTTCTTTTCCAATTTGGATTCCTTTTATTTCTTTCTCTTCTCTGATTGCTGTGGCTAAAAATTCCAAAACTATGTTGAATAATAATGGTGAGAGAGGGTAACCTTGTCTTGTTCCTGATCTTAGTGAAAATGGTTTCAGTTTTTCACCATTGAGAACGATGTTGGCTGTGGGTTTGTCATATATGACCTCTATTATGTTGAGGTAAGTTCCATCTGTGCCTACTTTTGGGAGAGTTTTTATCATAAATGGGTGTTGAATCGTGTCGAAAGCTTTTTCTACATCTATTGAGATGATCATATGGTTTTTCTCCTTCAATTTGTTAATATGGTTTATCACATTGATTGATTTGCATATATTGAAGAATCCTTGCATCCCTGGGGTAAACCCCACTTGATCATGATGTATGATCCTGTTAATGTGCTGTTGGATTCTGTTTGCTAGTACTTTGTTGAGGATTTTTGCATCTATGTTCATCTGTGATATTGGCCTGTAGTTTTCTTTCTTTGTGACATCTTTGCCTGGTTTGGTATCAGGGTGATGGTGGCCTCGTAGAATGAGTTTGGGAGTGTTCTTCCTTCTGCTGTGTTTTGGAAGAGTTTGAGAAGGATAGGTGTTAGCTCTTCTCTAAATGTTTCATAAAATTCACCTGTGAAGCCATCTGATCCTGGGCTTTTGTTTCTTTGAACATTTTTAATCACAGTTTCAATTTCAGTGCTTGTGATTGATCTGTTTATATTTTCTATTACTTCCTGGTCATTCTCAGAAGGTTATGCTTTTCTAAGAATTTGTCCATTTCTTCCATTTGTCCAGATTATTGGCATATAGTTGCTTATAGTAATCTCTCATGATCCTTTGTATTTCTGCAGTATCAGTTGTTACTTTTCCTTTTTCAATTCTAATTCTGTTGATTTGACTCTTCTGCCTTTTTTTCTTGATGAGTCTGGCTAATGGTGTGTCAATTTTTTCTTCTCAAAGAACCAGTATTTAGTTTTATTAATCTTTGCTATTGTTGCCTTCACTTCTTTTTCATTTACTTCTGCTCTGATCTTTATGATTTGTTTCCTTTGGCTAACTTTGGGGCAGTTTTTTGTTCTTCTATCTCTAATTGCTTTAGGTGTAAGTTTAGGTGGTTTATGAGATTTCAATTTTCTTAAATTTACGAAAGCTTGATTTGTGACCCAAGATATGATCTATCATGGAGAATGTTCCACGAGCACTTGAGAAGAAAGTGTATTCTGTTGTTTTTGGATGGAATGTCCTATAAATATCAATTAAGTCCATCTTGTTTAATGTGTCATTTAAAGCTTGTGTTTCCTTATTTATTTTCATTTTGGATGATCTATCCATTGGTGAAAGTGGGGTGTTAAAGTCCCCTACTATTATTGTGTTCCTGTCGATTTCCCCTTTTATGGCTGCTAGCATTTGCCTTATGTACTGAGGTGCTTCTATATTGGGTGCATAAATATTTACAATTGTTATATCTTCTTGGATTGATCCCTTGATCATTATGTAGTGTCCTTCTTTGTATCTTGTAACATTCTTTATTTTAAAGTCTATTTTGTCTGATAAGAGAATTACTACTCCAGCTTTCTTTTGATTTCCATTTGCATGGAATATCTTTTCCCATCCCCTCACCCTCAGTCTGTATGTGTCCCTAGATCTGAAGTGGGTCTCTTGTAGACAGCTTGTATACAGGTCTTGTTTTTGTATCCATTCAGCCAGTCTCTGTCTTTTGGTTGGAGCATTTAATCCATTTACATTTAAGTAAGTATTGATATGTATGTTCTCGTTACCATTTTCTTAATTGTTTTGGGTTTATTATTGTAGATCTTTTCCTTCTCTTGTGTTTCCTGCCTAGAGAAGTTCCTTTAGCATTTCTTTTAAAGCTAGTTTGGTGGTGCCAA
Source organism: Globicephala melas (assembly GCF_963455315.2). Lineage (NCBI taxonomy): Eukaryota > Metazoa > Chordata > Mammalia > Artiodactyla > Delphinidae > Globicephala > Globicephala melas. The sequence continues at coordinate 110,364,704 of NC_083319.1, read as the reverse complement.
ATTGTCTTACCTTTTGCTTGTCTGTAAAGGTTTTAATTTCTCTGTCAAAACTGAATGAGATCCTTGCTGGGTGGAGTAATCTTGGTTGTAGGTTTTTCCCTTTTATCATTTTAAATACGTCCTGCCACTCCCTTCTGGCTTGCAGAGTTTCTGCTGAAAGATCAGCTGTTAACCTCATGGGGATTCCCTTATGTGTTATTTGTTGTTTTTCCCTTGCTGCTTTTAATATTTTTTCTTTGTATTTAATTTTTGACAGTTTGATTAATATGTGTCTTGGCATGTTTCTCCTTGGATTTATCCTGTATGGCACTCTGTGCTTCCTGGAGTTGATAGAGTATTTTGTTTCCCATATTAGGGAAGTTTTCAACTATAATCTCTTCAAATACTTTCTCAGTCCCTTTCTTTTTCTCTTCTTCTTCTGGGACCCTTATAATTTGAATGTTGGTGCAATTAATGTTGTCCCAGAGGTCTCTGCGACTGTCCTCAATTCTTTTCATTCTTTTTTTCTTTATTGTGCTCTGTAGTAGTTATTTCCACTATTTTATCTTCCAGGTCACTTATCTGTTCTTCTGCCTCAGTTATTATGTTATTGATTCCTTCTAGAGGATTTTAAATTTCATTTATTGCATTTTACATCATTGTTTGTTTGCTCTTTAGTTCTTCTAGGTCCTTGTTAAACGTTTCTTGTATTTTCTCCATTCTGTTTACGAGATTTTGGATCATCTTTACTATCATTACTCTGAATTCTTTTTCAGGTAGACTGCCTATTTCCTCTTCATTTGTTAGGTCTGGTGGGTTTTTACCTTGCTCCTTCATCTGCTGTGTGTTTCTCTGTCTTCTCATTTTGCTTAACTTACTGTTTGGGGGGTTTCCTTTTTGCAGGCTGCAGGTTCATAGTCCCATTGTTTTTGATGTCCACCCACAGTGTGTATGGTTGGTTCAGTGGGTTGTGCAGGCTTCCTGGTGGAGGGGACTGGTGCCTTTTTTCTGGTGGATGAGGCTGGATTTTGTCTTTCTGGTGGGAAGGACCACGTCTGGTGGTGTTTTTTTGGGATGTCTGTGAACTTAGTATGATTTTAGGCAGCCTGTCTGCTAATGGGTGGGGTTGTGTTCCTATATTGCTAGTTGTTTGGCATGTGGTGTCCAGCACTGGAGCTTCCTGGTCATTGATTGGAGCTGGGTGTTAGCATTGAGATGGAGATCTCTGGGAGAGCTCTCACCGATTGATATTACATGGAGTCAGGAGGTCTCTGGTTGTCCAGTGTTGTGAACTCGGTTCTCCCACCTCAGAGGCTCAGGCCTGACACACGGCCAGAGTATCAAGACCCTGTCAGCCACACAGCTCCGAAGAAAAGGGAGAAAAAAAAAGCAAGGAGGAATAAAAATAAAATTAAATTAAAAAGTTATTAAAATAAAAAAGTATTAAAATAAAGTTTAAAAAAGTAATTAAAAAAATGAAGAGAGCAACCACACCAATAAACAAATCCAGCAGTGATAACCAGCATTAAAAAGTAAACTAAGATAAACATAAAACCAGAAACAAATTAGATGCAGAAAGCAAACCCCCAGTCTACTCCCAGTTGCTCCCAAAGTCCACCCCCTCAATTTTGGGATGCTTCGTTGTCTATTCAGGTATTCCACAGATGCAGGGTACATCAAGTTGACTGTGGCGATTTAATCTGCTGCTCCTGAGGCTGCTGGGAGAGGTTTCCCTTTCTCTTCTTTGTTCACACAGCTCCTGGGGTTCAGCTTTGGGTTTTGCCCCACCTCTGTGTGTGGGTCACCTAAGGGTGTCTGTTCTTCACTCATACAGGACGGGGTTAAAGGAGCAGCTGATTACGAGGCTCTGGCTCACTGAGGCCAGGGGGAGGGAGGGGTACGGATCACTGGGTGAGCCTGCGGCGGCAGAGGCCAGCATGATGTTGCACCAGCCTGAGGTGCACTGTGTGTTCTCCCGGGAAAGTTGTCCCTGGATCACAGGACCCTGGCAGTGGCGGGCTGCACAGGCTCCTGGGAGGGGAGGTGTGGTTAGTGACCTGTGCTCGCACACAGGCTTCTTGGTGGCGGCAGCAGCAGCCTTAGCATCTCATGCCCGTCTCTGGGGTCCGCGCTTTTCGCCGCGGCTCACACCCATCTCTGGAGCTCATTCAGGTGGTGCTCTGAATCCCCTCTCCTCGTGCACCCTGAAACAGTGGTCTCTTGCCTCTTCGGCAGGTCCAGACATTTTCCCGGACTCCCTCCCGGCTAGCTGTGGTGCACTAGCCCCTTCAGGCTGTGTTCACGCCGCCAACCCCAGTCCTCTTCCTGCGCTCCGACCAAAGCCCGAGCCTCAGCTCCCAGCACCGCCCGCCCTGGCGGGTGAGCAGGCAAGCGTCTCGGGGTGGTGAGTGCTGGTCGGCCCTGATCCTCTGCGGGATTCTCTGTGCTTTGCCCTCTGCATCCCTGTTGCTGTGCTCTCCTCAGCAGCTCTGAAGCTTCCCCCTCTGCACCCGCAGTCTCTGCCCGCAAAGGGGCTTCCTAGTGTGTGGAAGCGTTTCCTCCCTCACAGCTCCCTCCCACTGGTGCAGGTACCGTCCCTATTCTTTTGTCTCTGTTTATTCTTTTTTCTTTTGCCCTGCCCAGGTACGTGGGGAGTTTCTTGCCTTTTGGGAGTTCTGAGGTCTTCTGCCAGCGTCCAGTAGGTGTTCTGTAGGAGCTGTTCCACGTGTAGATGTATTTCTGGTGTATCTGTGAGGAGGAAGGTATCTCCACTCTTACTCTTCTGCCATCTTGAAGGTCCTCTCTCAGGGTGTTAGTTTTTATTTTATCTTCCCTTATGCTTCCTTCAGTGCTCTTCCTTTATGTAGATCCAGGTTTCTGACCTATATCATTTACTTCTTTTTAAAGAACTTTTTTTAAAACATTTCTCACAAGGCAGGTCTAATAGGAACAAATTCCGTCAATTTTTGTTTGTCTGAGATGACCTTACTTCTCCTTCAGTTTTGCAGGTTAGTTTCACAGGGTATGGAGTTCTACATGGGGAGGTTTTTTCTCTCAATTCTTTAACTCTTTCACTCCACTCTCTTCTTGCTTACATGGCTTCTGAAGAGAAGTTGGATATAATTCTTATCTTTGTTCCTCTGTAGGTAAGGAGTTTTTCCTCTGTTTTCTTTTGAGATTTTTTTCTTTATCTTTGATTTTCTATCGTTTGAAAATGATATGCCTCTGTGTAGTGTTTTGGTAATTTGTCCTGCATTGTGTTCTCTGAGCTTCTTGGATCTGTGGTTTGGGGCCTTGGATTTGTGGTTTCCTCATTTGGGGAAATTTTTCTGTCAATGTTTTTTCAAATAGTCTGTTCCTTCCTCTCTTCTCCTTCTGTTGTTCCCATTATGTATATGTTACATCTTTTGTAGTTATCCCATGCCCTTGGATATTCCGCTCTACTTTCTTAAGTTTTTGTTCTATTTGCTCTTTGAATTTTGAAGATTCTATGGATAAATCCTCTGGCTCTGAGAATCTTTGCTCATCTGTATCCACTTCTACTCATAAACCCATCAGAAGTATTCTTCATTTCTTTTAAGGTGTTTTTTTATCATCTATTTTTGGTTCTTTTTTAGGATTTCCATCTCCCTGCTGACCTTGCCCATCTGTTCTTGCACGTTCTCTACTCTTCTGTTAGGACCCTTAGTATATTAACCAGAGTTATTTAAAATTCCCAGTCTGATAATTCTTACATCCCTGCTGTGTCTGTTTCTGATGCTTTCTCCATCTCTCCCGTCTCTTCGAGTTGTGATTTTGCCTTTTGGCATGCCTTGTGATTTTTTCCTTGATAGCTGGACATGATGAACCAGATGAAAGAAATTTCTGGAAATAAGCCTTTCATGATGTGGTGTAGAGGTGTGGTGGGAGGGCAGTGCCCACAGTTTCGTGATTAGACGTCAGACTTCTGCTGACCCTGGGCTTCTGAACTGTGAATTTTTCAGCAGTTTCTCAGGATTTTTCTCCGCACCTGGGCAGAATGGTTAGAGTCGGCTAGAGTCAGGAATTTCCCTTCTCTTGGGTCAGTTCGGCTCTACAGGGTACACCAGAGCAGGTGGGGCTCTGGTTAACTAGTTTCCCCTGAGGGCAGGCCTTACTGAGAACACCAGGGTGCTCTGACATATTTCACAATGGTTCCTTCTCTCCTCCTCCTGCCAGGAGCTCAAGAGAATTTTTCTTCAGTACTTACTCTGGGAACTTGGTTGAGCTCCTGGAGATAAATCTCAATAAAATTGGAGCCTCTCTATGACTGGGTCTTCCAGAAGGTTTTTACTTCTCCGACTTGTCTGCTCAGAGCTCCCAGCAATTTGTCAATTATAGTCAGGTTTTCCTACCCTGGCACTGGTTCCTGGTGTTTGTACTCATGAGCCCCTACTCTGGTAAGCCTTAGCTCCTGTACTCCGCCGTCTGTCTCTGTTGCCCCGTGTCCTGTCCTCTCTTCTGGATCCAAGAAGAGCTGTTGGTTTTTTCAGTCTGTTCAGCTTTGTACTGGTTGTCAAGACAGAGTGGAAACTTCCAACTCCTTACCTGCAGAACCAGAAAACAGAAGCCTTAAATTAGATTTAAATAAAAGAAACCTACAAAATATTTACAATGTACGTAATTAAGAAAGCTTTAGCAAACATAATATGTAAATTGTTCTTAAACTGTTTTTTAAAATCTCCGAACAATCATTTTACAATGTAAGAAATACAAATGATAAGTGTATGAAAATTAATTTTATTATTAGTCAAGAGAAGGCAAGTGTGTGACTAATATATATTTTTACCAGTAAATTTCAAAATAGTATCTAATGCTTCTGGGGACGTGTGAAAACTATCTACTCACTCTAAAGGTAGTCTGGCAATTTTATTTGTAAAATAAAATTTACACCCCGCCACCACTTCCAAGTATACCTAACTAGGAATATTAAGCAAATATGTTTATTTTAACGTTGTTTGTAATATGTAAAATTGGAAATAATTTTAAAATATATCTTCAGCAGCATAGTGTAAATTGGGATGCAATGAAATAATATCAACTAGCAGAACTCAGTGAAGTGATGGCTTTTATACAGTTATGTTGGAGAAAGTCAAATTATAAGGCAGTATGTATATTAGAATCTGTATACAGATGTTAGCAAACATACACGTAAACTCTTAGCAGTGGTTTTCTCTGAGAGATAAGATTATACTTTTTACTTCCGTGTCGCTTGCTTTTTATCATGAGTGTCTCTCTAAATGAAATAAAATAATATAATAAAATCTTGCTGCTAGAGCTGTTTTTGGAGCATAGTAACAGGCAACTAAAGAAACACACGCATTCATGTCTTATTATCTGTTCTAGAAGATGAAATGGTTTTGACGCAGACAGTAATCCCTTTTTCTCTTCTCCTGCTAGGGAAAGGTGAACATGGGAAACCTTACCCCCTCACTGAAGAGGACCACGATGAGTCAGCTTACAGGGAAAATGGTTTCAATATTTTTGTCAGCAACAACATTGCTCTAGAGAGGTCCCTGCCAGATATCCGCCACGCAAAGTGAGTGTCAGCTCACCTCTGTGCAGAGCGGTTTTTCTTTTGTCTCTTTTGATTCATATGTTTGATGTATATCATGGTGAGATACACAGTGAAAACCTTTGCCCTATTAATTTTATAGAAGCTGTTTATACTCTATAATCATATATATATTTTGGTTTTTGTTTTTTTATTGAAGTATAGTTGATTTACAATGTTGTGTTAGTTTCAGATGTACAGCAAAGTGATTCAGTTATATGTATGTGTATATATGTATATAGTGTGTGTGTGTGTGTGTGTGTGTGTGTGTATTCTTTTTCAGATTCTTTTCCCTAAAGAAACTTAATGGTTACCAAAGGGGAAAGGTGGGGGGGCGGATAAATTAGGATTTTGGGATATATACACTACTATATATAAAATAACTAACCAACATAATCTTAAATACTTTTTATTTAAATTGAAATAACCTTTAAAATTCCAAAAGAGTCACTGTCGACTCTCAAAAACTTAATATCTATCTTCATAATTAAGTTGGCGGTATGATCTCCATTTAAACCGAAGTGCTTTCAGATGACATCTATAACTTTGTGTTGATCACGTACATTATGAAGCTCATGTTTTTCTCTGGTAATTAGTGCTGTCAGAACTGTCTACACGTGCATGCCTTCGACCGACTGCATTCTCACCTCGGCCTTATCAGTGCCATTGTTGTTACATTTTCTTAGAAAGTGCCTAACATGAGTGCATCCATAATCTAAAGGTAATGCTTGGTTGCTCAGTTTCCCATCACTTAGGAATTGCTTGTGGCTTGTCGGTTGACAGTGGGCTCAGTTTTTACTGAATTGTAGCTAAAAATTGTAGTCTGAATGGAAACAAGAAGAATATTACCTACAGTTGGCTGAAAGCCTTCCTCTCTCTGTCCACCCCCGTCTAATCCTAACATTGCTTAATGTACTTTTTTTTCTTGTCTGTTATGGTTTTCTTATTAGCATATGCTATGCCAAAAGTATGCCAAGAACATAGAATGTGGGCAGAATTTGAAATTGTGGCGTTGTCATGCATATTTGTTAAATCTATCCAGCTAATAGAGTATATTGACTTTTGCAGCTCATCTTCCTTTAGAATCATTGGTGTGAGAGAAAGAAAATCGGAGAAAATAAAGGGCATAAATGAAACCAGGACTAGAAATCTAAATTAAACCAGTAATGTACATTACGTAAATCTCCTTGTGCAAAAATAATTAACCCATTAGGGAAAAACAAATCAGTATATTGTGGTTTGGAGGACTACTTTTTAGTTGCCGTATTTTATCTTTATAAAGTTGTTTGTTTGTTTTTTTTTTAACATCTTTGTTGGAGTATAATTGCTTTACAATGGTGTGTTAGTTTCGGCTTTACAACAAAATGAATCAGTTATATATACACATATGTTCCCATATCTCTTCCATCTTGCGTCTCCCTCCCTCCCACCCTCCCTATCCCACCCCTCTAGGTGGTCACAAAGCACCAAGCTGATCTCCCTGTGCTATGCGGCTGCTTCCCACTAGCTATCTACCTTACGTTTGGTAGTGTATATATGTCCATGCCTCTCTCTCACTTTGTCACAGCTTACCCTTCCCCCTCCCCATATCCTCAAGTCCATTCTCTAGTAGGTCTGTGTCTTTATTCCTGTTTTACCCCTAGGTTCTTCATGACATTTTTTTTCTTAAATTCCATATATAGGTGTTAGCATACGGTATTTGTCTCTCTCTTTCTGACTTACTTCACTCTGTAGGACAGACTCTAGGTCTATCCACCTCATTACAAATAGCTCAATTTTGTTTCCTTTTATGGCTGAGTAATATTCCATTGTATATATGTGCAACATCTTCTTTATCCATTCATCCGATGATGGACACTTAGGTTGTTTCCATCTCCGGGCTATTGTAAATAGAGCTGCATTGAACATTTTGGTACATGACTCTTTTTAAATTATGGTTTTCTCAGGGTATATGCCCAGTAGTGGGATTGCTGGGTCATATGGTAATTCTATTTGTAGTTTTTTAAGGAACCTCCATACTGTTCTCCGTAGTGGCTGTATCCATTTACATTCCCACCAGCAGTGCAAGAGTGTTCCCTTTTCTCCACACCCTCTCCAGCATTTATTGTTTCTAGATTTTTTGATGATGGCCATTCTGACTGGTGTGAGATGATATCTCATTGTAGTTTTGATTTGCATTTCTCTAATGATTAGTGATGTTGAGCATTCTTTCATGTGTTTCTTGGCAATCTGTATATCTTCTTTGGAGAAATGTCTATTTAGGTCTTCTGCCCATTTTTGGATTGGGTTGTTTGTTTTTTTGTTATTGAGCTGCATGAGCTGCTTATAAATTTTAGAGATTAATCCTTTGTCAGTTGCTTGATTTGCAAATATTTTCTCCCATTCTGAGGGTTGTCTTTTGGTCTTGTTTATGGTTTCCTTTGCTGTGCAAAAGCTTTGAAGTTTCATTAGGTCCCATTTGTTTATTTTGTTTTTATTTCCATTTCTCTAGGAGGTGTGTCAAAAAGGATCTTGCTGTGATTTATGTCATAGAGTGTCCTGCCTATGTTTTCCTCTAAGAGTTTGATAGTTTCTGGTCTTACATTTAGGTCTTTAATCCATTTTGAGCTTGTTTTTGTGTATGGTGTTAGGGAGTGATCTAATCTCATAGTTCTACATGTACCTGTCCAGTTTTCCCAGCACCACTTATTGAAGAGGCTGTCCTTTCTCCACTGTACATCCCTGCCTTCTTTATCAAAGATAAGGTGACCATATGTGCGTGGGTTTATCTCTGGGCTTTCTATCCTGTTCCATTGATCTGTCTTTCTGTATTTGTGCCAGTACCATACTGTCTTGGTTACGGTAGCTTTGTAGTATAGTCTGAAGTCAGGGAGCCTGATTCCTCCAGCTCCATTTTTCGTTCTCAAGATTGCTTTGGCTATTCGGGGTCTTTTGTGTTTCCATACAAATTGTGAAATTTTTTGTTCTAGTTCTGTGAAAAATGCCAGTGGTAGTTTGATAGGGATTTTTAAAATATAAAAAAATTACTGGTTTGCTCCTTAGGTTTTATGTGAATTTGCATTTCCCAATAGTGTTAAGTGAAGAATTAATGTGAAGAAAAAATCCATTTTCCCCTAAGCTGAATGCTTCATATATTGGACTACACCTTCTATCTAGCAAAATTATTCCCATGTCACCTGAAATTATCTACAGTAATTCCCACTACCAAGAATGTTCTAGTTATGAGAAATTTTCATACCTAATTGCACACCCTCAAAGATGCATTAAATTGCATTGTTGGCATAATAAATATGCTCAGAGCATAATTTCCATCCACTCCACCCCGACATCTCTAATCTTTTCATGCGTATTCAAGTGGAAATATTTGCAGATGAAAGCAGTGCAGAAAATCATGGAAGTCAAAAGAAAGCTGATGTTACTGTTCTCCACAGAGATATTTTTAATGCCACTACCACCTTTTGAGAAAAGATATTCTTAGGCAATAATGGAGAAGAAGATGGAAAAATGGAAAGAAAAACATTTTGAAAATTTTATCAGAGCTACTAAATTTATAGTATTGGAGGGTATTTTTCTAAATGTTAGGAAAGAAAAATATGGCTAAAACATGGTGTGTGACCATATTCTTACTTCCTGAGGCTGGGTATGTAATAGGACAGACGCTAGTAAAATGATACCAAGAAGAGAACTCAAACAAACAGACGGTCTTAACAGAAGATTGGAGAAGCATGCCAGCAGCATGTTAAGTGTGAGAACCCAGGAATGGTCATTTACTTGGTTAGCCCAGTTTCTGACTCTCAGTAATGCAGGAAGCGAGATGAGATGATGCCTCTGATTTTGTCAGCGTGCCACCTGCAGGAAACCGGAAGCCAAAGTCTTACAGGGATCCCGCTGTTTAAAGTCCTGTGCTTTTGACCTCGGTTATGCTTCCCACAATGCAGGCATAGATAATTACAGGAGTATGTAACTCTGTCCTTCAAATTGTAAAAGCAGCTGGACACAGATTCCAGTGTTATCAATTTAAGGAGGCTGCAGGTAATTGACCATGGCTCGTTTATATTGACAGAATCTATGGAAGAGAATGCAAAATGTATGTGACTTTTATAATCAAACGTAACAGTTCTAAGAAACTTTTCATTTGCAGTCAGCCAATTCCAACTACCGGCTCAGAGTGCCAGGAGAGAGGACGTTATTTTTCTTTGCTTTAGGATTTTGCAGTGGAAAATATCCGGGAATACCATCTTGCAATTTTCCTGAACTTGATCGTTATTCCAAAACACATCATCGTGGTTCTTACTACACTGTTCTGCATGATAGGTGACTCTCTGTGTATATGCCCATGCTCTTTACCTCTTCATATTCTCAAAAATGTTCATGGTTCTAGGTGCTTTGACATGCTTAGTGCACAGTCTAGTCCACTGTGAGGAATATTTAGAACATGAATTACTTCAGAAATCCCAATCCAGAGAGCACTTGTATTTGTCTCACTGCTTACTTCACTAGCATAAAAATGAAGAGCTTTCTTTTGGCTTTGTTATTTCATTGAATCAGTAATAGATTCCCATTAAGTAGGAAGCATAGATAAAGGCAAGTCAGTTGGCATGTGTGCAGTAATTTAAATCTATACAGAACAAGAACATTTTTACTTATATCCTAATAATAAATTTCAGTCTTTTAACTTACATTTTGAATTTCTTGTGTTTTTTTTCCAGTTATTTTTAGCATCCCTTTATCTTGTAAATTACGTTTTAGTTTTTCATGCCATCTATGCTTTGGTCTTGTCAAATTTTCTACCTCTTCTTCCATAGTCATAGCCTGACACTTTTGGTTGACTTTTGTACTTTTTTGCAGAAGTATCTATATGATGATAGTTTGAATACTCACTGTTTTCTTCAGTTACTCCCTAATTACGTCTATATCCATAGTACCTGGGCTCAATCTCAGAGCACCTGAGTTCAAGCTGTCCTTAGAACATCTTATTTTTCCCGTTTTATCTAATGCAATGTCAATAAGAATTTTACTATGAGAGCTTCTGCATGACAAATGTCCAGTCACTGGATATCTGGCTGGCCTGGTTAGTTTTTCCTCACCTGTATTTTGATTGTGCGTTTTCTTTGTATTCAGTCACCCATTGGGATGTCACGCCTTTGTATGCTGTAGAACATCTTATTTTGACTCTAAAACATGTATTTAGAGTACAAAATACATATAAAATAAGGGGGAAGAAAACCATGGAAGGATGACCTGCATAGAAAAGAAATTCTGATAAACTTATGCATGAATATATTGTTAACAAGGGAAAACTAAAGAATAGTTGAGCAAGTATTACTCCCTGGATATGAATACATGTATCAGCAGTTACCACAAGTACTCCCAAACCATGCTAGAATTAATGTGTGTAAGAAGAAATTACATTTATGAAAACAGGAAGTATGTGAGATTAGGACACAGAAGAGTCATGAATAATAGGAGAGTTGAGATCAGCTTTGCAGAGAGTTGAGATCAGCTTTGCCGAGAATTCAGGTAAATGCATCATTGATGTAAGGTTCATTCTTTGCTCTTATAAAAGAATCCAGATACCTGTTCATATGCATCCACATTAATTACGATGCAGTTATAAGGCGGCTGAGTAGCTGGGATATTTTTGAGTTAAAGTACTTCTACTCTGAATTGTGGCTGTTCGTTTTCATTTAAATGTTCCTTTTCGTTTAACTTATATTCCCAAGATAAGGAAGTTTTAGCTTCATGCCTTGACAACAAACAAGATACTGAATTTTAATAGAAAATTCTGAGAGATCTCATCTTTTGAAAACATTTAGGAGAATTCTGACAACCTCTTGTCATGATAGCATTATGGGATTGCTCTCAGCAGTGTTGCAGATATATCAGATTAATCTATCACAACCCTGCTCTCTGCACAATTTCTAAACCAATGGAGAGATTGTCTCAGAAATGGTTTGAAAGTAAATATTACCTTTATTATTATTATTACTAATTTATTTATTTACTTTTGGCTGCATTGGGTCTTTGTTGCTGCATGCGGGCTTTCTCTAATTGTGGCGAGCAGGGGCTACTCTTCATTGCGGTGCGCGGGCTTCTCATTGCGGTGGCTTCTCTTGTTGCGGAGCACAGGCTCTAGGAGTGTAGGCTTCAGTAGTTGTGGTACATGGGCTCAGTAGTTGTGGCTCGTGGGCTCTAGAGCACAGGCTCAGTAGTTGTGATGTGTGGGCTCTAGAGCACAGGCTCAGTAGTTGTGATGTGTGGGCTCAGTAGTTGTGGCGCACGAGCTTTGTTGCTCCGCAGCATGTGGGATCTTCCCGGACCAGCGCTCGAACCCGTGTCCCCTGCATTGGCTGGCGGATTCCTAACTACTGCGCCACCAGGGAAGCCCTTACCTTTATCATTGATCAGAGTCTATTGGTGGGCGTGGTTTAGACCTGGGCCAAGCGTGATTTCTAATAGGAGGCGCATTCAGCCTTCCAGTCACAGACATTGCCGAGAAAGGACAAATGCAGAATTTCGGGCATGGAGGGCAGAGGGAGATGTCTGGTCTCTGCACGCAAGTGGGTTCCCGTGCACAAAACTGAAGCAGAAGCTGAGCCAAGCATGATAAACTCTGTAACTCAAACTCAGCAGTCATGTGTCTTTCCTCCTCCTGGAAGGGACGTCTGGGAGGATGGATGGAGAAAGGGTGGGGTGTTAGCATAACAGCTGCCCCTCCACCCAGGACCATCTGTGGAGGGAAGGGACCTCCTCCCTGGATGAATAGGGCACAGTATCTACTTTGTATACAAGGAGAAAGGCAAATTCTCGATATACACAGATTTGGAGTAATTTTTCTTTTTCTATTAGACTCTAAGTCTAATCATGCCTTCCGGAAATTATGTTGAATAATAATTATTAAAAAGTTAACTTTCCTGACTTGGACCGTGACGCTGAACCAGGCAGTTGTCATTCTGATTTTCTACTTACCCACTTTTCTAAGTCAGGGTGCTGACTTTCTTTATGTCTCTCACAGAGTATTAAGATAAATACGATTGGTGTCAGTTCTACCAAATCAGCTGCACCATGATCTATTCAGTTATTTCTTTTTCTTCTGATGATTCTCCTTCTGATTTCCTTCCTTCTTTTGCATTCATATCACGAGGAGATAAAATATAAAGAGATCAAGTGAACTACAATTCAAAAACATAAATTGCAAAAACGATTAAATTTTGGGAGTCAGATTTGAGTTTATTAGGAAAAATAATTATGTGTGTCCAATGTATTTTAATATAATGTAGTGAATGTGATAGGTTGATATTTATTTTAATTGTGTGTGAAATAGAAAGTGTGATTTAACTGCTCTGACTCTGGGCTATTGAATGTTAGAACTCATCCACAGAAATGTTTGAGGTTAGCCATCCAAAAATGTGCAAGGATTTTCTTAAAATTTCTCAAGTTCAAAGGCTCCTCAAAAGCTGGGGAGGCACTGCCTTCCTTTCATGTTTTCATTATGATTTACTTGTGAATTTGATGAAGTATCTTTCTTTCTTTTTTTTTCACAAGTCAATTCTGAAGCAGATTAAGCTAAAGGACTTGTGCACTCCAGTCAGGTGGGAATACTGCCCTGGAAGAGTTTGGAAGTGTATTCTTTGAATCAAATGATGCTCTAGCATAGTGTATGTCTCAGTATGACTGAAAAAAGACAAAACAGTTAACTCCTAAGCAGCAGATCGAGGGAGGAACGACCAGGAACAACAGATAGGAAGTAACCTTTCAAAACTGCAATTGTTTTGAAGAACTGAATAATTATTTGAAGAATATTTTTTGAAACCTGGCTTACGCAACCTAGTGTAGCCATTAGTACATTAGTCTGTTTCTAAGGGCCATTAAAGGAAAGCCATGATAGTATAACAACAGAAATGTACACAAGTATCTCTTCCATTGGCTAAAGCCTGAAAGACATGGAAGAGTTTTTACCACTGTAACTAAAGATGTATGCCTGTTGAAAGGAGAATCCTCCAAGGATAGACAACAGTTCAAGAGTTGTCAGACATCTCATCTCTGGAGTGAATGACAGATCATAAAGCAGATTCGTTGAAAGGTAGAATGTGGACAAACACAAGGGCATGGGGGTGTGAAAGAGTAGCGGTGGGAAGTTGTGCGCACACACAAAGCCTTCTAAAAATACCCTAAGTATGTTATATAACTTTCCCAATGTCACCATTGCTGGTAATTGATGTAAATTTGACTCCAAACCAGGGCTCTCAAACTCCGAAACCTAGTCGCTTATTACTGTGTTATCCTGCTTTAAATCAAGATAAAAATATAAAGGTTGAAATTATAATGAGTTGCGGTGTACTAGCTCGTTAAGATCCCAAAACTGTAATTGCTTTTTAAATTACACAAAGAAACTGGAAAATCAAGTATGAATTAATGATTGATCATTATTGTCATTCATGGGATATCTATTTCAGTCCTGAACATATATATATATATATATTTGTATTATTACATGTATTTTTAATTTTATGTAATTTTATTACCCCAAGTATATAAAGCTTCAAATTGAACGCATCTATTCAAGAGAATAGTAGATAACTATGAGACTGCATTACAACATCAGTGATAGAGAAAAATCGTAATTAGAGATGTGTTAAACTGCTAGGTTTTCACTAGGCAGTCATCACTGTACACTTTCATGGCATCACTGGGAAATAGCAATGTGCTTTAAACTGAGACAGTTATTTCGGTTTTGTGTGACCTTGGTGGCAAAGTCAGCATCTCCAATCAGTGTGACTGCAAAACTATCCAAATTTTAAAGTTCCACTGGAAAAGTAAAAATTATTGAGCTCACAGAAAAGCAACTAGTTTTTGGAAGTTTGACATCAAACTAGAAGACCAGAATTGATCATGGAGTCAATCTTATCAGATTATTATTTTTTAACATTTGAATAATCATAGAATTTTAGTGTTTAGATATGGGAATTTTTCCATAACTGAAAAAAGATGGTGTCTTACACCATAGTCCTATGTTAACATCAGAATTATTAAAATGATGAAAGTCAAAGGCCAAAAGCCATTTATTATGATGGTTATTTCTGTATTGGTCTACTGTTTGGTAATTATATTTAGATCTATAAAAGAAAAAAATATAGATACAACAGAGTCTATGTAGATATTCCATGCCTAGTTGTTTGTGTTATCTACTTACAAACTAAGATACTCATATAGAAATTTCATTGTTAAATTTTAAAGTCACAGATGCTTGAAGTACTCTCATTGCTTTTTTTCCCATATATAAAGTTTTTTTAAAAAATTTTTATTCTAGTATAGTTGATTTACAATGTTGTGTTAGTAAAACATCAACTCCTCCTTCTAGCCGGAATTGAACCAGTGACCTAAGGATGACTATAATGGGAAATGCTACAGTCCTCTGCTCTACCAGCTGAGCTATCAAAGGGAGTACTCTCATTTCCTGATTAGCAACTAGATTGCAAAGTTATCTATACTTTTACACTGTTTCAAATTACTACAATTTATTTATTTTAAAATGCTCTCTTTTGCAAAATTAATCTCATTTACTTTAATAGCAGCCTGCCAGATGATGTTAGCTGTTCTCATAGGACATTGCACATACACAATATTTAGATTTATTCTATATTATGAATTGGAAATTTTGGCTGGTGCCTTCCACTGGAACAGTGGCTCCCTGACAATAAGACTTTGGTTTTCTGTGATCTTCAACCCATGATATAATGTTCATCACGTGATTAATATTAAGTGTTAGGTATTGAATAAGTCCAGAAAAACAAACAAAACAAAAATAACCTCTAGTCAGAATCATATCTGTTAAATTTCAGAATATATCCTTTGTAACCATGATAAGGATCAAATAAATAGAACGAAAACCTCACGTTTGAGAAACTTACGTGATAAGGATCAAATAAATAAAACCGAAAGCGTAAGTTTGAGAAACGCAAATAGATTTGCAATTTTAATTCCTTAAAGAAAATGGAAATTTGACGTATTGATGCATTTTGTTCTGTAAGATTAATATTGCAGTAGGAATTCTAAATTTGTTCCCTCTTCATTATAAATATTTCCACTCATGGAAGTTTAATGAGATAAGAGGTAAGGATTAATAGTTAAGGTTTTTTGTTTAAAAATGTGGGGAAATCTGCCATTTTTGGAAAGCTAACATCATACTTAGTGATGAAAGACTGGATATATTACCCCTATGATCATGGGGTGAAAGGGATGTCTGGTCTCACTGCTTCTATACAAAATTGTACTGTATAATGTAGTCCAGGCAATTAGGCAAGAAGAAGAAGCAACGGAATCCCAATTGCAAAGGAAGAGTTAAAACTTCTCTATTGGCAGATGACATAATCTTCTATCAATGTATAGAAAACCATAAGGGATCTGCTGAGAAAACTAGTAGAACTAATAATGTCAGCAAAGTATTAGAGTATGACATCAGTATATGAAAATCATTTTAGCTTTATACACTTGCAGTGAATAATCTGAAAATACCTCCAAAGAGCTCAATTCACCATAAAATCAAAATGAATAAAATACTTAGGAATAAATTGAACAACAGAGATGTAAAACTTACACTTTGAAAACTACAAAACGCTGTTGAAAGAAATTGCAGAAATGAAGAAACATCCCATGTCTGTGAATCAGAAGAGTTAATATTAACTCAGCAGAACACTCCAAGCAGAGCCGCAGATTTGAAGAAATCCCTGTAAGAATCCCAGCTGACTTCACTTTAGAAGTTGACAAGCTTCGGAGAAATGTCCAAAGACGATATACATATTGCCAACAAACACATGAAAGGATGCTCAACATTACTCATCATTAGAGAAATGGAAATCAGAACTACAGTGAGGTATCACCACAAACCTGTCAGAATGGCCATCATCAAAAAATCTACAAACCATAAATGCTGGAGAGGGTGTGGAGAAAAGGGAACCCTCTTGCACTGTTTGTGGGAATGTAGTGATGCAGCCACTATGGAGAACAGTATGGAGGTTCCTTAAAAAACTAAAAATAGAACTACCATATGACCCAGTAATCCCACTACTGGGCATATACCCTGAGAAAACCATAATTCAAAAAGAGTCACGTACCACAATGTTCATTGCAGCACCATTTACAATAGCCAGGACATGGAAGCAACCTAAGTGTCCATCAACAGATGAATGGATAAAGAAGATGTGGCACAGATATACAATGGAATATTACTTATCCATAAAAAGAAATGAAACTGAGATATTTGTAGTGAGGTGGATGGACCTAGAGTCTGTCATACAGAGTAAAGTAAGTAAGAAAGAGAAAAACAAATACCATATGCTAACACATATATATGGAATCTAAAAAAAAAAAAGGTTCTGAAGAACCTAGGGACAAGACAGGAATAAAGACACAGGCATAGAGAATGGACTTGAGGACACGGGGAGGGGGAAGGTTAAGCTGGGATGAAGTGAGAGAGTGGCATGGACATATATACACTACCAAATGTAAAATAGATAGCTAGTGGGAACAGCCGCATAGCACAGGGAGATCAGCTCTATGCTTTGTGACCACCTAGAGGGGTGGGATACGGAGGGTGGGAGGGAGACGCAAGATGGAGGGGACATGGGGATATATGTATACGTATAGCTGATTCACTCTGTTATACAGCAGAAACTAACACACCATTGTAAAGCAATTATACTCCAATAAAGATGTTAAAAAAACAAAAAAAAGTCAACGAGCTGATTCTGAAATTCATATGAAATTGCAAGGGATCCAGAATATCCAAAACAATCCTGAAGAACAACAACAAAATAGGATAACACACACTTCCTGATTTCAAATTTATTACAAGTCAACAGTAATCAATATCGTGTGTTATATGGATCGACATATGGATGAACAGAATATAACAGAGAGTCCAGAAATAGTTCTGTACATCCACGATCTATTGACTTTTTGACAAGGGTGCCAAAACCATTCAATGTGAAAAGAATGATCATCTAAACAAAGGCTTCTGGGACAACCAGGTAGCCACTTGCAAAAGAATGATGTAGGACCCTTACCTCAGACCACAAAAGATGAGCCCAAAATGTATCAATGACCTCAATATAAGAGCTAAAACTGTAAGATTCAGAAGAAAACACAGAAGTCAATCTTCATGACCTATGATTTGAGAAAGGATTCTTAGATACGATACCAAAAGCACAAGGAACAAAAGAAAAAATAGATAAATTGGACTTCATCAAAATTAAAAACTTTTATGCTTCAAAGGACAGAATCAGGAAGGGAAAACGAAACCCAGAGAACTGGAGAAAATATTTGCAAATCATGTATCTGATAAGGGACTTGTATCTAGAATATATAAAGAACTCTTACAATTCAATAACAAAAAGACAACCCCGTTGAAGCATGGGCATATGATCTGAATAGTCATTTCTTCAAGGAGGATATGAAAATTGCCAATAGCTTCATGAAAAATGCTCCACATCATTAGTTATCTGGGAAATACAAATCAAAACCAAACTGAGATACTGCTTAACACCCACTACAATGACTGGAACCGCAAAGTCAGATAGTAAATGTTGGTGACAATGTGGAGAAATTAGAACGCTTGTACGTTGCTAGTGGATATGTAAAATGGTGTCAGTGCTTTGGAAAATACTCCAGTAGTTCCTCAAATAATTAAACACAGAGTTACCGTATGACCCAGCAGTTCTACTTTTAGGAATACACCCAAGAGAAATGAAAGCATGTCCATACAAAATGTGCACATGAATGTTTATAGCAGCATCACTCACAGTAGTCAAAAGGTGGAAACAACCCAGGTATCCACCAGTAAAGCACTGGATAAACAAAATGTGGTATATCCACAAAATGGAAGATTATTCAGTCATGAAAAGGAATAAAATACTTATAAATGCTACATCTTGGATTAACATTGAAAACATTATGCTAAATGAAAAAAACAGGTCCAAAATTCCACGTAATATATGATTTTATTTGTATGAATGTCCAGAAGAGGAAACTCTGAGAAACAGAAAGTAAACAGTGGTCTCTAGGGCTGTCAGTGGATAAAGAACAGGGGAGTTATAACTAAGGCTATGAGATTTCTTTTTAAGTTGATGAATATATTCTAAAATCTGTTGTGCTAAGGGTTGCACATATCTGTGGATAAACTAAAAATCAATGAATTGTACACTTTAACTGGTACAACAAATAAATTAGATGGTATGTGAATATCTCCCTAAAGCTGTTTGAAAAAAAGATAAATCACTTTCAGTTTTCTCCTAGTCAAATAATGTTATTTACTTCGTTTTTACCAAATCAAGTGATTAATTACTCCGGTAGACCTTCTCATCTGAATCCATGTAATAAGTATGAATCTCTAGGGTTCTCTAACTGGTGTGTAGTGATAAGTACCTGTTATTTTTTTGTGCGATTCAACTGTTTCAGTAACAGAAACACTTATTTTCTGATAAAATTCCATTAAAAATCTGGAACTGCTGCTGTGGAAAGCATTCTTCTCTACAAAAGTGGAGAAGTTCTTAATATTTAAAAATATTTAGTTCATTATTCTGGCTTAAATTTAATCCCATATTATAAAAACATCACTACTTCCGTATGTGTAAAATGACCCCTATAACTGGTGTTTCCCTCCAGCAATCAGCCCCAACTTCTAATAGATATTGATTTCCTCAGCTTCCACCAGATCTTCAGAGCCCTAATTTGACTCCAGACATGACAACGCCACCAACATTTTTCTTGCCCAAGTCACTCATACCTTCCGCGTTATATATTCAGCAGCCCAAACTAATTTTTCAGGCCTGTCAAAGGCAAATAAGTTAACCAGTTATCATTGCTTTATCAAACCCAACTGGCATGGCAAGATTAGAACAGAAAAACGGTGTGACTAAAACTAGCCATTGAAAATTGAATAAGCTGACATTAAAACAATTACTATGTAAATTGATGCTTGGAAATGACATACAGATATGCTGTATAGTCTGCTTGTCAGTAGCCAGATGCCAAGATGACATTTTATTCTGTTACAATTGAGAATGAGACTGAGAGAACTTTAGCTGAACCAAAATGGCTTTGCAAGAAGGCATACAATGGCATAAAGTTAAAAGAAAATAAAGAAGTTTTCTTCCCTTCCTGAACATGAATGATTTCTTTGATGAGATTTAAAAAATTGTGGTTCACTAACAATAATACACTTAGCTATTCTGATAATCTTGTTAGGAAATCTGTTTAAAACAGAACTTTACACAATTGTCTGAATTGTCATCTATCAGGAAAACCGTTTTACAAGGATTTTTGATAGACAGGTAATAAATCACTTAATTTGGGGTCTGTCCAAGGTGCTGTAAACTGGCACTCGTAAATGTATCAAAAGGTGGTCAAAAGGTACAAAGAAAAAACCAAAAAAACCTAGTCTGCAATAGCCATGAGGTCAAGCACTGTAGTATTTTGAATTGTTTTCCCTCCCACACGTATCCCAGTTAAACTGACTGGAAGTGGGTTGGCACTGTCTTTATCACCATTTCAGAGGATTTTCATGATTATTACAAAATAGAACAAAATCATAAATATTTCAAATGTTGGGCCCTAAAGGAAGCCCAAAATATAACTCCCTCCCTGTTTATTATTGCCATTACTATGCAATAACATTTTAGTACATCTAGCATTACATGAAAAATGTCCCAAGTGTTATATGTTTCACATGAAGGATATATGTATGTGCGTGTGTGTGTGTATATAAATCAGTAAGTTGGCTTAATTTACTTACATTTATTGAATCCTACAGTCAATAATTTCGTAATCAACCTTGTTTTTCGGTGGCACGTGGAATATTTACCCAAATAGGCCTATGTTTATGAATAAACAACTCTCAATAAATTTCAACAGATTGAATAATACTGAATATGTTCTCTGACCAAATTTGAATTAAATTAAAAATCAATAATAATAATATATGCAGAAAAGTTGCAAATATTTAGAAATTAAATAACACATTTATGAATTACCTACAGGTCAAATGTGAAACTGGAAAAATTAAAAAGTATTTCAAGTGGAATGTTAATGTAACTACATCCCAAAGCTTGTGTATAGGCTTTACATATAAAGCGCTGCTTATAGGAAAATGTATAGGTTTAAGTGTTTAAATTAAGTATGAAAATTTTCAAATTAATCATCTAGGTAAATAAGTATAAAAAAGGAAATAATAATTCAGTGACTGTCAAAAAGGTTATAATTTCAAAATTTAGAATTTTGAATGGATTAATAAAATTTCTAAATTCCCAGAAATTATCTCTAAGGAAAAACAAAAGAGGGAGAAACTACCAAGTACCACTATCAGTATGAAAGAATAGGTATTATTCAACTTCCAATAGACATTTAAGATATAATGAAGGGATATTATAAACATCATCACGCAAAAAATTTGACACTTAGGTGAAATATAAAATTTTCTCGACAATTCAATGGAAACTGTCCTAAAATGAAGCAGAAAACCTGAATATCACTATAGCTATCAAATATGACATCTGGAGCTTCCCTGGTGATGCAGTGGTTAGGAATCTGCCTGCCAATACAGGGGACACGGGTTCGAGCCCTGGTCTGGGAAGATCCCACATGCTGTGGAGCAGCTAAGCCCATAAGCCACAACTACTGAGCCTGTGCTCTAGAGCCCACAAGCCACAGCTACTGAGCCCACGTGCCACAACTACTGAAGCCCGTGCGCCTGGAGCCCGTGCTCTGCAACAAGAGAAGCCACTGCATTGAGAAGCTCACGCACCGCAACGAAGAGTAGTCCCCGCTCGCCACAACTAGAGAAAAGCCCACGGGCAACAACGAAGACCCAACGCAGCCAAAAATAAAATAAATAAATTTATTTAAAAAAATATATGTCACATCTGTAATTAATAGCCTGCCAACAGCATTCTGGTTTCTGGAGAAGAAGGAGTAAACACATGCTACTGTCATCCCACTGAACTCAACTATCAGACCTATACAGATGTATGGTCCAGCTAATTGACAGTGTTGAAAAAAATAGCAATAGGTGGAGGAGGAAAGGACATGAGAATTCAAAATAGCAATAAAATAATGCCGAGTTCTTGAGTTCCTGAAAACATGTTTGACAGTTTAAAACAAAAATACAATATTCCTGATGGTTTTCCATGTATATAAACTTGTAAGACAACTATAGCATAAAAGAGAGGGCGTAAAGGGAGCTATATGGTAATAAGATTTGTATATTATATAAAAGTGAAGTGGTACAGTATTAATTTTAAATAGACTTGAAACAGAAAGTATGTATTTTGTAATCCCTAAAGCTACCACTAAAATATTATGCAAAATAACATCAAAATCACAATGGATGCGTTAAAATAGAGTACTAAAAGATGGAAAAATAACCCAAAGAATGTAGAAAAGGGAAAATATAAAATGTAAAGATAAAACAGAAAAAACTCCACCTCAAAACAGCAGAATATATATTCTTCTCAAGTGTGCATGAAACACTCATCAAGTCAGGCCATATCCTGGGTCATACAACAAAGACTACAAGTTTGAAAAGATTGAAATCATACAAAGTATATTCTCTGACCATAATAATAGAATTAAATTAAAAATTAAATGACAGGAAGATAACAGGAATATTGCCATGCAATTGGAAGTAAAAAGCACATTTTTAAGTACTCAATATATCAAAAAAGGAAGTTTCAAGGGAAATTAGAAAATATTTTGAAATAAAAATATTTCTTAAAACTGATATATTTAAAGAAGTACTTAGAGTAAACTTATTCTAATCATCTATAATTCAGTGCTTGTAAAAAGAATGAAAAATGGCCTTAAATCAATAATCTAAGCTTTCACCTTAACTGGAAAAAAAGATTTATTATTATTATTACGAAGATTTGTTATTTCAAAATAAATCCAGAGAGTAAACTTCTTGTAATTTTTGGATTATCTGTATTTCCTTGCAGTTCTCTCAACTTTTGCTTCATATATTTCTATTATTAGCTGCATAAATATTTGGATTGTTACGTCCTCCTGATAAACTGACCTTTTATGAAGAAATAAACTTTTATATCGTGGTACTATTCTTTGCTTTGAAATCTATTTTGTTGGCTACATTAAAGCCACTTTAGCTTTCTTTTTATTAGTGTTGGCATTGTATATATTCTGTGCATTTACTTTTATTTGCATCTTTACATTAAGAATGAGTTTCTTGGAGGCAACAGAGATCAGTCTGCTTTTTATGTGCATGTTTAGACCATTTACATTGAATATAATTTTTGATATGTTTTACCCAAATATATCACATGACTATTGCTTTTCTATTTATAAACCATTAAGCCTTTTCCCCCTTTCTTCTGTTTCTAACTTCTTTTGAATTAATTACATATGTAATCATTCCATTTAGTCTTCTTTGGGGGAGGGCATAGTAGATATAACTATGTTATCTTAATTTATGTTGTGTTATTTTAGCATTGCTTTAATGCTGATGGAATATAACAACGTATCATGGTCTTCTTTTAAGTAATATTATATGACTTCATTTGTAGTAAAAGAACCAGACAACAGTATACATCCATTTCTCCACTTCTGGCCTTTATGTTATTGTTGCCATGTATTTTGTTTCAGCTCATGTTATAAATGTCAAAATATGTTGCTATTATTTTTGCTATAGACTAATCACTTATCTTTTTAAATGATTTAAGTAAAATAAAATAGTAATTTTATCATTTTCCCACAAAATTCTTATTTTGTGTGACTTAAACAATAGAAATTTATTTTCTCATGATTCTGGATCATAGTCTGAGGTCAAGATGTCAGCAGGTTTAGTTTCTTCTAAGACCCTTCTCATGTACATGTAGATGTCCATCTTCACCCTGTGTGTTCACCTGGTCTTCTCTCGATGTCTGTTTGTGTCCAGATTTTCTTGTCTCATAAAAACACCATTCATGTTGATTTAGGGTCCACCCTAGTAACTTCATTTTAAGTTAATTACCTCTTTTAAGACCCTATCTCTAAGTACAGTCACATTCTGAGGTACTGAGGCTAAGACTTGAGCAGATGAATTTATGGAGAATACAGTTGATTCATAACACTTACATAACCGTATGAATTTTAAAATAAATTTGTCATAAAACAAAAAGACACCTGGGATTTTTATGTGGTTTGTGTTGAATCTGTACACAAATTTGGGGAATATTGCCATCTTACTATTGTTTTCTGATCCAGAGCACAGGATGTGTTTCCATTTATTTAGATGGCCCTGTAATTTCTTTCAATAGTGATTTGTAGTTTTTAGCATACAAGTCTTGAGCTTGTTGTGTTAAATATTTTTCTAAGTAATTTCTTCTTCATGCTATTGCAAATGACGCTGTCATCCTAATTTTATTTTTAGCATTTTTTATTGCTCACCTATAAAAGTACATTTGATTTTGTATATTGAGCTTGTATTCTGCAACTTTACTGAGATTATTCTAATTTGTGTGCAGGTATGTTTGTGTGTGTTTTTGCATGTGTGTATTATTTAGAATATATAATGTCATGTCATATACAAGTAGAAATAGTTTTAATTCTTTCTTTTCTATTTGAATGCCTTTTATTTTCTTATCTTGCCTAATTTCCTTGAGGAGAAGTACCAGTACAATGTTAAATAAAGGTGGTGAGAGCAGACATCCTTGTCTTGTTCCTTATCTTAGGAGGAAACTAGTCTGCCTTGGAACCTTCACCCTAAATGTGAGCGGTGTTAGGGTGATTGGAGTCCAACATTGTTGGCCTGCCCTCTTTTTGTGGGCATGGTGGGGGAAGTGAGCCCTAGGTCTCTTAATTACAGTTGCTGACATGGAGCTTTTGCAACAGAGCTATTTAGTGTAAGAGTTTCTGCTGTGCTGTCTCTTCCAGGGTGCCCACAAAATTCTTTTATGTTGCTTTTTATTTTTTGTCTATATATAGGCTTCCATTTAATTGTTCTGAAGTAATTCCTGTAACGTTTACTTTTGTGTGGATCTCCTGATCAATATTTGCATGTCTGAGATTTTTTTATTTTACCTTTGTCTTTTAAATGTATTTTCATTGACTAAAGAAAACTAGGTTGATTTTTTTTCTCTTTTTCTGAATTTTTCTTTTCTGTACTTAAAGATGTTTCTCCACTCCCTTACTATCTTGCATCATTTTTAACAAGAAGTCTGCTGTCACTCTTAGCCATTTTCCACTAGACTTATGTGTCTTTTTTCTCTGGTTACTTTTAAGATGGTCTCTTTATCATTGATTTTAACAGTTGAGTTATGGTAGGCATTAATGTAGTTTTCTTCATGTTTATTGTGCTCAGAGTTCATTGACCTTTTTGAAGCTTAGTGCTTCACATTTTCATTAAATCTTCAAAACTTTCATATGTATCTTCAAATACTTTTTTATGTCTCCCTTGCCTTCTTTTTGGATACTTTAAGTACACACACATTAGGCCTCTTGAAGTTGTCCCACAATACTGATGCTCTGTTCATTTTATGTTCTTTTTTTCCTCTTTTTTTGTTAATTTTGGACAGTTCTATTTTCATGTCTTCAAGTTTACTGATCTTTTCTTTGGCAATACTAATCTGCCTTAATTTTTTTTAAAATTATTTATTTATTTTTGCTGTGTTGGGTCTTCGTTTCTGTGCGAGGGCTTTCTCTAGTTGTGGCAAGCGGGGGCCACTCTTCATCGCAGTGTGCGGGCCTCTCACTATCGCACCCTCTCTTGTTGCGGAGCACAGGCTCCAGACATGCACGCTCAGTAGTTGTGGCGCATGGACTTAGTTGCTCCACGGCATGTGGGATCTTCCCGGACCAGGACTCGAACCCATGTTCCCTGCATTGGCAGGCAGACTCTCAACGACTGCGCCACCAGGGAAGCCCCTCTGCCTTAAATTTTGTCCAATGTATTTTTCATCTCATATACTGTAGTTTTACTCTCTAGAAGTTGTATTTGGGCATTTTTAATATCTTCTGTGACTCTTAACATGTTCATGTATTCCTTTAGCTTCCTGAACATCTGGAAAACAGCCACAATAACTATTTTAATATCATTGCCTAGTCTATCTTCTGTGTCAATTTCACTTAAATGATTTTTCATTTGATTTCTTATTTTCCTGCTTCTTTGAAAGGTTTGTAGTTTCTCTTGGTTGTCAGACATTTGAATTTTACTTTTTAAGTTGTAAAATATTTTGATATTCCTATAAGTATAATTGAGCTTTTACCTGTGATACAATACAATAACTTAGAAACAGTTTGATACTGTTAAGTATTGCTCTAAAGCTTTGTTAAGTTGAACCAGAACTGTATTTAGTCCTGGGCTAATTGTCCATCCTTTCTAACCCTTTTTCCAATACTCTACCCAATTCTCCATGAGATATAAGTTTTTCCATTATGCCTGCTGAGAACAAGAAGTATTTCATGCCCTGTGTGAGTTATTGATCCCTCTAATCTTTTCTGGTGGTTCATTCCTCAGTTCAGGGTTGTTTCTTCACACACATGAACTTATCAGTACTCAGCTGAAGACTCAAGGGGACTCTGTGGATCTCCTAGGTTTTTTTCTATACAATTCTCTCCTTTAGAGAGAGAATTGTATCCTGCAAACTCTATCTACCTTGATAACCCTAGATTCTTGGCTTTATTTCCACAATTTAGGGAGATCACTTGGATCCACTTGGGGTTCTCCTAACTTCATCATTGCCTGGAATTTCAGTCTAGAGTATAAGCAGGCAAACTTGTTTGTCTCCTGTTTCTTAAAGGTATCTATATTTTTTGGCCAATGTCTTGAAAAACCATTGTTTCATATTTTTAATCTAGCTGTTTAGTTGGTCAAGTGGAAGGGTACATATGGTCCATGTTACTCCATCTTTGTTAAAAGAGGAAATCTTAGTGATCATCTCAGCTAGAAATATTATTAGCTAGAAATAGCAAAGCTCTCTATTTTTATTAAAATATACAACACTAATAAAGGAATATTAGATATAGTGGGCATAATGTCTGTTTGTTTTATTCCCCTAATAGTATAATCTAGTGATCCAGATGGCCCATTGGTTCAGTGGTCCAGGCCCTCTTAGAGTGTGTATTGAAACTTTTGTTTCCAAAAGTATTAATGGAGAATAGATAATACATTTCACAGAAATGTTTGGTCTAATAAAGTAATTGCCTACATCACTTTAAAATATTACAGCATTTATATAATTTAATTGATTGCATTAATATGAAGATGTCTTAAAAGGCCAATGATAGAATGGCATTTCCAAAAGATGATGTAGTCAAAACTGAAGAATGTCAGATTCTAGTTCATTGCTCTGTGTTATCCAGCTGTGTGAGTTATAAATACCTTTCAAAAAATTGTAAACTCTTTGAGTCAGGAATAGTGCCCCATCACTGTATAACCTCTTCACCCACTTACACTGTTTTACCAAATTGATTGTTAAAATAATTTTTGTTTTACTCTCTAAAACATGTCTCAGTTTTCAATTAAATGAGGGACTAAACTTGATGATACCATAAGTGTGGTTGCAGCTCTAAAAATGTGCCTACAGCTAACTATGCTTCTGTAGATGGGACACCTCAAATATATATGATCAGGTTTTTCTTGTTTTTTTTTTCTTTGTGAAGAAACTGAATCTCTTTAATGTTTCCATATAATATAGTATAACAGGCAGTTTCCTTTTTCCTATTTCCTTTTTTATTTGAAAGAAGGCAGAAGACTAAGATGGTCATGTTCATTTGTGTTGTTTGCCCACTATTTCTGGCTATAATTCTTCTGCACTATATAGGATTGCACTTCCTGGGCTCTCATGCCAGGGTGAATAGTTCCGACCAGCTATTTGTAAGCAGAGAGAACTATGTCGTTTTAGAGACAGACCATTTAATTACTAGCTTGAGACCCATCACTGTTCTCATTGGCACAGTGATTGACAGTGGTCCAAATGTTGGCTGTTGTCAGTGACAACAGGCAGAGACCCTCTCGCAAACCAGTGATGAATAAGCAGAAGATGCAAGAAAGAGAATATTCACTTTTTTGGGTCATTGGGATTTAGGGTTATTTATGACCATAACATAACACCCTGACTGATCTGTTTAATATAAATAGATAGAAAAATCCAGTAAAACAAAAAATAAAGTCATACTTGAGATAAGCTAACAGAATGATCTAAGGATTAAAATATGCAAATATTTTTATTCAAACATTCTAGTCAAATCTTACAGTCTGAAAATTTGAATTTTTAAAATGTGAGTTTTGACACTGTGTCCAAAACTAAATACTCAGCTTAGGCAGTGAGAAAGAATGTTTATGAAGGTCTTAAGAACCTTAAATGCAAGTTTACCTAAACGCTAACAGTATAAAGGTTGACATTCTTGCATGAACAATAAAATATCTCTTTTAGACAAAAAAAAGTCACAAATAAGTCTAGTACTTATTTCATGTATCTCTATTTTTTAAAAAAATTGGCTTATTCCTATAGTCAAAAGAAACACTTATTTTTTGTGAAACCAATGAAATTATGAAGATAAATTAACGTAACTCTGAAAGGAATGACAGTTAAGTATGTTTAAAATAAACAATGTTGTTAAACTAAATCTATTTTTAAATCTCTCAGTTTATTAAATGCCAATAGAGAATATCAGAAAATGTGTGTGTTCTATTTTGGGGAAACTTAGAAGCCTATGAGAAATTTTCTATTGAATTTTATTTTCATTACTGTGAATGGTTTAGCAGAATGTTTACAGACTGATTTGGTTTTTTGTCAGCTTTTAAAATGCCTTCATGATTTGTCATTTCTCACAAGTAGCTTTTTAAGAATTTAAACTATTTCTTTCATCTCTCTGGTGCATTTAAGCATGTTTTTTCCATTCATTTAGATAAATTGTTACTTAACAAAGGCATTTCCTCATCTCTGAGCCATTCCTAAACTCCAAGTTAATTTTATGTGAAGGCTTATTTGAAAATAATACAGCAATATGAAATGCAATAATACAGGCATCTTCACCCATATTCCTATCAATTTAATGCAACAAATGTTTTAAATTGTCCCTATTTTCTTTTTATAAATTTGCTGCCTATAAATTTGTAACCATAAGCAGACAAATTGTCTGACTTCATTTTACTTATTTCTTCAACACAGTTCCACAGTGACACATTGTCTTCCCATTTCACAAATTTCCCATTCTCAGCCTGACTTGAGATTAAATCTAAAATACACAGGTTGCAGATTCTTAATAAAACCCTGGATACTCTTCAATATTTCTAGTAATAATGAGAAGCAGTCATCTGGACCACAACTTGGCCAATCCAATGGGCTGGCTTTGAGAGTGAATTCAGTTTCCTCTGGAGCAGCTTACGTGCTAGAATAACTAAGTATAATTTAATCAGTTCGGGCACCATCACAAACAGGCTGATTTTCCTTAGAGTAAAAATCAGATCAGCGCCCTCATTGTTTTTGCCCAGAGTATTACAGTCTCTAATCTTTTTTCCTTTCGTTTCTACTGTCTTCAGTGCATCATTTGCCCGGATGCCAGAGGAATATGTAAACGTGATCCTGTCTTCCTCATCATTAACAATATGTGAAATACTTCACGTTGACTGCAGGCTAATGTCCAGATTTCTTAGGATCACTTCAAGATCGTACATGATCTGTTCTCAGCATACAGACTCATCTATAAAGACTTCCCTCATTCTTTCAGACAAAGTTAACCATACTTCCTTCGGGCTTTTCATTGCCTGTGTGCCATCTATTATGTCACTTGTCTCATTTGAGTCTAATTATTTTATATATTTGTCCACCAGTCTGTGAGTCCTTCAGGGAAGAAACCGTAATTTATTCATTTATGTATCATAAGTGTCTCTCACTTTCTCTCATGCAGTTCTCATCTCTACTAGTTCCCTAGCTCCTTCCACAGAGGACTTGACAGGTAAAACAGTAACTGTTAAAGTAACAACAACAGCAACAGTAATAATGATAGTATTTATCAAACTCTTGCTATTATCAGATGTAATACTTTGTATGGATTATCTAATTTAAATTATCTAATTTAATTATTAAATTATCTAATTTAATTCTTATTACACATTATGAAGAAGGTATAACCTTTTGCTTCTTAATTGCTCCACATAAGAAAACTACCCTTATAGTAGTTAAATAATTTGCCCGTTGTCACACAGGTAGTAAGTGGCAAAGCCATCACTTAAACCTCGATTGTCTAATGTGTAAAGTGTGATTTTTCAATATTTCAGGAATAATTATAAGCACAAAATATGAGTTTTCCGTGTGGTCTAATTGAAAAACTTAATTACAGACATCTATGTAAAGAAGGTAACTTTACTACTAATAGTCTACTAATTAAGGCTATTTTTAATGTAATTTGTGTACATGATTTTATGTGTACACACTGTACATATAAAAATAGTCCTGATAGCTGTATTTCATAGGCATAGAGTAGACTCTGAACAGAGTATCAGTGATAATTAAAAAGTTCAAAGAAAGAGTAAAATGTACCTGTGACAGATTTTTTTAATTATTTAAAAATATCTCCAGGTGTAACAAACTACAAGTTTCATAACACTACAGAAATAATTGTGTTTCTTAGGGAATTTTGACCATCACTCTGTATTCAAGGGACAGTTCTTGCCAAGTATAGTATAATTTATATGCCTATGTCTAAGATTGGGTTCCCTTAAAGCAGACTCTGAGACAGATTTGTCTGCAATAGTTTTAAAGAGGTAATCACAGAGTGAACCTGGAGAAGTAGGGTGAAGAAGTAAGACAGGGAAGGGAAAGCAGCCACTAAAAGGTGCCTGGCCTGATGCTTATCCTTGTGGGCAAGCGAGGCTCCATCTCACTGGAAAACCCTGGGAGATGTTGTAGAAAACACCTCAGATATGTCTTACCATAGGACTGCTTATTCCCCAACTTCATTGCTTGATACTTGCTTTAGGGGCATTCTTTTTTTTTTTTCTTAACATCTTTATTGGAGTATGATTGCTTAACAATGGTTGTTAGTTTCCGCTGTATAACAAAGTGAATCGGCTATACATATATACCCATATCTCCTCCCTCTTACGTCTCCCTCGCACTCTCCCTATTCCACCCCTCTAGATGGTCACAAAGCACCGGGCTGATCTCCCTGTGCTATGCGGCTGCTTCCCACTAGCTATTCTACACTTGGTAGTGTATATATGTACATGCCACTCTCTCACTTTGTCCCAGCTTACCCTTCCCCCTCCCCACATCCTCAAGTCCATTTTCTACATCTGCATCTTTATTCCTGTTCTGCCCCTAGGTTCTTCAAGACCTTTTTTTTTTTTTTAGTTTCCATATATATGTGTTAGCATACGGTATTTGTTTTTCTCTTTCTGACTTACTTCACTCTGTATGACAGACTCTACATCCATCCACCTCACTACAAATAACTCAGTTTTATTTCTTTTTATGGCTGAGTAATATTCCATTGTATATATGTGCCACATCTCCTTTATCCATTTATCCGATGATGGACACTTAGGTTGCTTCCATCTCCAGGCTATTGTAGATAGAGCTGCAATGAAAATTGTGGTACATGACTGTTTTTGAATTATGGTTTTCTCAGGGTTTATGCCCAGTAGTGGGATTGCTGGGTCATATGGTATTTCTATTTGTAGTTTTTTAAGGAACCTCCATACTGTTCTCCATAGTGGCTGTATCCATTTTACATTCCCACCAACAGTGCAAGAGGGTTCCCTTTTCTCTACACCCTCTCTAGCATTTATTGTTTGCAGAATTTTTTTTTTTGCTTTTCTCACTTATACAGAGTGATTTTGTTTACAGGTACTTTAAGCTTTGGATGAGGCTCTGGTTAATTCAGTTTATGGATAAAAGAAGAACTAATTCAACCTAAAGTTCACCATAGAATTTTTTTCTTTTCTTAAAATTATTTTTAAAATTTTATTTTTTTACACAACAGGTTCTTATTAGTTACCCATTTTATACATATTAGTGTATATATGTCAATCCCAATCTCCCAATTCATCACAGCACCACTACCACCCTCCGCTGCTTTCCCCACCTTGGTGTCCATACGTTTGTTCTCTTGTTTGTAGATTATTTGATGATGGCCATTCTGACTGGTGTGAGATGATACCTCACTGTAGTTTTGATTTGCACTTCTCTAATGATTAGTGATGTTGAGCATCCTTTCATGTGTTTGTTGGCAGTCTGTATATCTTCTTTGGAGAAATGTCTGTTTAGGTCTTCTGCCCATTTTTGGATTGGGTTGTTTGTTTTTTTTGATACTGAGCTACATGAGCTGCTTTTAACATTTGGAGATTAATCCTTTGTCAGTTGCTTCATTTGCAAATATATTCTCCAGTTCTGAGGTTGTCTTTTCGTCTTGTTTATGGTTTCCTTTGCTGTGCAAAAGCTTTTAAGTTTCATTAGGTCCATTTGTTTATGTTTCTTTTTATTTCCGTTTGTCTAGAAGGTGGGTCAAAAAGGATCTTGCTGTGATGTATGTCATAGAGTGTTCTGCCTATGTTTTCCTCTAAGAGTTTGGTAGTGTCTGGCCTTACATTTAAGTCTTTAATGAATTTTGTGTTTATTTTTGTGTATAGTGTTAGGGAGTGTTCTAATTTCATTCTCTTACATGTAGCTGACCAGTTTTCCCAGCACCACTTATTGAAGAGGCTGTCTTTTCTTCATTGTATATTCCTGCCTCCTTTATCAAAAATAAGGTGACTGTATGTGCGTGGGTTTATCTCTGGGCTTTCTATCCTGTTCCATTGATCTGTATTTCTGTTTTTGTGCCAGTACCATACTGTCTTGATTACTGTAGCTTTGTAGTGTAGTGTGAAGTCTGGAAGCCTGATTCCTCCAGCTCCGTTTTTTGTTCTCAAGATTGCTTTGGCTATTCGGGGTCTTTTGTGTTTCCATACAAATTGTGAAATTTTTTGTTCTAGTTCTGTGAACTAGTTCTGTTCTAGTTCTGTGAACTAGTTCTGTTCTAGTTTATTCCTAGGTATTTTATTCTTTTTGTTGCAGTGGTAAATGGGAGTGTTTCCTTAATTTCTCTGTCAGATTTTTTTATCATTAGTGTATAGGAATGCAAGAGATTTCTGTGCATTAATTTTGTATCCTGCTACTTTACCAAATTCATTGATTAGCTCTAGTAGTTTTCTGGTACCATCTTTAGGATTCTCTCTCTATGGTACCATGTCATCTGCAAACAGTGACAGCTTTACTTCTTCTTTTGCGATTTGGATTCCTTTTATTTCTTTTTCTTCTCTGATTGCTGTGGCCAAAACTTCCAAAGCTATGTTGAATTTTACTGGTGAAAGTGGACAACCTTGTGTTGTTCCTGATCTTAGAGGAAATGCTTTCAGTTTTTCACCATTGAGAACGATGTTGGCTGTGGGTTTGTCATATATGGCCTTTATTATGTTGAGGTAAGTTCTCTCTATGCCTGCTTTCTGGAGGGTTTTTATCATAAATGAGGGTTGAATTTTGTCCAAAGCTTTTTCTGCATTTATTGAGATGATCATATTGTTTTTCTCCTTCAGTTTGTTAAATGGTGTATTGCATGGATTGATTTGCGTATATTGAAGAATCCTTGCATTCCTGGGATAAACCCCACTTGATCATGGTGTATGATCCTTTTAATGTGCTCCTTGATTCTGTTTCCTAGTATTTTGTTGAGGATCTTTGCATCTATGTTCATAAGTGATATTGGCCTGTAGTTTGCTTTCTTTGTGACATCTTTGTCTGGTTTTGGTATCAGGGTGATGGTGGCCTCGTAGAATGAGTTTTGGAGTGTTCCTCCCTCTGCTATGTTTTGGCAGAGTTTGAGAACGGTGGGTGTTAGCTATTCTCTAAATGTTTGATAGAATCCTCCTGTGAAGCCATCTGGTCCTGGGCTTTTGTTTGTTGGAAGATTTTAAATCATAGTCTCAATTTCAGTGCTTGTGATTGGTCTGTTTATATTTTCTATTTCTACCTGGTTCAGTCTCGGAAGGTTGTGCTTTTCTAAGAATTTTTCCATTTCTTCCAGGTTGTCCATTTTATTGGCATATAGTTGCTTGTAGTAATTGCTCACGATCCTTTGTATTTCTGCAGTATCAGTTGTTACCACTCCCTTTTCATTTCTAATTCTGTTGCTTTGAGTCTTCTCCCTTTTTTCTTGATGAGTCTGGCTAATGGTTTATCAATTTTGTTTACTTTCTCAAAGAACTAGCTTTAATTTTTATTGATCTTTGCTATATTTCTTTCATTTCTTTTTCATTTATTTCTGATCTGATCTTTATGATTTCTTTCCTTCTGCTAACCTTGGGGTTTTTTCGTTCTTCTTTCTATAATTGCTTTAGGTATAAGGTTATGTTGTTTATTTGAGGAGTTTCTTGTTTCTTGAGGTAGGATTGTCTTGCTATAAACTTCCCTCATAGAACTGCTTTTGCTGCATCCCATAGGTTTTGGGTCATCGTGTTTTCATTGTCATTTGTTTCTAGGTATTTTTTGATTTCCTCTTTGATTTCTTTACTGGTCTCTTGGTTATTTAGTAGTGTATTATTTAGCCTCCATGTGTTTGTATTTTTTACAGATTTTTTCCTGTAACTGATATCTAGTCTCATAGTGTTGTGGTCAGAAAAGATACTTGGATACAATTTCAGTTTTCTTAAATTTATCAAAGCTTGATTTGTGACCCAAGATATGATCTATCCTGGAGAATGTTCCATGAGCACTTGAGAAGGAATGTATTCTGTTGTTTTTGGATCGAATGTCCTATAAATATCAATTAAGTCCATCTTGTTTAATGTGTCATTTAAAGCTTGTGTTTCCTTATTTATTTTCATTTTGGAAGATCTGTCCATTGGTGAAAGTGGGGTGTTAAAGTCCCCTACTATGATTGTGTTCCTGTCGATTTCCCCTTTTATGGCTGTTAGCATTTGACTTATGTATTGAGGTGCTCCTATGTTGGGTGCATAAATATTTACAATTGTTATGTCTTCTTCTTGGATTGATCCCTTGATCATTATGTAGTGTCCTTCTTTATCTCTTGTAACATTCTTTAAAGTCTATTTTGTCTGATATGAGACTTGCTACTCCAGCTTTCTTTTGATTTCCATTTACATGGAATATCTTTTCCCATCCCCTCACCCTCAGTCTGTATATGTCCCTAGGTCTGAAGTGGGTCTCTTGTAGACAGCATATATACAGGTCTTGTTTTTGTATCCATTCAGCCAGTCTCTGTCTTTTGGTTGGAGCATTTAATCCATTTACATTTAAGGTAGTTATCGATATGTATGTTCCCATTACCATTTTCTTAATTGTTTTGGGTTTATTATTGTAGGTCTTTTCCTTGTCTTGTGTTTCCTGCCTAGAGAAGTTCCTTTAGCATTTGATGTAAAGCTGGTTTGGTGGTGCTGAATTCTCTTAGCTTTTGTTTGTCTGTAAATATTTTAATTTCTCCGTTGAACCTGAATGAGATCCTTGCTGCGTAGAGTAATCTTGTTTGTAGGTTTTTCCCTTTCATCACTTTAAATATGTCCTGCCACTCCCTTCTGGCTTGCAGAGTTTCTGCTGAAAGATCTGCTGTTAACCATATGGGGTTTCCCTTGTATATTATTTGTGTTTTTTTCCCTTTCTGCTTTTAATATTTTTTCTTTATATTTAATTTTTGATAGTTTCATTTATATGTGTCTTGGTGTGTTTCTCCTTGGATTTATCCTGTATGGGACTTTGTGCACTTCCTGGAGTTGATTGACTATTTCGTTTCCCACATTAAGGAAGTTTTCAACTATAATCTCTTCAAATATTTTCTCAGTCTCTTTCTTTTTCTCTTCTTCTTCTGGCACCCCTATACTTTGAATGTTGGTGTGGTTAATGTTATCCCAGAATTCTCTGAGATTGTCCTCAATTCTTTTCATTCTTTTTTTTGTATTCTGCTCTGCAGTAGTTATTTCCACTATTTTGTCTTCCAGGTCACTTATCCGTTCTTCTACCTCAGTGATTCTGCTATTGATTCCTTCTAGAGAAATTTTAATTTCATTTATTATGTTGTTCATCATTGTTTATTTGCTCTTTAGTTCTTCTAGGCCCTTGTTAAACGTTCTTGTATTTTCTCCATTCTAGTTCCAAGATTCGGGATCATCTTTACTATCATTACTCTGCCTTCTTTTTCAGGTAGACTGCCTATTTCCTCTTCGTTTGGTCTGGAGGGTTTTTACCTTGCTCCTTCATCTGCTGTGTGTTTCTCTGTCTTCTCATTTTGCTTAACTTACTGTGTTTGGGTTCTCCTTTTCACAGGCTGCAGGTTCGTAGTTCCTTTTGTTTTTGCTGTCTGCTCCCAGTTACTAAGGTTTGTTCAGTGGGTTGTGTAGGCTTCCTGGTGGATGGGACTGGTTCCTTTGTTCTGGTAGATGAGGCTGCATCCTGTCTTTCTGGTGGGCAGGACCGTGTCCGGTGGTGTGCTTTGGGGTGTCTGTGACCTTATTATGATTTTAGGCGGGCTCTCCGCGAATGGGTGGGGTTGTGTTCCTGTCTTGCTAGTTGTTTGGCATAGGGTGTCCAGCACTGGAGCTTGCTGGTTGTTGAGTGGAGCTGGGTGTTAGTATTGAAATGGACATCTCTGGTAGAGCTTTTGCTGTTTGATATTACATGGAGCCAGGAGGTCTCTGTTGGACCAATGTCCCGATCTCGGCTCTCCCACCTCAGAGGCACAGGTCTGACACCCGGCCGGAGCACCAAGACCCTTTCAGCCTTACAGCTCAGAAGAAAAGGGAGAAAAAAAGCAAGTGAGAAAGAAAAAAATTAAGTAAAGTAAAGTTATTAAAGTACAAAATAATTAAAAATAAAGAAAAATTGAAAAGCAATTAAGAAAAGAGAGAAAGAAGAAAGCAACCAAACTGACAAAACACATCTACAAATGTAACAAGCACTAAAAATCAATACTAAAAAATAAAAAAAAGTGGACAGACAGAACCCGAGGACAAATGGTAAGAGCAAAGCTGTACAGACAAAATCACACTAAGTCCACCGCCTGAAGTTTGGGATGCTTCGTTGCCTATTCAGGTATTCCAGACATGCAGGTACATGAAGTTGATCGTGGAGATTTAATCTGCTGCTCCTGAGGCTGCTGGGAGGGATTTCCCTTTCTCTTCTTTGTTCGCACAGCTCCTGGGATTCAGCTTTGGGTTTGGACCCACCTCTGCATGTAGGTCGCCTGAGGGCGTCTGTTCTTCGCTCAGACAGGACGGGGTTAAATGAGCAGCTGCTTCGGGGGCTCTGGCTCACTCAGGCCACGGGGGAGGGAGGGGCACGGCGTGCGGGGTGGGCCTGCTGCGGCAGAGGCCGGCGTGACGTTGCACCAGCCTGAGGCGCGCCGTGCATTCTCCCAGGGAAGTTGTCCCTGCATCCCGGGACCCTGGCAGTGGCGGGCTGCACAGGCTCATGGGAGGGGGGTGTGGAGAGTGACCTGTGCTCGCACACAGGCTTCTTGGTGGCGGCAGCAGCAGCCTTAGCGTCTCATGCCCGTCTCTGGGGTCCACGCTCTTAGCCGTGGCTCGTGCTCATATCTGGAGCTCGTTTAGGCGGTGCTCTGAATCCCCTCTCCTCGCGCACCCCAAAACAATGTTCTCTTGCCTGTTAGGCAGGTCCAGACTTTTTCCCGGTCTCCCCCCCACCCCAGCCAGCTGTGGTGTGCTAGCCCCCTTCAGGCTGTGTTCACGCCGCCAACCCCAGTCCTCTCCCTGGCATCTGACCTCCGAAGCCGGAGCCTCAACTCCCAGCCCTGCCCGCCCCGGCGGGGGAGCAGACAAGCCTCTCGGGCCAGTGAGTGCCAGTCGGCACCGATCCTCTGTGCAGGAATCTCTCCGCTTTTCCCTCTGCACCCCTGTTGCTGTGCTCTCCTCCGTGGCTCTGAAGCTTCCCCCTCTGCACCCGCAGTCTCCTCCAGTGAAGGGGCTTCTAGTGTGTGGAAACCTTTCCTCCTTCACAGCTCCCTTCCCGAGGTGCAGGTCCCGTCCCTATTCTTTTGTCTCTGTTTTTTTCTTTTTTCTTTTGCCCTACCCAGTTACGTGGGGAGTTTCTTGCCTTTTGGGAGGTCTGAGGTCTTCTGCCAGCGTTCAGTAGGTGTTCTGTAGGAGTTGTTCCACATGTAGATGTATTTCTGATGTATTTGTCGAGTGGAGAGTGATCTCCATGTCTCACTCCTCTGCCATCTTGAAGCTAGGGACATCCATTTGCCCCAGAGCTTTTGATCTGACCTTTTTCAGAGCTGAGAGAGTGCATTCAGTTGGCTATCTGCTGGTACTTATCAGAGGATCCTCTTGGCAAGTGTTGGGATGGTGATGCTATGGAGATAGTGGCAGTGCCCTGGCATCAATGCTAGAGCCTATCACTGTGCCTCCTGTAAATCAGGTCTTTTTCTGAGCAATACACGTATGCACATAGATAGATGGATAGATAGATAGATAGATAGATAGATAGATAGATAGATAGATAGATAGATATGCACACATAGGGACATACATAGACAGATAGATGTGTATATCATATATACGATTGCTCTGTTACCGAACTCAGGTTCAGCTGCTCGCTGCTCAAAAACCAATCAATCGTTCGAGAGGCAAGTGTCAGTAGAGGGGAAAGGTGCTTTAATCAGAAAAGCCGGCAATCTGGGGAGAAGGTGGACTTGTGTCCAGAGACCAGCTCTGAAGATTCTGCTCAGCCATGACAGTTTTTACAGGAGAAAAGGGGGAAGAATCTCAGGGAATCATCAAGGCAGGAGGTTGGGTTCTGCATCTCCATTGCGTGCAGACTGGCTGACTCTCTCTTCAGATGGCATCTTGTCCGAGTGATCTGCCAGCAGGATGGCTAAGGGGATTGTTAGAGGCAGAGAGCCCGTGATTCTCTAACTACTCCATTCCTCATTCTTCTTTTTATCTAGGAAAAGAATCACCAGGTTAGACAGGGCATGGTGTGCATTCAGGAGAGCATAAGTCAGGAGTTGGTTTCATTTGCTTACTGATCTCATTCCTATAATTAGATTCTCTCAGGGTTAGAGGGGAACAGAAATGGACAAACAGAAAAGGAGCAAAAGAGCTGGTTTCATGTTCAACTAGATATCATTTTGACACCTCAAAGTTAATGTGGTCAAAACTGAACTCATGTTTACCCTCAAGCCTTGCAACCCTCAAATGCCCCTTACACACAGTGCTCTGATGTAGGTCTGTGTTTCATAAATCAGTTTCCTATGTCCAAAACAAGGGAGTCCTCCTTAACTGTTTCTCCCAGAAAGTGACTAAGTCGTATCAGTTCTTTTCCTAAATATATCTCGAACTGGTCTTTTGCAGGCCGCTTTTAACTCTCACTTGCGTTTCTGTAGCACTTTGCGAATTGCTTCAGGGGCCTCTCTCAGATGCTTGTGTGGCACCCTGTTACACTTCTATGTATTGATTCCCCTTTAAAGTTTTCACTGTGTCTTTCCTCTTCTGTGTCTCCTATTGTACTGTAAACATCTTAAAGTTGGAGAGTAGGGTTTTTTCATTCTTTTATCTCCACTTTGCTTCCTGGCTTAGAGAAAACCCTCAGCAAATCATTGGGACTTGAGAGCATGAATGAATAGAAGGATATTTTCACCTCCCCTGTGTGGTAATAATTTGAGCTTACATAGAAATTACCGAAAACATTTTTATGAGGGAAAGCCCTTTTTGCACACGATTCGTCTTGCATTCTCTTATGTCTGGCTTTTTTTCTGAATGGATTGTAGATAGCTGTTAAACATCTCTTTCAAGCCCTAAGCCTATTGATTGCTTTCATGTGTTACTCTGAATGCAATTCCTATTTCATTAATAAGCAAGCGATATGTACAGCGTCTCCTCTTAATGTTTAAAAACTAATTTGCCTTCTTGGGGATATCAGTTACATTCCCAGAGCATGGTTAGGTATGGTGTTTTGTATTATCCTGAGTATTGGTACAGGAGAGCACATTTGTCTTGGGCTGTTGTCTTTGTTGAGAAGGATGGATGGCTCTACTTAATTATGATGAGATGTGCTGAATTAATTTAGCACTCTTTTCCACATTTGTGCATCAGATGTGAAAGCATCCATCTCACTACACTCTCTTGGAAATCACTGACAGATCTGTTTCATATATTGCTTTTTTAAATTATTTTATGTTATCCTACAAGGAACTTCATGTTTTTTTCTAGTATTTTCATGTCCATTTCATGGTATCCTTTTGATGGTCTTTTCCAGTGCTTTTCATTGTACTTGAAAACCTCTAAATCTCTTGTTTGATAAATATTGTTACAGATTTTAAAATTTCGATTAAATAATTGATAATAAAAGGACAAGATAAAAAAGAAATGCCTATATTTTATATTTAAATTATTTGTCTAAATTATTTCATTTTATTTTACCTTCCAGGATAGTTAAATTTTTTTGCTTTAATTACATTATATTCTATTATCTGAAGCTGCAAGGCAAGATCTCTTTGTTTTACATCCACAGTGATATTTAAGATATCCTGTTGAGATCATAGTAGAATGAAGTGTTGAGATAACTGACTAAAAAACCATATTTTAAGTAATGTTTTGAATATGCTGGTACATGTCTATACATCTTGGTAGACTCTATGCATACTGCAAATTCACACTATAATATCTGGACTAGACAGTAGCCAGTGTCTTGGCAAAAGGTGATATAATAGATGTTCCTGTATTTAAACAGAAACTGCATTTCTTTCCAGATTTCCACTCTCTTTTTGTTTGTTTTCATGTTATCCATACCAGAAAAATCACTAAATTTGGTAATTGATTGAAATTTTATCCTATTTTATTTTTGAAATAACTTAAAGATTTCACAAACTTAAATTAATTCATTGTCTTTAATGAAGCTTGGGCAACTATGACCAGTGCTGAACTAAGAATTAAATCAGATTTGAGACCAGCTTTCTGCCCTGATGTGGCTTATAAATTACTTAAATAAATCACGAATATTGAAAGAATAGCCATGACGTATACTAAATTGCTTTAAACTGTGCCAAAATTTAAAACCTACTTCCTATTTGGCATCTCAGATTGTTTTACAGTGAAAACAGCAACATGAGATTTCTCTGTATAGTTTTCATTAGGAATGTGATAGTGTCATGATTTGGATCTTAATGTCATCTTACCATGCAGTTACATCAGTGTGTGACTATTTAAGATTAACTCTGCATTTATTTCACTTTAAGACTCTTTTCTCCCCTAGAGCCTTAAATACTGCCCAGCTGTGGAAACAGACCACAACCAAAACTGATTAATTGGGCATAAATATTACAGAAGTTAAATTTCCAAACTTTCCCAGAAAGTTTAACATTAGCTGTGTGCTCAGTGGAAATGTTGTTAATACCTATAATTTATCCTTATTACTATTAGAGAACATATTAACAAGAGCACAACATTTCAGGAAGCACAAGTGTACTTCTTACCTTGTTTTTGAGCCATTGGTATAACAGAGGATAAATAATTATGTCATTAAGAGTGAGTGTGAAAGGAGATCATTAATGAATTCCAGGAATGGGTAGAGTAAGTATGATGATGTAGAAGCTTTGGTTGGGCAAGTACTAGGCAAAGTCTAATTTTCACAGTTGTCTGATAACACAATGAGTCAATGGCAGTATAAGACATATTACAGTCTTGTATCTGATATAGCCTTTCCTTCCTCTGTCATCTCCAGCTGTAAGCACAAGATGTACCTGGAAAGGCTACCAAACACCAGCATCATTATCCCATTCCATAACGAAGGCTGGACTTCACTCCTCCGGACCATCCACAGCATCATCAACCGAACCCCAGAAAGTCTGATTGCAGAAATCATCCTGGTCGATGACTTCAGTGATAGAGGTAAGATGTTGTTAATAATATTTTATGTGATTCTCTTACCACCTACGTAATCATTACTGGCTTTAAAAAAAAAAGCAGATGATCATTGTGATGGTTTCTTTCTAATTCTATCTGAAAGGAGATGATAACGTTTTGTCTATGTTGTGATGCTGTGATTTCATAAAATGTTGACCAAAATGCGAAAGGAATTGAACGAAAAGTTATGGGCATCATTTGGGGACCTATAAGAAATTTGTATTACATTTCTGTTGTAAATTAGAGAGGTATTGGCAG
Source organism: Globicephala melas (assembly GCF_963455315.2). Classification (NCBI taxonomy): domain Eukaryota; kingdom Metazoa; phylum Chordata; class Mammalia; order Artiodactyla; family Delphinidae; genus Globicephala; species Globicephala melas. Next base: position 110,322,996 of record NC_083319.1, on the reverse strand, counting down.
AATGCCTCAAATTCTACCTGCAGCTTCAGGACAAACATTGTAAAATATGTTACGGTAAGTACATATGAATGGTGAAATATTCCAGTAGAACCAGAAAATCTGTTCCCCTTTCTGAAAAGGATCTGCTCTGTTATTTACCAGTGTGATACATTCTCCAGGCTGTGCTTGTGTTACTTCATAAATACTGGAAATTATAAGTAACACAAATAAGTATTTTTACTTGGCAATTTTAGCTATTTTATCATATCTGAACAATAATAACAGCAGAAAGGCCTGGAATGCGGTGTATTAGAAAATTTGACACAGTTCTACTCTTTTTTTTATTTTTTACTATTCTCATGAACACAGTTTGGTTTATAAGTCAGGGGAATAAGATTATAGAAAGTTTCTTGAGATTAGGACTTGATAAATCATATTCACTCTAAATAGGGGAAAGTAAAATTCTTCTTGGCTGGTGTGAGTGGAGAGGCGGAAACCTCTTCTAAAGATATTCATCTACCTTCTGTTTCCTTGCATGAAGGAGCTCTGTTTAACTGTACTGTACGTGTGTAAGAAAGAGCGGCAGGAAACGAGTTTGCGTGTTATTCTTATGCCTTCAAGGACATGCGTCTTGAGATCCTATGGATTCATTGAGGTTTTGGAAATCTCATTTGCAACAGAAACATTTTCTTCGTAGTACTTGAAAATTCTGTAGAAGTAAAACTGCTTGGTGTGTTAGCTTTGAGGTTCCTTTAGCATTTTTGTCTGCAATGATTCGCTTCAAAAACTGATTCAGGGTTTGCCGATAATTCATATGTGTTGAAGTTCGTAGGCCAAAAAAAAGGTTGTCTATTGTTCTACTAAAATAGTAAACTACGAACTTGGTAATTTAGGTTGATCTCAAAGTAGTTTTTGCCTTGCGTTGCTTCTATAGTTGTGTGTTCAATAAGTATCTAAATCAGTATCTAATAAGTACCTAAATTAAATAACACATTGATTTCTTTTTTATTCTAATTGAGGCTACTTATTTCAAAGCAGTCATTACCACCTCAGGCTAAAAATAGGCATTTCATGTGTTAAAACTAAAACTGTGCTTTTAAATAAAAGAATGAAAAAGGGGATAAAGATCTGGGGCCGCACATCACCAAATAAATGGCATTTTTTGATTGACTGGTACCAAGAGAAATAAGACAGTGTATCTGTGGACAGTTTTCTACATAATTAACTTTGTCTTGGTAAACTATTTCCTACAGCAGAATTTTGACCTGGGGGTAATAAAGTAGGAGACACTTGGTAGCAGTACACTGTGGTTTGTAGAGTTTCCGCTGGGTATATCTCAAAGGTATTTTTCAGCTGAAAGTCTTTAAAGGGGGAGAAAATAGTGGCATCTCCTTTTGTCTTGAGTTTAAATCATTGTCATCTCTGTATAGTAGTGACTTTGATAGACTGTCCCTTCTGTAGCGACTTTGATAGACTGTCCCTTCTGCTTAGAATGTTACCCAGGAAGGAAGTGTGTTCTGCATGGTCCATGTCATTGCTGTTAGTGACATGAAGCAACACAAAAAGGATTGGTTGGGAGAGTAATGGTGATTTTGACTTTCCTGCGGGACATTCTTAAGGATAATCATTATTTTAATGCTTTCGTAAATCTGTCCTTTAGTTACTCTATTCCTGTGAACTATCAAGTTGAAAGTCGTATTTTATGATCATTAAACTTTCAAACGGGAAAGCTTTTTGAATATTGCTTGTCATTTTACTAGCCTGACGATAGTGTAAGACTAAACGTTGAAACACATGTGATAAAAATACTTCCACAAATCTTTTAGAATACACCATAATTCTAAAGGTGCATGGAATAAGAGAAGCCCTTCTTTCAAATTTTTGTTTCAGATTACAGAATCTCTTCTGATAAAATATTAGGGTTTAGGTGAACCTAAAAGCATCACTCCTGCTTTCTGAATTGTGAGAAATCTAGAAAATCAACATGGTAAACACAGGTTAGAATCCTGATACCAACTATGAACTGTATGACTTTGGGTAAATTAACCTCGCAGTGTCTCAAATTCCTTATCAAAATGGGGATAAGTAACTCCTTAGTTATCTAAGTACCTCCTCCCGGGAGGTTGTGATGAAGACCTACTTTGATGGCTGGAGGAACTGTGCTCCACAGGAGAGCAACTGCTCTCAACTTCTGACCACTCCTCCCCAAATACTGTCCGGAAACACAACATCAATATTCTACATACTTTTGTGAGGAGATCCTCTCAATTTAATGAAATCTTATTCACAAAATTGAATCAGTCAGTCCTCTGTCTATGTGTCCATCCATCCATCCATCATCTACCCATCTACCTATCACCTACCACCTCGCCCCCACAACCCCAGTTGCAACAGAAGTTATTTAGAAGTCATGCCTTCATAGAAGGCATATGAAGACGAATTGTGGTCATTTATAACATGTTGGAAAAATTAGGACTGCCTTAACATTTTTTTTTTTTAAATCTCCAGTTTTACTAATAAGCAGGTAGTTTATACGGGTACTGAAGAAAAATGAAATTTTAGAGTTTCAACAAAAGGAGGGTAAATAGAACATGTCACCTCCCTAAATTATGTCACTGACCTTAATGTTTATCAAAAATTCCTTTCAGGATTGTTTTTACTATTGTAAGAGAAGGAAGGTATTTCCAGGCATTTCTTGTTTACAGGGCCTCTAAGACAAAGAAGTTTTCTCTGCTTTTTAGTCAGATATGATGCATAGCCATGCTGTTAAAAGCTATTATACTTTATGCTTTTTTTTTTTTTACTTTTGGACAACCCAGAAATCGGAGTATTTTCCACCGCTTCTTTAAAAATCAAGTTAAGTAGGCTAGACAAATTTTAAAGTACAAGAAAATATAGGGGATTTTTTTGGCCTCCTTCAGGAAATTATTTCTGAAATGTTACACTTCATATTTATTTTCAGAAATATATTCTAGTTCCAAGTCTGTTCAGTATGCATTTTAACACCTTGGCACTATAGCTCTTTTGAATATTCTCTAATGTCCTTTGGCTAAAGGCAATAAAATTTTGACAAGATTTAATCAAACATTACTGCTTTATATTTTATGTCTTTCAGGTCAGTAGAATAGCTACACATGAAAAAAAAAAGAAAAGGAAAGCCAACATGTTAGCCATGTTAATAGCACAAGTGTAATATCGCTTGGAATTCATAGTTCCAAAAAATGTAATCATTCTATGATTGGTGAATTCTGCACAATTGGTTTCATAGCAATAGAGAAAAAAATACTAAAGTATTTTCGAATTATAAAATCAGTGCAAAGTGCTTTCTAAAAATCAGCTTGAATTTACCCAGTTGACCCAGTTATCAAAATGCTTTTAAAAAATGAACATCCCAGCACTTCTCAGTTTAGATATTCTTCCTGAAATGAGCTTGGTAAACAGAGTGTTGTTTTAGCCTCAGAACATAAGCCTACTGTCTATAAAAACAGGAAGGTACAGGCCTACAGGTAAAATTTCAAAACCAACGCCATGTTTTTGCTATCTGACGCTTACCAAAGTTAGTGAATATATATATATTTTTTTCAGTAAGCTCTCAGAAATACATTTAACAACTTAACTTGAGGCTTCTAACAAGACTTCATGATGACTTTAAAGCAGGACTAATCCTGGGCTTATCTCCAAATTCCAGGCAACCTTCACGGCATCCACACGGAAAATGTTGAAATGTGTGAACTAAGCTGGGGCTTAGCCTCAGAGACAGGGCAGATTTGAACCTGACAGTTCTCTAAAGTTTGTGTGCTTAGAGGAATTCAAGTTTAAACCGAGGGAACTCACAGGAGAGTTGCTGATACACTTCCCTTAATGCAGGTGTGAGGGCACTATTGTGCCCTGGATGTGTATGTACACACGCATGCACACTAACTCACTCTCGCCCCTGCTTGTTTCAAACTTCCTGGACAGGGAAAGTAGGGAGCTGAGTGTTAGAGTTTCACAAAGACCTGTTATTTTCCATGTTCTAGTTAGAGGGAAAATCACAAACTTAAAACTATCCTTCCGATCTAGCAAAATCAGCCACTTTAAAGAAATCTAGTTTACCCTTCCTCAGGGAGCATAGGTCCTCGCTACTCAAAGTGTGGTCCATAGATCAGCAACGTCAGCATCACGTTGAGGCTTACCAGTCATGCAGACTGTCAGGCTCCATCCAGATATATCAGAATCTTCACTTCAACAAAACCTATGTGTCATTTTTATGCAAATCAGGGTTTCAGAATAATTGTCATGTGTCTCAGAATTGGGGTTGGAGCTTCAGTGAGTAATATAAATGCATAAATAGCTTAATTTCAAAAATCTCCTGTGTCTTATCCATATTATTTTGACGTACATTTTTCTACTCTTACTATTTAGCATTTAATTGATATTGGATTTATAAATCTGCAAGGGGAAATTTGGGATGGGAATTCGATAGTGTTACCTCTACATTATTTTATGTGACATTTGTGATAACATTTCTTTGATAAATGTTGGCATTTTCACAAGTTTATAGACATTTACTATGCCTTCTCATGAACTCATTTTGTAGCATTTTATGTTGAATTTCAGGTTACTGCTGTTACTCCTCCTTCGCCAATTTTCCTTCTTTGTTATACAAATGTGCCTTCCAATATTTTGTAGATCTAATTTGCTTTGAAATCATTTAATAATTTTCGTGCCAAATTCAGAAATCACACGTATGTGTATACACACACACACACACAATTTCTTTAAAGGTCCATATTACCATCAAAATCTTAGACTCTTCACATAGATAAATTGTTTATAAATCTTTAAAATACTGAGAATATTTTAAGTCATTTCACAGGTGGTAATGATGAGTCTTGAATTCCAGGTTCTACTTTACTCAGATAGTCTCCAAGTATACCATTAAGGAAAGTTTCCATAACCAGACAAAGCAGTTGGCACAAGTTTTACAACTGTTCAAAGCTGGAAGGTATCATTGGTGTGAAAAGGTTGTAAAATAGATGAAGAATGGTAGTGCATTTCTATCTTAAATGATAAAATACTAACACTAAAGTGCATATAAAGATTCAGAGGTGACAGTCAACGGAAATGCCTTTGTGCTGGTTTTCCGTCAGGCCACTAGACCGTAAGACAAGCCATTTTTATGTCTCAGATTTATTGAGCGCCGGTCACTCTAAGTGAATCTTGGAATTGCTTAGATTTATTATTCAGATTTCAAGTTGTAAGGATAATTGCATTTTAAAATCAAAATACAATAGTAAATACTAATAAGTAACAGGAGCTGAGAAAATATTATAAAATTCAACTGTACACTTTTAGAAATTTATCATCACCTGCTACAGAAGTGAAAGAAAGCTGATTGATTTCTGTTGATAAATTTGCATATCATGCCGCATAAGGATGAAATGTACAGTTTTAATAAAACTGTTCTGTTTTCGCAATTATTTTTGCATCTGCCGCCGAAGGGAGTCCAGGGCATAGAGTCGTAAATATGAACGTAGAACAGTTATATGTTCTCAAAGTCAGAGGAAAATAGGGAAGACAATTTATGAAGCGTACATTCTGCAAGTTCCAAAACACAAAATCAGCTCATAAAAATGTCTTTATGTGTTTGTAAAATATGAATCCTACTCGTCAGTGGCAGCATATGCTTTGAATAGAAGCTGTCTCGGAAGGCAAAGCACTCCTGGGATTTCTCTCCCTCTTACTTTTAAACGAAAACTCCAGTCTCACGTGTTGTAAATGTCTGTGTAAACAAAGGACCGTATCTGACAAAATAACGAGTTATGTGTCCTTGCTGAGCCTGATATTTGCCGTAATGTTTAGACCAGCATTTTGCTTTCTCCTTTTTCTTCTGTAGAGCAAATGTGACTAATCCCTGCAGTTTTCAGGATTGTTCCTGAGCGTTACACACAATCGCGAGGGTCACGATCCTCATGAATACCACTGGAACGCTTTCTTTATTCTGGTAGAAACAGCCTATTTTAAGTAGATCCTTTTTTTTGCAGATTAGGATAAAAGGTCTTCAGATTCTCTAAAGGTATATGTTTTTCTTGATGAATTGTTTTAGGAATTAGCCTCTATAAGACTGGCACTGGAAGGTTCAGAATTTGGGGGATGATATCCTCTGTCTTCTCAATAAAGTCCTAATATATCAAATTTGATGAAATTTATTTGTTTCAGTTCAATTTCAGTAAAATTTATATTTGATTGAATAGAGATACACGTGCTGAAACTTCCACACAAATAGACATTTTTATGTGGTCTTAGAAACTGTTTTAAAAATGTTCTAATGTAGAATTTGAGACTGGAGTGTTGGAATGGACCAGTTCTAGATGAATTTTGAACACAAAAATAAGTATCTTGGAAAATAGAATGAAGAGGCACACTTAAGTTCTTTTGTCTAGTTGGGCTGTAGTTAGGTATCATATATAATATTAAAGCATGTTTCACAGTTGAAAGATTTTGTTACCGCTTTCTTTTTCTTTATCATTTAAAAAATATTTTGTGTACTTGAATGAATGAGATACATTTAAAATACTGTTAATTCCTGTGAGGTCTTTAAAAATGCCCACACAGAAAATTTTGTCAATTTAGGGGTTGTAAGTATTTATATTTCGTCTATTAGTTGCTTTTAAGTTTTTAAAAAATATTTTCATTTTGAAGAAATGATAAATCTCATCTAACTGTCATTTTTTTAACTAGCATTTTGCTATTTTACAGTTCTGTTCTCTTTAAATATTAGCTTGAGGCATATGAAATTGTCATTTTTTGTAGAACATTAATGGCTGGCTGATCATTTCATATATTTCAACCTTAATAACCAACCATCTTAAAACCTCTCTCTGAATTGAATAATTATTTAGGGCTCATGTTTTAAATCAGTCCTTTTAAAGATAGGGGAGGGCAGCTCCCATCCTCAGGTGGTGGGTGAGCCAATCTGGCTTTCCAGTTGCTTTTTCTGGATGAAAACTCCACATGGATGAATTCATATGGGTTTGGCATGGAAGGGGATGCTTCTTTTCAAAGCAAAACCGTTACAGCTCACCAATGTCACAAGGCATGACTTCCTCAAGAAAAATAAATTGTGCCGTTCATTTTATGGCAGATTAAATCCCATTTATTTTCCTCGCAGACAGCTGTTTTGAGTAGGATTGTCACTCATATGAAACCATTTTGTGGATCTGGGGCTTCAGATCTTGGGTAGGGATGACTTCCTCTGATGAAATAAAAGGTTATGTTGTATGATGATTTCTCTTGTCAGCAAACCTCAGCTGGTGAGCTTTAATAATAAAATGTTTTGTATTTCAAACAGTCCTTTTTTGGTGCCTAAAGATCTACCTGCTCTTAATTTTTTTTAAAAAATCACTGCATTGACACAATGAAAAAAAACACAAATATTTCCTCCTTTATCTTGAATTATAACAGTTCCTTAGAAAATGATCAGTCTCTCATCAGTCAGGGTTTTTGATAAGCCGACAAGTTTTAAACATCAAGGGCATCTGTCTTGATAAAACACATTTTAACAAAATTCTCCTCATAAGAATTGTCTTTTATGTCAACTGAGGAACAATTCCACATTAGACTGGTAAGATCTTTGAGATGAAGGAAATTGCAGGTGACCTGGCACATTTGTACCCTTTTATAGATGAATAAATAGAAACTCAGGGAGGTGACATCCTAGGTCACACACTAGGTCAACTTTATATGCTGAGATAAATGCTAGATTAACCTCAAATGGATGGTTTTTCTGCTGAGGCATTCAGGGTTCCTCTCCTCTGTAGTTTTCTCAGACATCTAATTCTGAGAAGCTAGAACCATTCTGATACTATCTTCAATTTGATAAAACTGTACTACAGTTACATAGACACTCTAGATAATTGAATGTAATTTATTACCCATTTTCTCACCTTAGGAGCAGGGTCGTAATAGAAACCATCATTTCACTGTGTACACACACATAGTAGAATGAAGAATTCATGAGAAAAGTAATGACTTGAGCACACAAATCCCAGTGTCCGAATGGCCTTTTAGCCCTGCAGGGGGCCAATCAGGGCTTTCCTCCTGGAGAGAAGAGTGTTTCTAACATGCTGAAAGGCTCACAAAGTAGTGAAATAGGGCATAAAACATAGTTAGACATGTTTCACGTGGCTTCCCAGGCTGATTCAAAGTAGAATTTATTGAGGTAGGTGAATGGATTTTAGGCTGTCCTCTTGTAGATCATCTGAGTCTGTCTTTACTCTGGATGTATTGTTCCAGATTTAGGCAGCCTCACTTCACAGAAACCAAGACACTTCTGAGATCGCCGGGGCCACTCTTGTGTAAAATGTCCCCAGAAAATGAGAGTCTTTCTGGGACAGAGCAGCTGGGCTGGGGGTGCAGGGGTAGGGGTGAATGGGCAAATATCTAACATTGGATACTCATTAGATACACATCGTTGATTTTCCCTTTATTTATTTTTTTTTGTCTTATCTACTAAAACTAAGTGGAATATATTTATGTTTACAAACCACTTGGGAAACTAGTAGGTGCCTCATAGCTCAGAAAACACTGACCCCAACATTGTAGGGGGACAGCGACAAGGGAAGCTTAATTTTATGTCTTGAATAAACTTAAGCTCCGTCACTTATCATTTTGAGTTTTGCATGTTTCTGCAGGATAAATTAAGGCCACCTCCAACCTAATTGGAGATACACTTAGGGTTTAAAGTAAAATTTAAGCAATTGATTTTTTTCAGGTTGGGTACATTTTTTTTCCTCTAGTTTTGCTCAGTTTAAGCACTGCTTCTTAGAAAATAAAGGCTCTATGAAGAAAAGAAGATATTTGTTTATTTTATAGTACTGTTATAAAATTATGGACTCACGGAACAGATACAAATACTGCGAGCAGTTAACAACCTATGTGTTAGAGTCTCGAATCCAAGTCTCAGCTCTGCCAGTTCAGGCCTGGAGACCTTAGAAAGGATTGATGTGACCCTAGATTTCAGAAACAACAAGACACAATTTCACTATTTTTTTTCACTTTCCAAAAAAAAAAACTCTCTAAACTGAAAGGTTAGGAAAAACACGTCGCTCACTATAGAAAGGAGATAGCAGGAAAATCCGTGACCACTTCATATAAGTTCGTGCTTGAAGGTCTAAACGATTGCCATGTGCTTGGAGAAATTAACAAAATTTACCTTTTAACCGTGAATAATTTTCATGAAATGATGAAGGAAATAACTTCCCAAGACTGGAGTCAGATAAATATAGTGTCTGTATCTATAAAAAGGCACATTTCATGTTCCAAAGTTCAGTGCACTTGTTTTTGATCTTTGCAAAATTTTTAAAGTAATTGCATCAGTGCTTTTTAAGTAACACTTCTGGATAATAGTAATGCTCATAGTAATACCCATAGTGGCGTGAAGCACTAGGAGTCAGTACAAGTTTGTTAGATTTCAGTCAGACATCATCCCCCGGCGGGTATGACTTCCAAGCTCAGATTCTCTTAGACCTGGGACTTCCTCCCCACCCCCAGGAGTGACCGTAGTATAATATCTCCTGAGACCGAATGGACCAAGCTGTCCCTTGGCTCCCAGGTGCAGCAGATAGCTTTCCTAGACCACTCTTGTAATCATCTGGAGTTACCCCGGGTCGCATGACACCAAGCAGCCTATGTGCGTGCTCACCTACTAAACCACTTTGTCACGCTTCTCTGTGAAATGTGAAACAGACACGAGTGGAGGTGTCTCCATGGAAATAGAAGCTGGACTGAGCCCAAGATGCCCTAGTAAGATGACTCTTGGTTGTACCATAAGCTCCTGGGAATCCCTGGACATATTTTTGCTGGCCGTAATCTTTGCGTTTTCCTTTACCCTATACATCAGTATGAAGCCCTGAAGAGACCCAAATGGCTTGGCAGTCCTGACAGCTTACCTAAGACCATAGGCGACATGGTTGTCTTATAAATTCCCATAGGTCCCTCATTGCACAAGGATTTGTGAATCAAAAGGAGAAGTCATTGTGATGGACAAAGATTCAGGGACGTATAAACCAGATCTTCATTTAAATATCTGTAGCTTCTACACAGCGGACAGTCAGCTTAATAGGAGATACTAAAAGCTATAAGCGCATCAGTGATGTATTCTTAGGTGTATACTTTCTTCCAGCAGGAACACTTTCTCATAACTGGCAAGTGGTACTAATACATAAGGTACACTTTATGATGACTACCTTAATTTTAGCCGAATGGTATCCTGGGAACTACATATTCATCTGCAGAGATATGACACATTTCAAAAGTACACAGTATAGTTAAAACTGTATAGTTAGTCAAAAAATCAAAGGAGCCAATGCCGCTTCTTCTAATTTCTAGGGTGCAGATGTCTTGCTCCTCCTAAATGAGCAGCTTTATTGCCAAGTCTAATAAGGCGACACTTACTAGGGATCAGGGAACTGAGGATTGATTCCTCAAATTGAATCATCAAGTACAGGGGAGCCACGAAGTAGACACCACTTAGGAAAAGGAGGGGACTTAAATCACAATACTATCGCACTTGACTGTATAACCTATTTCAGAACTGCCAATGATTGCACTGCTCTTGGTAAAAATTGTAAGATATTACTAGTTGGTAGAACTTGAAAGAGAATAGCAATGGATACTTTCGATTAAGATGTAGTTCCTTCATGTCAGACTGTCGTCCCAAAGGCAAATCTACTATGTGTAATTATTCAGCTCAAATCCAGGTATCAAAGACTGAACTCTTCTGCAGGCCAGAGGCAATTACTTTCAAGCCCTGAATAGAAGTTTGCATTCAGTATCTTCAGCTCGTTTCCTAATTTTCTTCCTCTCTCTCTCCTTGTAATTGAAAGGAATGAACGTACTCTGTGGTTTCATGTTTTGACACCTGTTGATTAAGGATAGTGTGTAGAATAATTCAGCAAATGCATGTCTCATGTCAAACATATGTTTCAAGTTTTAGGAATGCTGGCCACTTAATATCTCTGAAATGTGTTTTTAGCCTCTTTCAGAATTCAAAAGGGTTATCTATTTTGGTAATTTTAGGGAAAGCTTCTTAGTCTTTACTACAGACTAGTTAATATTTTATGGTAAATTCAAATCCCTTGGCACTGTAGGTTGAGAGCTTCTGATGATTCAGTACGGTGAAGGCTTTTCTGGTGAGAGATGTCAATTACAGGGCGTCACTAGTAACAGATAGAGCAAATGGTCTTGTCAAATTCCTTCAGCCACTGTCCCTTTGAGGATCAGGGAATATCTGCAAGGGAGCTGAAACCTAAAGCGCCCGGTGAGAAAGCTGCCACAGTGCCTCCCCTGAATGCTGGGCTTCATCCCCGCTGGAACTGAGGGATGCTTATGGGTTAGGGTTCCATACTTGGCCTAAACATTGAACCCAGGATAAGCTTTTGCCAAGACAATGCTTGGTGAGTAGTATCAGCATCTCCTGTTCATTTCAATGTCTGAAAATGTGGTTAATTCTCTTATATTGTCAACAATGAGTCAGAAGGGGCAGACGACAGGGCCTCGCGTCTGAGGAAGCGCTCTGATAACCAGCTAGTCGTATCAGCCAGTGCCGCCTCCTACCTTCCTCTGCCACAAGGGTGGGCGGCTAAGTAGGTGATTTGGGCATCACTGTAGGTGTGAATCGTGGCTTTACCTTTACTGATGTTGTCACCATGAACAAGCTATTTATCTCACTTGTCCCATACATGTTGGGAAATTGGGTTTCTGCCTATAAGGCAATTAGAACTTCGATGGGTACAAAGTAAGCACTTATTAAATTTAGGCTATTATTGTTTTTGCTATAAAATGCTGGAATTGAACTAGATGACTTCTAAATCTATCTCAAAGAATTTTGAGTACAGAATTAGTATCTATGCTTTATAGGTTATTAAAAAAATATTAAACAAGTAATTGTTTCCTTTAAAACTGGACACATAGAATAGTTGCAACACAGTGGTGGGAAGAGTCCCTAAACCGCGACAGAGGACAAACGCACTGTCTTCAGGGGCCTCTGGTATCGCTATGATTTCATCAAGAGGATTTTGAAGCTATACAACTACCACTGAAAATTGTAATTCTGAGTATTGCAGAATCCATTGAGCTCCATATATGAGAATTGAATAATTAATTGAATACTTTAAGTAAATAAATAGTTTAAAATTTGATTAAATAAATAATTTTACTTAGGGAAGAAAATACATTCGTTTAATTCAATCATGTGCTAGTAATTTAAAGTCGGACCTCTCTGCTTCATTTGATATTCTTTGTATACCTCCTCTTTCTTATATGGGGCTTGCTTTTACAGTCATTCTTTCTCAGGATTTTTCATGGATGTCCCTTGCTCAACCTTCTCCTTGAACATTGGTGATCCTCAGGGCCCTACTCACCACCCACAGCTCACCCCATTGTGTGCACTAAGCTTGAGGGATCTGTTGCCACTTTCTATACAGGTAAACTCTTCTCTTGCTTCTGATGCAAAAAGCTTGGCCTCTGTGCACTGGTCCCAAATTGACTCTCTGAGACAGCGTTCTGGATGAAGAAGAGCTTTGTTGCTTTGCCAGCTAAAGGGGGATACAGCAGGCTTGTGCCCTCAAAAACTGTACTTCCCAACCTGGGAGGATTTGGCAAGTTCAAGGGTGGAGTTGCTGATAAGATTAGGCTGTGTGCAGGGGCCTGCACTCCTTTAATCTGGTCTCAGGTGTTCTGATGAGGTTCTGTGGTTCCTTTAATCTGGCCTCACATGGCCTTTTTGAAGACCTACTCTGGTTCCTTTAATCTGGAATGAAGAATGCTAACATCTTCCATTTGTTGGGGGTTTAAATTCTATAAAGAGCTTAAAGGAATCCAAATCGGAAAAGAAGTAATAAAGCTGTCACTGTTTGCAGATGACATGGTACTATACGTAGAGAATCCTAACTATGCTACCAGAAAACTACTAGAGCTAATCAATGAATTTGGTGAAGTAGCAGGATACAAAATTAATGCACAGAAATCTCTTGCATTCCTATACACTAATGATGAAAAATCTGAAAGAGAAATTAAGGAAACACTCCCATTTACCATTGCAACAAAAAGAATAAAATACCTAGGAATAAACCTACACAAGGAGGCAAAAGACCTGTATGCAGAAAACTCTAAGACACTGATGAAAAAAATTGAAGATGATACAAACAGGTGGAGAGATATACCATGTTCTTGGATTGGAAGAATCAACATTGTGAAAATGTCTATACTACCAAAAGCAACCTACAGATTCAGTGCAATCCCTGTCAAACTACCAATGGCATTTTTCACAGAACTACAACAAAAATTTCCACAATTTGTATGGAAACACAAAAGACCCTGAATAGCCAAAGCAATCTTGAGAATGAAAAACGGAGCTGGAGGAATCAGGCTCCCTGACTTCAGACTGTATTACAAAGCTACAGTAATCAAGACGGTATGGTACTGGCACAATAACAGAAAGATAGATCAATGGAACAGGATAGAAAGCCCAGAGATAAACCCACGCACATATGGTCACCTTATCTTTGATAAAGGAGGCAAGAATATGCAATGGAAAAAAGACAACTTCTTCAATAAGTGGTGCTGGGAAAACTGGACAGGTACATGTAAAAGAATGAGATTAGATCACTCCCTAACACCATACACAAAAATAAACTGAAAATGGATTAAAGACCTAAATGTAAGGCCAGACACTATAAAACTCTTAGAGTAAAATATAGGCAGAACACTCTATGACATAAATCACAGCAAGATCCTTTTTGACTCACCCCCTAGAGAAATGGAAATAAAAACAAAAATAAACAAATGGGACCTAATGAAACTTCAAAGCTTTTGCACAGCAAAGGAAAATATAAACAAGATGAAAAGACAGTTCTCAGAATGGGAGAAGATATTTGCAAACGAAGCAACTGACAAAGGATTAATCTCCAAAATTTACAAGCAGCTCATGCAGCTCAATATCAAAAAAACAACCCAATCCATAAAAGGGTAGAAGATCTAAATAGACATTTCTCCAAAGAATATATACAGACTGCCAACAAACACATGAAAGGATGCTCACCATCACTAATCATTAGAGAAATGCAAATCAAAACTACAACGAGGTATCACCTCACACCGGTCAGAATGACCATCATCAAAAAATCTACAAGCAATAAATGCTGCAGAGGGTGTAGAGAAAAAGGAACCATCTTGCACTGTTGGTGGGAATGTAAATTGATACAGCCACTATGGAGAACAGTATGGAGATTCCTTAAAAAACTAAAAGTAGAACTGCCATACAACCCAGCAATCCCACTACTGGGCACATACCCTGAGAAAACCATAATTCAAAGAGAGTCATGTACCACAATGTTCATTGCAGCTCTATTTACAATAGCCAGGACATGGAAGCAACCTAAGTGTCCATCGACAGATGAATGGATAAAGAAGATGTGGCACATATATACAATGGAATACTACTCAGCCATAAAAAGAAACGAAATTGAGTTATTTGTAGTGAGGTGGGTGGACCTAGAGACTGTCATACAGAGTGAAGTAAGTCAGAAAGAGAAAGACAAGTACCGTATGCTAACACATATATATGGAATTTAAGAAAAAAAATGTCATGAAGAACCTAGGGGTAAGACAGGAATAAAGACAGAGACCTACTAGAGAATGGACTTGAGGATATGGGGAGGGGGAGGGGTAAGCTGTGACAAAGTGAGAGAGAGGCATGGACATATATACACTACCAAACGTAAGGTAGATAGCTAGTGGGAAGCAGCGGCATAGCACAGGGAGATCAGCTCAGTGCTTTGTGACCACCTAGAGGGCTGGGATAGGGAGGGTTGGGAGGGAGATGCAAGAGGGAGGGGATATGGGGTTATATGTATGTGTATAGCTGATTCACTTTGTTATAAAGCAGAAACTAACACACCATTTAAAGCAATTATGCTCCAATAAAGATGTTAAAAAAGAGCTTAAAGATATCGTTACGTGTACCCTTTGGGGGGAACCAGGGCCTGCCCCAAGGATGCACTATTGTGTCTTGACAGCTCCTCCCTTGTCTCTGTATCCCCTCCCTTCCCTGATCAGCAACCATTCGAATCTGCCCTTTGGAACTCAGGGAAGGTCATGGAGGCTGGGGTCTATTCCCTAGACATAAGAAACAGGGGACAGAAATGCTTCTGTGCCCAGGAGCCCCATAGGTCCTGCTTGGTTTCCTGACCTGAATATTCAAAAAACTACTGGACCTCTGGGCCTCAATGACCCACAGGTGTTTCAAACTCAATGCGTCTAAACTCTCCCAACTTTAATTCTCTCTTCCTTCTCAGTTTATGACATGATTGTTCATCCAAACTCTTCTAAATCTTTGAGAATTATCCCTGTGAAGTCTCTTTCTTGCCCACATCTCACACCCAGTCAAGGAGCAAATCTTGCCCCATGTGCCTCCTGAGTACTTTTCAAACCATCCTCTCTTCTAATTCCATTCAAAGTAGCTGTAATTCACTCACTGAAATGCCCTTCTGACTTGCTGCTCTGCCTCCAGCTTCGTCCCTCTCAAATCCATCATCCATTATCAAAATGATCTTTATAACCAGCAAAACTGCCCCAACCACCTCTTTTTAAAACTCTTCTTTGCTTCCTGGAGCCCCCCGCACCCGCCAACGTGCCAATCAGAGTCCACTGTTCCTCAGGAAGCCCTGAGTTCATGAGTACTCTACTCATCTTCTCTGAATTCCACCTTCCAGGTTTTGCCATTGCAAAGTGAAGATTGCATGTATTCCATCCACAGAGCCTTTTTTTAAAATTTTATTTTATTTTTATTTTTGACTGCATTGGGTCTTCGTTGCTGCACACGGGCTTTTCTCTGGTTGTGGCAAGCGGGGGCTACTCTTCATTGTGGTGCGCAGGCTTCTCACTGGTGGCTTCTCTTGTTGGGAGCATGGGCTCTAGGCACCTGGGCTTCAGTAGTTGCGGCTCATGGGCTCTCGAGCACAGGCTTAGTAGTTGTGGCAGACGGGCTTAGTTGCTCTGCAGCATGTGGGATCTTCCCGGACCAGGGCTCGAATCTGTGTCTCCTACATTGGCAGGTGGATTCTTAACCAGTGCGCCACCAGGGAAGCCCCCCGCACAGAGCCTTTTAAAAAAAAAATTTTATTGGAGTATAGTTGATTTATAATGTGTTAGTTTCAGGTGTACAGCAAAGTGAATCAGTTATACATATACATGTATCTACTCTTTTTTATAGATTCTTTTCCCATATAGACCATTACAGAGTATAGAGTAGAGTTCCCTGTACAGCAGGTTCTTATTAGTTATCTGTTTTCTATATAGTAGTGTGTATATGTCAGTCCCAATCTCCCAATTTATCCACCACCCCCCCCCCTTATCCTCTGGTAACCGTAAGCTTGTTTTCTACATCTGTGAAGCCTGTTTTGTAAATAAGTTCATTTGCACCTTTTTTTTTAAGATTCCACATATAAGTGATATCATATATTTGTCTTTCTCTTTCTTAGTTCACTCAGTATGACAATCTCTAGGTCCATAGTTGTTGCTGCAAATGGGATTATTTCGTTCTCTTTTATGGCTGAGTAATATTCCATTGTATGTATGTGCCACATCTTCTTTATCCATTCCTCTGTTGATGGACATTTAGGTTGCTTCCATGTTCTGGCTATTGTAAATAGCACACAGCATATATTTGTTACCTGTGTACTGTTTTAAGTCCTGTTTTCTCTACCTAAAATGTATCTCCATTACACTTTCCTTGTTTCTGTGTCCCTTATTCTAACTAATCTTTTAAGACTAATACAGCATCTTCAGCTTACTTTCCTTGAAACCTCCCATGTCAGGCTATGCCACTTACCAAATGGGAGGCCTTGAACAGATTACTTTAAAACAAACAACAACAAAATCCTGTGATTCGATTTCTGCAACAGTGAAATGAAAATAATAATAGTACCCATCTCACTGGGTGGTTATAAGAATTAAAGTGAATACATCTAAAGTACCTAGTGCACATAACAACTGTTGGCCACTACCTTTGGAAGGATCCCTCTTTACTTCTGTAGTATTCTGCGTTAATATCATTGCAATGTCCACATTATTTGGTTGTGAATTTACATCTATCCCCACTGTAGACTAATGAGCTCCTTGAAGAAGAGGATCATCATGTTTACCTGAGTAAACTTGAGTCTGGGTCACAGTCATAAAATTGTTGTGGGTTGGACCAATCTGCATATACATTCATATACTTATCCCTGAAAATAGAAATCATTCACATCGTCAAAATTAAACATATGAAAAATAGGTTCAGCTTTTAGCAGAGTTTGTTTCTTCACTTCCTTTAATTAATTAAAATGATTGAGAGATTCCCCAAAATAGAAAAGTTTGCCACTGCATAATAATGACATATGTCAGAGATAATGGAGCTTCCAGGAACAAATTGCTTCTTTGCAACAATTGTCTCCACATGTTACAAGCTCACGATATGAGGTTATTGCCATTTTAGAGAGTTTGTAAGTAATTTAAGATGTGGTATTAATTGTTTTAAACATGTTATTTAATTTTTCCAAGATAAGACAATTTTAGGAAAGCAGAATGTAATAGAATTAATAAAATTAGGGTCACAACTTGTCCGTGACCAATGTCAGAGGAAACTTATGTTAAATACAAACTAAATTCTGTTTATTTTGATTGAAAAGCTCTTTGATCTCTAGGAATTTTGAATTCCAATAGTGCAAATCTATTAACATGTGAAAAAAGATAACAAATATTTCTTCCTTTCACACTGAGTCTCAGTGGCAGGGTGGCGTGGGATGGGAAAAGAAATATGTGTTAAATATATTTGATCCGATGTTATTTGCAAAGATTCAGAATTTTAAATAAAAAGTGTGCAGAGGAATATGTTTCTTACCTGCTTATCCCCTGATCAAAATGAAACTAAAAAGATACAATAAGAATGCTCAACTAATGGACAGAATAAGATACATTTAGATACAATAATTCATATATGTGAAAAAGAAACATTGGAAATTTTTTATTTCAAAAGAACTTTTATTCAAATTAAAATAGCATATACATGGCCTCTGTCCTCACATTGGACTGTTAGCTCCATGAAGGCAGATACGGTTGCCTGGTTTGTCACTGCTACATCCCCAATGCCTAGAATACAGAAGAGAAGATGCTTAATTAATATTTGCTAAATAAATGAATAAATCATAAATGAAGAATGTCCCCCTCCATTTCTGAAATCAGAGACCGTGACATCGTCAGCCCTCTTGGTTGCAACAAACTTCAATCCTAGCCTTGATTTTCTTCAAATTCCTTCTCATGCCTAGACTTGTGAGTTCATCTGCAAACCTAACATGGGAAATCTTTAAAAAACATCATACTGTATGTAGTACTTTGCTCTAAATTTTAACTTTTAAGTAAGGACAAAAGTTCATGGAGTCCTATTAATTTGGTAACCCTGACAAAAATCAGAGACATTTGAAGAGCTTAAAAAGCCAGGCTGACCCACCTTTAGACACTGGGTATAATTGAAGACAATTTCAGCTTCCATTAAGAGCCTTGTTATGTGCAGGCCCTGTCAAAATCTAGGATAAGCCTAGAGAAAAAGCAGCAATTCATCTGTATTCATTTCAACTTGAAACTGGCTGGTGGAGGATACGAGGTAGATAATTTGACAGCGTGTGTTTTGGTGATTGCTGTGGCGTATGGCAGGTTTTCTAACTTCTCCCCCACTTTTTATTACCAAAGGTCATATCACATGTCCCTATTACTTAAGGTCATATAGAAACTATATACATATTGTTTTCTCATAAGTTTTTAGGTAGATCTGGTCGACAGAATAAAAACAGTATGCCAGTTAAATTTGTCTCCCTATTTTGTTTGCTAAATCTGGCCAATGTATGTACAAACTACAAAAGCAATGATAACCATTTAAATTCATTAAATTTAAGAATGTGAGTAAGTATGTTTGTGATTGACATGTTGACATATTTTGACATAGTTTTATATTATAAGACATATAATATCCTTTCTGCGAGACTTCCCGGCGGTGCAGTGGTTAACAGTCCACCTGCCAATGCAGGGGACATGGGTTTCATCCCCAGTCCAGGAAGATCCCACATGCCACAGAGCAACTAAGCCCATGCACCACAACCACTGAGCCTGTGCTCTAGAGCCCACGAGCCACAACTACTGAGCTCACGCGCCACAACTACTGAGCCCGTGAGCCACAGCTGCTGAAGCCCACACACCTAGAGCCCGTGTTCCGCAGCAAGTGAAGCCACTACAATGAGAAGCTCACGCACCGTAAGGAAGAGTAGCCCCCGCTCGCCACAACTAGAGAAAGCCCACTCGCAGCAACGAAGACCCAATGCAACCAAAAAAATAAATAAAATTTAAAAACAGATATATATTAAAAAAATACTCTTAATGCTTTTCTTAGGACTAAAAAAAATTGTTAACAACTTGTCAGCTTCAGATGTTAGCTGATTGAAGACTGTAGATAAAGAGAAGAGACATAAAGTTCTCAAGTGCACACTCTGTACACGAAGGCTCCTAAGCTGTGTCCGCTAAGAATTAGAACTAGTTTCCAAGATTTAGGCTTTAAAATTAACACCCCATGGGTCCTAGCGTGCCTCTTTTATGGGTACATTTGATTGCAAGAGAGAAAATAAAGGCAGGGAGGAGGGTTCTGTTCGTGTGGGCAGCTCTGGTATTGCATCCCTCTGGTATTGCTTTCTCTTTGTTGGCTAACAAACAGGCTGGCCATTTTCTTCCCATGCTGGTCTGACCGCAAGCTTCAAAAGAGCTGCTTGTCGGGGTGTGAGTATTTTCATCTATGCACGTTCACCCTGTGCATACTGATTAACTGGGACCTTTTGCTGCCATCTGACAGACCTGGGTAGAAGTTGCACACTTCAGTCGCCTGTTAGACCTTGATAAATTTACCAGATAATGATCCCTCCCCACAATAAGGCCACTAATGGGCAAGTTTTCTTGAGGCGGTATTGATAAAGGTGTTAGCTTGTTCTTATTTGTATTTCTGAATATGATCTATAATGGAAAAACTGTGTGAAAGAAGGATGTTCCCATGTGTTGTTAAATATAACTGTTAATCTCATTCGGTGCTAGCTTTTTTAAAAAAATATCCCAATGTCCTGAATTATATGCAAGGAATTAGGGTAAGGGCTGTGCTAAATCTTGACATATTAATGCAGGTAGATTTCCCGTTTTGTACTTCTACAAATGAACAAAATGAAGTCTCCTTGAATTAATAGTTTAGTTATACTATGTAACTCTTATACATACATGTTTTCTTCCAAAGGAATGTAATTTAACCCTCTGAGACATGAATATGTATGTGTCTCATTAATAAATCTGAGAAGATTAATGTAAATTTATAAAACTTCAAACTTTTAACCCTCTTTGTCAACACCATCACTGTTCTGTTAAATAATAAAGGTTGTAGTTTTTTTTTTTCAGTATTAGCTGAGGACATAAAATGATAGTCAAAATGTATCTGAAAAAATTGTTTTATCTTCTATTATAAGATTTGGGGGAGAAATACCAGCAAAATAGTTTCAGTAAATGCAATGGGTATAAAGTTATCAGGAAGGCTTGACTGGTTTTGCAGTACACATCACCTTCAAGTCCTGCTGCCCTTCCATGTAAATAGGTCTAGAAATAGTTTTATAATGACGCTTACCAAGCTCTTACAGAAGATCAGAGATATTGCAAGCACTGTGAACTACTTTTTCAGTCACCCTTAACCAAAAGAGCCACCTAAGTGTACGACACTCTACATTCCGATGTAAAGTTCTAATACGAAAGTTATGGTTCTTCAGTAATTCCCGTTGCACGAAAGAAACACTTGGCAGTACCAGAGCTGGAGTCCAATTCTTGGGAATAGGTACTAATGTTTGGAAGCTGCAGAGTAGAGTCAAAAAGAGACCTTGACTCAGTCCCTACTTCATGGTCCTCAAAAACGAATATAAGAATGCTGCCAGCATCCCAGGGTCCTGAGAGGATGAAAGATTGCCTGTTTAGTTTGTAAACATTTGGCACAAAATTAATGTTAATTAATTAACACTGATTTTGCATTTATCTTAAAAATACTGTATAAAAATAAAGAGGCAGTTATTGAAATACCAGTAATTTGATGAAATTTAAATGAACTCCCTGTGAAATGAATTATAAAGATATTTGTTTGGTTGGGTTGCGTGTTCTTACTTTATATTCAAGTGAATAAAAACTCTCACAATTTATAATTTCCACTCTAGGAGTTTGTCTTTTGTTATAGGAAGCTAATGGTTGATAATAACATAAATTATTAATTTTATAAGATACAAAATGAAGAAATTACATTACCTACACATTGATTTCTAAAGTGTATATGCTTTCAGCTACAATGTTTAACAAATATATCTTTGAGAGACTGTGCATTATGAGCTAGATGAAATTGATGTTTATCTTTTATTTATATCAGACGATTATCGAAGATCATTTATTAAATATTTTATGTTGCTCTTTTTGATGATTTTATCTAAAACCTTTCAATATTTAGTACCAGAATGCGTCAGTATAAGATGGATGTTATTCTGGTAGAATTTTACTTGTAGTTTATATCTTCTGGTTTTTTTTCCTTTTTACTGTGCAACGATGTACACTTTAGGTTAGTAAGGAAAAATAAGAACATTGACACTCTCTAATATGCATCTATTAACAAAAGTAATCTATTTTAATGGGATTTCAGAACAAAGAAGCACTATTCCCTTAAAACTTCAAAAATGTAGTTGGAATCTGTAAAATATATTCCATATAATTTACCATGAAAGAGAAGTAAGTGACAGTCTAAAAATGGTTACATTCCAATTTTTGTTTTGTTTTTTACAATGAAGACATTTAGAACAATTCATCCTAAAGCAATTTTGGTTTGTTGA
Source organism: Globicephala melas (assembly GCF_963455315.2). Classification (NCBI taxonomy): domain Eukaryota; kingdom Metazoa; phylum Chordata; class Mammalia; order Artiodactyla; family Delphinidae; genus Globicephala; species Globicephala melas. The sequence continues at coordinate 110,301,058 of NC_083319.1, read as the reverse complement.
TTTTCAACTTGTCAAATTGTTTATTCCTTTTCCTTTTTGCTGTAGAGTGTTAATGAGAATAAATTTTGTTTTGTGTGAAAATAATTTCACTTTTGTTACAGTTAAGTTGAAGAGATAATCTACCAAATCTGAACATTATCTTACGGTTTATGTTCCTATCATACTTGGAACTGTAGATTTAATTTAACTACCCTCTGCTAAGCAAGTGTTATGAATTCATATAATTTGCCGAAGACATTCTAATGTAAACAGTAGTGTAAAGGGAAGTTGAATAAACCTCTAAAAATCTCCGTGGAGATTATCCCTTGTTTTTATCATTTTTTCATTTTCTCTAAGAATTTTGGACAAAGAAGCTGAGATCTGCTCTTTGGATAAAAGATAATTGATTGTTTCTTTCCTTTAAATTTATTTCCTTTTTTCTTTTGTAGTGAATGCTTTATTGATATATAATTCATATACCATAAAATTGACCACATTAAAATGTACACGTGTTTCTCACAATATTCAGAGCTGTGCCACCATCATCACTATCCAATTTTCGAGTATTTTCATCACCCTGACGCCCAAACCCTATATCCATTAGCAGTCACTCCCCATTCCTCCCTCCCCCCTGCTCTTGGGAACCACTAATCTACCTTCTGTCTCTTTTGGAAAAGTTTTCAATTAGCAATAATTGCACCATGGATAAATCTCACTGGCTAGGGAACTGCAGCTGCTCAGAGGTCACCTTCTTTCTGTCTCTTTGTATTTACCTATCCTGGACATTTTATAGAAATAGACTGATACAATGATAAGTGGTTTTTGTGATTGGCTTCTTTCCTTTTCATAATGTTTAGAGTTTCATCCAGGTTGTAGCACATATAAATACTTAATTCCTTTTTATGAATTAATAATATTCCATTGTAGGAATAGATCGCACTATATTCATCAATTCAGCAGGTATTATCAATAATGCAGCTGTGAACATTCGTGTACAACTTATGAGGACATATGTTTTCATTACTCTTGAGTATATACTTAAGAGTCAAATTGCTGGGCCATATATATATTTAACATTCTGAGGAATTGCCAAACTGCTTTGCAAAATGGCTGCATCATTTTACAGTCAGTCTATCAGTAACTTATGAGTATTTTCATTTCTCCATATCCTCACCCTCACCTATTATTATGTTTTTAATTTTTATTTTTCTATTTTTTAATTTTTATTTATTTTTTGGCGGTACGCGGGCCTCTCACCGTTGTGGCCTCTCCCGTTGCGGAGCACAGGCTCCGGGCGTGCAGGCTCAGTGGCCATGGCTCACGGGCCCAGCCACTCCACGGCATGTGGGATCTTCCCGGACCGGGGCACGAACCCGGTTCCCCTGCATCGGCAGGTGGACTCTCAACCACTGCGCCACCAGGGAAGCCCTGCTTTTTATTTTAATAATTCTCCTGGGTATGAAATAATGTCTTATTGAAGTTTTGATGTGCATTTCCCTAGTGAATATGGATGTTGAGCATTTTTTACATGTGCTTATTGGCATGTTCCAATCCATGAACATGGGAAATCTTTCTATTTATTTAGGTTTTCTTTAATTTACTCAAAAATGTTTTGTAGTTTTCAGTGCACAAGTCTGGAAGTATTGTTAAATTTGTCAGTATTTTATTGTTTTTGATGCTATTGTATATGGAATTGTATTCCTAATTTCATTTTCAGATTGTTCATTGCTAGTGTATAAAAATGCAGTTGGGGCTTCCCTGGTGGCGCAGTGGTTGGGAGTCCGCCTGCCGATGCAGGGGACACGGGTTCGTGCCCCGGTCTGGGAAGATCCCACATGCCGCGGAGCGGCTGGGCCCGTGAGCCATGGCCGCTGACCCTGCGCGTCCGGAGCCTGTTCTCTGCAGTGGGAGAGGCCACGGCGGTGAGAGGCCCGCGTACCGCAAAAAAAAAAAAAAAATGCAGTTGATTTTATATATTGATTTTGTATCCTTTAACCTTGCGTAAACTGATTAAGCATATATATCCAAGACATACAAAGAACTCATATAACTTAATAGCAAAAAAAAAAAATAAATCCAATTAAAACTGGGCAGAGGAACTGAGTAGACATTTCTACACAGTAGACATATAGATGGCCAACAAGTACATGAAAAGATGTTCTGTATCATTAGTTATCAGGGAAATGCAAATCAAAACCACAGTGAGATATCAACTCATACCTGTTAGACTGGCCATCATCAAAAAGTCTACAAATAATAAATGTTGATGAGGATGTGGAGAAAAGGGAACCCCCTACACTGTTGGTGGGAATGTAAATTAGTGTAGCCACTATGGAAAAACAGTATGAAGGTTCCTCAAAAATTTAAAAATAGAAGTACTATGTGATCCAGCAATAGTACTTCTATTTTCTTTTGGATATTTATCTGAAGAAATCAAAAACAGCAATTTGAAAAGATAATGCTCATTTCAGCATTAGCCAAGATATGGAAACAACTTAAGTGGCTATCAATGAATAAAGATAAAGAAATTATGGTATATACATACATACACACACACACACACACACACACACACACACACACACAGTGGAATATTATTTATCCATTAAAAAGAGCAAAACCGTGTCATTCACCACAACATAGATGGACCACGAGGGCATCATGCTCAGTAAAATAAGTCAGATAATAAAAAATACTGTATGATTTCTCTTCTGTGTGGCATCTCAAATGGATACCTAAATAAACAAATGAGCTAAGCTTATAACTGCAGAGAACAGATTGGTGGTTGCCAGAGGTGGGGGTGCAAGATGGGAGAAATGGGTGAGAACAAATAAAATTGATCATTAGTTCTAATTTTTTATGTGGATTTCATAGGATTTTCTCTATATAAGAACATGTCATCTACAGTTAGACGTTATTTTACTTCTTTCTTATCAATATGAATGCCTTTTACTTGGTTTCCTTGCCTGATTGTCCTGGCGAGAGTCCCCAATATAAAGTTCAATAAAAAGGTAATAAATACATCCTTGTCTTGTCCTCATCTAACACGGAAAGCAAGCAGTCTTTCCTGCTCAAGTGTCTTCTTAACTCTGCTGTTTGGTAGATGCCCTTCATCAAGTTCAGGAAATTTCCTTCTGTCCTTATGTTTTGAAAGCCTTTATTATGAAAAGATGATGTATTTATCAAATGCTTTCTCTATGTCTGTTAAAACGGTCATGTGGTTTTTGTCCTTTATTGATATTATGCTTGATACTAATTGATTTTTTAATGGTAAATCAACCCTAGGATATGTTAGGGATGTTATCCTAGGGATGTTAAATCATCCCTAGGATAATAAACGCTTGGTAACGGTATACAGTCCAATTTACATGTTGCTAGATTTGGTTTGTTCGTATTTTGTTGAGAATTTTGCGTCTGCATTTATAAGAGATGTTGGTCCATAGTTTTCTTTTTGGGGGATGTCTTTGGTTTTGATATCAATGTAATACTAGCTCTCTTTTGTTTACTGTTTGCATAATATATCTTTTAACATCCTTCTACTTTCAACTTATTGATTTTCAGTGTGTAATTTTAGAGAGCATATTGTTGGCTATTTTTTTCATCCATTCTACCAATTTCTGCCATTTGATTGGAGGATTTAGTCAAGTTATATTTAGTCAATATTTAGTCAAGTTATATTTAGTCAATATTTAGCCAAGTTATAATTAGTCAATTTATATTTAAATTCATTACTGTCATGATAAGGTGGAATTTATATGCCATGTGTTATTTGTTTTCAAAATTTTTGTGTCTATTTTGTTCCTCTTTTCTTCTACTATTGCCTTCTCTTGAGTTATATGTACAATTTCTAGTGTACTAATTGAGTACCTTTGTTGTCTGTTTATACATACACCCACAAATACACATATACTTTTTCCCTTAGTGGTTTTCCTAGCAGTTACAATTAATATAATTTCCAACCTCATTCCCATTCACATCAACTTAATTTCAGTAGTAAACAAAACACTTGTTGTAATGTAGCTTTGTTCTTGCTACCTCTGCTTTGTACTATTACTTCACACAAATTATACTTTTATAGGTTATAAGTTGATCGGCACAGTTTTACAATTATAGCTTTATACAGTGCCTTTTAAGTCAGATAGGAAAAGAAAAGAATTATAAAAACTATATTTATGCTTTTACCTTTACCTATGTAATTATCTTTAATAGTATGCCTTATTTCTTCATGTGAATTCATGTTTTTGTCTATTGTCCTTTCATTTCAACCTGAAGTATTTCATTTAGTATTTCCTGTAGGGCAGGTTTGCCAGCAATGAATTCTCTGATTTTTTTTTTTGTTTATCTGAGAATATCATAATTTCTCCTTCATTTTTGAAAAGTAGGTTTCCTGGTTATAAACTTCCTAGTTGAAGTTTTCTTTCAGCATTTGGAATATGGCATCCTTTTACCTTCTAATTTCCATGTTTTCTGATAAGTCACCATCTTACTGAAGGTACCTATACCAAATGAGTCATTTTTTATCTTGCTGCATCCAAGATTCTCTTTGTCTTTCAATATTTTGACTGTGATGTGCCTAGGTGTGGCTGTCTTTGAGTTTGTCTTACTTAGAGTTTATTGAGCTTCTTGTATATGTAGATTGATGTTTTTCATCCAATTTGGAATATCTTGATCATTATTTCTTCAAATACTCTGAAAATATTCTACAACCACGTGTCTTCCTCTTCCTCTACCAAATTTACATGTCATTCAGTTTATGTAAACTAAAATGCTCTTCCCATCATTACACCTTTTTTCACTCTCTTACCCCTTTTCTTTGCTCATACTGTTTCCTCATACGTCAACATTTTCCCCCATCTTCTATTTCTATTTGTTTTGCAAACTCATATCTTTAGCATAAACATCTCCCTTTCCCTCCCAAATGCATTTTCATTAGAGTTTGGAAACTCCAATACAAAAGTACCTGTTTTAAAGTAGTCACACCTTCTATCATGAAGTGTAGTTATTCACTTACATGTCAAATGAAACCACAGTAACCACCATTTTAATGTGCTCTCTTTTCTGCTGCTCCCAAAAACTCAGTGTTATTCTGTTAACACCATTTAACAAATGAAGAAAGCCTGTCTACCTTAACATCACAAGTTAGTATTAAACCTCAGTTTTACTTGCTCTAGATCTCATGCCTTCAGCCACTTGGTTCTAAGATTCTTGAGCACAGTGGAAGAATTCTGTGAAGATGGAGTGTTTTATAAGTCTGCTGTTGTTGCTATTTGTACATTTGTTTTAGAAATACCACTACATTAGTCAGTTTGAAATAACATCACATTGTGTTGGAGCCTTGTATATTTGAATCAGTTCTTGTTTTCATTTCAAAGTTGCTAGAGCTCCGTTTTGGTGATTCTTTACAATATAAAGTAGAGGTGTGGATTTATATATACATATATATATATATATATATGAGCTATAGAAAGACTTTTTGTGAAATAATAAAGACAACTGGTAGGAAAGTTGCATGGAAAATGTTAAATGACGGTAACCTCTCTGTGAAGTATTTACTTCAGCCTGCGAAAGACTTTACATATTCAGAAGTCAATCCTCCAAATGGAAGCTAGTTTATTTTACTGAGATTTGGTATTAGCATTTTATCTGCTTCAGCCTGATTCCAATTTGCCGTATTAGTGTATATAGTCCCCTTTTGAGTGCTTTATGAAACTCATATTCAGCCTATTAGAAGAGGTGCTTTTGTCCCAGTAATAAGACCATTATGTTAACTGAAATAATCTATGAGAAAATCACTTGCATCTCATATAGGACATCTAATTAATTTTACAAACAGTAGTTTTAGTGTTAGTTGCCTGCTTTAGGGGGAAAAAATCAATGGTATCATACTTAAGTGGCACACCACACACACAAATAAATCATTATCTCTATTATTAGCTATTCAAAACTAAGCAACCGGAATCCTTGTGCAACATCTGCATATTTTTCTTTGTGAGCATTATTTTCTTGGTTATCCTAATCCCTAATGGTTTAAAGACTGTGTTTAATCATCCTCCAGACTCAAAATTCAGAAGTGTATGATTGTGTTAGACACAATTTCAGGATCTATGACCTACATTATATTTTGTGTTCATATGAAATCCTTTAGGGTAATATGGAATAAGATATTTGTGCCTATTTTATTGGCATTTTAATGCATGTTTAAATATCCTCATGACACTATTAATAATAAAAATAAGAAAAATATGTTTAAAACTTTTCCAATTAGGATGAAATTAATTAGCCGTGTCCAATTCAAGATGTTGAAAAAGTAGCAGATCAAAAGAGAGATAAAAACAGATATAATTAAAATAAGAATAGAAATCATTAAGATAGTAAAAAAGTATGTCGTGATGTATTTTAACAAAAGTTTCTTTCGTTTTAAAACTAATTACTAGGCAAATTCTCTCAAGATTTATTGCAAAAATGAAGAGTATGATATTTATTAAAAGATTAGAAATTGAATAGGAAATATAATTATAGTAGAAAACCAATAATAGCTTCTGTTTATGTAGCAGTCACAGTAAAATGAATAGACATATATAACATACAATTTAATGTTGACATCCAAACTCAGCCTGTTGGCTACTTCTGAGGAAGGGAGGGGATAGTTGAAATCACTGAAATCTATATAGTCGTCTTCAACTTTGTCTCAGAAGTTTTATTTATTAAAAAGGTAGCAAAAGGATTTGAAGTGACTGTTGGCTTAAATAACAGGATTTGACAAAGCTAGATTGTAGCTCTAGGGCTGTTTATATACCTTATAGTTCATGACAATAATATATAAAGTTAATTGAGTGAAGGGTTTTGGGAGGGCAATATAAACTAAGGTATTACTAAACAAAGAAAATCCCTTTATTTAGTTCACAAATTTAAAAAAATAACGCTTTCCAGTTTTTTTCTTAAAAAATTACTGCTTCCTATGTTCCCATTTCACCACTTGAATTCAGTTTAGAGACAGATTCACAATATATGACTGACTGATTGCGAGTAACTAATGATATACTTCCTAACACATGTATTATGGCTGAATGCTGGAAATGGCTGATCGAAGCGTTTTTTGTTGCTTAGGTTTTATTTTCCCTTACTAGTTAAATTGGCTTTAGCAAAATAAAGGTTACCATGTATTTTAACCATAAGAAAATAATACGAAATATTTTTAGGGACTGCAATCTAGTATCTTGAAAATTTATTTTTCCAACTTTGTAATATCTCCATTTCCAAGTGCTGCTTTTAACATGCTCTCAAATTTCATGGATTATCTGTGAAATGAGCAACTGTATAGACTTTTTAGATCTTAGTAGCCAGAACAAAAGCAGTATTATTTAGGGAAAATAATAAATATAACTAATTACGACTTGAAATGCAATACTTTGTTCAAGTGGGAGACATAAAGTAGAAAGGGTAATTAGTAGTGTTGAATTATCACAGAGAAATGGGAACTGCAAAAAGGTTTTACACTGAGACTCCAAAGAGCTTTGATTACAAACAGGGCATGAAAACCAGAAATCTTGGCCTTCTTTAAACAAGTATAAATAAAACCTAATATCCCTAGAATAATGTAAGACTTTATTGGAAAAATAGAGAGGAAGAGTGGTTAATTGTATCACAACAAGTCAATATTACTTAAAAATTTTAAACCCATTAAATTATTATATATAATAGTTAAAAATACCTAACTTATAGGCTAGGTGAGAAGGAACTATCACATTTCTCAAATTTTAATACACCCAGTGCTGATGTAGCCATATACAACTAAGGGGCCACTGACTTACAATGGGAATATTTCTGACAAAAGTAATTTGTAAATACTTGCTCTCAAACTGCCCCCCATTTGTTAGTTCTGCATTGCCAACCACGTGGAAAAGTCAGAAAGACAATCCTGAGTCATCAAGTGGGGCACATAGCCTATTACTAGGTGGATGGAATGTGCAGTGGATTCCAGAACCTTACCCAACAAAGTCTCAAAGGAACTTAAATGAACTCCCTTGCTAGTTGATTTCCAATGTTGATTGAAAGGACACACTAATGAGATAAATTAATCACCAAATATTTTATCTTAAAAAATTAAAAACAATTCTTCTAGTTAAGAATTCCTTACATGTATCATAATTTCAAGGGGCATTTCAATCATACTATGAAGACAATTCAAAAATTTTAAATATACAAAACTGAATATCCTCAGTTTCTCTTAGGGAAGAGGTAAAAACAACTGTCGCTCAGAATATTCACAGTTTTTAAAGAAAGGAAGTGTTGCTGTGGCTGCAAGTTTTTTTTGGAGAGAGAAACATACCTGGATAATGAAGGGATTTCTGTAAAACATCTGCGTCTCCAGCTCTTATAGGGACAAAATTACATGCTGAAAATAGCCCAGGCTCTAGCGCCAGATTATGTGGATTTGAATCTCTACTTCTGGCTTATTGGCTTTGTGACCTTTGGGGAAAAGGCATAAAATTCTCTCTACTTCTGTTTTCTCATGTATCAAATGAGGATAAGTATTTGTGTCACAATATCAGAAAAGGTGATATGATGATTTTGTAATAGAACATGTGAAGTGTCTGGCCCCTTGAAAAAACTTGAGAAAAATGAGAACAGGATAAGCATGTGTGAGAACTGGGTGACATCACCCCTCCACCTGTCAGTCCCACGGTTCTCAGAGACCGCTCCTCCGTCACCTTCTGATTTGCCTCTCAGGCTTCCCTAGGACCCAGCATAGTTATCATCAGGTCAAATTTTCCCTTAAGCAAAATAGATAACTGTGAAATTCCAGCAACTCTGAGCCACAGATCAGTAACTTAAGTTCTCTTTTCAAAGGACATTGTTGCTCATTAAAGATACACTGAATGATGAAGTATTGATATAATGTTTTCTTTAAAAAAATCCCATCTCTATCTTAATTGAAAATGTATAATAGGCAAAAGTCCTTATATGGCATACCAAAATATTTGGGGGGTACAAAGATTATATATCTCTCTCTCTTTACAAGATTTCTCTGTGATAACCCCATCAGTGACCCTGTTATACTCAATTAAAAGTGATGAGTGCCTGACTGATTTGACATTATTTAGATAGTTTCATAGGATATTTGATTTTCACTCCTGGGACATCCTTAATTATTCAGGCTACTTATTAATGCTAATTTATTCAGGCGTCTGCTGAGAACTGAAAAAATTAGGAGGGTTTTATATTATCTTTACACTTCAATTTCTACTCTTATTTTAAATTCATTTTCCCACATCATAGTTATAAAGAATTTGATTAAGTAGGCATATTTTATTCTAGTTTTTTTATTATGAAATCTGTTTAGTAAAGAAACTGCACATAAAAGTTCAGTGAAAAATTGTGTCAGATTAAAGACTTGAAGATGGTTGCTTGGCCATGGCTAATCATTAATCATGGTTAATCATTATACAGGTAATGTGATTTATAGAAGTTTATAAAAATTTCTAAATTTTGGTGAGTTTCTTCTTGCCACAATTTTATATTAGCCCTATAATTAGTTGCCATTAGGCTTTCATTTTCCATATTTTTTCTTTTTGTTGAGAAGTATTTTCAAAAAGTTTAATTAAAGCGAATTATAACTGAAAATTGTTATTTTTTTATTCACATAGGATAATGTGAGAGTCATAGGGTTTATGTGCCATAAATACATGGGTTCCCAACTTTTTATTAAAGGCAGTGAATGTGGAAATTAGCAGTAGCCTGGCAATCTCTTTTCTTCTTTTATTGCATAGGAAAGAGTCCTTATGCATGACACGTTTTGGCAGGTCCATTTCGTCTGTTTTAGGCTGCTTGTATAGTGCCTGCCACACAGAAATTACAACTATTAATGCCACTTGTATCTTAAGGTCTATATCATCTATGTTCAAAATTTATTCTTTTAATACTTAAGAAGGTATTAGGATAATATGGCAGTTTCTTCCCACCTTTAAGTGGTTTACATCTGTATTCTAGAAATTACTGATGCTACAAAGCTTCTAACATTAGAATCTTCCCCAAAGAAAAGCATATCAACAGGCTTTGACTGTCTTCAGAAGCATTCTGTGTTTATGAATGAATTGATAATGTATATCCAAAAAGTCCATCACCGCCATCCCTTGGTCAGTATTTACATTCAAAAGTCCATAATTTCCATAAAGCAAGGTATAGTAAAATAGTCATAAATATTAACATGCACTGTGCCTTAAAAATTATCAGTAGTTTTGTTTTCGCAGAGGTTTATAAATAATGTTTGCAAAGACTGAAAAGATATAAATTTATTTTATTTAATAAGGATGAACAGAAAATTTATAACATTTATATTTTATATACTTTTGTTTTTAATTTTATCAGAATTCTTTAGATATAAGTTAGTATTATATTTTTCATTGTTAGAATGTAACTTTCAGTAAAATCCTATCTCACTGTTAGCAACATGAAGTGATTTTCTTTTGAACATACAGTTCTTTTTCTTTTTTTTAACATCTTTATTGGAGTATAATTGTTTTACAATGTTGTGTTAGTTTCTGCTGTATAACAAAGTGAATCAGCTAGTTACTGGCATCAAGCGTCATTTAACAATTTTAGATTTTTTTCCTGAAGTAAAATATATTCTGAGACAAAATTTCGTAAACAGTGATGATCATGTATATTGTGTTTCTTGTAGAGGAAGAAGCAAGATACCTTAGTGTTGTTAATAAACAATACAGGATGCAACTAGAGATTATCATACTAAGTGAAGTCAGGAAGAGAAAGACAAATACCATATGATATCACTTATATGTGGAATCTAAAGTATGACACAAATGAATCTGTCTGTGAAATAGAAACAGAATCACGGACATAGAGAACAGACTGGTGGTTGTCAAGGAGGTGTGGGTGAGGGAGAGGAATGCACTGGGAGTTTGGGGTTAGTAGATGCAAACTATTATGTACAGAATGGATAGACAGCAAGGTCCTGCTGTATAGCGCAGGAAACTATATTCAGTGTCCTGGGGTAAGCCATAATGGAAAAGAATATATAAAAGAGTGTGTGTGTGTGTGTGTGTGTGTGTGTGTGTGTGTGTATATATATGTATATATATATATAACTGAGTCACTTTCCTAAAATTAACACAACATTGTAAATCAACTATACTTTAATAAAATAAATAAATAATACAGTAAAGAAATGATCTCTGCCCCCCCAACTTCCCAAGATAATTACCAATAAAAGAGGTGAAGTATTACAGATTTAAAGAGAAGTAAATAGCAAGGTTTCCTATGAAATGGGCAGAGTTTTTAAAGGTTTAATTATTAATGTAATTCTCCTGCAAATCAGCATATACCATTCATTGTTAATACACAGACTGCAGCTGCCTCCTTTGTATGAAAAATGAGTCTAAACAATTGGGAATTAACTGCTGTGTTTTCTGACTTTGCACATTGGTCAGCCAATGGCAGAGGCCAGGTCAAAGTTCACAGAAGCATAGAGTGGTGAAATGGTCCTAGTGCCCCTGCCATCGGTCTAAAGGTCTCCAGGAAACACTCAGGATGCCCACCTTTTACCAATCCCAGAAAAGCCTGCTGCCCTAAGACCCCAAAATTGTGTATCTTGAATACGTGTATTTTCCTTCATGCTAATTGTAAAACACTTTGCCATCAGCTTCCTTTTCTTCCTGACCCAGATCCTCCCTCATTCTGCCTGAGATGCAAGGGTCTTCCCTTCATGTTGCTGGGACACCTGTCTTCTTCCTGTCTAAAGCGTGTACACCTACCATTACTATTTTCTTTCATTTAGTCCCAAGCCTTTATATCTTACTTGTTTTGATTTACTATTTTTGCATTTATAATATTTTTTATAAGTGGTAATCCCAGAGAATAGCTATAATTTCCAATAGTTTTTATAGGACTACAAACCAGGTGATGGTTTTCTGAAAATAAGAGATGGTGCCCATCCTGTCCCCAAACCCAATCATAATTGTCTTCTTTCTTAAGACTAATTCTCGATAAAACCACTCACCTGAATAATTAATTATGTTTATGAAACCTTTGACTCTGTCTCAACAAAAATGTAGTCCCACCTTCTAGGAAGTGTGAGGTTTTTCGGTGGGAATACATTGTGGCTTAATTAAAAAATAGAAAGTATTGGGAATTCCCTGGCAGTGCAGTGGTTAGGACTCTGAGCTTTCACTGCTGAGGGCTTGGGTTCAATCCCTGGTCGGGGAACTAAGATCCCTGAAACCATGTGGTGTGACCAAAAAAAAAAAAAAAAATAGTAGTAGTAGAATTTCATGCATGCTACTTTATTTCTATGTAATTATCACTCTGTTCTAATTAAAAATTTAACCTTGAGCATTTTATTTAATGCAGTAGTTAAATATGTAATTCAGTTCATTTTGTCTGCTTATTTTCAGAATTAGTAACAAAAGATCCTTCATTTGAAATTTAGAAGTGTTCTTCATTAATTTAAAAATAACGTAAACAGTCTTTCAGCATCATATTTTAATGCTGATTTTTTCTACCATGATATCTACTGTATAATTGCTAACAGTTGAAATAAGAAAACTTTGGTAAGCATAAAGATATAAAATTTGAGATGGAGTTAATGTGATAAAGTGTACACAGGAGTATCGACCTGTCCACGTGAGAGAGATTCTGTAGATGTATGGATCATTAAAAAATATTGTATTTAATAAGTTTGTGGTAGTTAATATAAACTCTTTAGAAGTCTTCCTATTTACATATCGTTCTAGTCTACTTGGGCTGCTATAACAAGAACACCGTAAACTGGGCAGCTTATAAAGAGCAGAAATTCATTTCTCACAGTTCTGGGGCTGGAAAACTGAGATGAGAGTGCCAGCGTGGCTGAACGGAGTTAATGCTTATTTTAAGTAATTAGTCAGTGTCTAGTTAAGAAGGGATTCTGACGGACTAGTGTGAAAATGAGCTGTCAAAGTAACAAGATATCAGGGGTACTGACCTTTTATTAATAAAATGAATAAATATTTAAATGGCATTTATGGAAGAAATGGCAGATGAGGCATTGACGTGACCGAATGTAAGGAAGTGTTATTAGATTTGATCCATTAGAGGCTGTCCCTGTTCTCTTCAAAATGAGATTAGCCTTTAGCAATCTGTTTATTACTTGAATTATGTGTTGAGATGAAAGAAAGAAACTGACAGTAGAAAAGCAAAGAGTCTGTATTCCTTGCTGTAATCAAGTAAATTATAAAAAAAGTGTATTGGTGTTTTCTATAATACTGATAATTGGAAACAACCTGAACTTCCGACAGTAAGGGATGGGTTCAGTCAACCATAGTACATCAATTCGACAAATGTATTCAGTCCCTAAATATAATTTTGTAGGAGTATATTCAATGGCATAGAAATATAGTTATGTTGATTTGTGTTTCTGGGCTTGGTTTCATAAATATGTGTTTGAGGTTTTTATACCGTTGCCCTGCCAGCTTTTCTTTTTCTTCTTCTTCTCCTTTTTTTTTTTTTTTTGCGTATGGACAAACTGACTTGAGCCATTTAGAAACTGTAAATACGGAAAAGACTATAATATTCCATGTATTCAAAATAAGCAATACGAAAATTAGCAAAAGAAAATCCAATTTTTAAATTGTCTCATGATATCTCCCATGCTTTTTTGAAAATCACATATAAATTATTAAAAGATATATATAAATGTGTTTTATATATATGTGTGGGTATGTGTGTGTGTATATATATATGTATGTGTATATATATGTGTATGTGTGTGTATATATATGTATTGTGTATATATATGTATGTGTGTATATGTATATATATATGTATGTGTATATATATATATATATATATATAGCCACTACCTTTTGAATGCCTTGAACATATGGTCAGATCTGCCTTCTGGGTAGCAGAGCATGTGAAGTAGATATGGTTTTGTGTGTGAAGTTAATATGGAAAAATTCTTTATATCATCACAAATTAAATGAATTGTATCAATGAAATATCTATATATGTATATGTTTATATAAATAAGTATATAGGTATATATTGCAAAAAGTTGCTAGTGTTTAACTCTGGTTAAAGGAGTACATGGGTGTTTAATTTGGGCTATTTTCCAAAAATTTCTATATTTATCCATACATTTTCATTGAGGAGAAAACTGTAAGTGCACAGTGGAAAGAGAGAACAACTTGATTTGCATGATGTGTGCTTTTACTACAAGCTGAATCTTCATTAATGTGACTCCATCCTTGGGGATGTTATTTTCTTCCCTCAATTTCATAAATTTTCCAAAAGCCAGTGTGTAGTGTGCATTCATATTAGCAACTTAGAGACCCAAGAAATCAGTTTCAGAACCCGACACTACATCCAAAAATCTAATTTAAAGAAACATAGGGCTTCCCTGGTGGCGCAGGGGTTGAGAATGTGCCTGCTAATGCAAGGGACACGGGTTCCTGCCCTGGTCTGGGAGGATCCCACATGCCGCGGAGCAACTGGGCCCGTGAGCCACAACTACTGAGCCTGTGCGTCTGGAGCCTGTGCTCTGCAACGGGAGAGGCCGCGATAGTGAGAGGCCCGTGCACTGTGATGAAGAGTGGCCCCCGCTTGCCACAACTAGAGAAAGCCCTCGCACAGAAATGAAGACCCAACACAGCAAAAATAAATTAATTAATTTAAAAAAAAGAAATATATTTTTCTTAAAGTATTGTTAAATGAATATTATCTGTGATCTATTTCTACTTTACATGGAAGGGCCCCTAGGTACGTGTCTCCTCTATAGCCATATGATTTTGTTACTTACTTTGTGGAAAAGTAAAACTTTTAGCTAAATCCATGAATTTCTCATCCACTAGTCAAATATCCTAGACTATAATTGAAAAATCAAAGCATGATACTTAAACGAAGACATAATTTATTCAACTTGATTTAAAAAAGAATTCTTGTCCTGAATCTACTATTTATAATGATAATTTTAATTCACTGTGAATTTATAATTCACTTTGACCAAGTTTTTTTTTTTTCATCTACATGTAGGCATTTAAAGATTTTGCTTCTCTCACTTACACCTTTGCCGTTGGTTATCGAGTTTATAAGAATAGACCAGTTGGAAGGGTCAGCCACTTACTTTTTCTGAAAAGTATAAAAGCCTAACCAGTAGCAGAGCAGGTTTTTGAAAGCCCTAGATTTGTGTCCTTTTAAAACTTCAGGAAAAAAACCAGTTGTGCTAATTAGAACTCCCGCTCCTCAATCGTCACCTGCCTGCTTTCTTTGTTTCCTTTGAATCCAACAAATATATATGTTTCGGTATTTTTTAGAGTATTGGTAGAGTTAGCAAGTGATAGGAAAAGCTCAAAGTTCAGCTGAAGTTTCTCTGACGCTTACAGAGTAGTTACATTATAATACTATCATGAACTTCTCAGGAGAATGAATGCAAGTCCATTTTAATTTTACAAGATTGATTTGCTACCATAATGTATCAATATGGACAAAAATCTACTAGAAAACTACCCAAACATATGTTGATAAAAGGATGAATCCCCAGCATTGTAGGATGATACGTACAGAGCAAAAGACTGATAACCTGAGATACATGGGGCCTTGCAGCTGAGCAAAACCCAACAACTATGACATAATTTAAAAACACGTAATGTCAGGCTCCTGTCAGACCACAGGAGACTCTAGAAACAGAGTCGAAGGGGTCAAAGGCTTTGTGGGGCAATTAAATCTTGAAACACCTTGAAGGCCCTGTCACACTGAGAAGGTGACATATGCAGCCGGCCCCAAGTGCAGGAGCAGCCCAGACAAATGTGCAGAGATGACCAGGTGGTGAGGCCCAGCGGAAGGGCCAGAGGGCTAGAGAAGAAGGACCAGGGGAGGATCCACCACGGGAGATTCAGACGCGTGTACTTCCGAAAGAGTGGCCGTGTAAAGTCAGGTCTTCCACGAGTATGTCTCCCAGACAAATCCACACCTCCATCCACCTCCCTGACTGTGCACTTCTGCTTAGTGAGAGTGACAGACGTACATTTCACAGGAGAGCTGTTCTGTGAAGGGACACGTAAGTGCAAGACAGTTTCCTATGATTGATGATACTGAGACAATCATCCCACACGCCTAGAAGAGGTAGCAAGAAAGCAAATGCAGTCTATCGTTTTGTTTGTTAGAGACACAGAAAGGTGATCTCCTCAGGGTCGTTTTCTTGTCTTTGTGCAAAGTTTATATTTTAAATTTCTATATTCCGTATTAGCTCCCATATTCTTTCACTTGTGTTGTTTCTATCAGATGAACAGTGAATCCCATATGAAACACACATACAGACACACCCACACACTTGGAAAAGGTATGAAGATCACACAGAGCTTTAGCCTTGTCTTCTTGAGATGATTTTGGCTTCGGTATAGTTTTGCTGCTATAGGCAAAACAATTAGGAAATCCACAATTAAGAAATTATACTGTCTATTGATTTTAATTTTTAAGTCTTAATTTTCACTCCAAAAAGTGGGAAAACAAAGCTAAGTTCAGTATTCCATATGGCATTCAGAATCTCATCTTCACAGTGTTGGCTTTGCTATGGCCACTTCTACAAAAGCTAAACCATGCTTTGTTTTATTATCCCAAAGCATGTTTCTCAGTGTATAAAATTTAAGTGTAAATGTTTTTAAATTAGAAAAAAAGAGAGTTAACTGCTCTTTTATGCTTTCTGTCCTTTTTGAAAATAACTTTGAAGTCAGTTTTATTTATCATTGTCTTTCCGTAAATTTATGACCTGTTTATTGAAGTATACACACTCCTTTAATACATTTTGACACAGAAATGTGCTTCATGTAAGTTGTTTTACTACATTTATGTCTGAACTAAATTATAGTGTGGATATGACCCATAAACTCTAGAAACAGACCCGCAGAAATAGGCATGATGATTTGCAACTAAAATTTGTATTTAGTTGGGAAGATAAAATATAGTGAAGAATCTTTTAAGCTATTTAATATGAGCAGTATACTTTCCCTGGCACGTGGAAAAATAGATGGAGATTCTTAGTAACAGACAGGGCCCCCCCCGCCCCCGCTCAAAAAAGGAAATTCCAAACATCAAAATCTCTGTTCACCGTACTTCTTACCTGGGTTAATAAAAATACTTTCTGTGATACTTTTACTGTGCAATATGTTTCAAAAACATGCAATATGTTTCATAAAATGTGCCATTTCATTGCAGCCTGTGGATCTGTAGAAAGGATTACTTTTTTTTTCTCTCCTCTCTTTAGGGAGCCTTAGACTTTGTTCTGAGCTGTTTGCCTGGCTTAATACAATGTACTTAATGCTGTGATGTTACCCCTGTGATTACTAAAATGATTTTACCTTATATTCTAGAAATTCAATCTGTTTTCAGTGGGTAGGCTCATTGCTCTCTACAGAATGATTTATAAACCTGTCATTTTAAAAGATAACATGGAAAATCTCAGTGAGGTCAGTGACACACCTACCTTTCAGTAACATAATTTCCACTATCAAAATACACTTAAAGCATAATTTAAAATCCAAAACAGGTAGCTGCCGTTGTTGAGAAGTAGAGAATATAATTTTTAAAGAAAAACATTCCATTTTCCTAAATGTTACCAAGCTTCTCCAATAAAACAGAGATAAGGATTTCAAGAAGACAGTTCTTTTTTAATTGATATATTAAAAAAAATCACTTCTCCGTGACATTGTAAGAATACAGATTAACAAAATCTTTCACAAAGAAGAAAAAACACATTTACTAACGCTGAACCTCTTGGCCATTTGATTTGCTCTGCTAATGGTCCAATAAACAAATTTTGATAGACTTTAGCTTTCTAAATTTTATTTTGAAGAGTATTGCATGATTTCATTCCTTTTACAAATTATTGAAAGGTATTGACTAATAATTGTTGTTGATACTCTTCTTAAATGCCGAAGTTGAGGGAAAAGAGGGATAAATTTAAAGAACATGACTTTTAGTAGGTAGAAAAATGAATCACCTCAGATCAGCAGATCTTAGAAGATATGTCGGGTCATTGTAATTCAAAATGTAGCCTAATTCTACAACATTTAAACTCAGACACTTGCTCTTTTGGAATTAACTTTCTAAGGTCTAATGGTAAAATGATCTTCATTAGTCCACATCTTAAAATAATTTGTGAAAAGGAGTGAGACAATGCAATACTCTTCAAAGTAAAGATGATAAAGCTTGTGTCTAGTACTGTGTTCACAGGCGTGGCGTTGTTCACTTCACAGTGTTGGATCAGGGAACTGTCTCAGAGCCAGGCTAGTGATGGGCTCATGATCAGAATGGACTTCCAAACTCCCTCATCACCTGAAAACAAAGGGCATCAGAAATCAACAAAATGGGGTCCTCCCATCCCAGCTCAACATGCACTCTGATTCTTAAACTTTGCCAGGGGCCAGGGTTGACATCAACCATGAATCTTATACACAGTTGCTCCCTTTGGGAATGAGGAACAGCCCAGGCAGGGGTAGGATAGAACAAAGATGTATTTGGTCATATGTACCACGAGTGGAACTCACTGAATACATTTAAGGAGGTCTGAATCTTTCATGAACTACTTCATCAAACAGCATTTCAGAATAAAGCAGTTCCAGACTTGGCAAAGATATAGAAGTCTTTTCCTAACTTTAAGCAAAAAGTGTACTAGATTTCATGAAACGACAGTAGAACGGAATACTATGAATGTGCATAATATACACCATCCCTTACTAGATAAAAAATTTTTATTTAAAGGTCTCACACACACACACACACACACACACTCTTTTAAAAAGTATGCATTGATGGCAAGCGGAATCTACATTGGATTTTTAAGGCAATGGCCCTTTGAATGGGAATATTAAGTCTACCGTAGAAAACTCTATCAGTCTACTATAAAAAAGTGTAGTCAGGGAATCTTCTTTCATTTATTGATTTATTCATTAACTGTTGTTGTTACTCTTCTTTAAATGGCAACTATTTGGAATATAGAAATGAAGTGACATTGCCTTTCAGTTCAAGAAGTATAAACTGTTAGTAGAGAGGTACTAACCAAAACTCATTGACAGTTATTTTCTTGATCCACTGTCTTTTGGGGAATTAATCCTTTTGGATAGTGATTGTATGTATATGTGTGTGTATATATATATATTTTTCTTAGTTTAACACAGAGGAGCTTTTCCTAAGTGTCCTAAAATAAGGTTGCCAGAATAAAATACAAGATGCCCAGATTTAACTCTGCGTCTTGTATTTTTATTTACTGAATCTGACAACCCTTCTCTGAAGTTCCTACCAGCTCACTCTGCCAGTGATTACCACAACTAGTGGATGGAGTGTCCAGAGCCAAAAACCCAAAGAGAAGATGGTACTAACATGAGCCACTATAATAGCTGACTTGTACTAAATATCTACTGTTGAGAAACACACAACTGAGTGGATAACACATTACTCGGCTTTAACCTAACTTGAATCTTACTCCATTCTTGTGTGCTCTGGCTAGGAAATAATTTGGCTCCAAAAGAAAAGTTTCATTCCATCCTGCTATGTTTTCAGTTTCTGATTTCTGTCATAAGAGCCTTAAATGGCCAAGGCTTGAGCTTACTATAAAATATTCTGAACATCAATCTGGGGTTCCCTCATTAATTATAAAAATTGTGACTATTAGGTAGCCGACCTCGCATTTACAGAAATAGCCAGGGCTTTAATTAGACTTACTTTAAAGTGTTAAAGGAAGCAACAGGCCTGCAATTGCCCCTACAGTAATAGTACATAATAAAGCCAATTGCAAACAGCAGTCTAATCTGTTGATTTCAAGAAAGGTGTAATTATATTGCTTCATTTGCTGAGCAAATCATATGAGAGCTTCTCTAAATCAGCCTCATTGTGTAATGAAGAGCTAATTACAAACAGCAGTGTTCTTGCCTTAAATTTATTGTAAGTGCTAATGCTGGGTTGGCGCCACTGTGACAATGGCGCATTAGAAATTAACGAAAGCGGCTGTGGAAAAGTGCCCAAAGCAGGGCTTCTGGTGTTCTGTTTCAGAAGGCTGCAGTGATTACATCCTTCAACGTGTAATTACTAAGAAAAGGGTGTTTGATTTAGGTTTTGGCAAATTTCTAAAAAGAACTAAAAGACATTTTTAGAGAAAACAAAATGGCTTGGAAAGCCTTCTTGTCAGGCTTCATTATACCAGGTGTGCCCTGGAAACCTCGTTTAACGAGAAGCTCTTTTAGACGCTAAGCCATAGTGGACAACTGAATTCTGACATGCGGCATCTAAGTGGAATTGCTGACTTTAGAAATATACAGAGGAAGAAAGGAAGAAAAAATTATATATATATATATGTATATATCTATATCTAATCTATATCTATATCTCTCCTTCCCTTGCATTGAAGTGATGCAAGTAAACAAAACTCTTGAAAGGTGAACAAATTGAGCTCTCTACAGAGAGCTCCAGGCTATTTTGCATCCTTGTGTCTGGACGGGGTTTTTCCTTCTAATTCAGCTGGCAGTACCTAAGCCTGTGCTTTGAAATAGCCCCCATCCATGCAGCTGGATTTTATTCAGTTAACTTGCTCGGTTGAGTAAGTTGGGCAGTGATGGCCATCCTGTCATTTCCACAGCCCAGAACACCTTCAACTTGGGAGCCCCCAAACCACTCCCTCATCTCTTCCTTTTATTGATTTTGTCGACGGTCACAGAGTTTTCTTTCTCTGTGCTTGTTCTATGGAGCAAGCACAGAGAAAGAAATGGAGCTTTAAAATGCCGACTTTTCTAGAATGGCTAACAGTTCAGTACTTCGATTCATAAATTTTTAATCTGACAGGGAAAACCCCTCCCAGAGATGTTGGTAGTACTGTGTCTACAACTAACAAGTTATACTAATTAATTCTCAAAGCATTTTCACATATATTTTCTGAATTGATGTTACTGGATTTTAAATTGCTGTGTCCTCAACAAATCTAAGTCTCATCGCACTGATCTCCAAACAGTACTATTCTCTTTCCTAATAACAGAAATCAGAAGTAAATGCAAAGTTTAACTGTAGGCTAATGGATATGAGTACCTTAATATATATTTTTAAAGAACTAAAAGGTTAAGTCAGAAATAGATTTTAGCAGATAAATTGTTTTAAAAAACGTGTATGCATACTAACTAGAAAATTTAGGTAAAACATATTGATACATACAAGTGGCCTTTTTATGTGCAAATAAGTCATACACATTTTCCCACCTGGGGACTAAAGTCATTAGCATAACAAAACACATTGTCTTCAAGAGAAAAAATAAGAAAATTGAGTAAAATATCAGAAACACACTCCCTATTCCTAAAGTCCTAGCCGTAATTCTTTTTTCTTTTTTAAATGTATAGCTTAGAAACCTCAGAAAGTTTTATAGATGAAGAAACTGAGGCACAAGAAGGAAAAGTTATATGTCCAGGTTCTTACAACTCATTAATGGCAGAGCAGAACTAGGGATATTCATGTTCTGACAGCTGGTCCACTACTCTTAGCGAACTAACCTCGGTTTGTCCAATATTATTGCACTTATCCAATTTTACATCTTCAGTTATGGCTATAGTAAATAAAGATCAATACTTTTCAAATTTTATATCAAAAAATAGTATTTTCAAAATTTTTTCATGTCCTTTCAATTTTAAAAGTTTGTTCATTTTTCTCTAAGAGTGTATAAGATGACATCCAAATATTAATAGCTTTTGTGTCTTTCAGTGTAGATTAACACCCCAATTTATCTCGTCCTCTATCCCCTCCCAATGCTAATTATGGAATTCTCTGATACTTATCATTATCTTTCTTGAAAGTCACTTTGAATAGGTCAATTTTATTTATGACTTATGTGTTTAACTTTTTATCATTGCTTATCCATTACAGAAAGTCTATGGCGTTTTCAAGATTTTTCAGGGTCATCTGAAATGCACATAATTTTATAATTATACAGTTGTAGGCCTTCTTCTATTTATAATCACACTTTATTATTACTCTATTCTCGTGCTTCTAATCAGCCTTTTAATTTTCATGGGTATGACTGCTTATCCTATTATCCAGTATGAACTTTATAAGATCAATAATAAAATTTAGGGTATGAGTACGAAAAACAAGTGAGTGACAGCAGACCAATGATTAATGCTTTGGTCCACATGGAAAACAACATTTATTTAAAAATCATGGCAATGAAATAAGCTGAAGTAAGTGATAAAAAATTCATGAAGATGCAAAATTATTCAGGCCTGTGGCAGATTCTATGGCAACAATGCCACAAACTTATATTAACGTCTACTATGTGCAAATATAGCATTTCTTTCATGGGCATTACTGTCATCTTATATATCAGTGCTTCACTGTTTTATTTAGAATCTATTTGAATAGCTCTTTGTAAGATATTGAACTTTGTATTGGGGAAAAGGATCAGTCATTGCATAATGAATTCACTTTTGGATTATGTCTGTACAGCAACACATAAAATGAATATTTGCCATATTTGATGATTCAGACACAAAGGTCATTGAGGCTGTGGGCTGAATGATTATATTTGGCTTTATGAACAGTCTAAAGTAACCACAACCATCACTAAAACATACACTGCATCTTGTTCTATGTAGAATTAGCCTCAATGAAGAGAAAAGGGACTGTTAACCACATTCTACACAATAGCTCTACTACCCTGTAGTTTACAAGCAGCAAGTGCACTAAAATGTGACTTCTTTTCAAGATTACTATGTAGAATATAGAATCAAGTCTTTATTCTATGAGCAATGATTTTCCAGTGTATTCTTTTACTAAATGTTTTTAAAAGGCTTACTGAAACTGTGGAAAATATATAGGAAGCTAAGGTAGGAAATTTTCCTTCCTGCTAATATATAAATGTAGTCAGTTTTTCTTCTTTTTGTCACAGCATTTGGAGATTTAGGTAAAATACCACCTTGAGAATGTTTCTTGGCATCCCTTATTTTTATTGAACCGTGAACTCGAAAGTCTAGCATAAAATATTATTCTGTGTAAATAGTGGAAATGTATTCCATTAAGACAAAAACCATGTACTTAGAATCCATTTATGTGCTGCCATTTGTCTTCTCTGTGAATTGTCTATCTAAAATAGGAATGGTGGTACACTTGGCCTTTCTATACCTATTCTTATTCTTACACAGGTAGAGATATTGCATATGACATAGTATGGGTGTGGAGAAAGTGAAAAAAGGCTGTGTTTGGGATTTGAATGAATCCCAACCAAAACTAGCATATAAGCAAAATAAATTAAAAATGTATGTATGTGTATGTATGCAAGTAAAAACATTTTATTACATATTTATGTATGTGTGATTTATAAATATGAATTTCATAAAATATATACATTACATATTCAGAACAAAAGTATTTCTACGCTTACATGCACATGTGTGCGCACACACATTATTTTGCCTACACATATTATTTTGTCTTCCTTCTGATCTAACTTTAACAGATGGCACCTATATTGTCTAACCTGAAACCATAAAATATTTGAGGCAAATACTCATCTTTTGTTGAGTTAAATTCATGGTCTTAGTAGGTGAGGAAATATTTCTCTGTCCTGCTTTAGTGGAAACCACAGTGGGCTGGCATGATGGAAACCACTGTTCAGGTAGTCCCCCTGTCGTCCATAGCCCCTACTTGGTTGTCTCAAGTCTACTAGGCTATTATTTTATTTAAGGTCCACACTGAAAATTTCTCTAATCCAGAAGTTTATCTTTGCCAGTGAAAATCTATAGAGGCCAACCATTACATTTATAACAGCAAACATTATACATCAGTTACTATGCACTATACTCTGTTGCCTAGTATGATTAAGCCTTTTTCACTTAGAAAGGTGCTGAGTATTTTCAGTTCTAAATTATTTTATTATGAGAAGGAACCGTTAAATCCTGGTAATTCTAGTTGAAAAAAATTATACTTGAGGGCTTCCCTGGTGGCGCAGTGGTTGAGAGTCCGCCTGCCGATGCAGGGGACACGGGTTCGTGCTCTGGTCTGGGAAGATCCCACATGCCGCGGAGTGGCTGGGCCCGTGAGCCATGGCCGCTGAGCCTGTGCTCTGCAGCGGGAGAGGCCACAGCAGTGAGAGGCCCGCGTACCGCAAAAAAAAAAAAAAAAAAGTGTATATATATATATATATATATATACACTTGAAAATAACAGTGGTCATAAATATAATACCTTTAATACATGTGATGATAAGCTAAAATTCTCAGTAATTTTTTTCCAAAAAGTCTTTCCGTTGAAGACTAAGCCAATGCTTGTTGTAGCCACCTGGCGATTTAGATCCCCAGTGAGATATACCAGTTAACACGCAGTTACTGGGGGTGCTTCTACTAACCACAAGAGTCAACAGTTATACAAAGTTTAGCAATAGATTTTACAGGGTTGCCATTATCAATATATACCTCAAAGAACTTATAAAAAATAGTAGTAATTATTAGACTTGACCATCAAATGTCTAATTTCTTTTTCTAGACACACTTGTATGCAACTTACACCAAACAATATTAGGATTTTATAGACTATCTCTTATCCTGTTTTGTCTAGTACTACATATGAGTTGGTAGCCGATGTTACTTTAATGCGCTTACAATTATAAGGCATGCAATTCTGAATTTAGATAGCTCTGACCTGTTTGAATATTAAAATTGAGAACTTCTCTGATTATATACTGCTGTTGACAATATTTTAGTGAGGAAAAGTTACTATAAAATACGAAGCAGAAAAACTTTGCGTGTGTATTCCATATTCCCATACATATTTTCTGGTGTTGGAATCTTAAATTTTTTAAAAATGATTTTTAACTTGTTGGGTATAGGTAAATTGTTTAATATATGTGTCAGTAGCCTAAACTTCAGACATCATCACCTAGTGTTTATTAACTCAGGAGAACTGTGTCTGACTTTTAACAGGAAAGAAGGAATTTCACATTTGGTGGACATCAATTGATTATGTGCTAATCACTGTACTTGATTTTTTTATATATTATCTTGATTAATCCAAGTACCCACCCTATAAAAGAGATAGAAACCAAGACTTGGAAAGACTTGGTGTCTTGCTCAAGACCACAGAGCTCATAAATATGAAGAGATAACAATTTCCAGATTTTTCTTCTTTCACATATTAGGCTAATTATTCAAGAATACTCACGAGAACAAATCTTTCTGCATTATAAACAAACTACAACAGGTTTCAAAATAAAAATAAATTTTTAATTCATTAATTTTATATTTGAAATAACAACATCCTTGTACTTTTTGTTTAATATTAGAGAACTTACACGTAACACAAGGTTTATTTTATTATCTATTTTTTTACTATAAAAATTTATTTTTTCAATTGCGGTAAAATATGCATAACATAAAATTTACCATCTTAACCATTTTTAAGAGTAAAGTTCAGTAAGGTTAAGTACAGTTAGTTACATTGTCGTACAATCAATTTCCAGACCTCTGTAATGTAATTTTCTAATACAACACCTGAATAGAAATAAATTTAGGAGATAAAGCAGGCATATATTCTTGGTTATTGCTCTAAATAAATCTCTTAAAATATTACAGATCTCTAAATGAGGCAGGCCACACAATACCACTGTATTGCAGGGAGATTTAGTTTGTGACTTCAGTGTTACACAGGAACTGATTTACTAATTACCTAACTGCCTTCAAGTCTGGATGAGCCAGACCTTATTGTCTGCAAAATTATTTAATGAAATAGTTTCCCAATCAGAAGTTATTAGAAATGTAACTTTACTTGTTTGGTCCCCTAAAGTGATCTCACAAACACCACCACCACCAAGAACAGCACAAAAACGTACAAATGCAGCTTTTTTTTTTTAAGTTTACTTTTGTACGTATGGAAATTCAAGCATCGTCAGTTAATTGTACTGGGTTTTTTTTTTTAATTTATTTATTTTTGGCTGTGCTGGGTCTTTGTTGCTGCACTCGGGCTTTCTCTAGTTGTGGCGAGTGGGGGCTACTCTTCGCCGCAGTGCGCAGGCCTCTTACTGTCGCGGCCTCTCTTGTTGCAGAGCACAGGCTCCAGACACGCAGGCTCAGTAGCTGTGGCTCACGGGCCTAGTTGCTCCGTGGCATGTGGGATCTTCCCGGACCAGGGCTCGAACCCGTGTCCCCTGCATTGGCAGGCAGGTTCTTAACCCCTGCACCACCAGGGAAGCCCTGTACTGGGTTTTTTATTGGCTCTTTTATGGCTCACTTTATTTTCTGGATTGCTTTATGATGTTGTGACACATTGATTTTCCCTCCTACCCTCATACCAACAAAGTCTATAGGAAATAAAGTATCTTTATTATAATATAACGCCACAGCAGCCATCCCATTTATTATGGAATTAAATAAAAGAGCAAAGAGAGCCACGTCGGAAGAGACTCTGGGATTTGAAAGGTCACAGATCGTGTAAATATACAAAATAACTCCTGATTAAATGAACTATGCCTTCCTGAAATTAAAGGAAAGCCTGTTTTAATTATTTTCTGAATTTTAATGATTTATCTTTCATATGTGACTATGAGTATGTTTAGTCAGCAAATGTGATGTGTATCTGCGAATGAAGTCATTACATTAGGACCACAGGAATTTTAATGTCAGAAGGAATGGGTGAAGATTTATGTAGGCACGATGGGGTGTGCTCTTATTGTGGAGAATGATACATGACTCTTTACTGGAGGGAAAAAACCATGATTAAATTAGCTGCTATTGCTTATGTCGTAAACCACTAATGCAGAGTTGGAGTAGTTTATAAATATCAGAAGAAGTTGGTAATGCAATTACCACATTAGTATTCGTCTGGAATCTGGTTGGGGACTTCAAAATAAACTCCAAATGAGTCATTTATTTTCCTTCGGGAAATGCTAACTGTGATAAATTCCCCCACCTAAAAATGGTTTTCAGTCATTCTTTCACATGTTCCATATGAGAACAGAGGTTTGAAAGTAGATGATGAGGGAGTTTATCAGTCCTCCCTAAGCTTTTCCTTTTTTTTTTTTTTTTAACATCTTTATGGGAGCATAATTGCTTTACAGTGGTGTGTTAGTTTCTGCTGTATAACAAAGTGAATCAGCTCTACATAAACATATATCCCCATATCTCCTCCCTCTTGCGTCTTGGAAGGGTAAGCTGGGACGAAGTGGAGAGTGGCATGGACGTATATACACTACCAAATGTAAAATCGATAGCTAATGGGAAGCAGCCGCCTAATGTTTTTCACATGATAGCACATATTGAAAAAATAAAGATGTTCAGCTCACTGAAATATATAAGGAAGGCTTTATGCAGGCAAAGACTCCAGTTGCTCTGAGGACTGAAGAGACAAAACCTCAGCTGGGACACACCAGGTGCTAGAGGACATGAACTGAGAAGCCTGGAGACACAGACAGTGTCACCCACTCATCCAACATGTACTTACTGAAGGCCTGCTATGTGCCAGTGGCGTTCTGGAAACAGAGTTGTGAAAAAGTAGTCCAAAATCCTGCCCTCCTGGAGCTTATATTCCAAGGAGGAATAGAAAATGAACAAGTTCAATAGGGAAAATACAGCATGTGGCATGGTGATACTATCCAGAAGAAGAAGAAGCAAACAAGAAGTGGAGAACTTGAAGTAGATTTGAGTTTATGAGACCAGAGAAGGCCTCACAGAGAAAGCAGCTGGTAGTTAACACCCAGAAGAGGCGAAAGGACTAACTGTCTTGTCAGACTGGTTTTAGGAAAGAATGCAAAAGTTGGTTTTATGAATGCAAACTCCATTGTTGGAGGGAGTCTGAAACTATATTAATAATTTTTTAGTAAAAATTCACAAATGGATATAATTATATGTAATGGAGCGAAGGAAGAATATAAGAAAGGAGAGGTTTGTTTTTTAACCTGTGACTTAGAACATAGCCTTCTAATCCCTTCTCTGGATGAGTAGACAACATTGAATCTATTCTCTAGAAGTCATGCATCTACAGGAGGTACAGGACTGGGATCCCTCATTCTGATTTTGTCTCTTACTACAGACCAAGTAATCCCAACCAAGATCTAGCGACACAGAAGGGCAACAAATCTCCCTGATAATTATTCTGACCCCAGAACAAGAGATGAGACGTGGCCTGACTTCTGTGCTGTCTGCAGAATAAAAACAAGCAGAAAAAAAGCTCATATTTCTGTCTCTGTGCCTTAAAATATCAAAATCCGATTGGCCCTACCGGACTAAACTTTGTCCTCAGAGATGTGAAATACTGAGATTTCAGGCCCTCTTTTTTATAGTGTTCTTTTGGTTAATCCCAGGGTTCAATGTGACTCTTTCCCAAAGCACCACTTCTGGAAGGAGCAGGCTGTGATCCAGAAACAGCAGAAATTATAGCCCAAGCATGTCATGTTGGACATAAATAATGCCTGATGCTTCTGCAGAGTTGCTTCAGCAGGAGTGAATCTGGTGAGCATTGCCTTTGGAAGCCAGGCCAGTGTTCCAGGGAGCTCAGCCGATAAAACATAGAAGTGAGAGAGTATGGTGGTCTTCCCCAGAAAGATGCTGCAGTCCGGAGAGTGGTGGTCAGCAGAGCCCCTCCAAAATTCCCTCATGAGTGATGCACATGGCAGCTCTTCCAGATAATAAGACTTTAAGTGGCAGTGGGGAAAATTCTCTTCCCTCAGCAATTTGATTATGGCTTCAGCGCCATGAGGCAAAAGTAAGCAAGAATGGCTTCTGCCACGTGCCAGGAAGCCCCCAGATACCCCTGGGCAGATCAAGAGCAAGGAGAGGGTAGGGGTAGCGGACTTGGACTTGGACTCCCTGCTGTTCTGCATAGATGGATGTGCCAGCACTGGACCCTGAGGTCTGTTGAGATCTGAAAGTATAACTTACATGCCAACTGTTGATAGAAATCCTCAAGTCACACTTGTAACAGACACAATAAATATCAACTGAGTCTGCCCTATTTTGCAGTTCTGATCAAATTTCACAAATTGCCTTAAAAATCATATCACATTTGAAAGCTTCTTTAAAACTAAACTTCAGGGTATTAATTTTACTAACAATTGAGAAAAATGGGATAAAAGATTATAAAATTTGATTATATGATCATAGAAGAGCAGCTAAACTACTTTGTTCTGTGATAATCCTAGGCTATTTTTTCTTTTTACATATTAAACTGGATATGTAATATCAGTGAGGTAGCCAACCTCCAAAATGTCCCCCAACAATCCCTGCCTCCTGGAACTCATACCCTGGTGTGGTATCCTATCACATTGTTCCAGGATTCCTCTGTGTGCCCGTCAGTATAAAGCAGAAGTGATAATATAAAATGTCATTTCAGAGGTAAAGTTCCAAAAACTGTGGCTTCCATCATAGATGCCTGCTTGCACACTCTCTGTTTCTGTCTCTGTCTCTCTCTCATCATTTGCTCTGGGGAAACCCAGCTTCCTTGTTGAGAGCAGCCCTGTATTGGTGAGAAACTGAGGCCTCCAGCCAATAGCCAAATCAGTGGGCTTGGAAGTGAATCCCTGTCTCCCAGGCAAGCTTCTGATGATGGCATCACCAGATGACACCTCAGTTCCGACCTCAGAGAGACTGAGCCAGAACTGCTAGGAGATAATACCTGTTTGTTGTTTTCAACTAGTAAATTTTGGAATAATTTCTTATGCAGCAGTAGATTCCTAATACAGTTACTGTAAAAATCAACCTCCATTCTCAGTGGATTCACATACAGAAAGTTTGTTCCTCACTCAAACAGTGTTCATGGCCCACGTATTTCTGGTGGGGCAGCTCCCGAGTAGCCAGTGGCACCAATGCCTCGTTGACGTTAAGGTCACCTGATGTCCACAGTGGAAGACCAGTGGAAGAAAGAGAATGAAAAATTCATTGGCGGTGGTCCAGGCTTGGAAACTGCATATGTCAGCATACAGTTCTTCTGCCCACAATCCATCGAACTCAGTTACAGGACCCAAACTACCGTAATTTAACATCAACACTGGGATTGCCAAACAGGAACCATTATCTCTGTTATTTTTAACACTAGTGAATTGTGGCAAAGTTAGTAGCTGCCAGGACAGCGTCAAGCAAAATCTGAAAGATGCCACCCACTGACTTTTGGCAGTTCGTCAAGATCACATCCCATGGGCCTTGTCCCTCATTTCGTGAAATTGTCTTTTAGTTGAGAAATAGTTTTTAAAACCTTTTTCTCTGTGAGAAATTAAATTATATGTGAGCTAAGCAGCAGAAACGAGGCGTTTTGACATTAAGACGAGCTCATCTGAAGGTAACCAGCCATGTTTGCTAACCCATCAAAGTTTAAATGATATCATTCTAAAACATCACTGGATACCCCTTAATTATAAAAAGAAATACAAACACAGGCTCTGCAATGTAGTGCATTATAAAGAAATCATTCAAATGATTCAGAATGTGATACGTTTTAAATTACTATAAAACTAATAACATGAAATGATGATATAGTAAAATCTAAGAAGATGCTTATAGAATTCTAGATATTCACATGCTCTTGCTTAAGGAGCTTTGCGGTGGTTTTCTGCAGCATCATTTTAAAACATTTTAATAGCTAAATTTTTTTCCCCAAATGAAATCATATATGAGACACTATATAAAATTAATAATAATAATACAATTCTATATTACAACAGTTTAAATCTTCACTATCAGGCAGAAAATTCTTTGCTTGTGAACTCCATAAATTAGCTCTTCTATAACCTTACGATTCTTAGAGACATAATTTGGAAAGTAGTTAAGATTATTTTTGACAGCAAATAACAGAAAATCCAACCTCATAGTCTTAAACATCTTTTTTGCTCATGTAACAAAATTAGATAATGTTAAGCTGAAGCTGGTATCTCTAGATTTTTCTGGCCTTTCTCTCATGCTGGCTGTCTCAAGGTCACAAAGTGGCCCTTGCAGCTCTAGAAATAGAGCCACAGTCACAGCAGGAGGATGGAGAAGAAAGCAGCAGTACCTGTCATTTCAGATCTCTTATCAGGAAAGAAATATTTTTCAGAAGGTCCTCTGTCCCCAGCCTCAGCAGATTTTCCACTTCGGTCTCCTTGGCCAGGACCGAGTCACAGAGCTACGGGGAGGTGAGGCAGGCTAGCAAAGCAGAGAGCTGGGAAATCCTCACTGTCTTCCACAGAGTTCATCACCTGGGTCAGGGTCAATGTCTCCCCAAGGAAGAGCACGTTCCTGTTATGCGAAAGAAAAGGAGGGAATGGATTTATGGACACGGGATGGGGCGGGGGATGAATTGGGAGATTGGGATTGACACATGTGCACTGCCGTGTATAAAAGAGATAGCTAGCGCGAACCTGCTGTATAGCACAGGGAGCTCAGCTCGGTGCTCTGTGATGACGTAGATGGCCAGGACGGGGGGCACGGGATGGGAGGTTCAAGAGCGAGGGGATACATGTATACCTATAGCTGATTCACTTCATTGTACAGCAGAAACTAATACAGCATTGTAAAGCAGCTATACCCCAATTAAAAAAAAAAGAAAAGAAAGGAAAAAGCTATGGGTAGGCAACTATATATAGATTCTCTGTAACATATGGAGTGGCACCTTTGATGGCATAATCTTGCTTTTGAATTGCATTTATACCCTGGCAACGAATATTATAACATTTCCCTGCAGGCGGTTCTAATTTAACATAAAAATTGGGTCTAGCAATGTATAAAACTTGAAAGCAATTGTTCATAAGCATATGCCATGATAGCAAATATTCCCCTGTAGGTCTTCAGAAAAAAAATGCAAATGGAACTGTTCTACAGCCAAGTGTATTTCCGTGCAGCTGCATGAATTGAGATTAGGGGTAGGAATTAGGGCTTTTACTATGACCAAAAATGTACGTGCCAGTAACTCTACCTGACAGTAAAGGGAGTAATTTATCTTCTTTGTGTTAGTTTTTCTTGTTATCTGTGAAGCTGGAATTACACTTCTATCCCTTATAGAGATTATATAGATTACTCGAAAAGGAAAAGTGCTCTATGTTTCCAAAGTGCTTGATAAATTACATGCATTCAATTGTGGTTGGTTTGTCTGATATATGAGAAAAATTTCACTGGCATTTCTCTTAAGATCCCCTTTCCATATATCTTTATTTTCTAATCTTTCCCCAAATGTCAAACAATATAAAAAGTCGGTCTTTTTCCATCTCCTGCACCAAAGATAAGAGACTTCATCTCCATAAATTTCCTGAGCTGCGAAGGAATCTAATGAACCTGTTTGTTTAGACACTGAATCACAGGAAAGTCCTGTATCTTCCAAATATATTAGTTAATTTACAAGCTTTTTTTAAGTGTTTATTCTTTCTGATTCCAATATTTTCTCAAAATTCATTTAAATTTCTGCTAAGTAAAACTTTGCTAATGTAAGCTGGAGTGGTATAATAGGAGCACCCAAACTAGTAGTAATAATATACAGATTTCATAATGACTTTGTCATTCGTTAGCTCTTTAACCTTAGAAAGTCATTTAAATTTCTGGACCTCAACTTTCTCATTTATAAAAATAGGGGTGATGCTGCCTTTCCTACTTTGCACTCAGAATTGCCATAATCTACAATGTGTCAATGTATTTTCTAAATTGTATATATTTCTAACTTACATGTGTGGATGGATGCATATTTGATAAAATTATAAAACAGTTATACCTCTAAACCTAATATGTTTCATATAATGCCATGGAGATGCTAAATATTCACTGTAAGTTTTCTTTTGATATAGAATGAAAGGTAATTTGGTTTGGGTTTCTATTGTATTTCATCTACAAGATTGATTTGAAGGTTTATTTTCAAATGTAGGCAGCACCCTCAACTACTTGGAAAATGGGATAGCTTTATGTAAACTAGGAACTACAAAAGTTGAATCCCATAACCAAAAATAAGAAAACATTGCCTGACTTGCTTAATTCTATGCAAGTTTCATATCTGATTTCCTCACACATACCCTGAAATCCATCTTCTTTGCCCAGCAAAAGAGAGGGGGCTGGTTAATTGCATAATGGGAGCATGGAATAGAAATAATACCCCCTCCCCAAATTCATATTCCAAGACACCACGGAGTGTCTATAATAATGAAGTAAGAATTCAGGAGAGATGAATAGAGAAAATGTTTTCTCTCACATTACACTTGTTGGGGTCTTAAATCACCAAAACTTTTGTTTCCGCTCACAACCCATTGGCCCAACCTACCCTCATGTTAAACTAGAAGCTGTAGGAAAACCCAAAAAATATTTGGTGAGCACTTGTATTTCCGCCCTAGGTTACCCTTTTATATAATACATACCCACTTACTCCTATTTTCTCACACAGGGAAAACTCTCAGTATCTCCCCAAAGAAGATCCCCAAGAAATAGCCACCACACCTAGCTCAGTTTAAGATCATTGTGTAGTGGCTGTAGTCTCTTGTTTAGGTTTAGACCTTACGCCTCTTTGGTGTAGAGTACTAAGAATTAAAAAAGACATAGTATCTTCCCCACTGAAATACAAACACACAATATTCAATGATGGACACAAGACAAGGTAACTGAATGATTCTTAACTAGAAAGAGGAATAATGACCAAGACATGGAAGCAACCTAAATGTCTATCAGCAGTTGAATGGATATGAAGATGTGGTACCTATACAGTGGAATACAACTCAGCCATCGAAAAGAACAAAATCATGCCATTTGCAGCCCCATGGATGGACCTAGAGATGGACCTAGAGGTGATCATACTAAGTGAAGTCAGACAGAGAAAGACAAATATCATATGATATCACTTGTCGAATCTAAAATGTGATACAAATGAACTTATTTATAAAACAGACACTCACAGACATAGAAAAAAAAACTTACAGTTACCAAGGGGGAAAGGTGGCGGGAGCGGGGGTGGATAAATTAAGAGTTTGGGATTAAGAGATGCACACTACTATATATAAAATACAGACACAGCAAGGTTCTACTGTATGGCACAGGGAACTATATTCAATATCTTGTAATAAACTATAATGGAAAAGAATATGAAAACGAATATATATTATACATAAAATACATAATATATATATTTATGTATGTATATAACTTTTATATATACATATATAAAACTGAATCAGAAACTATACTTCAATTAAAAAAAGGGGAATGATGAGAAATATGTTAGTCAGTGGTCTGTAAAAACATTGACATTCTACTGACTAGACATTGTGAAGGTCCCCTACCTTTGAGTGGTAGAAAATTTGGATTCACCCCTGGTTTTACTCTCTGGTATGAAGTCCTGTGCACATTATTCTTCCTGGCCCCTGCCTTCACACACTAGGTAGGTCATCGTCATATTTTAGTAGGCTTCCTGATCACAGAGGAAGTTGGTGGTGTTCTCAGTCCTGACTTGGTCCATGGGAGGTTAGGGGTAGTCCAAGTTCTTTCTTGACCTGCTTTTTTGGTTTCTTTGCAAAACAGATTGCTCAGATACTCAGTAGACTTCCAATTCATTTTAATTTAGACATGTCCGGTTGCTAGTAACCACACCCCAAGACCTTTCTTAAAAGTTCTCAAATTTCTTTATTACTCCAAATCTAACTTTCTCACTTACTGAAGCTATTAGGTAGGAAGACATTACCCATAATCTGATTTTACCCTGAGACCCTTGAATCAATAGAGACTTTTTTTTAATCGTGTGCTGTAGCCTTAAAACTGATCTTTAACTTGAGATATTTTCATCAGTGTAAAGGTATTATTGGGCCTTTGCCCGTTGAAGCCTTTTAAAACTTATCTCTTTTCCAACTTTGCAAGGTCCCAAATTTCTGATCTCTCTGTTCCCTTTCATTTAGGCTTGTTGACTGTCCAATTCTTTCTTGTAATACCTTGCCAGACTTTGTTAGTAACACCTTCCATGTACTACCAAGGTTCTCTTTTCAGCCTCTTCCCCAAGAAATGAAGATTCCACCTTCAAAGTTATTACAGACAACACTTGGGCCAAATATTCCGCTACTGGACCACATAGCTCCCCAACTTTACAGAACCTAAAAGCAGTTTATTCACAGCCCATGGCCCAGTTGCTCAGGCAATGTAATGCTGTTGAGGAATTTTATTAGGTTATTACTTAATTTCTGTAATGGCTTTCAGTCCTAGCTGCACAATTAGCCTCCAAGTCTCCCAGCATATCAGACTAGAAATTTATTTCCTCTTGATGTTACATGTCCAACACAACCTAGCGAGGTGTTCTGTTCCACATAACCCTCAGAGATCCAGTCTGATGGCGGCCTCATCATCTCCTGCTGCCACGTGACTCCTGGGTTAAAGCCTCATGCTCGTTGCCCAGAACTGGTTACAGGGCCCAAACCTAATCCAAAGTATTCTTTTAAAGAAAGGGATACTCATAGAATATTTTGTAAGCATTTTTGTCTTTGCCACATTCATCTGCATCACTGTTTGTATGAGGCTCTGCAAATATACAGGCAAAGGATTCTATAAAAGATTAAGAAATTTCTGTTTTAAAAGATGTTCAGATGTTTAGAGTCAAGGATAACACAACATCAGGAATAAATGAAGAAATTATTCATGTAGATTCCCCTAGCACCTCTAACTTCAGTGAATTTGAGGTCAGGAAAAGACAGTTGCATTTCTGAATTGTCCAAAAGTAGCAGTCTTCAAAACTGATTCAAATGGAGTCTAACTATTCAAAAAATTCTGGTTTACATCTAGATATGTGTGTCTCTTTGTCATCTGTGATATGTAAAAATAGTACAGCAAGATATTGGTTTAATTGTGTATTTTAGGAGAGAGCTAGACCAACACAATGATCATTATTGTACTCAATTTTTCACTCCTCATGAACTAAGAATACATACTTGTAAATTAAGTGAAAGTCCTAAATTTTTTATAATAATAACTAAAATCTAGGACACGTATATGTGCCAACCACAGTTCAGTTTTTTTTTAACTGATAATTTTTATTGGTCTAAATGAAGAGAATTTTAATTCATGTTGGACTTAAATATGTAAAAACACACATAACAAGATATAACTGTGAATGAACATTTTTCCCTCTAATGAATATTCTGATTAAGGTAATAAACCTTTACAAGTAGAGATCATTATAGTAATGTAAATGTGGTCTGAAGAGCAGCTGATGCCACCTGAGACGTGATCCCTTTCATTTAGAAACGAGTCTCCTTTCGCATTTAATTTATTTTTCTCATTGTCTTATTTCACTGAGATTAAAGGCTTCTGTGAAAACAGGATAATTGTTTCCAAAAAATTCATAAGCTTCTGTTTTGTATTCCCCCTTAAAGGTGTCAGTGCATGGTTTATAAGCTTATAATTGTTTGCAGCCACTGATCATAATTTCCTGAATAACGTAGCTCCAGGTAATCAATCAGTAGGAACACATTGTGTGAATCTAACTTTTATCATAATTGGCTTTCTATGCACAGTGTATAACAAAGTGAGAAACTTAGGAAATATTGTTTAAAAACGTGGTCATTTCTGACTGTGTCTGATTCTCCTTGTTACATTTTTGTGAACTAATCTCCTTTCTTAATAGAGTAATTATTTTTTCTAATATAGCAATTCTGTTGGTTTGTTTCAAAGACCCACTAGACTATCCATCGAAAGCCGTCTGAGGCCCTCACTCGCCAGGGAAAGATATACACAAGATTCAGGCATAAGGTTTCAGTTTGTTGCTAGGTCCCTAGTTACAGATCTTTTTTTTTTTTCAAGTTTAAATACATTTTCTTGATTCCAATCTGTTGGGATAGATGATGCTTCTTCCTTGGGGGCCTGTGGTCTTTCCTAGATGTCTGATCTCTGTGACTCAGATGGCCTCCTTGGATTACAGACGTGCTGCTCATACAGAACTTCAAGAACTGCCTAAACTTTCAAAATATGATGGGTTCTTATGTCTTCCCAGGACCACCTCCCCCCTCCCCATCTTTACCCTGCACTACCGTTTTCAAGACCTAGAACTGCTTTGACCATTCAGATCATGTCCCTAGACATAGCTGTTTCTATGCTGTTAATTTTGCCTTCATTTCCCAGTTCCGTATATTCAGTCTGCTTCTATAAGCAGATGTTACTCCAAAGAGATAAAAGAGTAAATTCATATACCTTTCTTAATTCAAAAAGTAGAATCAGATGTCAATGTAAAGAGATCCCTGGGAATCTTCTAAACCATGGTGCTTTAGTTCTACTTGAGGAAATGTTTAAATGATGTCATTTAATTATAGTGTTTATATTTAATTTGAGTTCAGGGATATGTATTGAATAACGATACTCAGTATATTTCCATTATGTGATGGAAATTACATTTTGCAAAGTTTCTGTGAAGCAGAAGCTGACGATTACTTACTTTACTAAGGTTAAAAAAAATGGAAACATTAAAGTCTGAAAATCTGGGTTTGTGTGTTGGATTTTTCTAACATGTATCTGCCCCTTAGGTAAGTTGACTATTGTTTCTGGTCTCAATTTACGCACCTGTAAATCGATATTTAGGGCTAACTGATCTCCAAAGATGTTTCTCCACAGTTACTAGCCAGGATTCTAGATTAGTCATTATTTAATTGATGTTTGCTTTGCTCCAAAAATGAGGCAAATCAGCTTCCTCTGCAATTTCGGTTACAGTCAGCAGTGTCTACCTGACTGCGCATCGTTAATCCTTCTCTACATGAAAACTGTGTAGTTTACAATTGTCTTAATCACTTTAGCAGCTAGAGGCAAACAGGTAACAGGAATTATAACCCCACAACAAATTTTCCACCATACTGAATTGGAATTTTTGTTGTATTTCATATATTGGATTCTTTTATTACAATTTAAGAATGAAAAATTGTAAAGCTTCCCATTTTTCTCAGGTAAGGAATGTTTTCAAGGGCATCTGATTACATTCCGCTGCTTCTGTGATTGTTTATATTGTTGGTCAGCAATATTCACTTCTTAGAAGATACTCACTACTTAGCGCTCTCATTGTCAAAAGAATACTCTTTCTCCTACATTGGTGCTGGATTTAGCCAGGTGACTTGCTTTGCCTGCGAGAATGTTAGCAGATAGAACACAAGCAGAGGCCTGGAGTGTCCTTGCATTGGTTTGGCGTCTGCACCCTGCTTATTTGCCGTGAGAACTATATGCCCCCAAGTAGCCCCTGCCCTTTGGTCTGTACTCTAAAACATGCACAGATGGAGCAGACTTGAACCCATCCTACACCCGGGAGCTTAGCCCAGCCAACTCACAGCCTGAGGCAGAGAGAATGACCAAACCCAGCTTAGATCATCCAAACTGCAGTCAACTTGCAGCCTGTGACCAAGAGGATCAGTGCTCGCTATTATACGTCACTGCACTTTGGAGTGGTTTGTTCTGCAGTGGTGATAGCTGACTGATGTAACATCTAATATACTAATTCTGGAACATTTTCATTATACCATGATGCATGGGTTGAAGAAATACATATGTGTGACAAAGGAGAAAACTATGTCGACATTAGGAACGCACAAGACAAAGATGTCCAATTCCCAACAGCTTTGTCTAGAATCATCCTCATTTTGAATTTAGGGTGACTTTTTCACGATAGGATCCAATCTAATGACTGAAAGGATGGTTAAGATAGACAAGTAGCAGTTGTTTACACGATTGATCCTCAACGGGAAATTGTTGTTGTTATTCAGTTTGTTCCCATATCATGGGGTTTTACTGTGAAATCAATTGTCCTTTTCTGCCTTGAGGATGTTGTGGCTGATATCGTAGAGATGATGAGGGTGGTATTTATATGCATGTAAATGTGTACTTGTATGTCTGTGTGTGTATCTTATGAATAATTTTGTGGTTCTGCATGTCCTTCAAAGACATGAATTCCATGTACAATGGGCATTTCTTCCATAAAGCAACCCTAATATTTTATCTGATATCCAATGACTAGGGAGCAGGCTTTGAGATCAGGTTCCCCTGGGCGCCATTCCCGGCCCCATCTCTGTCTGGCTGCCTAGTTTGGTGGTAATAACACTTAGCTCATGGTTTTGCGTGAGCATGAAATGTGATCCTGGGTAGGAGGCAATGAGCAGAGTGCCCGTCACACAGGAACTGTGCGATTAGATATGGTTATGTTACTCACGATTCGTTGGAGATTTAAGATCTGGTAAAGACGATATGTATTTTATAACGTCTTTGCAACATTTAATATAATCATGAAAAAGTTTCATACACGTAAGCTGCTTTGTATAAAATTTTTGAAATGACTCTTGAGGCTCTTGAGGTCCACAAAAAAAGAGTTAGAGTATAACTAAAATTACATTCGGGCAAAGGGACTAGATACATTCTGACAGACATCATTATGCTGAACAGTACAAAGGACACGAAGGGAGTTTTATGTTTCTAGCTCTTTCTCGTACGTGATGTCTTAACAGTGTGACTAATTGGCAAATTGTTGTCCAGACCGACGGTGACCTCAAACTGAGACATCTGTTTCTGAGGTCCAGGTTTATTTGCTTATTTTCCATGGTATGTTTTTGTGATCTCTGGATTTTGTTTGCTTATGTCATCACTAACTGCAGAAAAGTTCAAAAGCTTCTTTAAGAAAATATTTATGATGCGATTCTACTTGATTCCAGACATTTATAAGAATAAGACAGTAACTCTGTTCTTAAGAAGTTTATAATTTTGGTGAAAAACAGAGAGATGTGGATTGTAATGTGTCCTTGATGAAGGCATAAACTCTAGATATTGTCCCATTATCTGTTAATTTATAAAAGTCTCCACTTGTCTACAATAACCTGTTCAGAAATGGGTGGTCTGTTTTATCAGCTAATAGGCTGGGACTCTGTCCTTTACTCTCTCACTTGGGTTTTCACTGTCCAGGCTCTTTGTGATGAGTGAAATGTTTTTCTAGAAAAAAAAAGATGCATGAATGTTGTGATAGGAGGGTCGCTTAAGCCTAGGTTGACAAGATTCACCTTCTACTTTGGATCAAAACTGAGAAAAAAGGGTCCATAGTGCAGAGCCATCATACATCCTGTGCAACTCCATTAAAAAAAAAAAATGTATCGGAAGCCGTCCCTCCCGATCTTTATGCACAGCTGCTTACAGTACAGTGTGTTCTGCACAAGCACCACGTGGGTGTGTGACAGCATGGACTTAAAGGATAATGTGCTTTTGAAGTGATTTAGTGTAAATGTAACCACATACATAGGCAGTAATAGGTTGCAGAGCAAATTTGGAGAAGATTAAACCAGCTGTAAATCCTTGCTGGCGACATTCTTCATGAACCTCAGCAACATAGTGATTTTGAATGTCTCATGGATACTACATCCCAAATGGCCCAGAATAGAAGGGGAGAAGAGTAAACTTTCCTAGCTAAAGTTATGACGTATTTTTATATTGGAAGGAATAACTGATATTAGTATGTAATATAGCCATTACATAGATCAATTATACAATGCAATACTTTATGTGTCCATATTTGGGATTAAAATATAGTTACTCCTTAGTGTATATGAGTCCAGGCAACGATATAATGAATGTTCAATGTCATGTAAGTGTCATAATGAAGTTTTGTTGGTTTTCAAAATGATAAGGGTCTCTCTAAACCTGTTTGTTGAAAGGATGGCAGGACTGCTGTATAACCGTGAGTGAGTTATCTATCCCTGTAAATTTGTTTCCTCGTTTCTAAAAAATAATCAGAGTTCCTACCAGGGAAGTTTTTATTAAGAGTACATGAAATTAAGTAGATAATTATTATAAATTAGAATAGTTCCCAGCATGGAGGGTGCTCAATCATTGGTAGCCGTAAACGCTGGCCTTAAAATTGTTCTGTGTGCTACAGTATATGAATACTTAATCACATACATAGAATTATATGGTTTCTAGAAATATCATATAAACGTGTTAATAGCTAAGAGAGAAAAATGAGACATAGAAAAATGCTACCAAGATATTTAAAAGTAAATTTATAAATATAAATTTATAATGTATAGATATAAACAAAGCATGAATAAACATTTCAGAGAAAAGTTCAAAGCGACTTCTTTTAAAAATTGTGTGTGTTGCATCGCAATAAGATTTTAGACAGATCTTCATAAGGAATGTTTTTTAAAAAAATTCTTGAGGGCGCTTTAGATAGTTCTCCATGAGGGATTAGCCATAAAATTCTGTTGAAATAATAATGAGGAGGCGGTTTCTACTCCTGACATTTAATCTCTGAATAAAAAGGAGAGAACTCTGTTGTCTCCTGTGGTTTCTGACTTTTTGCCTCTAGACATGTATAAAATAATTGTCTTTTTTGTTATTTCAAAGGCAGAGATAATAGAGTAAAAACTGTTTCTGAGTCTTTTGTAGCTGTGAAAAAGTGTGTTTTTAATCTAACGTAAAAAATTAGGGACTTGAAATACCTCCCTTTCATAGCTGTCTTCTCACCGATTTCTACTGAGAACGAAAGAAGGTCATGCACTATTTAGTATCGTGAAATACTGTGTTTGTACTTTAGGCATTTTGTGTAAATACTTTGCACTTCTTTCGCATTTCTAAAATAGAGGCCTTCCTCTGCCATCATAATAGACTAATACGGTGATCATTCATTACCCTGCGAGCGACAGCCTCATTCTTTGCTACCTTTTGCAACAACTCAGTGAAAAAAGTTGTCTAAATTCTCTGCCTCAATGCTGTCTCCTTCCGTCCTCTCTACTCTCACTGCATTTTCATCTGCTTTTGCCAAGGATATCAGTGAGCTCGTTTTGCTAAATCCTATGATAATTCTCAGTCTGCGATTGCGTTGACCTGTCAACATCCTTCTACTAATACATTTCCTTCCTCTGGTTGGAAAAATACCACATGCTCCTGAATTTTTCCTTCTAGTCTCCTTTTCTGGGCCATCTTACTGTCTCTGATTTTTGGTCATAAGAGCGCTTGAGGTTCTCTTCTTCGAATCTTTACCTACACTCACTCCCTTAGTGATCTAATCCAGTCTGTTGCCTTTAAGTGCCATCTAGATGACACGTCCAGCTGTTATCTCTACATCAGATCTTCTCCCAAAATTCATACTCATGTGTCCAATGACTTGTCATCTCTGATTTTATGTTTATTGGACACTTCAAGCTCAACATGCCCAAAGCTGTATTCCAGATCTCTCTCCCCAAACCTATCCGCCACAGCCTTTCCCACCTTGCTTCATGGCAACTCAAGCTTCCCGTTGGCCACGTTAAGATCCTTGAACTAATCTTCTTCTTCCTTCTTTTATACTTTTCACATCTAAGCTGTCCAAAAATTAATTTCTTTCTACCTTCATAACCCAAAATCCCATCAGTTCCCACCTTCTCCACCATCTCCACGGTACTCCAAGCCCTGTCATTCTCTCCCTGGATTATACAAGAGAATTTTATCTGGTCTCGGAGCTTCCAGTTCATTCTAGTGGCCAAAGCAGTCCTATAAGATATAAATTACATCATGTCATTCTTTCGCTAAAATCCCTGCAATGACCCCTCATTTCTCACAGGACAAAAACCAAAGGGCTCTTGATGGTCCGCAAAGCCTTACCGGATTTGCCCCTCCTCTCATTAACTCCTTGACCTTATCTCTTGTAATTCTCCCCAACACAGCTGCCTTCTCAGCTACACGGGCCCCTTCCTGTTCCTTGAACCTGCCAGGTATGTTCTTGATTTGCAGAACTGGCTGTTCCT
This sequence comes from Globicephala melas, assembly GCF_963455315.2. Taxonomy (NCBI): domain Eukaryota; kingdom Metazoa; phylum Chordata; class Mammalia; order Artiodactyla; family Delphinidae; genus Globicephala; species Globicephala melas. The sequence goes on along the minus strand of NC_083319.1, from coordinate 110,258,424 downwards.
TCTTATCTGGAATGCTCTTCCAACAGATGTCCTTGTAATGAATGTTTACACTTCTAACAAGTGATTCTGACCATCCATTTACATTTGAATCTTGTATATACCATCATCCTCCATTTATTTTAGTAGCATTTTCCACTGCCCTAAATGTCACATATTTAGTTGTTTATTATGTTTTTATCACCTGTCTCCCCTGCTAAAATGTAAGCTCTGGAAGGGCAGACATCTCTGTCTGTTTTATTCACTCATGTGTACTAAGCGCTTAGAACAGGGCTTGGTGCTATCGACTGAAAAACAAAACCTAAAAGTTGAGAATGATGTTTTACTGGGCAGACTTGCTGAGGACTTAAGCCTGGGAGACAGCCTTTCAGACAGCTCCGAGGGACTGGTCCAAAGAGGTGAGGGACGAGCCAGGATGTATGGGAGTTTTGCGACAAGAACCTGGTAGTTGGAACATCAAAAGATTACTGGTAATTAAAGGAAAAATAGACATCTCAAGTTAAGGAATTTAGAGCTTTTCTATGTACGGGAAGATGCAAGAGTCTGGGCTGATTGAAATCATTCCTTTGATCTGCACCTCAGCTCTCTGTGGCCAGCGTCCTGTGCTTTCCCATCCTGAAGGGTCAGGGTGCCCAGTTGAGGTTGGCTGCCGTGGCTTATGGTTTGATGGCTGCAACGTCGTTTGTTTACTGATATGGCAGGTGGCATTTTCTGTCCACAATGCATCGTAGCCAACGAAGAAATATTTGCTAAATGAATGAGTTAGGTGAAGTGAGGGACAGTTGGATTTGAGGAAATCTGTCTTTTGTAAAAAGAAAAGCAAAACTAAACTAAGCATTGGAGCAAGTTACCTTACATGGTGTCTTAGTAAGAAGGCGTACTTTGGTTTTCTAACTGCGGCGCCAATGCTGTGCACCACACAGTGAGAACAGTCAACTACTTGTTGAATTTAGATTGTGCAACTATTTTGAATATTTTACATATCGTGGGCTTTTCTTGCCTGACGTCAATTTTTTATCATATTTGCTGGAATTTTAGAATTTAATAGTACTACATTTTCTGTGTTTCAACTCTCCTTCAATGTAACATTCTGCAAGTGGCCAAATTGTGGTGTGTTAATACACGTGAATTTGTTTTTCTCTTAAAATAGCAATCATTATATTTATAGGATGAATAAACAACAAGGTCCTACTGTATAACACAGGGAATTATATTAAATATCCTGTGGTAAACCATAATCGAAAAGAATATGAAAAGAATATATAAACATGTAAGTATATATATACATATATACACATATATATAAAAGAATATATATAAAAGGAATATATAATATATATAACTGAATCACTTTGCTGTACGGCAGAAATGAACACAACATTGTAAATCAACTATACTTCAATAAAATATTTTTAAAAATAGCAATCATTAGGGGAAGTGTTTTAGTCAAGGGAAGCTAATGATTATGCCACATAAACTCAAATTATTAAAATGACTCAAATATAATAGAAATTTATTTCTCACTCACATGACAGCCAAGGCAGTTCCCGGCTAGAGGGCGTGAGAATGGAGGCAAGAAGTTGCCCCATGTGGTCATTCGTGGGCCAGGCTGGGGCAGAGTCACACCTGCAGGCCTCCAGCGGAGCCCTAATTGATATCCAAGGGATGAAGAGACAAGAGCATAAAGGAGCGTTTGCTGGAGGTTTTTATGGTCCAGGAACAGAAGTGACACATATCACTTTAGGTCACAGTCCATCGGCTGGAACTTAGTCTCTTGCCTTTGGCCTAATGCAAGACAGGCTGGGAAATGCACTCAAAGTATACGTTCTGAAAGAAGAGATGAGAAAATGAATTTGTCTTCAATGATTAGCAACTTCAGTCCCTGAAAGGCAAGCTGTCATCCCGTAGCCAGATAGAATCCTCATTCTTTCAAGCATCAAGCTTGTTGGGGAAACTCCTGATATCATTATGAGCTTTCTTGAGTCGGGGTTATTTTTCTACAGTACTGGGTTTTTTTGAAATGTGCATTTATGCAAATAGTACAGATGAAAGGTTTTCAAGACATATAATGGTTTTGCAATGTCCATATCTTAAAAGGGTGAGTGCCACAGCATGATACGTACTTCGGACAGAGCTGTGGCCTTTTCTAATGATAATGTAATATATCTCATTCACTTATACTAACAGGGAAAACCTACGGCACACATCCCACAGAGGCATACGGTGAATATGGTGTTCCACTCCCCTTGGCTCATCTGGATTGGTGAGGGGTAAAAAAAAGGTGAGAAAATGCAAATTTAAAACATTGTGGGTCACTTAGAACTCAAAAGTCTCTTCTCATATGCTGATAGAGAAGGTGTGTGCATAAGTGTAATATGTGCTTGGGTATATACTATGTTCTGAATGTTTGCGTCCCCTCAAAATTCATGGGTTGAAATCCTAACCCCCAAGGTGATGGTATGAAGAGGTGGGACCTTGGGAGGTGATTAGGTCATGGGGGGGGCCTTCATGGATGAGATTAGTGCCCGTATAATGTGGCCCAGAGAGCTGCCTTGCCCCTCAATCAGGTGATTTACAGAGAAAAAGATAGCTGGTCTAAGAAGTGGCATCCCACCAGACACCAGATCTCTCGTGCTTTGATCTTAGACTTCCCAGTCTCCAGAAATGTGAGAAAAAAAATACGTTGTTTATAAGTTACTCAGAGCACAGTATTTTTGTTACAGCGGCCAGAATGGACTAAGACAATATAACACTAGTAGTGAATAATCAATACTCTTTGCACTTAATGGAGTGAAATTATATTGAATTATTGAATGAGTTAATACCCTCCTAAACACACACACTGGGAAAGATGGAGAGCATAGAAAAAATTGTCACAAGCCCGGTTCTCTGGTACCCACAGACTGGCTTGGGTGTCTGCTAGTATCATTCATCAACTAAGAAATAAAACAACCAGCAAATTTCCTGAAGAGCAGATGGGGGAAGAAAGAGCATGAGCTTAGTTCAGAAATGCTGTCTTGAAGATGCTGCTGAAAATCCAGATAGAATTTTCCAGCACTTGCAATTCTGCAGTAGGATCTGTGAGGCGTTCACGAGTGAGAGTTATAATAGAGAGAAAATGGGACCATCGGCAAGAAGTAGGTAATTGAAGCCATGGGACTGAACGAGATCATTATAGCTCCATCACATTCCATCATGATGCTAATGAGTCTGTCTCACTACTGAAATATAATCTCTTTGAGGAGAAGATTTTTCCCAGAACCTAGCATGGACCCAAGAACACATATCATTCGTAATTATTATTTGCATGGCAATGCACTATATTAAGTATTTTATATGCGATATCACTAGTGGCTTTCTTTTAACCTAGACAGAAAATCATCTAAAGATACAGCTAGCGAATATCCTATTCCAGTCTTTTTTTAAAGGAAGCTATAAATAAGAGTAGTATGAGCTTTTAAAAAATGCTTTCGGAGTCTGAAGAACTGTCTGTAAAAGTATATTGCACCAAAGTTTTCATCTAGACTTGACATTTGACTTGAGGACTGTCCTGCCATCTTTTCACATTTGAAATGAAGGTCTCCTTTCAGTTTGTGTAACAAAGCCTTGAGTTCAATGCCATAGCACGAGGCTCTTTAACTGGGGCAGTGGGTCTGTGATCCTGCCGACCTTCCTCCATATTGACATTTTATTAATCTGCCATGTGTTTAGTTATCCAGGGAGGTAAGTGATAATCTCTTTCTGTTATGTCTCTACAGTTACTAGAAGCTCTGAAGTCATGGGCCTAATTCTACCTTGCCCATTCCCTTCAAGGCACACATCATGAATTAGAATGCTCTAGCATCTTTTAATACAATATCAATTACACACCAGAAAAGAAAGGAATGTTGCAAATCACCACGCTTTGACAATCGAAGGCCTTTAATCTTCAAGCCTTAAGTTCATAGGATGGAAGATAAAATTGATTTTGAGAGCCATCTAGTTCAAGGACAAATCAGATGTTTGAATCGCTCCTGCAACTTTATAGTAAAGAGTTGGCCATCTGCTCTTGGGTGCCCCCCAGAAGTGATTTGGGGATGGGAAGGCAGACATGTCTCCAGACCCCACTTCAGCCACAGGGGTCCCCATTGTTTACAAATTCAACTTACAGTTCTGAGGATTATTTGGAGAAAATTGTTAAAAAGCAATGCTTAAGTGAAAAATCACTTTGTAGGGGGACAGTTAATGTAGTTTTTGACAGCCTTCCTTGTAAGAGGTGAAACCGTTTTCTTCTGGGGTTCCTCCCACTGGTTTCACTCCATTCCAGAGTCTGTAAGGAACAGCAGGCTTCCTCTCTCCTCATAGCAAGTGTGTTCTTGCTGTTGTTTAAGAATCTGAAGAGTTGTTATCCTGTTCTCCCCAATAATCAACTTCCAGCTTGTCTTCCCCAGGCTCCTCCATTTTTCTTTCCATTGGTACTTATCTGTCTTATGTGGGAGTTATGAGAAGGGGGTGCATTTTATGTGGTCTGTTTGCCATCCAGCTGCCCTACTGTGCTACCTCCCAGGTTTTTTTATCTACTTAAATTTTTTTCAGCACTCTATTTATAAACAGTAAACTACACCAATCTTTTTTGTACAGATTTATGATGTTACGTATATATACCCTCATGGGACCACAACCCAAATCAAAAAAAGTAATTCCATCAGCCCAGATATTTCATTTGTAACTTACCAGCCCATATGCACCCTCTTCCCCATGGGTAACCATTACTGTGATTTCTGTTACCTGTGCTGACCTTTGGTATCAGTGACATCACAGTTTATCTTCATTCGTGTCTGGTCTCTTTAGCTGAACATAATGCCTTTTAAGTTTGCTTGAGGTCATTAAAGCACGGTGCTTACAACTGAATGAAGAAGGCAAGCCGAGTTCTGAAACACATACGACAATGGGTCAGTGCTTTCTCTGCCTTGGGCAGGACACGCCACTCAAATCTTGGAGGTCAGGTGATGTGCATATGTGGAACCGTGTAATTGTGAAGATCAGTGGTATCAGATCATGGGAAACAATAGGACAGAACTAGAGTAGGACTTCCCTCTCACCCCAAAAGGTATTCCAAGGCAGGTCAAAAGGTAAAAAAAAAAAAAAAAAGAAAAGAAAAAAAGATCATCTTTGCTGTGCTTCCCAAACAAGATCTGTCTTCTCACCCCATTAGCCAAAGACCTCAGCTGGCTTCCTCTGTGCCAGGGAACCAGATCTCTTCTCATTTTTAGTAGTCATTTCACACTTTTTCTGCTACTGAAGCCTAAAGTCTCCAAAGGGTTGGATCTCTGGATAGATAATCATACTAAATCACACAGACCTTTATCTGACATTTTCCAGGATTTGTCACTTCTGGGTTTTAGGATTCTGTGACATCTTGTAGGACCTCCTTCTTCTGCTGCCTGTTGACCTTGGTTTAAATCCCAGGAGTCCCATAAAAACCAGTTGGTTTTCCATGGGATAACAGGTATGCAGATGAGAGGAAGGGTGGCATTGCACATGTTGGTTCCTACCCACCACCCCCACTGATCTTTGTGAAAAGAACTACCTGAGCCACCATCCTCAAGAGACCCTGCTTCTAGATAATCCTCCCTCCATACCCCTGCAAGCCCTCAGCATTGAACATTACGTTATCAAGGGATGCTCCTACCATCCCTACTAACTGTGGTCTTCTTTGGCCCTGGAATCACTTGTTTCTTTGCTGAAAGCTTTTAGCTTTCATTCACTGACATGCCTTTGATAATATGTCAGCCAGATGTTCTAGTAATTTTGATATCTGCAAGGATGGTCTTTTAAACTTCTTTTAATGTCCTGGTCTCTAATTTCCCTGACCTCTGTCCTCCAGGTGACCTTGACCTCCACTCGCCCTCAGCCACTCACTCTTATGGCCATGCTCTTGGTATACACCTTGCCATTATCTGTAACTGCAAACCCCAGCTAACCTCACCTTCAACCATCAACCCCTCCTCTCCAGCTCATCTCATATCGCACTCTAATTTCAGTAATACGTGGACCCCATTAAGACCTAGAGTTTATTCTCAAAGTCTGTGAGTCTGTTTCTGTGTTATAAATAAGTTCATTTGTAACTTTTTTTTTTAGCTTCTGCATATAAGTGATACCATGTGGTATTTGTCTTTTTCCATGTGACTTAACTTCACTTAGTATGATCATCTCCAGGTCTAACCATGTTGCTGCAAATGGCATTATCATTCCTTTTTATGGCTGAGTAGTATTCCACTGAATACATGAACCACATCTTCTTTACCCATTCATCTGTTGATGGACACTTAGGTTGCTTCCACGCCTTGGCAATTGTAAACAGTGCTGCAATGATCATTGGGTTGTTTGTATACTTACACCAAAATAAAATTAAAAAATTTTAAAAACACTAGTTTTTATTGTTCCTAACACTTTTTCATAACCACTAACCCCAATCATATTCCAGAACTCCCATATTTCTCTACTTCAGTTCGTTGGCCCATCATTATGCATTTTCTTTTCTATACACTCTTAACCACTTCCCTCAATTAATAATACATTCCCTTGACAAAACCCCAGCACTTCTTAAATCCAGCTTTTGCTTACTCGGCACCTTTGTCAGTGCAGCTCAAAGTGGCGAGAGAAAACTTCCCAACCATGTTGACAGGTCTCATTTTAAATTCATGATTGCCAAGTTCAGATGGGACATTGGTGTTGCCTGGCATCAAGCAATCACTCCCCCGTTCCCTTAGCACTACTTTATACCTTCTCCTCTCCTCCCCTGTGGCTCTGCCTTCCCACACTCACTCTCAGGCTATATAGCCTTGCTTGTTACTTCACTGAGAAAATCAAGGGAACCAGAAAAGAATTTCCGCATGCTTTCACCTCCACCCACCCACCTACGTATGTGCCCACGTACCCCACCTTCTCCTCTACGACTACAGGTGGATATCCCTCCTCCTGACTGAGGCTAAGCCCTTCCCTTTGACCTTTTGGGACATTCTATCTGCAAATCTGTCCTCACTCTTCTTACGGTAAATCACTCCCAACTGGATTGCCCCGTCTCTACAACAGCGTGCTTTTATAATCCCCATTTTTAAAAATCCTCTCTTGATCACACTTCTTCTCCCAGTTTCCATCAGTTTCTCTCTCCCCATCACAGTAAAATTTATCAGAGTTTGTCTTCCATTTTCCTGAACCTGGTCCCATCAGATTTTTGCTCCAACACTCCACAAAGACTGTTCTTGTCAAAGTCAACAGTGACCCCCACTTGCTTCATTCAGTAGCCGGTTCTCATCCTTGTCTTATCTCACCTATAACAGTAGCACTGGGCACACATTAGTCCATCATCCTGAAAACTCAATTTTCAGTTTTGATTTCAGACACGCTTCCTGTACTTGCCTGCCTGGTAATTCACTGGTTTCACTTCTCACTCTGCTGGTTCTTCCTTTTCTCCCTGAATTTTTCCTTTCAGCATTCTCCAAGGCTCAGTCGTTGAATGTCTTCTCTTTTTATTTATACTCACTCCCTGATTGATCACGTCCAGTTCATGGCTCAAAAACTATGCATATTCAATGATTCCAAATTTTCATATCCAGCCCTGACAGGTCTGTTAGATTTCAGAGCTATATTTCCAATTGCCGACATCTCTCCTTGGATTTTTAATGTGCATCTCAAATTTAATATATCCAAATCCCAGAATTCTGTTCTTCCCTTTTCCAAACCAAACGAAACCGATCCAAACAAAACAAATACACAGATCAGGGAAGAATATCTCCTTCTTCCACAGTCTCATTTCTCTCAGTAATTCTGCACATGTCCAGTGCTTGAATGCTGAGTTCAAACAATATAATTTCATCTCTGCCTTCTCCCTTCCATTCTGAAAATACATTTTAATTTCAGGGCAGTTTTAGATTCACAGCAGAATTGAGAAGGAAGTGCAGACTTCCCATACCACTCTCTTCCCGCAAACACACATAGCTTCCTTCATTACCAGCATCTGGCAGCAGAGGGCACCATTGTTCAATCGATGAACCTTCACTGATATGTCACTATCAATCCAGAGTTGACATTACGGTTCACTCTTGGTGGTGTGGATTCTGAGGGTCTGGACAAATGTATAATGGCATGCATTCATCATTGTACTATCATTCAGAATTGTTTCACTCTCTAAAAATCCCCGTGCTCTGCCAATTCATCCTTTCCTCCTCAAAATAGACCTCTGCGACTGCTGACCGTTTTACTGTGTCGATAGTTTTACCTTTTCCAGAGGTCATAGAGTTGGAATAATTACAGCAGGCAGCCTTTTCAGATTGGCGTTTTTCACTTAATAATTCATATATAAGGTTCCTCCATGTTGTCTCATAGCTTGGTAGCTCATTTCTTTTTACCACTGAATAATAATTCATTGTTTAGATGTACCATACTTTTTTGGTCCATTCACCTACTGAAGGGCATCTTGGTTGTTTCCAAGTTTTGGCAATTATGAATAAAGCTGGTAAAAATATCCATGTGCAGGTTTTTGTGTGAACATATGTTTTTAACTCCTTAAGGTAAATACCAAGGAGCACAATTGCTGGATCATAGGGTTAATCCATGTTTTAAACCAAGAAACAGTCAAACTGTCTTCCGAGGTGGCTGTACCACTTTGCTTCCCATCATCAGTGAAGGAGAATTCCTGTTGCTCCACATCCTTGTCAGCTTTTGGTGTTGTCAGTATTTTGAATTTTGGCCATTCTAATAATAGGCATATAGTTGTATCTTGTTTTAATTTGTAGTTCCCCCAGTGACATATGATGTGAAGCATCTTTTCATACACATATTTGCCTTCTGTACATCTTCTTTGATGAGGTGTCTCTCTTTTAGTTCCATATTTGATTTGTCAGGAATTCTGTCAGCTTCACTTTCAAAGTGTATCTGAGATTGGACCACGACTTTTCACCTCTACCACCATCTCCCTGGACTAAGCTGTGTCCTCTCTCACATGGATTATTATTCCTGTAGCTGACTAAATGACCTTGCTGCTTTGTCCTGGACCCCTTATGCTCAAAGTGATACTTTTTTTTTTTTTTTTTTTTGCGGTACGCGGACCTCTCACTGTTGTGGCCTCTCCCGTTGTGGAGCACAGGCTCCGGACACGCAGGCTCAGCAGCCACGGCTCACGGGCCCAGCTGCTCTGCGGCATGTGGGATATTCCCGGACCGGGGCACGAACCCACATCCCCTGCATCGGCAGGTGGACTCTCAACCACTGTGCCACCAGGGAAGCCCCAAAAGTGACACTTTTTAAATAAAGTGTAGAGTAAGCCATTTCTCCATACCCTAATATGTTCTCTCATCTTTGCAAAGTCATTACAGTGATCGACGACATTCTCTGCTCCTGGTATCTCTCTGACAGTATCTCGTAGTAATCTCCCGTGTGTTTATTTAACACTAGTTACACCAACCTCCTTGATATTCCCTTAATATGCCAAATAAACTTCTCAGAGCATCTGCACTTACTCTTTGCTCCGCCTTGAGCTCTCTTCTGTTTCCACATGGCTTTCCTCCTGTCTCTTGGAGGGCTTTTATTAAGCGTTACCATGTCAGTGAGGCCTATGTTATGACCTATTTAAAAATGTAACAAGCAATCAGTAGCCCCTTTTCTAACTTTATTTTTCTCCTTTGTAGTTATGACTATCAAATATACAATATGTCAGACATACTGATCTTTTTGTTGTCTGTCAGATCCTTTAGAGGTTAGACTCAAAAATATGGATTTTATGGCTTTTTTTTTATTACTATACCTTTAGCACCTAGAAAAATCAATGTTCAGAGCCACGAGCAACACAGAAGGTAGCCCTGGCTTTCACAGCTCTTCAAGAAGCAAGCTGTCAAGATGAGATCTTTACCAAGATAGACTTTTTAAAAGTACCAAGTTGTTTCAGTTTACCTTTCTCTTAATATTAGTCTTGTTGAGCATATTTTGTTAGGAGTCAATTATATTAATTTTATATGAATTGTCAGGTACTCATAGACTGAATTCATTTTAAAATGTTATGTTATTAATCTCTTTCTTACTGATCTATGTGGGCTTTTGTCTTAACATTAGGTCCTCATATGCTATGAATTAAAAATATTTTTAATCAGTTTGTCATTTGAATGATGTTAATGCATGAATATTTATCTTTTTAGTTGAATTTATCAGTATATTTAACAGTTTGGGGGTTTTGAGTCATATTTAGAAATGACTTCGCATCCTAAGATCTAAATATTTTTCCAAGTTTTCTTCTCATATTTTATGGCTTATTAACGATTAAAAATCTCTTCCATCCTAATTTATGTTTATGTAGGGTGGGATGTTAGGATCCAAATTTATTTTTGCTTCAGATGGCTAGCCAGCTATGCCAGTACCATTTATTCATCTTTTCTCCACTTATTGGAGATACTACTATACCATAACCCCCATGTACATTGGTTACTTTCTGAACTATCATCCTTCAGTCAGTAACACATTGTTTTAATTAGTGTAGCTTTAAAATATGTTTTAATATCCTGGCCACCTGGTATCTACTCATTATTTATATCCAAAATTGTCAAGGGTATTTTAGCTACTACACTTTTCTGATTGGGTTTAGAAATCAGCTAGTTGTATTTTAACAACCCAAAGGTGGCCAGTAAGTATTTAGGTTATTTAAAAGATCCCTTACTCTCTCTGACCTTTAGCAACTCAGCATAAAAGTTGAAAACACTCCATCTCAGTATTTAATATCATTCTTTAGTCATGTCACACCTCAGTAGATGCCCCGCCTGCTTCAGAGTGAGACCATAGCCAGAAAATCAATCCATCCATGTAGTCTAGATAGATTTCAAAACTTTTCTGTAAGTTAAGCATTATGCTGGGTATTTGGGATGTAAATATCAATATGACGTGGTCTCTGCCATTAAGAATCAACAAACTTGTTCTTTCAGTTGATGGCAGGGCATTTCAAAGTAACCTTCCTATTTTTAATGAGAGAAACAACCAATAACATTAAAGCAAATGCAGAGGCTGTCACAGAGGTGCCTTGTAAAGTATTGTTTCCTAATAGTGCCTGACTGAGGGCATTTTTTATAATCATAGAAAGGGCTAACTCCTGTGTGAAGTTAAGTCTTTATCTATTGATGACTTCAGGTTTCCGACATATATTTTACTTTTAAGAAATATGTGTTGGTCTTTTTTTATCCTGATTGTGAAGTAGTACTGTGTTCAAAGTAGAAAACTTTTAAACATTGTGAAATATGAAGCAGGGAAAAATCACCGGTAATGGTCCATATATATCAGTAAATTAAGTACATAAGTGGTACCACACAGTATTTGCCCTTCTCTGTCTGGCTTATTTCACTTAGCATAATGCCCTCAAGGTCTGTCCATGTTGTCACAAATGGAAATGGATTTCCTACTTTCTCAAGGCTGAATAATACTCCATTTTGTCTGTGTGTGTGTGTGTGTGTGTGTGTGTGTGTGTGTGTGTGTACAAATATACATGTATATATATTTATATATACCATTCATCCACTGATGGACACTTTGGTTGTTTCCATATCTTGGCTATTGTAAATACTACTGCAATGAACATGGGAGTATAGATTTCTCTTTGAGGTCCTGTTTTCATTTCCTTTGGATATATAACCAGAAATGGGATTGCTGGATCATATGGTAGTTCTATTTTTTGAGGAACCTCCATACTGTTTTCCATAGGGGCTGCACTAATTTACATTCCCACCAACAGGGTACAAGGGTTCCCTTTTCTCCACACCCTCGCCAACATTTGCTGTCTCTTCTCTTTTTGATGATGGCCATCCTAACAGGTGTGAGGAGATACCTCACTGTGGTTTTGATTTGCATTTCCCTAGTGATCGGTGATGTTGAACACCTTTTCATGTACCTATTGGCTATTTGTATGTCTTCTTTGGAAAAATGTCTATTCAGTTCTTCTGCCCACATTTTTAATACATATTTTGGATATTAACACCTTAGCAGATATATGACTTATAAGTATTTTCTCCCATTCCATAGACTGCCTTTTCGTTTTGTTGTTGGTTTCCTTGCTGTGCAGTAGCGTTTTTAGTTTGGTGTATTCCTACTTGTTTCTGCTTTTGTTTCCTTTGCTTTTGGTGTCAAATTCAAAAAATCATTGCCAAGACTGATGTCAAGGAGCTTACCCCCTATGTTTTATTCTAGAAGTTTTATAGTTTCAGGACTTCAGTTTAAGTCTTTAACAACTTTGGAGTAGATAGATCGCTTTGGCAACTCTGTGAAAAACAGGTTTTAGAGAGACAGTACCAGTTAGAAGGCTGGTTCAGTTGAGGCAAGAAGCAGTAAGAGACAATCACTGAATTAAGAAGTGGTCATGGAGACGGCAAGGGAGAGAGAAACGTGGAAGAACTATTTTATATAAATTGAAGTCTAAGACGAGCACACTTGATCTGAGTGCTGGGATGCCATTTGTGAAATGCTAGATGATCGTTTAGGTTTGTGTCTTCTTAGTTCAAACCATCTTTTATTCCTTAAGTGATTTCACCATCTACACTCTCAGAGAAGGCAAACTGGAGAAAACACCATTTGTCAGTCCACATGTTGACACTGGAATAAAACGTGCTGTAGTTGTTGTGCTACTTCACGATTCCCTCATTTCCAACTCTGTGACTACCAATAATTATCTAAGGTAAGACCATGGCTGTGACCCTGACACACTGTCTAGAAGCTTGACGAAGTGCACGTGGCCTTGTGTAAGTTGGTCGTTTTCGAGCTGGAAAGCCTGTTCTGAAGCTGAGAAATCTATTTTACACCATGCGGTTTGCAACTTTGCAAATCGCATGGTGTAAAATACAGATCTTTTTATGCCTTGAACCTCGCTGTTTCTGGGGGAAAAGACTAAGAATGGTGGTTTCGTTGTAAGATTCCTTCAAAAGTTGCTGTGCCATCGTGTGAGTTGTATGTCCTAGAAGACAAACCATTATAGAAAAATCTTATTGAAAAAGTAGGAGAAGGAGAATAGGAATATGATCAACGATTTTTCCATGGAGTTTTTCAGCTAGCTAGAGAAATGAGCTAGGGTAAACACCTCACCCCAGTCCTCCCGAATTCAGTCACATCAGCAACTTGAATCTTTAATAGCTTCCATGTGCTTAAATTCTGAACATATTTATTAGGAGAGTCTTAGAACGACAATGAACTAAGGGTACCAGCAGTTCATCTTGCTAAACTTCATGCTTGGTTCCAAGCCAGGATGCTCTTGATGTCCTGAAGTTTGACTTCAAGATAGATGTGGTTGAGAACTGAGGTGTGGCTGTAACTCTGCCATTAGGCTACCAATTGGAGGAAAAGCCAGCAAGTCAATTCATTCAACATATCACCCACATGAGCAGTATTCAGACCAAAGAAACCCCAGCCTGTAACCAGGGCACTGGTCCCTCATAGAAATGTTTGTCCCATTTGAGGTATTAGAAGACAGGACCACCTGTTCACTGGTTCCTCATCACTGGAGTAGCAGCATCCGTAGCTACAGCTCATTTTAATAGGCTCATTTATGCCTAAAGGTAACCCATTAAAAGAAGGTTTCTGAACCTAACCTTACACCTAAAACAATTAGAGAAAGAAGAACAAAAAAACCGAAAACTTAGCAGAAGGGAAGAAATCATAAAGATCAGATCAGAAGTAAATGAAAAAGAAATGAAGGAAACAGTTGCAAAGATGAATAAAACTAAAAGCTGGTTCTTTGAGAAGATAAACAAAATTGATAAACCATTAGCCAGACTCATCAAGAAAAAAAAGGAGAAGACTCAAATCAATAGAATTAGAAATGAAAAAGGAGAAGTAACAACTGACACTGCAGAAATTCAAAGGATCATGAGAGATAACTGCAAGCAACTGTATGCCTATAAAATGGACAATGTGGAAGAAATGGACAAATTCTTAGAAAAGCCCAACCTTCTGAGACTGAACCAGGAAAAAATAGAAAATATAAACAGACCAATCACAAGCATGGAAATTGAAACTGTGAATAAAACTTTTCCAACAAACAAAGGCCCAGGACCAGATGGCTTCACAGGCAAATTCTGTCAAATATTTAGAGAAGAGCTAACACCTATCCTTCTAAAACTCTTCCAAAATATAGCAGAGGGAGGAACACTCCCAAACTCATTCTATGAGACCACCATCACCTTGATACCAAAGACAAAGTTGCTACAAAAAAAGACAGTTACAGACCAATATCGCTGATGAATATAGATGCAAAAATCCTCAACAAAATACTAGCAAACAGAATCCAACAACACATTAAAAGGATCATACACCATAACCAAGTGGGATTTATCCCAGGGATGCAAGGATTCTTCAATATACGCAAATCAATCAATGTGATACACCATATTAACAAACTGAAGGAGAAAAACCATATGATCATCTCAATAGATGCAGGAAAAGCCTTTGACAAAATTCAACACCCATTTATGATAAAAACTCTCCAGAAAGTGGGCATAGAGGGAACCTACCTCAACATGATAGAGGCCATATACGACAAACCCACAGCAAACATTCTCAATGGTGAAAATCTGAAAGCATTTCCTCTAAGATCAGGAACAAGACAAGGATGTCCACTCTCACCACTATTATTCAACATAGTTTTGGAAGTCCTAGTAACGGCAATCAGAGAAGAAGTAAAACTGTCACTGTTTGCAGATGACATGATAATGTACATAGAGAATCCTAAAAATGCCACCAGAACACTACTAGAGCTAATCAATGAATTTGGTAAAGTTGCAGGATACAAAATTAATGCACAGAAATCTCTTGCATTCCTGTACACTAGTGATGAAAAATCTGAAAGAGAAATTAAGGAAACACTGCCATTTACCATTGCAACAAAAAGAATAAAATACCTAGGAATAAACCCATCTAAGGAGACAAAAGACCTGTGTGCAGAAAACTATAAGACACTGATGAAAGAAATTAAAGATGATACCAACAGATGGAGAGCTATACCATGTTCTTGGATTAGAGGAATCAACATTGTGAAAATGACTATACTACCCAAAGCAATCTACAGATTCAATGCAATCCCTATCAAACTACAGTGGCATTGTTTTTTTCGCAGAACTAGAACAAAAAATCACACAATTTATATGGAAACACAAAAGACCCCGAATACCCCCAGCAATCTTGAGAAGGAAAAACGAGGCTGGAGGAATCAGGCTCCCTGACCTCAGACTATACTACAAAGCTACAGTAATCAAGACAGTATTGTACTGGAATGAAAACAGAAATATAGATCAATGGAACAGGATAGAAAGCCCAGAGATAAACCCACACATTTATGGTCACCTTATCTTTGATAAAGGAGGCAAGAACATACAATGGAGAAAAGCCAGCCTGTTCAGTAAGTGGTGCTGGGAAAACTGGACAGCTACACGTAAAAGAATGAAATTAGAACACTCCCTAACACCATACACAAAAATAAACTCAAAATGGATTAAAGACCTAAATGTAAGGCCAGACACAATAAAACTCTTAGAGGAAAACATGGGCAGAACACTCTATGACATACATCACAGCAAGATCCTTTTTGACCCACCTCCTAGACAAATGGAAATAAAAACGAAAATAAACAAATGGGACCTAATGAAACTTAAAAGCTTTTGCCTAGCAAAGGAAACCATAAACAAGACCGAAGGACAACCCTCAGATTGGGAGAAAATATTTGCAAACGAAACAACTGACAAAGGATTAATCTCCAAAATATACAAGGAGCTCATGCAGCTCAATATCAAAAAAAGAAACAACCCAATCCAAAAATGGGCAGAAAACCCAGAGAGACATTTCTCCAAAGAAGATATACAGATTGCCGACAAACACGTGAAAGGATGCTCAACATCACTAATCATTAGGGAAGTGCAAATCAAAACTACAATGAGGTATCACCTCACACCAGTCAGAATGGCCATCATCAAAAAAATCTACAAACAATAAATGCTGGAGAGGGTGTGGAGAAAAGGGAACCCTCTTGCACTGCTGGTGGGAATGTAAAGTGATACAGCCACTAGGGAGAACAGTATGGAGGTACCTTAAAAAAACTAAAAATAGAACTACCATACAACCCAGCAATCCCACTACTGGGCATATAACCCTGAGAAAACCATAATTCAAAAGAGTCATGTACCACAATGTTCATTGTAGCACCATTTACAATAGCCAGGACATGGAAGCAACCTAAGTGTCCATCGACAGATGAATGGATAAAGAAGATGTGGCACATATATACGATGGGATATTACTCAGCCATAAAAAGAAACGAAACTGAGTTATTTGTAGTGAGGTGGATGGACCTGTCAGTCATACAGAGTGAAGTAAGTCAGAACGAGAAAAACAAATACCGTATGCTAACACATATATATGGAATCTAAAAAAAATGTTTCTGAAGAACCTAGGGGCAGGACAGGAATAAAGATGCAGATGTAGAGAATGGAGTTGAGGACATGGGGAGGGGGAAGGTTAAGCTGGGACGAAGTGAGAGAGTGGCATGGACATATATACACTACCAAATGTAAGATAGATAGCTGTGGGAAGCGGCCGCGTAGCACAGGGAGATCAGCTCGGTGCTTTGTGACCACCTAGAGGGGTGGGATAGGGAGGGTGGGAGGGAAGCTCAAGAGGGAGGAGATATGGGGATATATGTATACCTATAGCTAGCTCACTCTGGTATACAGCAGCAACTAACACACCATTGTAAAGCAATTATACTCCAATAAAGATGTTAAAAAAAAGAAAAAGTTTTCTGTTTCTAAAGAGTGTGATTTACTTTGCCATGACTTTAAGTTTAGCAACCCTAGAATTAAAAAAAAAAGACAAACAGTAGATGAGAACAAAATTTTATCATGTCATTTATTCAAAATAGTACATTCTAAACCTAAATACATTCAACCATCTCGTTTCACACTTGCCAGAAAAGGTAAGTAAAATATTCTTTTACTAAACCATAGACAGACACACACACACACACACACACGCGCGCGCGCACACACACACACACACACATTTAGTAGCCTAAGCCATCTTTGTAGGAAAGAAAAAGAGCAATTAATAGATAAAACTTAAAAGCTGACTTGTTTTATTCTTCTGTGGGCTTTCTGTCTATCTGGAATGATGGCCTTATGAAATAAATACTTTTTCTTTCCTAAAACTCTGGTGGTTGAGAGATTTCCTTACATGTTCCTGCTTTCTTCTCCCCTGCTTTTATAAAATGACAATTTAGTCAGGAGCTAAATATATCTAGCTTTTTATACTTTCCTTAGTGAATTGTAAATTATTTGAAAGTATGTGCATATTTTCCTTGTTATACATATAGAAGATGGTGAATAGTTTTTTGTCACTCAAGGTATAAAACATATTAGAAAAAGATGAAGAAGGCTAAATGTATGCTTGGCATTGTTATTTTAAAGCATTTATTAAATCAGCAGAAGCATACTGAGTGTCACGTGTCAGGTGAACTCAGCATTGGGTTATAAAAGGAAATAAGACATTATCCCCACTCTCAAGTTCAATGTAGAAGACATTAAATAAGTTAAAACTGTAATACAGTACAATACGTTGTATCATAATAAAAACCAAAAGAAGAGGAGGAAATGTACATTAAAATTTTGAATTCTTATGTACCAGGAATTTATCCATCCTTATGTATGTTTGACATGCATAATCTCATTTTATTCTAAAACTATCCCAAAGACATAGGCGTTACCTTCTTAATTGTGTACACCGTTAATAAACACGAGGTACCATGATGAAAGCCACAGTTTTTTAAAAATCTTTATTGGTGTATGGTTGATTTACAATGTTGTGTTAGTTTCAGGCGTACAGCAAAGTGATTCAGTTACACGTGTACCTATATCCACTCTTTTTTAGATTAGGTCACACATTTTTAAGTTGGTAGAGTTGGGAGTTGAGTTCAGCTCTGCCTCCAAAACCACGGCTGTAAATAACCACGTGTGCCTCTTCTGAGAAATCTAAAAAGATACTTTGAGAACCCCTGAAGATCCGAGAAGGGACATTTTAAACTGACTGGAAGGTCAAGAAATGTATTCTAGAGGAGGAGAGATTAGCTGACCCATTTGTGAAGGACTCATAGGAATTAGTTGGATGAAATGAAACAGCCCCCCTGGGAGTGTATTCCAGGCAGAATTTGCAGCATATGTGAAAGCTTGGTCATGAGAGCTCATGCCATTCTGGGCAAAGGCCAGCAGGTTCTGGGTTAATAGAGGGCTTCATATGACAGGCTGGGTGTTGGGATGTGAAGCTAGAAGTGAAGGAATGGGCTTTGCGGACCCAGCTAATTTCATCATGAAAACTACGGAGCTTCACTGTAGCAAACTGGGAAGAATTGAAGGCTGTGCAGTGCTCTTTGCTGTATAGAACGTGTATCTCATAGCCCTGAGGGACGTGTCAACACCCAGCCCGGGGAGAAGTCCTTTCTCTTCCCAAAAAAGAAGAAGCGTGTTGTTTTGCAGCTGTGCACGGTACCTTGTGCAGGTCAGGATTTCTCTAACTGGCTCCTGGGTGATTGTGATCTCCAGTCTTCCTGCTATTGTTTTATTCAACAATACTGTCTTGCCTGCAGGGGCCGTTTTGAATTCACTCATTCCACACTTACTGGGTACACACTCCGCATGGTTCCCGACACCAGGTCCTGGAAACGCAGAGATGAGTGGGACCTAGGCTTCAACATGAAGGTTCTTATAGTTTGGAGACCGTGTAGATCAAGCCAACATACTGCTGAATGTGCTGTAAATAGCGGTATGGCAAGGAAGCTAGGACAGAGGTCAAATATGTGGTTCAAAGAACAGGAACAGGTTTTTCAGAAGAGGCCACCTTGGAGACCCTATTTCACAGAAATGTTCTTTCTGCCCTGCCTGCTGGCGGTGGCCCCTGTCGAATTATTGCTTCAAATATCAATGTGCCACTCACATCCTACCCTAAAAGGCTGACCTGAATCGAGTGTCACTCTTCAGCTGTGTGGCTTTGCAATTTTATAGGTGATACGTGTATTTTTACGTCTAATTCACCTTCGTAAGTAGCCAGTGTGTTTGGCGTCTGTGGTAGGGCCCAATTTTACATTTCCCTGTAGTTGGAGAAGGGGTGAAGGGGTAATGGTATAAAACCTCAGTGTGCACGTACCTGGCTTAAAACTAGCAGGGAAGTTTGCTAAATTAAATTATTAATTTAATTTAACTATTATTTAATTAATTATTAAAAGGTAATAAATATCTTAAATGGCATAATATTAATGTAAATGATAGCTTTATGAAGCTATCTTTTAAATGGCATAATATAAATGTAAATGATAGCTTTATGAAGTATATGGAGATGCTAATGCATTTATGGCCACTGTCAAGAGTTCAATGAAAATGGTCCCATACGTTGTGCCGTCTTGAGTACAGAAAGTCTTATGATAAGAAATTTTATAGATTTTCTTTCCTGATAAAGACCAAAGAAAGTACGTATTGCTTAATGCAGGTCAGGACCCACACTTCATGTAAAGTCCACATACTATTTTATTACCAGGGCTAGGGTTGCATAAATATCTCAGGATTTTTAGAAAGGAATGCATTTTATTTATTTTAAAGACAGGTAGGCTTAGCAATAGGCTGTCTGCCAAAAGTTCAGATGGCAAGTTATTGATTTTGCAATTAGAACATATTAACTTATCGCGATATTACTATAAATGATGACATTTTCAGTAGTAGTGTCCAACGTCAAGGTTAGGTTTTAAAGGTGGGATTGATTTTTTTTCCCTACGATATGAATGATGGAATGATTTGCTCCAATCTCTGCCCTATTATTCATGAGTCCAGTCATATGTGTAGCTGTTTTCGCCCAGGAACAATGAGGAAGGTAGCCAGTGTCACTGATTCTTCAGTTTAGAAAGAGATCCCTCATCCAGCACCTGCAAACGGAGGCTCTAGCAGTTCTGTGTGATGTGTGAGTGGCACAGTCCAGAAGATGAATTTGCTGTATCCAGCAGCCCAGATCTTAAACACGTTGCTGTGGCTTGTTATTCAGAAGGTGAGACTTCATTAGACAGTAACGTGTTCATTCTGTCATCTTTAACCAATTTACACAATGTTCACTGTTTGACCACATCAGAGCTTACTCACATTTCTAAGCTAGACTTATTTCCATTTTCAAAATAAGAACAAGACAAATATTTTAGGAATTTAAGCTCCGTGTATTCTACTGTCCTTTATATTCTCTACCCAGAGAATACTAAGAAAAAGTTCAAATATTATTGATGTTCCTTTTTAGCCTTCTCTAAATAAAGGATTAAGTTGAAACTCTGGGAAGTCTAAGAACCATCAGAGCTGGCATAATGCATTTGGTCTTGGGTTTCTCTACAGCTCACCATGGAGTGGGAGGGGCAGACCTCCTAACTGCTTAAAAGTGGGACTTTTTTTGACCCTTTGAATTACCTTAAATGGGGCAGAAATGGTTAGGAATGACATCATATAGTTACAATCCTACTAACTTATCAATGCCAGGAAATCTGACCTCCCTTACCTAATAAATTTGCTTTCCCTCTCTTTTTTTTTTTAATATAGTTGATTTACAATGTTGTGTTAGTTTCAGGTGTGATTCATATATATATATATATGCATGTATGTGTGTATGTGTATATATATATATGTGTGTGTGTGTATGTACACACACACATACACACATTCTTTTTCAGATTCTTTTCCCATATAGTTTATTATAAAATATTGAATATAGTTCCCTGTGCTATGCAGTAGGAACTTATTGTTTATCTATTTTATATATAGTCATGTGTATCTATTAATCCCAACTCCTGATTTATCCCTCCCTCCCCCCTTTCCCCTTTGGCAGCCAGAAGTTTGTTTTCTATGTCTATGAGTCTGTTTCTGTTTTGTAAATAAGTTCATTTGTATCAATTTTTTTTTTTTTATATTTCACATGTGAGTAATATCATATGGTATTTGTCTTTCTCTGTCTGTCATACTTCCTTTAGTATAATAATTCCAAGTCCGGGCTTCCCTGGTGGTGTAGTGGTTGGGAGTCCACCTGCCGATGGGGGGGACGCGGGTTCGTGCCCCGGTTCGGGAGGGTCCCGCGTGCCGCGGGGCGGCTGGGCCCATGGGCCGTGGCCACTGGGCCTGCGCGTCCAGGGCCTGTGCTCCGCGGCAAGAGAGGCCGCAGCGGTGAGAGACCCGTGTACTGCAAAAAAATAAATAAATAAAAAATAATTCCAAGTCCATCTGTGTTGCTGCAAATGGCATTGTTTCATTCTTTTTTATGGCTGAGTAATATTCCGTTGTATATATGTACCACATCTTCTTTATTCATTCCTCTGTTGATGGAATCTTAGGTTGCTTCCATGTCTTGGCTATTGTGAATAGTGCTGCAGTGAACATTGGGGTGCATGCATCTTTTTGAATTAGTTTTCTTCAGATATACGCCCAGGAATGGGATTGCTGGATCATACGATAACTCTATTTTTAATTTTTTAAGGAACCTCCATACTGTTCCATAGTGGCTGCACCAATTTACTGCACCAATCCCTCTTAGTGAGAAAATAATCTCATGCTTTCTATTCTTTCCTTAAGTCGCTGGTTCTTGCCCACTTAATCCTCCTGACATCAACTTAGTTTTTACATAGAAAAAATAGATAGTCATAGGGGGACCACATCAACTTCCCACTGTTAGCACCACAGCCTGAGCTGCGCTGGTATCTGAACACTGAGCCTTGATTCTCACAGTGATGGAAGAGCGGCCTGGCCTCCATCCCTCCACTTGTGCTCAGGATACTCCTTTTTTTATTCAGAAGAAGGTCCCTGCAGCATTGCTCTTCTTTTTGTTTTTAAACATCTTTATTGGAATATAATTGCTTTGCAATGGTGTGCTTGTTTCTCCTTTATAACAAAGTGAATCAGTTATACATATACATCTATCCCCGTATCTCCTTCCTCTTGCATCTCCCTCCCTCCCACCCTCCCTAACCCACCCCTCTAGGTGGACACGAAGCACCGAGCTGATCTCCTAGTGGGCAGCATTGCTCTTCTGCAACCAATATCTCTTCCACTCTACCAGTCATTCCAACCATATCCTAAATATGTCTTAATGCCATCTAATTTAAGAACATTTTAATGCTACTACAAATACCACTATATTGAAAGCACACAGCTCACTTTCACAGCAAAATCTCCTCAAAAAGTTATCAATACTAGCTCCTTGGCACCTCTCCACCTCCCATCAGCCCTCTCCAAGCAAGTTTCCGTTCTCACCCACCCACTAAGGTACCTCCTTCAAGGTTAGCTATGACTTACATTTTGCCGAAGTCAATGGCCAGTTTTCCGTCCTTGTCCCACTTGAACTCCAGCGCTAATTGACGTGGTTGAGTACTGCTGAATGTCAGAAACACTTTCTCCTCTAGGCTCCATAAACCTCCAACCTCTTGATTTTCCTTCTAGCTCACTAGCTGTTCTTTTTTAGTCTCTCTTCCTTGTTTCCATCCTGTCAGACCTCTAAATGTTGCCATAACCAAGGATTTTGCCCTCTGTTCTCTTTTGCGTATTTTCGATTTCAGCTTCCTTCTTGGGTAACATCGTCCCTACTCATGGCTTTAAATACTGTACACACACTGATGATTCCTGGGCTAAGGTCTTCAGCCTAGAGCGGTCTCCCACACCCCAGGCCTCTGTTTTCATATGCCTAGTCAACATCTCTCCTTGGGTGTCCAAGCCTAAGATGCTCCCCCCTGAATCTAACCCTCTGCCCTAAGTCTTCCTCAGTATATTAGATGGTACCACCACCTGTCTGACTGCTGACATCAAACAGGAGTGATCCTTGATCTCATCCCACCTTTTGTGGTCCATCAATAAGCCCCCCTCATTTCTCATCATCTCCACGAATAGGATCTTTGCCCAAGCCACTTCCATCTTTTACTGAAGTATTATAAGAGCATCACACTTTAACTCCTTTCCTCTGTTTTAGGCCCCGCCCATTTCAGTCCTGCATGCAGGAGCCAAGAGATGTGTCTCATCATACGTCAGGTCATATCACCCTGACGTCTAACTCCAGTGGCTTCCTGCCGTAATCAGATTAAAGTGCGAATGACTGGCCATTGCCTTGAGTTCTTTGTCTTCTCCCCACTTCGTTCCATCTCTCTCTATCGTTGAGAACAGTGCCTGCCATGCTGGTCCCCTTTTTGTCTTTTGGACAAACCAAGCTCATTCGTGACTCCAAGTTAAAACTTTCCAGTCGTGTTGCCTGGAACATTCTTCCCTGAGATACTGCATGGCTGCCTCCTTTTTATGGTTCAAATCCCAATCAAATATTATCTTCTCTGAGAGGCATTTCCTAACTAAAATAGAGTCTACTTATTCTCTTTCATGTTAGTCTTTTTATTTTTTTATTTAGCACATACTAGTACCTGAAATTACATTCTGCATTTATGTATGGGCTTATCATCTGTCTTTCCCTGTGGTAATGTACATTCTGATGTCAGGGACTCTGTTTCCCATAGAATTCCCATTACCCACACTCTGCTTGGCATAGAGTAAGTACCCAGGGAAGGTTTACTGTAGATTCCAGAGTCAGATCATGCTTCCCTATGGACACTATTAAATCAGGAAGCAGGCATAACTTCTAGAAAGATTTCTCATGGTGACTTAGCCAGCTTGCATGTTCCATTTTATGTGTTATTTAAATGTTATCATCTGGGAAATAGACACAGAGCTCTTACTCTGATGTAATAGACACTACTTGGTAATTCCGTTTATTTTTTTTTGCATTTTTTAACATCTTTATTGGAGTATAACTGCTTTATAATGGTGTGTTAGTTTGTGCTGTATAACAAAGTGAATCAGCTATACATATACATATATCCCCATATCTCCTCCCTCTTGCGTCTCCCTCCCACCCTCCCTATCCCACCCCTCTGGGTGGTCACAAAGCACCGAGCTGACCTCCCTGTGCTATGCGGCTGCTTCCCACTAGCTATCTATTTTACATTTGGTGGTGTATATATGTCCATGCCACTCTCTCACTTCATCCCAGCTTCCCCTTCCCCCTCCCCCTGTCCTCAAGCCCATTCTCTATGTCTACATCTTTATTCCTGTCCTGCCCCTAGGTTTTTCAGAACCTTTTTTTTTTTAGATTCCACATATATGTGTTAGCATACGGTAGTTGTTTTTCTCTTTCTGACTTACTTCACTCTGTATGACAGACTCTAGGTCCATCCACCTCATTACAAGTAACTCAACTTTGTTTCTTTTTATGGCTAAGTAATATTCCATTGTATATATGTGCCACATCTTCTTTATCCATTCATCTGTCGATGGACACTTAGGTTTGCTTCCATGTCCTGGCTATTGGAAATAGAGCTGCAGTGAACATCGTTTGTTTCTTATAGTTTGAATGTTGCTGGGAGATGGAGTGAAGAAGTTGACTAAGAGTGTCCCAGAGCAGTTACTACTTCAAAACAAATGGTTATATATTAAATCATTTATAATAGTCCCTGGCTCTTCTAGCAGGACAAAAAGACTTCATCTTTATAGGCAAGACCCTTAGATCTCTGATGGGACAGAAAGTGTTACAGAGGATGGATCCTGGGCAGAGAGGCTAGAGATGGAGGGAAGAACAAGGGAATGGCTCCAGGGGAGTCTGGGGACTGACTTCTTCAGCCTGTAAGGTACAAGGTGGGTCAGAACTCGGGCAACACTGTTTCAGGGGAGGTAGTCAAAGGGAGGAGAGCGCAGCATCATATCACACGTATCATGGATCACGGCATAGATGCCTGATGCGATGTATATCATTTATGTAATATTAACAAAGTTATCATATACCTTGAAAGAAAAGTTATCAGCAATCAGCTTGAAAACATATAAGCTTAAGCCTTTTGGATTCAGAGTGCTCCAGAACAAAACCTGCAAACATGCCCCATGAGTGTGTACTTTGCTGATACGACTGTCCACATGCCCACAAGTATAATCAGAATTCAATGTCAGAGCAACTACACAAAGAGATTATGATGGGGGCGGTTAAAACCTATCATTAGGAAAGATAAAGTTATACATATAGTTAATAAGCACAGGCATTTCTTAAATGTGAGGGTGAAACAATGAAAACGGAAGACAGCAGCAAAAGGAGAAAATAAAAGACCAGGCCAACTGAGTATCTGAGTCCTACTCTCAGCTCAGTCTCTAGCATGCTATTTCCAGGGATACCTGCCAAGCTCTCTGGACCTCAGTGCTCCGGATTCTAAAATGTAAGTCTGCACTGTGTATTTTATAAGATCCCCAACAAGAAAGTTGATGTTCTGTGTTACCAAGGAGAATCTTTGGATGGATACCTTCTGCCAGTAAAATAAAATTATGCTCAGCACTTATGAGTTTTGAGAATAGGTGGTTGAGTACAGTTCTTTAAATAACTGAACTTGTGGCTTTAAATGTAATAACAGGCTTTATTTAAATAAGTTCTATGAACAAAATGATTTGTAGTACATACAGTGTAGCTACTGATGTGTAGTAATTCTCGAGGGTTCATACAAATATCTTCTTTAAGACTTTTTATATGTAAATTTATAAAATCTATTGTCTTTACTAATAAGCCCAAAATTTCTAGAAGAAAAAGAATATTAAGAAACGTGTTGCTATTTACAATAGCCAGGACATGGAAGCAACCTAAGTGTCCATCGACAGATGAATGGATAAAGAAGATGTGGCACAGATATACAATGGAATATTACTCATCCATAAAAAGAAATGAAATTGAGTTATTTGTAGTGAGGTGGATGGACCTATAATCTGTCCTACAGAGTGAAGTAATTCAGAAAGAGTAAAACAACTACCGTATGCTAACACATATATATGGAATCTGAAAAACAAAAATTAGTTCTGAAGAACCTAGGGGCAGGACAGGAATAAAGACGCAGACGTAGAGAATGGACTTGAGGACACAGGGAGGGTGAAGGGGAAGCTGGGACGAAGTGAGAGAGTGGCATGGACATATATACACTACCAAATGTAAAATAGATAGCTAGTGGGAAGCAGCCGCATAGCACAGGGAGATCAGCTCAGTGCTTTGTGACCACCTAGAGGGGTGGGATGGGGAGGGTGGGAGGGAGGGAGACGCAAGAGGGAAGAGATATGGGAACATATGTATATGTATAACTGATTCACTTTGTTATAAAGCAGAAACTAACACACCATTGTAAAGCAATTATACTCTAATAAAGATGTTTAAAAAAAAAAGGAAACATATTGGCAGCTAAATTTTCCTCAGAAATTAGATGATTATGCAATGTGAGATGTGAGATAAGGGCCCGTTAGCCACGTCCTATGAAAGCCAATTTACCTAATAAAAGAATATAAAATTACTAGGGAAATAAGGCAATTTTTAAAGAAATGTATGGGAAAGATTGGATTTTTCATTAAAGAAGTATTGTGCCTGACAATTGTCCTTTTTCCACTACAGAAAAGGAGTATCTCACTCGTAGTGCAATAGAAATACAGCGTATTGCCCCAGGGTGTAAATGTCTTCAGGATGCGAACAAAGGAACAATTCTAAATATTAGTTTTATTTAAGGATTTTGTCCCGCTCCTCACAATTAAAAAAAAAAAAAAAAAGTGCAGCGCTCTTAAGAGCTCCTTAGAACGAAGCAAAGTGCTTTGGTAGGAAACATCCCAGGCTGTGCAACATTCTTTCATGGCAAGGCTTCTTGCCTGGTCTATCAAAATATTGAAATAACATTGTTATCAAAAATAATTATATAGGCAAAGGTATATAAAGTTAACATTTTTATTTTCCCAACCCTTTCTGAGTAAATGAGTTAGACAAAGCACCTCCAAGTGAAAGGGTAACAGTTAAAGTCACTGATTCCAATAGCTGGGTAACAAAGTTGCCTTTTCCAATCAGGTTTCCAATTATTTGCTTGCAACAAAATTAAAGAAGAACCTGTTTGAGTTATTGACTGATAGGTTATTAAAATAATGGTTAATGATAGATCAGTATGTGATTTTTGGTATTTAATTCAGAAGGAATTTGAGTGCTTCCATAACAAAATCCCTTCCATTCATAACTGCTTATATTTATGTGAACACATTTTCTCAACATTTATATCTGTAAAAGCAAAAGATAGGATTCAATGATGCTGAATCTTGAAAAAAAAACAAGAAGTACCGTGCTTGAAATAGTGATCTCTCAAGGTGCAGCTGACTCTCCTTGAAGCCATTTGGGTGTAAAGCTGACTTACGGAGTTACCGCTAATTAAATGAGTTTTAAATGATAACTCTGCGGTTGTCTTAAGGGGAATGCAAAAAAGATGCACGTACAACTCCAATGAACAACGACTATTCACTGTCTACTTAATCCTTTATCTACTTGCATGGCTGCTTTTCACCCTCTGAAATTTGTCATAAGCTATAGAAAAGGTCATTATTAAAATTTGAAAAGTTTTCAGCATGGGAGGTGGAAGGTTACAGAATGATAAACCAGTACTTGAGGACTTAATAAAATGTTTTACTTTTATTTCTTTTTCTGGCAAAGATTCTGAATACATTCACCATTTTTCTCCAAATCTACAGTCTGTGACATGACCCTTAGGACAGAGATGAATAAAGCCAGATTATTAAACAACCATAAGTAACGTGACACATACTGCTAGTTACATTCCTGAAAACATGCCCCATTTGTAAAATAAAAAGTGTCCAGTTTGAGATGTGTTGGAAAGAAATGTAATAAAAATACTACCACAGACTTGATCCACTTCGTTCGTGGGTCACTTCACTCCTTAAACTTACTGAGAGCTTCCTGAACCCAGGTGATGCGCTGGGTACCACACAAACCCCAGGGTCTGTCTGTCCACTGCACGTTCATAGCGTGTTGTATAATCCCGTGTTATAACGGGAGAAAGACAAGTATGGAATTCTTTTCAAGGTCCAATGAAATAAATTCCACAAGGAAACGAGGGGCTGCAGGGAATTCGAAAAGAGAGACATCACTGTAAATTGTGAACATCAGGAAAACTACCCCCATTTTTTCCTTTACATTTGTTGACATTCTCCTCCACCCTAGTGTCGTCCAGTTTTCTGCTGGAACATGATTGAGTCAGATAATAATATATCATCAACTTCAGTCCTTCCTGATGGAGGAAATCTTTTTTTCTAATTCCCAAATGCAACCAAATCTGGGATGCCAGGTCCCCAAGGTTCCTTATCTATCTCTGTGTCTCTCAAATTAGTCCAGTTCAAAAACTAGGTGTCAACTTAGATTCCCTTCCCGTAGGTGTTAGATGTCCTGGTAGAACCTTTATATCCTTCTGGGCTCAGAAAAAGAGCCCAAACCCTTTTTCTGAACCCCATCCTCTGCACTTTTATTAGGCCACTGGGCAGGACTCTACTCTTTGTGGGCAGGTTTGTCAGATCTGATTGGTGACCGAGTGTCCAACATTGAGTAGACCGGCCTCCACACCACCATTCCAACTTCTAATGACAGCTGTCAGGGTCACACCAGAGCTTTAGACACTGCGCCTTATGTCAGTCTGGATGTTCCAGTGGGTTCCTGGGGCTGGT
This sequence comes from Globicephala melas, assembly GCF_963455315.2. Lineage (NCBI taxonomy): Eukaryota > Metazoa > Chordata > Mammalia > Artiodactyla > Delphinidae > Globicephala > Globicephala melas. Next base: position 110,229,832 of record NC_083319.1, on the reverse strand, counting down.
CCACACAGTGTCACGTCCTGCCTGGGTGCCAGCTCCCCATGTAGCCCCCAGCTCCACAGCTAGCTCGCAGGATGCTGTACACAGAGCCAGGTGGAAACAGGAAACCGTTTCCATCCGAGGCAACATTGTAAAGGGTTTTCCCGTTCATAAGGGAAGTCATCTTAATTGCTACACTAAAATTCAAAATGTATACGATTTAACTGCGTTTGGTGAAATATACCTGGTTAGACTTGGCAATTTACTAAGCATTCTCGTCTTTAGCCATCTGGGTTTCCTAGGGCCGCTGATACAGAGACTGCTTCGCTCGCCACATTGTTTCAAAGGACACAGTATTCACTCTGGCCCCAAAACGGAGAAAAATCTCTTTCCTCCGTTCTTTTGAATACAGCTAAGAGAAGGTTGTACTTTCTATGACTTGCCTAAAGTTTAAGAGGGAGCCAGTGAGAAGTCATCATATGAAGTACAGGCAGCATGAAATTTTTGGCTAATAAGGTCAGCTTGACCACCTGGCTTCCTTACCAGGCCTCCTGGGCACTGTTCCAAGGTTGGCAGGTAAAGCCAAACTCCAAGCCCAAAGGGCTCGTACTGTTTTCAGCTGCCTTGTGTGGGTCCCTGCTTCCCAGACCACTGTCCCCCTGTGGAGGCAGGGTGCTCTCTACAAGGACAGTTTCTTCTCCTGAAGAGCCAAAGTTCTCAAATTTAATTAGCTAAGCTGCAGTGTCACCTTCAGTAGATCTGTTGCTATTCAACCAGTGTGCCAGACGGATGGTTCTACCTCTGCAGGTCTATCAGCACAGCTCTTTATTGGAGATTGGAGATAACATAATATTTAGCATATCATGTAATCTCTGGGCTCCTGGCTTCATGGGTATCAGACTCTATCTTGTTCTTTACCGTTTCTCTAGAACTGCACAATACCTCAAAACCCGGGGTTCAGGAAATCCTTGCTGGCCTGTTGAGTGAATGGAATTGCCTGTAAAATGTGAAGGGGAAAGAGAAGGAAACGTCGTGTCGTTTCTTTCAGCCTTCAGTTGTGGGCAGGATTTCAGGAAGCAGAAATAGAGAGGCTACTCTGGACAAGGAAAGCAGCTTCAATAAGGAAAATGCCGGACACACCGAGAGGGGCGTAATGGGCCCTCGTTTGTGAAGAGTGGGTAACCTTGTCTTTGTCAGAGTTACAAAGTATTAGCACAGACCGCGTGACCAAAAGTGGCGTCCGGCTGCTTGCCACTCAAAAGCCAATCGTGAGGCAGGGTTGCTGGAAAGGAGGGTGTGCTTTATGTTGGATGCCAGCAGGGAGGTTGGGGGGAATGCCTGTCCAAAGGCTGACGTCCCCCTTCCCTACAACAGGGGACAGAGCTTTACAGGCTGAGCGAGGGGCTACATGTAGAAACAGCACAGGCAGCTCTGACGGTCCTCTTGAAATTGCTCATGTGATGATCTGACCAGTGTCATCCTGATTGTTTTAGGTACGGTTAATCTTCAGTTCCGGGGTCCCATTTCTTTGAGGCCAATTCTTGGAATTGTGGCAGCTTAGGTCGTGGCTACAGCCTGGTCATTATTGTTTTGTCCTGTTGGACTGCTTTTTTGTTTTGCTTCTGTATTTACTCATTTCTCTGATTAAACTTATTCTTTGGGTAAAGTTTTTCCACAGACAAAAGGCAGGCGGAGAATGTGGGGGAGGGGGGCAAGGATCACAGGCTTCTGCTCCGTTTCAACCATACATACCACCTTTGTTAGACTAACTAGCCTGTTGTATCCCCTCGTGACATCTGCAATCTGATGTATTACAGTTAGTTCATTTTCCCTATGGTTTGTTTTGTATCTTCTATGCAGGGAGATAAATAATGAGAGCTGTTTCAGAAAACACAAGAGCCTAAAAGGATTATAAGTGCAGTTATTGATTGAAGTGGAAGAAGAAGTGTAAAATGCATTTTCTTGCTGTATCTAGTGCAGGAGGGAGGAAAATAAAAAGGGGGGGGAAACAGACCTCTTCCCAAGGTAGCACAAGACTACACTGTCAAATCCACATCACTCAGAAAGAGAGAGGAAAAATAAAATCCTGAGAAAAACCTGAAGGAAGACTAGGAGTCAGAGGCCGTAGGATGTGGCTGGGCTGTTTATAATTGTGATGCCTAAGCTGGTACGTAGACAGCATAAGAAAAAAGTGAAATATACACTTTGAATAAAAGCAAGACATTGCGCTTTGCAAACGTAGCCGATGTCATCCGTCTCTCCATTTGTCCACCTGCTCCAAGCATGCTCTGTACTAGGTTGTAGGGACGCAGCAGGCAGGTGTGTCCCTGATCTCAGGGACTTCCCCCTCCGAAGAGGAGAGGTACACGCTAAAGAAATAATGATACGATTAACTATCTAATCACAGTGTGACGCGGACTGTGAAGGAGAACTACAGGGCTGCTGTGGGAATGTTTAACTGGAAGAAACTTAGTCAACAAAATTGGGAAAGGCTTCCCCGAAGAGGTAACGTTTTAACAAGCAAGCAATCTGCAGAGGATCATTTCATGGTTGTTGTGAGATGATCCTCTGGTAAGTCCTATCATACTATTTCATTTTTTACATTTAAGTATTATATGTCCTTATCTCCCAACCATCTCCTTAAAGCAAACACCTGTAAGTAATAGTTACTCTCTGCGAGATTAAGGAATACTGAGTATACGTCCACATCAATCGTTCTCTTCTAAAGAGATAGGGAGCTGCTCTTTTAAGACCAGGGATCACCAAGGATAGGAAAATTAGGGATCATAGAACAGGAATCGTAATAGAAATAATAATAATAATAGTAGTAGTTGTAGTTAGCATTCAGCATTGATTGTGTCAGTATATTGTGTACATTAAGCAGTTTAGTGTAGTTTCTGTTGGTGAAGACTTGCCTGGACAGTTTATGATGCTTATACTTCAAACTGAATGAAATTTCCTTAAATTATGTGGAAGTATATCAAAATACAGTTTCTTGTACACTTTCAACTGAAGCAGTTAGTTCCAACCGTTTTTTAATAAAATATCCCTGATATATAGTTTTTAATAGACCAATTTAGATCTCTTTTAATTCCACCATAGAATTTTCCTTTTATAAAACAATGTCTGTGTTTCAAAACAAGGCAACGAAATGAGCCCAAGGAAGCCCAGACTTGGAAGAAATCATTTTAAACGAGGCACCATGATTACAAAAACAATTCTTATTTCCATTCGCCCTGTGGCTTGAACACATCATTAGCGTGATCTTGGCCCCTTTTCATGGGTACCGAGTATTCACCAAGCTGGCAATGTTTGTGTGGGAGAGGGCTGTCTGCACATCCCACACAGTAGGGATGCTACACTAAAGAAATTAGCGTTTGGTACTTAAACGTTTGTGAGATTTTTTTAAATGTCCATGTTTTTCCATTTGATGCCTTTTTCCAGCTGAATTAGATAGGAATCCTGGGCTAAACGTAAAGAGTTAATTAAAAGTAATAAAGTCCAGCTGTGCCATCCAAGTACCCTCTGTATGTTTCTAATTGAAACTTAGAATTTCATGTATAAAATAATCTTACACACTTAGTATATGTTACATAAATTTTTTTGTCCCCAGTTTAAGAAAACCATACTAAGTTCTTGGTTTATCAAACAACCTTCAGTAAAAGCATTGTTTTCTGAATCATATCAATGCCTTTCATAGGAAGTAGCCAGCAAATTGCATTTAGTAACATATAATAGTTCTTAGTATAATTTTGTAAAATACTTTGTTGCTTTCCCTCAAAATTATACTTTCTAATTTTATGCAGATTGGTTTGCCGTCTTACAAATCAGTCTTCTTCAAAACAGTTCTGATTCCTAGTGTCCTCTTTATTTCTTAAAATACTTCTGTAACGAGAATTTAAATCACTGAGAATTTTTTCGCAAGATTACATCATAAAACACATCTTTAATGACTTTTAGTAACATTTCGAAAGAACAAGGAAATTACTACTTTTCCTTTACTAGATTAGGATAGTCTCACAGAAGAGGCCAAGGATTAATCCATAACTGAAACAAAACCAACACACTACATCCTAAAAGGCATTCATTTTGAGATAAATAAAATCTGAGTTAACTTAGAATTTGTTTTTGAAAATATATGAGTTAACTTAGAATTTGTTTTTGAAAATATATGAGTAACACGATCATTGAATTTTATAACATGATTCTATAAACTTCCACTAATAATTGAAAAACAGTATTGTATTCGTGGTAAAGTAATTCCTGGAAAAGTCAGTACCTAATGAGTGGAATAATATATTTTTATTTCCTCTTCCTTTTTATAGCCATATATCTCACGATTTGCAGCTAGGCTGGAGTTGACAAGTGTAGCACACTGTTAATTGAGATTTATTGAATACAAAGCTTAGAAGGAAATGTAGGTGCTTTGTGAAAGCATTGGCCTTTTGCTTTGCATTTCACAGTTCCTTCAGAGGTGAAAAACAGTTACTAAATTAACCGGTACACATAAATATCACTGATCCATCCGTTGGTACGTCTGAAGAAACCTCAAGCTTCTTTCACCTAACAGGAGCATGAATTGGGCTATGCCCTGTTTTCAAAAGGTTAACCAAGCCAGTGGGAAATGCCAATAGCACTTCCTAAGGTAATCTCCTTTCAAGTTTTCCTGTGAGCCTTTAGATAAGCGGTGTCTTAACTGCACACCTATTATCTTCTGCCCTTTATTTTTCCCATCTCAGTATGTTTATAGACTTCTTACGAAAGGTCTTGAATCTTGTGAAATTTGCACTTATATTTTACTACTTTGCAGAGTGCACTAGTGTTCCTCAGTAATGGTGTAGCTGATTTTCACTTAGTAAGTTTCACCTCGTGCTATTAATTGTCTCAAATTCAACTGGAGTACTCTAAGTCACTAAGTGTACCTTCTTAACCAATACACTGGACTCTTAGGGCATTGAAAACTTGGAAGTGATGCACTGATGATAATGAACATTATTTCTAAGCTAAGGAGAAGAAAAGTTTAGTAATATTATAGGTAATGGGCACAGATAAATAAAAGCAGACTTCAGGCTACTGTTGGACTGAAGCTACTCGTACAGATTGTTCTGAAACCACTAGCATGACTGTATCAATTAGCTATTACAAAAGAGCCTCACCATTTATTAGTGTAAAACATCACCGTTGCTTAGCACATGACTCTGCTAGTGAGTAATTGGTTGGGGCTCAGAGAGTGGATCTTCTGGCCTTGTCTGGGCTTCTCACACAACCGAGGGTCCTTGAAGAGACCACTTCTGCAGCTTGACAAGCTGCCGGGGGGGGGGGCACCTTGGCTTTTCCACACAGAGTCTCCCACTCTCCAGCAAGGTAGCCCCAGGTTACTCCACACGTCAACAGTAATGACCAATAACCAATCTATAATAAGAAGACAAGAGAGTGTTATTCCAGCCAGACTAAGAACTATGGCCCGGGAGACACAGATTCAAGAAGCGCTTGAATTGCGTCCCTCTGGACCACAAAATGGGGGAGGCTCATAAAGGCAGAAACTGCAAAGTTATATAAATTGTTTATCAAGAATTCTAACTGCAGCTGGCAAGAAGCAAGGGTGCTTGTTAAGCAGGGATTCGTTGGGGTGTGAAATGGATGCACAGTGACAAGGGGAGACCTTGAGACCATAAGGTGGCTGCTGGCAGAGATCGTTTTGAGAACGGCTGGTGGTATCCTTGAGTTTGATATAGTTCAGAAAACTCAGGTTCTCAGTGATTCAGGAGCACATCTGAAACCACATCCACTGTGGCCACCTGGCTCCATTTTTGATAACTGAACTACAGTGACTCCACTCTGATTTTTAAACTCATTCTTTTCCCTAATGATGAAAGCAGATGTACAATGCATGTCTGAAAGGCCATAAGATAAGCTGTTCTAGTTAGCATAAGGTTTAAGGCAAATCATAAATAAGCCAGAATGACTTCCGCATACCTCAGTGTGAAAATTTCTTGCATGACGTGGCAGTGGCAAGGTTGAGAGAGAGAGAGAGAAAGCATGGAGAAGTATGCATGGAATCCCAGGCGCTTGCTGGCACTGACATACTGTCACTTCCACCGCATTCTATTGGCCAGAGCAAATCATAAAGCCAGCCTATAACAAAGGAATGGGGAAATCGACCTTACCCCTCTTTGTATCCACTACTTTTAAAATGTGAATTTGGAATGAAGAATTGAAGCCATCTTTGAAACCAGTCTTTCACAATGATATTCTACTTTCTGAGCACTTTTCAAGAAATAGAAGTCTTTTAGATTTTCTAATACTGTGACTCAAAATAAACCGTTGAAATCCACCTTACTGTGTTTTTACAAACTATCAATGAAATGCACTTTCAAACTTTTAGTTTTTTCTACACTGCTAGGAATTCTGTATCATTTAAAATAAAGAGACATCTCATGGGGCTGTATTTTGTTTAAGTCTATCAGAAAGTATTCGATAAGTATTTTTCAGATGTCTGCTTTGTGACTAGTATTATTATATCATCTTTTTATTAAGCTTTCTGTGCTCAGATAACTGATACAGCATCAGTCTCTTGCTGATGGGGGAGAAGAGCCAGTGGGCGTTCCTGGTAAAGACTAGCCGGTGCATCATTTTACAAAGTAATTAAGAAATGACTTTCTTCTTCTGAGACTTCGGCCTCAGAATGGCAGGGAATTAACTGGTCAGCCTTCACTCCGCAGGTCAGCACTGTTCATCTCTGACCGTCTCCTAACACAGGGCCCATTTGGAGGTGGGATGCGTCAAGTATGTGGAAGGAGAGTCTGGGGAAATAAGGACAGGGGTGGTCTTGAGAAGGTGAAAGGAAATGATTACAAGACTGGTCCTATTTAATTGGAAGACATATGTTGAAAAGAGGTAGAAACCCTGCCTGGATACAAAGGTAGACAGCATTAGAAGTCAGGCAAAATTGCCGCCTTGCCAGACCTGCCACAGTGTCATAGTAAAGTGATGTTTGAATTTCAGCCCATCTGTGCCCTTAAATAATGATGGTCACAAACAAGTCACTCCTCCTATTTTGAGGCACAGGTTGAATGTTCATATTACAATATATAAATCTATCAAATCAACGTGTTGAACAACTTAAATTTATACAGTATTTTTGTCAAATATATTTCAATAATAAAAAAAGAATTGCCTGGGGAAAAAAGCAGAGATTGAATGTAACTGGTTATTCTGGAATGCTTGCTTACGTTCCAGTCACTTATCATGTATTCTTTCTTCTCTAAAAATCTTTTTTTTTACAACAAGAAAAACTAATCCAATCCCTAGTTTTCAATTTCACTGGAGTGATATGAATTGCAGGTTGATGACCGCAAGCTACCTGGGCACCTGCCAGAGGATGAAAAGAGCTGGGTTGGCTATTGTTGTTGGGCTTTTCGAAGCTCATCTTCAAGAAACGTAGCACAGCTGCAAAATGCTAGGGAGAAGTGCTGCTTTTCAAAAATGGCAGGCAATAGGGAGGATAAGTGAGATTGCTCTTCTACTGAAAGCAACGTGAAGCCGTGCGGGGCGGGGCGCAGCGCCTGGCGCAGAAACAAAAGAGCTGCCGTTTATTCAGCATTCGCTAGGCACCAGGCAGTATGCTAAGTATACTGTGTGGGATGCCTAATTCAGTCATCATGGTGACCCTCCAGGAAAGGTAGTATCACTCTGTCCTCACATCCCGAAAGAGGAAAAAGAGGCCGGGAGATTTAGATGCCTGTCCCCAAAAGCACAAACTCCAGCTCTCACCTTTAGCTAGTTACATACGAAGGAAGGGCTTAATATACAATGAATAACTAATGGAAAGAATGTATGCAGGAAGAGAAGGGCTTGTTCCCTTTCACATAATGTGTGTTTTGTATCATCTGCCGTAGTTACTGAGCACACCGTCGGCACCGTTCTGTTAAACACAAAGACACGAAATGCTTTTAGTAAAAAAGACTTCCAAAAGGAATGAAAGCACTGAAACTGGGTGAAAACAGGCTATTCACGCCCATGCATTGCCTTAATTTTTGAAAAGTAACACAACACAAAGTATCGTGAGCCATTTGAATTTTGAGGATCATGCTTTGACATTTCTGGAAAAGTCTTACTGTTTGTAAAAACAACAACAACAAACTTATTCTGCTTCTCACAGTTCATCATACTAAAGGATTCTTCTCCTGAAATGGAGCTACTGCTTTCATAATTCAGGTCAATCTAGACACCCACCAGAAGATGTCTACGCGTGGGATGTGACTCTCACACGCATCCATCTGCATGTGCCCGCACACACGCACACAGACACGCAGACTCAGAGACTGTCAGAGCGAAAAAGGGCCACCAGGACCGTCAAACCCAGCTCCCCTGGTTTTGCGTATTTCACCCAGCTAGTTCATAGCCCGGGGCTGGTATTTACATGGTATGCACCAGTGGGACATAGCCATGGATGAAATACTAAAATTCTCCAGAGGCAGCTGGTAAATAACCAGGGCCACAGTCTCAGTCTCCTGAGGGTCTCCAACCACCCCATGGTAGAAAGCAAGTTTCTGTGGTTCCTGCCCCAAGATGCCTGGATCCAGCAACTAGAGAGGGAACTCCTGGTACAGCAGGAGGCCTTGTGAGCTCTGCTCCTACATGAGGTTGATCAGTATTTTTGATGTCACCCCTGGCTAAGGCCTAACTAGAATCCAGGTCTCCAGTCCAAAGCCCAGAGTTCTGCCTTTCTTAAATGTTAGCATTTTATTGAAATTCAAATAGAGGTGCTCATCTGTGCTGCAAGACACTAGCCTTAGAAATTTAAAGATAACCTTTCCCCTCTCCCCTAGAGACTTAATTTCTTTTTACTTGGTCTGGTCATGTAGTAACATTTTCCCTGTAATAGTGTGCAAGTTTATTGATGCCACTGTAATTCCAGTGCTCTCCCATCTCACATGACTTTCTCTTTAAATATTTTATCTCCCCTTCCCTGTTTCTCCAGTTCTTTTCAGCTCTGGCTCTCTACTTTCCCTTTTTTCTTTATGACAGATCTTTTTTCTAAAAACTATGTGACGATCTGCAAATCACACCTGAGAGTCACAGCCGAATGCCTCACACGTCTAAACTATTTCTCTTTTCTGTTTAGTATCTCAAATGTGTATTGAAGCACTTAAAAATTAACTAACAGTGATTCAAGAAGAATTCACTTGCTATATCAAGATGAAGTTTTGTGTACAGTGCTCAGAATCCAGGTATTTTTGAGAGCTTTATTATGGTAGGTCTTTTAAGTGCATTTGTACAGTTTTCAAAAGTGATGAAAATTGCCTGAATTTCACTTGCCTCACTTCATTTCCACATCACTCATTTACTTAGTCAAATAACCCTAATTTTTCATCTTCCATCTCCTTAATACCTAACAATGTAACAGTCGTAGTTCTAGGGAAATGGACAAGCAGAGGTGAAGAAATTCAGGGCTCGTCCCTCTCGCTACCTGCTGATTTTTAGTAGACGCTAAACATTCAAAGGAATGAGTCATAAAGACACCTTGTCTAATATCTGCATCTGACAGATACATCTAAAGTTGGTTGTTCAGAGTTTGCCTCCAATCACGTGTGGAGCGTTTATACAAAACAAGCAGTGTTTATACACCAGTTATATGTCCTGCAATTCAACTACTTGGAGGCAGTGTCAGATCACACAGGTTAAGGGCTCAGCCCCACAAGACTGCCACCCACTTCAGATGCCAATTGCAAGTCCAGGTTGTACCTGTGCTTCTGATCAACTGAATCCAGAGACCTAGATCCAAACCCCGTAAATCAGAGGTTTCCATGACCACCTCTTTGGGTTCGATTAATTTGTTAGAGCCACTCACAGAACTCAGAGAAAGGTTTTCCTTACTAGATCATCTGTTTATGATAAAAGAATATAACTCAGGGACAGCCAGATGGGAATGATGCATGGAGAAGATGTGGGGAATGTGTAGAGCTTCCATGCCCTGTCCAGCTGCCCCGAGAATCTCCATGTGTTCACCAACAGGGAAGCTCTCTGAACCCATCTTCCAGGGTTTTTATGGAGGCTTCATATATAGGCAAGATTGATTCAATCATTGGCCATTGGCAGTTGACTCAACCTCTCCCCCTTCTCCTCTCCCCATCTCCAGTCCCCATCCTTAGGTACCTTCCAAAAGTCTCCTCATTAGCATAACAAGAACACCCTTATTACTCCAACCACAGGAAATTCCAAGGGTTTTAGAAGCTCTGTGCCAGGAATAGGAGATATATATATATATATATATATATATATATATATATATATATATATATATCTTATTATAACTCACGGTATCACTTATAAACTATAAATAAGGAAATTGTGTGAAAGTTGAGAAGGGATGGAGAATTATGCATATGATAATTCAGAATTTAGCATGTTGATCTATTAGACTGTTACCATACAACATCTCTATGCTATATATGCTATTACAAATTCATAGAGTTTCATAAAAGGAAACACTTGGAAGTATAATAATAATAAAATCCTTTCTTTTACTGGGTCATTTCTATGTGCCAGGCACAGGACTAATTGTCACATGGGTCTCTAACCAGTTATGTGAATTATCTATAATCATTTGATGCTCCTGCTGTGTGGGAACTATCATTACTTCCACTTGGCAGATGGAAAGCTGAGGCTTGAAGAGGTTCAGTAACTTCCCCAAGTCCATCCTGAAAACAGTGGACATATTGTTCATGGACTGAGCTCATGTCCATTTGCCTGATTTGCAGCAAAGCTGGTGTACTGACATGGGGTTGTGGTGAAAGAAAGTACAGCGTTTACTACAGGGCACCAACCAAGGAGAATGGGCAGCTAATGCTCAAAAGACCTGAACTCCCTGATGGCTTTCAGGGAAGGGATTTTAAAGACCATGTCAGGGGTGAGGGTTGCAGCTCGTGGACTTTCTTCTGATTGGCTGGTGGTGAGGTAACAGGGTGATGTTTCAGGGATCTTAATCATCAACCTTCTGGTTCCAACGAGTCTGGGGTCTATGTGCTTTGGTCGGCATTTGGTCACCATCCTCCACCTGGATGAGGGTCTTACGTCCTGCGGTACAACCCAAAGATATGTGTCAGATTGTAATGTATATCCCGTGAGGAGGAACTAGGAGTCCTGTGGTTCTATTTTACCACTGAACTCTTGTTTAAGCTATCATTACTTTTCTTGTGTGACTGTTTTTCCTTTGTTTCTGCATTCCCTTACTTCCCTAATTAGTAACTGCTTGAGTTTGCTCTTGGGAACTCAGGGAAAACCGAGGAGATGAAAGCCTCTTTCTACAAACAAGAACCAGGGGATGCAGAGGGGCTTTTGTGCCCAGGAAGGCCCTGCTTGGTTTCAAATCACCCCCCTGCCAACTTGGCTTTGATGATCATCAATCCTGAGGGGAACAGGAACAGTACAAGAAAGGGAATAAAGTTCTGGCTAGACAGGTTAATCGTAAACTCAGCAGGGGAACTAGATTGTAGGGGGACTCGGTTTCAATATGCTGACACTGTACATTTAATTCCTGTTAAAACCCTGAAAGGTCATATTTTGGACTTTTTGTAGAAGAGGAAACTAAGTTTAGGTGGGAGTGTGGGCCAAATTGTGTCCCTCAGAAAGATACATTAAAGCCTTAACCCCTCTCCTCCCCGCCATGCCTCTGAATGTGACCTTATTTGGAAATAGGGTCATTGCAGATGTAATTAGTTCAGGTCACACTGGCATAGGGTGCATCATTATTCTAGTATGACCAGTTTCCTTACATGGAAAAGGAAATTTTGATACAGACAATGAGGGAAGATGGCCATGTGAAGACAGAGGCAGAGATTAGATTTATGCTGCCACAAACCCAGGAAGGCCCCAGGCTCCCAGAAGCTGGAAGGGGCAAGGAAGGATTCTCTCCTAGAGTCTTCAGAGGGGGCATGGCCCTGCTGACACCTTGGTTTTAGACATCCAGCCTTCAGAACTTAGAATAAGTTTCTGTTGTTGGAAAACTAGTTCTTCTTCTACGACTGTCTCCTGTCGATGAAAGTTAATCAATAGTCAATCTATGAAAGAAGTGGAAATTTTATTCGACCCAAATTTGAGGATTATAACCCAAGAAGAGCATCTCAGAAAGCTCCAAGAACTGTTCCTCCCGTTAGAAGTCAAGACACAGTTATATAAGCTATTTGAGACAGAAAGCTGTACATTGAGTGATGTATTATTGACAGTTTACACGATCCAAATTTAAGCACCCTGTGCCAGCTTACAGGACCAAGAAGGAATGTTATCTTTTAAGGAGTTGTCTTGTTGATGCTGGGAGAATGTTTCTCTTTATGGTTGAGCAGGTATTTCTGCTGACGGGGGAGGTTTGGTTGTTGCATCATACACAGTGCACCATAGAGGGGAGAGAGGAGGCCAAAGGGCGAGGAGAATTTATGTTTAAATGTTTCTTGTCTTGCCATAAAATATGAATTTTAGTTCACACTCTTCAAAGTTCTGGCACCCCACCGAAACTTCTCCATCAAGACCACCAGTGATCTCCATGGTACTCAAGCCAGTGGTCACTTCTCATTATTCATCTACCTTAACCAACTGTCACGGTCCTGACACACACAGTCAAGTTTCTCCTCCAAGGTATACTTTCTTCACAGCGTTTCCAGAATATCAGACAGTCATAGTTTTCCTTTTATGTCATCAGTCGCTTCTTGGTCTGTTGCTATTTCCTCCTCTTCTCTTGTTCTTCATTCTTCATGTTGAGGACTCAAGCTTGGTCTTTTTCTCCTCTCTGCATAAAAGACACCCTTCCTGATCTCATCCAGTTTCATACATACGCTGATGACTCTTCGGTTGATACCTCCATTCTCACCTTCTCTCCGAAACTCTGGATCCATCCAGCAGCTGCTTCTTAGGGCTGTCTCCTTAGAGTCTATTTGCAACACAGCAGCCAGGGCGATCCTTTTATGTAAGTAGGACAGATCAGACCATGTCAGTTTTGCACAAAGCCGTGCGGTGGTTTGCATCTGACTCGGAGTTAAAGCTGACATCCTCACAATGGCCTGCAGTTTCCTCCATTCTCGGACCTCACCTGCCCGTATCCCCTCCGTCCGCCCTCCGACTCTGCACCTGCACGCTGGCTTGCTTGCTCTCCTTGAATCAGTCTGCCATACTTTCCTCCGTCTGGAATGCTCTTTCCTCAGGTATCTGCTTGGCTATCCCCACGCACTCCCGCAACCTTCTCTCAGATCTCACTGACTCGGTGAGGCCCTCACTGGCTGCCCCATTTCATTTGAGGAGCTGCCTCTCCAGCCATGGTCCACGACCCCTAATTTCCTGCTCCGTGTTTCATTTTTGCCATGGCAATTTAAGGCACTAGACAATTTAATTATTTATGAAGTTCTCTTTTTCCCCTGTCTTCCTGTGCTAAAATGTAAACTCTTCAAGGACAATGTTTCTAGACTATTTTGCCCATGGATATATCCCAGTTTATGGCCAGATCCTGGTATATACTAAATGCACAGAAAACATTTGTTGAACGAACTAAAATCAGTGATGTCTGCATTACTGGACGTTAATATTAAGATGATGTTGTTTGCTTCAGACATAAGAGTAAAGAGTCTGATAGGAAATACTGTCATTACCATAAGTGTATACTTGCCAACATTTTTACATCACCTAGATGAAAATTATTAGAATATGGCAATTGTGGATTTTTTTCATAAACCATTCTTGTTTTATACTGTTCCCTTGAATCTCACGAAATGAATGAAATTTTCTCCCTTAGGTCGTTTTTCTGTCATTAAATAAAAAATTAAAAGGTGGCTGTTCTGTTTCGTGCACTGTACTTTGTGCATTGCCTTTTCTAGCGCAATATCAATTTACATTCATGCGATACTGATTGCCCCTACGAAATGAACCTCCAAAAGTTTCCTCTGAATAAAATGGAAAAAAATGGTAATAAATGTTCAGCAAATCTCAAACCACAATTGGATAACTGGTAAAAAATTGTATGAGGCGCCGAGTGTAATCTTATTTATTGATTTCATTCATTCTAGCGTTGCTGAAGGGCAAAAGAGGAATGGTTAAATAAAAATGTTGAAATGTTGTGATTTATTAATAGACTGTGTCACATCTCTCTGCACGCCTACAGAATTGCTTATTTGTCCTTAATGTATTTTCAGACAGTGTTTTTATTTGGGAAACCAAAATGACTACCAAGCCACTTTTCAGTAATGGTTTTCTCCTCTCTGTGAAAAAAACTTTCACTTCTATATTATGACTCATGGTAAATTATTTAACATATCAGATAATTGAAAGTATCTCATCATTCCCTCTAATCTTTATTCTATAGGTTTTAATTTCTCAGGGAGAGCAATTCAGACAGAGACAGGCTTGGCAGAAAAAAAAAAGAGAGAAAAAAATCAGATTTCAGTTGCCAGGTGCAGTATTGGACATCCAAAAAGGCAAACAGGCAGGAATTTTTCCAGAGGGTTATAAAGTATGTTGGGTAAAGTTTGCTTTTTCTGCGTTTTCAAGGTAGAGACAGGGATATATTTACTTATTCTCCTCCGGTTTATGAGAATTTGCTTGAATCTCATTGATCCCTGGACTCAGAATTTCAGATTCTGTATAAGTTTAGAACACGATCAGCCGTTAGCGAAAACCAAAGTTGAGATGGCCCTACACAAGGAAATAACATCATGTTTCTATTAAGGAATTCATTCAGGTCAGTTTTTTAAATTTACTTTTTCATTCAAGGATAGTTGATTAGCTTATGGTCTCTGGATAATGTGTGCAGTTGACCCTTAGATTTATTCTGTGAAGAGAGTGACGAATGAGAAAATATTCCTCCATTCCAGTTTGTGCTTTGCAGAGTTTACTTGTGCCCAGACACTACACTGATTTTTTTTTTAAGGAATTAAAACTGTAACTGTTACCAAAAGGATGCAGCAGCTCTTACAGCAGTAGGAGTTCTTTAGACAGCTCCTGTGTGACATGTGGTTAAATGGGGATTCAGTATAATATATATGTGTATATTAAATATAGATGTATATGATCGACAGCCTCAGGCCTGAAGCTGTCCACACTAGAGAGAAGCGCTGTATCTTCACTGATATACTGCTTCTAAAATACCTTATTGGATAGACTTTCTCTGCATCCTATAAGCAACCTGGTCATCATTATATGACCAACCAGCATACTGTGTGTCCTGTGTGTCTCTTATGGAGTCCTGAACAATTCGCAATGAATATGGCCCCTTAAAGGCAAAAACTGAAGAGATACTTGAAATGCTTATCCAGGCAGAAAATGTGTTCTTGTATTTTCCATTAGAAAGAAATAGAAAAAAAAAATTACTGTGCAACTTGAGTAACAAGGTAGAATATTTGTTCCAACTGGTAAAATGCCTGGATTGTATAACGTCAAGAAAATAGTGCCACTTTATTATTTTAAATATGTGTGTAAAATATAAATATGGCTAGAGAGATTTTAAGAGATGCATATTCCAAATAGAAAAGGCAGAGAGGGGGCAATCTTAAGAATATTATAAAAGGTAGGGTGAACGAGGAGGCTGGCATTGAGAGGCTGCATATCTATGGAAATAAGAGAGAAAATAAACTCGAGAGTGAGTAACACAGAAGGAAAATGTGAGGAGGGGGAGTTCCTTTGTAGTTGTATTTGATTATCCTTCTAAGGTTACAATAGAAATTCACTCAGAAGTAAAGCAGCATAGAAGACAGTCAGAGACAGACGGGCTGGTCAGTACTCCCCTCCCTCTCCACCCTCTGTCGACAGAAAGCAGTAGACCTCAAGGAAGTCCAGACCCATACTTTGATTGGTTATTTATCTAGTAGCAAAACAAGAGAGTGGACCGTTATACCCGTTTTATCAATTTATTTTTTTAACTTTTTATTTTATATTGGAGTACAGTTGGTTAACAATGTTGTGTTCGTTTCAGAGGCACAACAAAGTGGTTCAGTTATACATATACATGTATCTGTTCTTTTTCAAATTCTTTTCCCAGTTAGGTTGTTACAGAATGTTGAGCAGAGTTCCCTGTGCTATACAGGAGGTCCTTGTTGGTTATCCGTTTTAAATCCTATTTTATCAATTTAAATTTGGAGGTTTGTTGTAAACTCATCCAAGAATCATATATACACACACACACACACACACAAATATACACATACATACATATATACACACATGCATATATATACATAATGAGAGGGATGTATTTGATGCTTTTCATCAGCATAAGGAAAGCAGGGGCAACTTTTCCCCTCCAAGTTCCCTGTTCTGGAAATAGAATATCCAGGAGGGAAAAGGAAGAAATTCATGGTCTTAGTGGAAACAAACTTCACTATTTCCTTTGAATTATTGTGGCTGCACATATTGGCTCAGAAGAGGGTGACCTGCCTGGGCTGTAAGTGCCTGGTCCTTGGGCAAAGCATCCCCAGCTGTGGAGCCCATTAGACAAGGAGCAGCTGCTCTCAGAACCAGCTTGCCTCACTTCCGCATTTGTTTACTTGTATGACCCACTTGAACAACATACACCTACAAACTGAATCATGAAGTGTTTGCATGCTTTTTATAAATAACACAGGATTTCATTATTGCTATCAGGCGCCACAGAGTTGATAAAATTATTTAACTTGCAAAGGTTGGTTAACTGACTATTTTATTAAAGATGCGTGTTGTAGAGAGAGGCCCAGAGGCCAACCTGAAAAGCCTACCTACTGTATGATTCCAACTATATAACATTCTGGAAAAGGTAAAGCTTTGGAGATAGAAAAAAGGTCAGTGGTTGCCAGGGTTTAGTGGGGAGGGGGGATGAACAGGTGGAGGACAGAGGGCTTTTAGGGCAGCGGAACTATTCTGAATGATACCATAATGGTGGATACTTGTCATTATACATTTTCCAAGCCCAGAGGATGTATACCAAGAGTGAACCCTCATGTAAATTATTAACTTTGGGTGATTATGATGTGTCAGTGTAAGTTCATGGACTGTAACAAATATACCATCTGGTGGGGGGGGGGCGTGTGGGTAATGGGGAGGGGGCAGAGTACGGCTCCCATCCTTAAATAACCCTCAGGCGCACTCAGCATCCCCTTAGCAGCCTCTTTAGCTGTTGTAAATTCGGACTTCACTTAGACTTAAAACTATTGCTCTTTTCAAAGCTGTTCTTATCTTAGTGGACCCATGGTCGAATCCTTTAATAGCTAAAGTTAATTGAGCTTATTTAAGTAACTGT
Organism: Globicephala melas; assembly: GCF_963455315.2. Lineage (NCBI taxonomy): Eukaryota > Metazoa > Chordata > Mammalia > Artiodactyla > Delphinidae > Globicephala > Globicephala melas. The sequence continues at coordinate 110,212,605 of NC_083319.1, read as the reverse complement.
GTTATAAGATACAATGTGCTAGGGATGACCCAGATAAACAAGGATAAGTGAAATAGAAACCATGTCCTATGGTAGCTAATTTGAAGGGAGGTTCTGTGTAATAAATCATTTCAAAATTCTGTGGCTTAAAACAAAAAGCATGTGTGATTGTGTATGAGTCTTTGGCTCAGCTGGACAATATCTCTGGGCTCCCTCTCGTGCCTGTGGTCAGATGTGGGTCACACAGGCAGTTTGCTGGTTTGGCGTCTCTGTCACGTATTTGGGGGGCGCGGCTAGCTGTAGCCTAGGTTGGCCTTTCAGGCCAGATTCCAGGATGGGGAAATGGGCTCCAACTGCTGAAAGGAGGAGCTGCACCATCACACTGAAAAGAGCAATCAGGCAAGCAGGGTATTCATCAAGGTCATGAATGTACCCAGTCTACCACTAGGAGAACAAAGCTAGTAAAAAGACTATACTGCAAAATAAGGAAAAATACCAAACTTACACACACTAAACCCTTGACCTTTAAGATTCTTTTGTTTTTTTTTTTTTTTATGTTTGATCCTTTGAATGCCCCGAAACACGTGTTGGCTTGACATTTTGCTTGTTAATTTAACAATGTCTTTTTTTTGCGGTACGCGGGCCTCTCACTGTTGTGGCCTCTCCCGTTGCGGAGCAGAGGCTCCGGGCGCGCAGGCTCAGCGGCCATGGCTCACGGGCCCAGCAGCTCCATAGCATGTGGGATCTTCCTGGACAGGGGCACGAACCCATGTCCCCTGCATCGGCAGGCAGACTCTCAACCACTGCGCCAGCAGGGAAGCCCAGTCATAATACTCTGTACATGGGGTCCACAAATAGTGGTCATTCACTATGACAATGTTGGGGCAGAAGAAATATTCCTCTACCCAACTAGGTTCATTCTGGCTGGTCTAAGAATTAAATTGACATGACACAGATTAACAGGAGAAAATCAAACAAATGTTTAATAACATGTGTGCATGGGAGAGACCCAGAGAAATTGAGTAGCTCTCCAAAATGCTTGAAACCTTCACCTTAAATCTTCAGCTAAAGACAAAGGAGGATGTTGGGGGTAGTGGTCTGGGACTTCAAAGGGGAGAAAGGTGATTCGCATGGAGATGTCAACAAATGTGTGACGGCCCATGCGGACTCCAGGGGACACAGAGTTGATTTTGTTGTTGTTGTTGTTGTTGTTGTTGTTTGTGGTACGAGGGCCTCTCACTGTTGTGGCCTCTCCCGTCGCGGAGCACAGGCTCCGGATGCGCAGGCCCAGCGGCCATGGCTCACGGGCCCAGCCACTCCGCGGCACGTGGGATCCTCCCGGACCGGGGCATGAACCCGTGTCCCCTGCATCGGCAGGCGAACTCTCAGCCACTGCGCCACCAGGGAAGCCCCACAGAGTGGATTTTGATCTCCAAGCCCTGCGTTTTCCCCACCACACCTCGCCCACATTCTTTGCAGCTACCTCTCTAGATAGTTCTATTTCTGGAATAGACCCTTTACTTAAATTCTTCTGGCAGTTAAGGGGGAGGTGAAAGTCTCTTCTTGAATCCTTCGGTCTTTTTTCACCTTGAAATACTCTGCATGCCAAAGACACATTTTAGGGTGGCAAGTTTTGCTCGCCTACAACAAAATATAATATGGCTAGATTTTAGGAAAATGCCTTCTATTATTTGGTTATGATCAGTTTTCCTGAGTTAAGTAGCACCTGTGTGGAATTACGGCAAAATAATAGGTAAACAGGAAGTGTATTTAGGGGTTGATTAATAATGGGCTCTTGACTGGAAGCACTGGTTGGGAACATCGGAGGTGCTATTATTTAATGATTTTGGTCTAGATTGCCGAATAACTGACACTATGAGAAGGTGACTGAGAATTGATTTTATATCTCTTGGAATGGGTTGTTGAAATAATGTCAGTAGTAATAGCATCTTCTTAAGTGCACCGTGTAAAGAAATAATTATTTCTAGTAAAGCTTTCTCTAAAGAGTTCTTAGTGATTACATATGTTACCTCTTTATAAAAATAGCAGGAAGTATCTCAGTTCACACAGAAGAAAACAGGCTCAAAGTTTTCATCTGAAGACATTTTTAATTGTGACAGAATTATAAATAGAACTCTCAGTATAACCTTGTTTTGGAGGAGAAGTAAAATTTGGCTTTACAACTTGTGTCATATAAAAATTGCATTGGTATATACGTGGTTTTCAAAGCTATGTTTTATTAATGAATTTATCTTTAAAATTAAGTGGTGTTATTTTTTTAAAGGATCTGCATTTTTATATGAAAATGGTATAATTAGAAAAGAAATATTACGGAATTGATTTTATTTTATCAGTATTCTTACTCATTAGGACAAACAGAGCAGATGCCAAATGACTGTCCTAGTAGCGATGACAGTATTGTACAGCTCATACGCAAATGGAAAAACAGGCATTTTTGTTCTACTTAAAACAATGAAGGGAATTTCCTACATTTTCCCAGGTCTCCTGCTTTACCTTTTTTTTTTTTTTTTCCTAATGACTTATACTTCCTTTTCACTCTATTCACCAACTGCTGTTTTGTACCATCTACAACAGTGGTTTGCAAATTATGGGTCGGGACCCAAAAATCAACAATGTGATCCAAAAATCAGTATTTTAGAAATGTAATAGTAGAATGGAATAGAATAAAAGCATACCAGACTGCATCTAACATAATGTTACCAAGTATTGTTTTAGAAAATGTCTGTTTTCTATATTTGTACACATATGTGTATATGTGTGCTATCTCAGTGTAATGTATTTTTGATCAAGAAAGTGTTAGAGATGTATTCGGAGATTTATCACGTGAATGATAACTCCATTGCAAATCAGTTTTTAATTGATCAAATATTCATTAAGTACGTGATATATGTGTGAAAATTTACCTCCCAAAAGAATACAACTAACCTCCTGCTATAAGTGAGTTGACATTCACGGTAAGATATGTACCAAGAGAAGAGACCTGGCGAAATGAGGGCATGCTGGGTCACTGTTGTGTAATACAAGCATTTTGTTTCCTTTACATCTTTAAACTGTATACTGCTACAATTTACTTTCATGTCAAAATTGTTTCTAATGTTTTTATGTAGTAAAAGTAATGTTTCTGAGTGATAAAGGAGTGCTCACTGAAGCTGTGCTGTAGCTTGTCTGTTTTGCAACGATGGGATAATAATGGGAATTATCCATATCAGAGGAGTATGGAAGACCATCTATATAGATGGTCCAGCAATGCTTCTATCTTATATTCATCATATTTGGACAAATTTGGACAAATTTGGATTTGGACAAATATATAGTGGCATATATAATCATTATGTTATCATAGAGAATAATTTCACTGCCCTAAAAATCCTCTGTGTTCTGCTAATTCATTCCTTCCATCCCCATGCCACCCCAACCCCTGATCTTTTAACTGCCTCCATAGTTTTACCTCTTCCGGAATGGCATATAGTTGGAATCATACAGTATATAACCTATTCATATTAGCTACTTTCACTTAGTAAGATGCATTTAAGCTTCCTCTGTGTCTCTTCACGGTTTGATAGCTCATTTCTTTTTAGTGCCGCATAATATTCCATTGTCTGGATGCGCTACAGTTTATTTATCCATATACCTACTGAAGGACATCTTGGTTGCTTTCAGGTTTTGACAATTATGAATAAAGCTGCTATAAACATCTTTGTGCAGATTTTTGTGTGGACATAAGTTTTCAACTCCTTTGGGTAAATACCAAGGAGTGGGATTGCTGGATTGTATGATAAGAATAGTTTTGTTACCTAAGAAACTACCAAACTGTCTTCCAAAGTGGCTGTACCATTTTGCATTTCCACCAGCACTGAATGAGAGTTCCTGTTGCTCTACATCCTCACCAGCATTTGGTGCTATCAGGGTTCTAAAATTTGGTCATTCTAATAGTACGTAGTGGTATCTCACTTTTTTAAAAAATGTGCATTTCTCTGATGATATATGATGTGGAGCACCTTTTCATATTCTTATTTTCCATCTTCTCTACCTTTGCTGAGATGTCAGTTCATGTTTTTACCCCATTTTTAAAATCAGGTTATTTTTTATTGTTGAGTTTTAAGCATCCTTCATTATTTTAGATAACAGTCCCTTATTGGATATGTCTTTTGCAAGCATTGTCTCCAAGTCTGTGGCTTGTCTTCTAATTCTCCTGATATTGTCATTGACACAGCAGAGATTTTTATGTTAATGACATCTAGCTTACCAATTATTTCTCTAATGGATCATGCCTTTAATCTTGTATCTAAAAAGTCATTGACATACACAAGGTCATCTAGGTTTTCTCTAATGTTATATTCTAGGAGTTTTATAGTTTTACTTTTACATCTAGGTCTGTGATGCATTTTGAGTTAATTTTTGTGAAGGATATAAGGTCTGTATCTGGATTCTTCTTTACTTTTTGGCCTGTGGATGTCCAGTTGTTCCAGCACCATTTGTTGAAAACACTATCTTTGCCCATTGTATTAATTTTGCTTCTTTGTCAAAGATTAGTTGACTATATTTACGGGAGTCTATTTCTGGGCTTTCTGTTCTGTTCCATTGAACTATTTGTTTATTCTTTCACCAATACTGTACTGATATGATTACTATAGCTTTATACTAAGCCTTGAAGTCAGATAGTGTCAGTTCTCCAACTTTATTCTTCTTCATTGTTGAGTTAGCTATTTTGGGTCTTTTGCATCTCTGTGTAAACTTTAAAATCATTTTGTTGATATCAACAAAATAATTAGCTGGAACTTTTATTGGTATTGCATTGAATCTATTGAATCTATAGATAATGTTGGGAAGAACTGACATCTTCACACTTTGACTCTTCCTATTCATGAACATGGAATGTCTCCATTTATTTAGTTTATCTTTGATTTCATTCATATACCTAAGTATACTGTATTGGGTGATACTAATATAAGTAATATTGTGTGTGGGGGGGTTCTTATTTTTTAATTTTTTTTAAACTTAAAGCATTTTTATTGAGCAAAACCAATTTAAAAGGTACATTATTTATTTTTTTTAATATTTCTGTTGGAGTATAATTGTTTTACAATGCTGTTAGTTTCTGGTGTATAACAAAGTGAATCAACTATACATATACATATATCCCCATATCCCCTCCCTCTTGTGTCTTGCTCCCACCCTCCCTATCCCATCCCTCTGGTGGTCGCAAAGCAGCGAGCTGATCTCCCTGTGCGATGCAGCTGCTTCCCACTAGCTACGTGTTTTACATTTGGTAGTATATATATGTCAATACTACTCTCCCACTTTGCCCCAGCTTCCCCCTTCCCCTTCCCTGTGTCCTCAAACCCATTCTCTATGTCTGCGTCTTTATTCCTGTCCTGCCCCTACGTTTGTCGGAACCTTTTTGTTTTCTTTTAGATTCCATATATATATATATATATATATATATATATATGTATTAGCATATGGTATTTGTTTTTCTCTTTCTGACTTACTTCACTCAGTATGACAAACTCTAGGTCCATCCACCTCACTACAAATAACTCAATTTCATTTCTTTTTATAGCTCAGAAATATTCCATTGTATATATGTGCCACATCATTATTCACTCATCTGTTGATGGACACTTAGGTTATTTTCATTTCCTGGCTATTGTAAATAGGGCTGCAATGAACATTGTGACACATGACTCTTTTTGAATTATGGTTTTCTAGGGTATATGCCCAGAAGTGGGATTGCTGTGCTGTATGGTAGTTCTATTTTTAATTTTTTAAGGAACCTCCATACTGTTCTCCATAGTGGCTGTATCAATTTACATCCCCACCAACAGTGCAGGAGGGTTCCCTTTTCTCCACACCCTCTCCAGCATTTATTGTTTCTAGATTTTTTGATGATGGCCATTTTTTTTTTTTTTTTTTTTTGCGGTACGCGGGCCTCTCACTGTTGTGGCCTCTCCCATTGCGGAGCACAGGCTCCGGACACGCAGGCTCAGCGGCCATGGCTCATGGGCCTAGCCACTCCACGGCATGTGGGATCTTCCCGGACCGGGGCACGAACCCGTGTCCCCTGCATTGGCAGGCGGACTCTCAAACCACTGTGCCACCAGGGAAGCCCGATGATGGCCATTTTGACCATTGTGAGGTAATGACTCATTGTAGTTTTGATTTGCTTTTCTCTAATGGTTAGTGATGTTGAGCATCCTTTCATGTGTTTGTTGGCAATCTCTATACCTTCTTTGGAGAAATGTCTGTTTAGGTCTTCTGCCCAGTTTTGGATTGGGTTGTTTGTTTTTTTGATATTGAGCTGCATGTGCTGCTTGTCTGTTTTGTAGATTAATCCTTTGTCAGTAGCTTAGTTTGCAAATATTTTCTCCGATTCTGAGGGTTATCTTTTTGTCTTGTTTATGGTTTCCTGTTCTGTGCAAAAAGCTTTTAAGTGTCATTAGGTCCTATTTGTTAGTTTTTGTTTTTATTTCCATTTCTCTAGGAGCTGGGTCAAAAAGGATCTTGCTATGATTTATGTCATAGAGTCTTCTGCCCATGTTTTCCTGTAAGAATTTCATAGTGTCTGGCCTTAAATTTAGGTCTTTAATCCATTTTGAATTTATTTTTGTGTATGGTGTTAGGGAGTGTTCTAATTTTATTCTTTTACATGCAGCTGTCCAGTTTTCCCAGCACCACTTACTGAACAGGTTGGCTTTTCTCCACTGTATATTCTTGCCTCCTTTATCAAAGATAAGGTGACCATATGTGTGTGGGTTTATCTCTGGGCTTTCTAGCCTGTTCCATTGATCTATATTTCTGTTTTTGTGCCAGTGCAATACTGTCTTGATTACTGTAGCCTTGTATTATAGTCTGAAGTCAGGGAGCCTGATTCCTCTAGCTCCGTTTTTCCTTCTCAAGATTGCTGGGGCTATTCGGGGTCTTTTGTGTTTCCATATAAATTGTGTGATTTTTTGTTCTAGTTCTGTGAAAAAAAATGCCACTGTAGGTTGATAGGGATTGCATTGAATCTGTAGGTTGCTTTGGGAAGTGTAGTCATTTTCACAGTGTTGATTCTTCCAATCCAAGAACATGGTATATCTCTCCATCTGTTTGTATCATCTTTAATTTTTTTCATCAGTGTCTTAAAGTTTTCTGCATACAGGTCTTTGCCTCCTTGTGTAGGTTTATTCCTAGGTATTTTATTCTTTTTGTTGCAGTGGTAAATGGGAGTGTTTCCTTAATTTCCCTTTCAGATTTTTCATCATTAGTGTATAGGAATGCAAGAGATTTCTGTGCATGAATTTTGTATCCTGCTACTTTACCAAATTCATTGATTATCTCTAGTGATTTTCTGGTAGCATCTTTAGGATTTTCTTTGTATAGCAGCATCATGTCATCTGTAAACAGTGACAGTTTTACTTCTTATCTGATTTGTATTCCTTTTATTTCTTTTTCTTCTCTGATTGTTGTGGCTAACACTTCCAAAACTGTGTTCAACAGTAGAGATTACAGTGGGCAACCTTGTCTTGTTCCTGACCTTAGTGGAAGTAGTTTCAGTTTTTCACCATTCAGAACAACGTTGGCTGTGGGTTTGTCATATATGGCCTTTATTATGTTGAGGTAGGTTTTCTCTATGCCTACTTTCTGGAGAGTTTTTATCATAAATGGGTGTTGAATCATGTCGAAAGCTTTCTCTACATCTATTGAGATGATCATATAGTTTTTCTCCTTCAATTTGTTAATATGGTTTATCACATTGATTGATTTGCATATATTGAAGAATCCTTGCATTCCTGGGATAAACCCCACTTGAGCATGGTGTATCATCCTTTTAATGTGCTGTTGGATTCTATTTGCTAGTATTTTGTTGGGGATTTTTGCATCTATGTTCATCAGTGATTTTGGCCTGTAGTTCTCTTTTTTGGGGACATCTTTGTCTGGTTTTGATATCAGGGTGATGGTGGCCTTGTAGAATGAGTTTGGGCGTGTTCCTCCCTCTGCTATATTTTAGAAGAGTTTGAGAAGGATAGGTGTTAGCTCTTCTCTAAATGTTTGAAAGAAGTCGCCTGTGAAGCCTTCTGGTCCTGTGCTTTTGTTTGTTGGAAAAGTTTTAATCACAGTTTCAATTTCAGTGTTTGTGATTGGTCTGTTTATATTTTCTTTTTTTTTCCTGGTTCAGTCTCAGAAGATTGTGCTTTTCTAAGAATTTGTCCATTTCTTCGTGGTTGTCCATTTCTTCCACGTTGCCCATTTTATTGGCATATAGTTGCTTGTAGTAATCTCTCGTGATCCTGTGTATTTCTGCAGGGCCAGTTGTTACCTCTTTTTCATTTCTAATACTGTTGATTTGAGTCTTCTCTCTTTTTTTCTTGATGAGTCTGGCTAATGGTGTATCAATTTTATCTTCTCAAAGAAGATAAAAGATCTTTTGTTTTAAGATCTTTTATATTGTTTCCTTCATTTCTTTTTCATTTATTTCTGATCTGATATTTATGATTCGTTTCCTTCTGCTAACTTTGAGTTTTTTGTTCTTCTTTCTGTAATTGCTTTAGGTGTAAGGTTAGGTTGTTTATTTGAGCTGTTTCTTGTTTCCTGAGTTAGGATTGTATTGCTATAAACCTCCCTCTTAGAACTGCTTTTGCTGCATCCCATAGGTTTTGCGTCATCCTGTTTTCATTGTCATTTGTTTCTAGGTATTCTTAAATTTCCTCTTTGATTTCTTCACTGATCTCTTGGTTATTTAGTCGCATATTGCTTAGCCTCCATGTGCTTGTATTTTTTACAGATTTTTCTGTCATTGATATCTAGTCTAATAGCATTGTGGCCAGAAAAGATACTTGATGCAATTTCAATTTTCTTAAATCTCTCAAGGCTTGATTTGTGACCCAAGATCTATCCTGGAGAATGTTCCATGAACACTTGAGAAGGAAGTGTATTCTTTTGTTTTTGGATGGAATGTCCTATAAATATCAATTAAGTCCAGCTTGCTTAATGTGTCATTTAAAGCTTGTGTTTCCTTATTTATTTTCATTTTGGATGATCTGTCCATTGGTGAAATTGGGGTGTTAAAGTCTCCTACTATTATTGTCTTACTGTCGATTTCCCCTTTTGTGGCTGTTAGCATTTGCTTTATGTATTGAGGTGCTCCTATATATTGACAATCGTTATATCTACTCCTTGGATTGATCCCTTGATCATTATGTAATGTCCTTCTTTGTCTCTTGTAACATTTTTTATTTTAAAGTCTATTTTGTGTGATATGAGAATTGCTACTCCAGCTTTTTTTTAATTTCAATTTGTATGGAATATCTTTTTCCAACCCCTCACTTTGAGTCTGTATGTGTTCCTAGGTCTGAAGGGGGTCTCTTGTAGACACCATATATATGGGTCATGTTTTTGTATCCGTTCAGCCAGTTTCTGTCTTTTGGTGGGAGCATTTAATCCATTTACATTTAAGGTAATTATTGATATGTATGTTCCTATTACCATTTTCTTAATTGTTTTGGGTTTGTTTTTGTATGTCTTTTCCTTCTCTTGTGTTTCCTGCCTAGAGGAGTTCCTTCAGCATTTGTTGTAAAGCTGGTTTGGTGGTGCTGAATTCTCTTAACTTTTGCTTGTCTGTAAAGGTTTTAATTTCTCTGTCCAATCTGAATGAGATCCTTGCTGGATAGAGTAATCTTGGTTGTAGCTTTTTGCCTTTCATCACTTTAAATATGTCCTGCCACTCCCTTCTGGCTTGCAGAGTTTCTGCTGAAAGATCAGCTGTTAACCTTATGGGGATTCCCTTGTATGTTATTTGCTGCTTTTTCATTGCTGCTTTTAATATTTTTTCTTTGTATTTAATTTTTGATAGTTTGATTAATATGTATCTTGGCATGTTTCTCCTTGGATTTGTGCTGTATGGGACTCTGCAATTCCTGGATTGACTGTTTCCTTTCCCATGTTAGGGAAGCTTTCCACTATAATCTCTTCAAATAATTTCTCACACCCTTTCTTTTTCTCTTCTTCTTCTGGGACCCCTATAATTTGAATATTGGCATGTTTAATTTTGTCCCAGAGGTCTCTGAGACTGTCCTAAATTCTTTTCATTCTTTCTTTATTCTGCTCCACGGTAGTTATTTCCACTATTTTATCTTCCAGGTCACTTATCCGTTCTTCTGCCTCAGTTATTCTGCTATTGATTCCTTCCAGAGAATTTTAAATTTCATATTGTGTTGTTCATCATTGTTTGTTTGCTCTTTAGTTCTTCTAGGTCCTTGTTAAGCGTTTCTTGTATTTTCTCCATTCTATTTCCAAGATTTTGGATCATCTTTACTATCATTACTCTGAATTCTTTTTCAGGTAGACTGCCTACCTCCTCTTCATTTGTCTGGTCTGGTGGGTTTTTACCTTGCTCCTTCATCTGCTGCATATTTCTCTGTCTTCTCATTTTGTTTAACTTACTGTGTTTGGGGTCTCCTTTTCACAGGCTGCAGGTTCGTAGTTCCCATTGTTTTTGGTGTCTGCCCCCAGTGGGTGAGAGGTTGGTTCAGTGGGTTATGTAGGCTTCCTAGTGGAGAGGAGTGGTGCCTGTGTTCTGGTGGATGAAGCTGGATCTTTTCTTTCTGGTGGGCAGGACCGCATCTGGTGGTGTGTTTTGGGGTATCTGTGAAATTAGTATGATTTTAGTCAGTCTCTCTGCTAATGGGTGGGATTGTGTCCCTGTCTTGCTAGTTGTTTGGCATGAGGTGTCCAACACTGTAGCTTGCTGGCTGTTGAGTGAAGCTGGGTCTTAGCATTGAGATGGAGATCTCTGGGAGAGCTTTCATCATTTGATATTACATGGAGCCAGGAAGTCTCTGGTGGACCAATTTCCTGAACTCAGCTCTCCCACCTCAGAGGCTCAAGCTTGACACCAGGCCAGAGCACCAAGACCCTGTCAGCCACATGGCTCAGAAGAAAAGGGAGAAAAAAGAAAGAAAAAAAATTTTAAGTAATAAATTTTTTTTAATTATTAAAATAAAATAATAATTAAAAAAAAGAGCAACCAAACCAATAAACAAATCCACCAATGATAACAAGTGCAAAAGCTATACTAAGATAAACATAAAAATCAGAAACAAATCAGTTGCAGACAGCAAACCCCAAGTCTACAGTTGCTCCCAAAGTCCACCACCTCAATTTTGGGATGATTCGTTGTCTATTCAGGTATTCCACAGATGCAGATTCATCAAGTTCATTGTGGGGATTTAATCCGCTGCTTCTGAGGCTGCTGGGAGAGATTTCCCTTTCTCTTCTTTGTTCTCACAGCTCCCAGGGGCTCAGCTTTGGATTTGGCTCCGCCTCTGCGTGTAGGTCACCTGAGGGCACCTGTTCCCTGCCCAGACAGGATGAGGTTAAAGGAGCAGCTGATTAGGGGGCTCTGGCTTACTCAGGCTGGGGGGAGGGAGGGGTACGGAGTGTGGGGTGAGCCTGTGGCGGCAGAGGCCAATGTGACGTTGCACCAGCCTGAGGCGTGCCATGTGTTCTCCCGGGGAAGTTATCCCTGGATCCCGGGACCCTGGCAGTGGCGGGCTGCACAGGCTCCCGGGAGGGGGGTGTGGAGAGTGACCTGTGCTCGCACACAGGCTTCTTGGTGGCGGCAGCAGCAGCCTTAGTGTCTCATGCCCGTCTCTGGGGTCCGCGCTGATAGCCGTGGCTCGCACCTGTCTCTGGAGCTTGTTTAGGCAGTACTGTGAATCCCCTCTCCTCGCACACCGTGAAACAATGGTCTCTTGCCTTTTGGGATTTTAATTAAGCATTTTATATGAGTCAATTTTCACTCCTGTCCTAGCACCTTAGTTATACTTCTTTTTTTTTTTTTTTTTTTACTTTTGTTGGTGGTTGCCCTAGATTTTGCAATATTCATTTACAGTTAATCCAAGTTCAATTTCAAGTAACACTGTACTACTACACTAACACTATGCTACTTCAAGGGTAATGTAAGTACCTTATAAAAAGAAAATAATCTTAATTCCTCCCTATTGTCCATTGTATCATTTATGTCATTCATTTCACTTATATATAAACATATATATGTATTTATATGTATATATCATATATAAGCATACACAATCAAATATATTATTGCTATTATTTAAACAATTATCTATTAAATCAATTTAAAAAATTAAAGCTTTTATTTTAGCTTCAGTTACTCCTCCTTGATGTTCTTCCTTTATGTAGATCCAAGCTTCTGACCTATATTATATTACTTCACTCTAAAAAATTTCATTTATTTTTTTATTGAGGTAACATTGATTTCTAATATATGTTTCCTGTGTTCAACATCATACACTGACTTCTGTAAACACTACGGTGGGTACACCATCAAAAGTTTACTTTCCATCCATCATCAGTTTACCCCTTTTACCACTTTGCCCTTCCCCAACCCTCCTCCCTCTCTGGTAACTACTACTCTCTTCTCCGTATTATGTGTTCAGTTTGTTATTTTTTTTGTAGTCCACATATGAGTGAAATCACATGGTATTTGTTTTCTGTTTGATTTATTTCACCGTAGCATAATACAGGTCCATACATGTTTTCACAAATGGCAAGATTTCATCTTTTTTATGACTAATATTCCATACTGTGTGTGTGTGTATAACTCACTTGTTTATACATTCTACCATTGAAGGGCACTTAGGTTGTTTCCATATCTTGCCTATTGTAAATAATGCTGTGATGAATATAGAGATTCATATATCTATTTCAATTAGTGTTTTTATATTCTTTTGATAAATAACCAGAAGTGGAATAGCTGGATCATAGGGTAGTTCTATAGTCTTAAATTTTGAGGAATTGCCATACTGTTTTCCATAATGGCTGCATGAATTTACATTTCCACCAACAGTGTATGACTATTCCCTTTTTTCCACAATGTCTCCAGCATTTGTCATTGCTTGCCTTTTTTGATAATAGCCATTCTAATGGGTGTGAGGTGATTTCTCATCATGGTTTGACTCGTGTTTTCCTAATGATTAGTGATGTTGAACATCTTTTCATATGCTGTTACCATCTGTATGTCTTTTTGGAAAAATGCCTATTCAGGTGCTCTGCTCATTTTTTAATCAGGTGGTTTGATGTTTTTGTTTTTGAGTTGTATGAGTTCTTTATATATTTTGGATATTAACCCCTGTTGGATATGTGATTTGCAAATATTTTCTTCCATTCAGTAGGCTGTCTTTTCATTTTGTTGATGCTTTCCTTTGCTGTGCAGAAGCTTTTTAGTTTGGTGAAGTCCCATTTGTTTTGCCTGAGGGAACAGATCCAGAAAGATATTGCTAAGAATGTTATTGTACTGCCTATGTTTTCTTTTTAGGAGTTTTATGCTTTCAGATCTTACATTCAGATGTTTAATCCATTTTGAGTTCATTTTTGTATATGGTATAAGATTTTATATATATATGTCTATATATCTATATATAGTTTCTTTTGTGTGTGGCTGTTCAGTTTTCCCAGCACCACTTATTACAGAAACTATCATTTCTCCATTGTATGTTCTTTGCTCCTTTGTCATAAATTAATTGCCCATGTATGTGTGGGTTTATTTCTGGGCTCTCAATTCTGTTCCAGTTATCTATGTCTCTGCTTTTCTGCCAATACCATGCTGCTTTGATTACTATAACTTTGTAGTATAATTAGGATGCTTTGAAATCTGGGAGTTTGATAGTGCCAGCTTTGTTCTTTATTCTCAAGATTGCTTGGGTTATTTGGGGTCTTTTGTGGTTCCATACAAACTTTAGGAGTTTTTCTTCTATTTCTGTGAAAAAAATGTCATTGGTATTGCATTGAATCTGTAGATTGTTTTAGGTAATACGGACATTTTAACAATATTAATTCTTCTCATCCATTAGCATGGAATATCTTTCCATTTCTCTTCAATTTCTTTCAATAATGCCTTACAGTTTTTTGAATTCACCTCCTTGGTTATATTTATTGCTATGTATTTTATTTTTTTTGCAATTGTAAATGGAATTTTTAAAAATTCTCTTTCTGCTAGTTCATTGTTAGTGTATACAAATACAACCAATTTTTATACATTGATTGTGTCCTGCAACCTTATTGTATTTATTCTAATTGTTTTTTGGTGGAGTCTTTAGGGTTTTCTATATGGAAAATCATGTAATCTGCAAAAAGTGACAGTTTTACTTCTTCCCTTCTAATTTGGATGTGTTTTGTATTTCTTTTTCTTGTCTGATTTCTATAGCTAGGAATTCCTATACTATGCTGAACAGAAGTGGCAAGAGTTGGCATCCTTATTCCTGGTTTTAGAGGGATAGCTTTCAGTTTTTCACCATTGAGTATGATATTAGCTGTGAGTTTGTCATATGTGGCCTTTATGATGTTGAGGTACATTCCTCCTGTACGCATTTTTTTGTTTTTAATCAAAAACGGGATTGAACCTTGTCAGATGCTTTTTCTGCATATATGGAGATGATCTTATGATTTTTATCCTTCATCTTGTTAATGTGATGTCTCACATTGATTGACTTGCAGATATTGAATATCTATCTTATATCCCTGGAATAAATCCCACTTGATCTTGGTATATGATCTTTTAAATGTATGGTTGTATTTGGTTTGCTAATATTTTATTGAGGATTTTTTCATCTATGTCCATAGAGACATTGGCCAGTAATTGTGTGTGTGTGTGTGTGTGTGTGTGTGTGTGTGGGTTGTCCTTGTCTGATTTTGATGTCAGAATAATATTGGCCTCATAAAATGAGTTGGGAAATGTTTCCTCCTCTTGAATTTTTTGGAAGAATGTGAAAAGGGTAAGTAGTACAGCTCCTTTGAATGTTTGGTAGAATTCACCTGTGGACCCATCTGGTCCTGGATTTTGTTTGTTGGGCGGCTTTTGATTTCTGTTTTAATCCCTTTACTCATGATCATTCTATTCAGATTCTCTATTCATAATTCAGTCTTGGAATGTTTTATGATTGTGAGAATTTATCCATTTCTTCTCGGTCGTCTAATTTGTTGGCATATAGCTAGCTATTCACAGTATTCTCTTATAATCCCCTTTGTATTTCTGTGGTTGGTTATAATTTCTTCTCTTTCATTTCTCATTTATTTATCTGAGCCCTCTGTTTTTTTCTTGGTGAGTCTAGCTAATGTCTTGTCAGTTTTATCTTTTCAAAGAACCGGTTCTTAGCTTGATCTTTTCTGTTGTCTGTAAGTTTCTATTTCATTTATTTATGTTCCTTTCTTTATTATTTTCTTCCTTCTACTGACTTTGGGCTTCATTTGTTCTTTTTCTAGTTCCTTTAGGTGCAGGGCTAAATTGTTTGAGACTTTTCTTGTTCTTGAGGTAGGGCTGTATTTCTATAAATTTCTCTCTAGTACTGCTTTTGCTGCATCCCATAGATACTGGTGTGTTTTATTTTCATTTTCATTTGTCTTAAGGTTTTTAATTTTTTTCTTTGATTTTTTTTCATTCCCAATGATTGTTCAGCAGCATGTTGTTCAGTCTCTACATATGTGATTTTCCTAGCTTTTTTCTGTAGTTGATTTCTAGTTTCATATCGTTGATTGGAAAAGATACTTGATACAATTTCAGTCTTTTTAAATTTAAACAAGACTTGTTTTGTGTCCCAACGTATGATCTGTCCTTGAGAAAGTTTCATGTGAACTTGAGAAGAATTTGTATTCTGCTGCATTTGGATGGAATGTTCTATATAAATCTATTATGTCCGTCTTGTCTAATGTTTCATTTAAGGCCACTGTTTCCTCTTTGACTTTCTGTCTGGAAGATCTACCCATTGATGTAAGTAGAGTGGTAAACTTCCCTACTATTATGGTGTTGCTGTCAAATTTCTCCCTTTAGGTCTTTTAATAATTGCTTTATCTGTTTTGGTGCTCCTGTGTTAGGTGCATATATATTAATAACTGTTATGTCTTCTTGATGAATTGTTCCCTTTATCATTATATACTATCCATCTTTGTCTTTCGTGACTTTTTTTTCGACTTGAAGTCTATTTTGTCTGATGAGCGTGGTTACACCCACTTTCATTTGGCTGCTCTTTGGTTGAAGTATCATCTTCTATTCCTTCACTTTGAGCCTCTGTTTGTCTTTAGAGCTGTAATGAGTCTCCTATAGGCAGCATATGGTTGGATTTGTTTTTTAATCCATCCAGCCACTCTGTGTCTTTTGGTTTATTCATTCCATTTGAATTTAGGGTGATTACTGATAAATGAGGACCTTTTAGTACCATTTTACTTTTGTTTTCTGGTTGCTCTATATCTCCATTTTCTCTTTCCTTGTGTTTCTACCTACCATTTTAGTTTGGTGGTTTTCTGTGATGTTTTTCTCACTTTCCTCATTATATTTTGTGTCTCTGCTGTAGATTTGTTTTGTGGTTACTGTGAGGTTTGTGTAAAATGTCTCATAGATAAGATGCTATCAGCAGAAAAAGGACTATTTTATCTTTGTTTACCTCTATGGATTCTGTTCTCTTCTCTTCCCCTTTTGAGTTTTCGTCACAAATTACTCCTTTTTATGTTGTTGTTTCACTACTAAATTGAAGTAGCTATAGTTATTTTTACTGCTTTCATTCCTTTAACCTTTAGGCTATAATTGTTTAACAACTTATTCTGATACAGAGTTGCAATTTTCTAATTCTGTCTGTCCATCTATCACCTTTCCCAGAGTTCTGTGTACTTTCGTCATTTCAGCATTTCTTGTAAGGCAGGCCTACAGTTGATGAACTTGCTCAGCTTTTGTTTGTCTGAGAAAGCCTTTATTTCTCTTCATGTGTGAATGAGAACTTTGCTGCATAGAGTATTCTTGCCTGACAGTTTTTTTTTTTTTTTTTTTACGCGGGCCTCTCCTGTTGCGGAGCACAGGCTCCGGACGCACAGGCTCAGCAGCCATGGCTCACGGGCCTAGCCGCTCCGTGGCATGTGGGATCTTCCCGGACAGGGGCACGAACCTGTGTCCCCTGCATCGGCAGGCGGACTCTCAACCACTGCACCACCAGGGAAGCCCTGCCTGACAGTTTTTATCTTTTAATATTTTGAGGATGTAATTCCACTATCTCCTGGCCTTCGTTTCTGCTGAAAAATCTGCTGAGAGCCTAGTGGGGGTAACTTTATGGGTTACCACCCATTTTTCCCTGGCTGCCTTTAACATTCTTTGTCATTTTTTGCTAGTTTTAATATAATGTGTCTTGGAGAACATCTTTTTGCATTGAGGTAATTAACTGTTCTTCAGATTCATGGACCTGTATATCCAGTTCCTTCCTCAACTTTGGGAATTTCTCAGCTATTATTTCTTTAAATAACATTCTGCTCCCTTCTCTGTTTCTTTTCCTCTGAGATACCCATTGCCCTAATGTTGCCCTTCCTAAAAGAATCAAATAGCTCTCACAGAATTTCCTCATTTTTAACCTATCATTTCTAGATTTCTATCTCCAGGCTCACTGATTCTCTCTTCCATACGGTCTGCTCTATTTCCAGTGCATTCTATTGCATTCTTCAGCTCGTTTATTGAGTTCTTCAGCTGCAGAATTTGTTTGGTTGTATTTTAGATTTCCAGTCTCCTTGGTAAGATATTTTTTCTGTTCATTATTTTTAGTTCTGAGCTCATTGAACTGCCTTTCTGCGTTTTCTTGTAGTTCACTGAGTTTCTTCAGGGTGGCTATTTTGAATTCTCTATCAATCAGATCACAGTATTCTGTGACTTTAAGTTTGGTTTCTGGAGAATTGTCATTTTCTTTTTGTGATACTGTGTTACCATGGAGTTACTGCTTTGCCAGAACGTTTGAAGTAGCAAACATCGTTCCTCTTTAGGTGAAGCTTTTTTCCACTTGAGTCTGATTCAACAGGTTAGTAGTAATTAGAGGCCATTCTTTTACTTTCCATTAGGTGGCGCTATGGCACAAGTTTTTGTTTCCACTTACCTGCTCTGCCTGTGGTTACATTTGAGAATCTACACTTACCACTCTATACCACCTCTGTCAGAGATGTTGCCATGTCCCCTTGTTTTCACTGCTTGTGTCTCCCGGGGTTGCTGGTGCCTTGCTGCTGCCAGTGATATTCCTGCTGTTGCTGGCATTGCTGCCTGGGGCACCTCTGCCACATCTGGGGTCTCCTGGTTATCAGACTCGACTGCAGCTGGTGGAGAAGGTGGTGGCAGGGGAGGGGGGCTGGGTAGCCAGGCTCCTGGGTGCCTCTGCCGTATCTGGGATTGTCTAATTTGCAGTCACTGCCATTGAGGGCTGGGAGCTGGAGATGCAGGCACCTCTGTAGCTAGAGGGATGGGGTCACCTGGGGCCATGGGCACCCCTGCAGCCAGGAGGCCAGAGTCATGTGTGTTGACTCCCAGCTGCTGCTGGGTTCTCCGGGGCTGTGGGCTCAGCAGCTCTGGCCGAGGGTCTGGGATCACAGGCACTGCCTCAGCTGCCCCCCCTGACTCCTCTGTGGAGCCCAGTCCCCCCACCTTTACATGCACAGATGTGTGGAACTCTTTGGTGTCCTGGTGTGTCGGGCAGAAGCACCTTTGTTGAGTGGTGGGTGTTCTACTGGTTGTGGATTGATTGAAGGGGAGAGACAAAGGGAGCGTCTCATGCCATCAAGGTGCTGACATCACTTCTCAATAATTTCCTTTTAACATCATTGCAAGGCAGGTCTACGGGCAACAGCTTTCCTCAGTTTTTGTTTGTCTGAGAAACTCTTTATTTCTGCTTCATTTTTAGAGGATAATCTCACAAGCTACAGAAATCTGGGTGGGTGGGTTTTTCCTCAATACTTTAAAATTCTTATCTTTGATTTTCTATAGGTAAGGTGTTTTTATTTTTTCTTTCTGGCTTCTTTCAGATTTTTTTCTGTATCTTTGATATTTATCTAGGCGTATAATTTGAAAATTATACGCCTAGATAAATGTTTTTGGCATTTACACTGCTTGGTATTCTCTGAGCCTCCTGGATCTGAGGTTTGGTGTCTGACATTAATTGGGGGAAACTTATCCATCATTATGTTTCAAATATTTCCTCTGTTCCTCCGTTTCTTCTCCTTCTGTTATTCCCATTGTGCACATATTATATATACCCTTTGTATATATACTTGTAGTTGACCCATGGTCGGTATTCTGTTTTTTAAGTTTTTGTTCTCTCAGCTTTTCAGTTTTGTAGTTTTCTATTGATATATCCTTAAGCTCAGAGATTCTTTCCTCAACCAGGTCTAGTCTACTCATAAGCCCATCAAAAGCATTCTTCATTTATTTCTCTTACAGTATTTTGATTCTTAACATTTCATTCTCTTTGCTTACCTTGCTCATCTGCTTTTGCACGCAGTCTACTTCATCCATTGGAACGCTCTGCATGTTAATCATAGTTGTTCCAGAAACAAACTAGAAATTCTATTTCGATGTTTTATGGCAAATATTAAGCACCAGGGAGCATTTTAGCTGCTCAGGGTAAATGATAAAGAAAGATATGTTGTGGGGGCTTGCCTGGTGGCGCAGTGGTTGGGAGTCCGCCTGCTGATGCAGGGCTCCGGTTCGGGAGGATCCCACGTGCCGCGGAGCGGCTGGGCCTGTGAGCCATGGCCGCTGGCCTGTGCATCCGGGGCCTGTGCATCCGGAGCCTGCGCTCTGCAGTGGGAGAGGCCCGTGTACTGCAAAAAAAAAAAAAAAAAGATATGTTGTGGGCACTGGAGATTTGAGTCTAGTAGAGGAGACTGGAATACTTCAATTTTTTGTCTGTGTCCCTTCACTTCAGTTTATAGGGAACAAAGACAGAAGTCCTAGCAGCAAGGGAAAATGTGGCTTTTTTATAGAATCACCTTGTTACGTTTATGCAGAACTAGGCAATGTATGAGGAAATGATTTATATGATAAGAGAAGAAACAAGGAAGCTAAGGATGAAGGGGCGTAAATGTCCAGGAAGAGTCTCTGCTTAGCCCTCAGTTAATTTGTTAAACTTCTTAGATTGTTGAGAAACTACTGGGTAAGATATGCTTGGGTATAAATATGAAATGGGGGCTTGCCTGGTGGCGCAGTGGTTGGGAGTCCGCCTGCTGATGCAGGGCTCCGGTTCGGGAGGATCCCACGTGCCGCGGAGCGGCTGGGCCTGTGAGCCATGGCCGCTGGCCTGTGCATCCGGGGCCTGTGCATCCGGAGCCTGCGCTCTGCAGTGGGAGAGGCCCGTGTACTGCAAAAAAAAAAAAAAAAAGATATGTTGTGGGCACTGGAGATTTGAGTCTAGTAGAGGAGACTGGAATACTTCAATTTTTTGTCTGTGTCCCTTCACTTCAGTTTATAGGGAACAAAGACAGAAGTCCTAGCAGCAAGGGAAAATGTGGCTTTTTTATAGAATCACCTTGTTACGTTTATGCAGAACTAGGCAATGTATGAGGAAATGATTTATATGATAAGAGAAGAAACAAGGAAGCTAAGGATGAAGGGGCGTAAATGTCCAGGAAGAGTCTCTGCTTAGCCCTCAGTTAATTTGTTAAACTTCTTAGATTGTTGAGAAACTACTGGGTAAGATATGCTTGGGTATAAATATGAAATGGGGGCTTCCCTGGTGGCGCTAGTGGTTGAGAGTCCGCCTGCCGATGCAGGGGAGGCGGGTTCGTGCCCTGGTCCGGGAAGATCCCACATGCCGTGGAGCGGCTGGGCCCGTGAGCCATGGCCACTGAGCCTGCGCGTCTGGAGCCTGTGCTCCGCAACGGGAGAGGGCACAACAGTGAGAGGCCCGCGTACCGCAAAAAGAAAAAAAAAATGAAATGGGAAAGTTACACTTACACCACTTAACATCTTATTTTCTTTAAAACCACTTCCAGTTATGTTGTCTGGAGGAGGAGGATAGGACAGGGCATTAGAAATGTTCACAAATGCCCGTCACGCTCACGTCATGTCTACACGAGACTTGGCCTCTAGTTTCAGCCTAGACCACTGTATGATGACATGGTAGACAAGCCTGCATTGCATTTTTTGTTTGTTAGACTGATTTCATATTCAAAACAATTTATGTATTTCTCCCCATCTTTCCTCTGTCATGCATAATCTTTCCTTTAATAGTAGCCTTCTGCTTTCTTGTTAAGGACCTGCTGAGATGTGCTTATGCATAACAAAAAGATGCCCCAATTTTTTCTCTCAAAACCATTTGCACAACATTTAGCAAAATAGACCAAACTTTCCTGAAGTAAATTCAAGATGCTCGTGGAGCAACAGAATACTCCATAGAGTAGGAAAGACTTGTTTCAAGCTGTCTAAAGCAATATGTTCAAGTGTAAAATTTTTGTGACACTGGCAAGCTGTGTAAATCATTTATTTCTACAAATAATTAAGATCATCGAATTTGTATACTACTGTGTATACATTTCTAATTTAATGCAAGGCTGGTACCTGTCTTGATGAGTGGGCAAAGTCCAGTTGCGTACCTGAGAAGCTGAGTCTGGAGGGAGTCAATACATTTTCAAATAAAAGATAAGGAGTAGATAGATAGAATAATGCAGGTGTCATAGCAAACGAAATAAAACCTGAGAATAAGTATAAAAGAACACTGTAGAAGATTAAAAATTAAGATGTTCACTGATTTTTTTTTTTAATTTAGTGGCCCACTTTTTGACAGCTCATTTCCCGATACGTTAGGAGTCAACTTAGTATTAGACATATATTAGGAAATTGAAGCAAAGACTCACATACAAAAAACACAATAAACATCTGTAAGGCAACAGTTACCTGGAAGGTGTTCATGTCTCAGCCCTACATCATTGGAACATCTTCATCCTAAAGTTCAGGAGAAATAAGTATTACCATAGAATTATTAGAAAAATACAATAGAGAAACAGGGCATGTGGGGCATTTTTGCCTGCTTAGTCCCAAATTTTAATCTTTATTTACTCTTGAATAATGATACAAACTAAACTATTATCTTCAAAGTTATCACAAAAATGCACATTTGGGACCTAAGACTATAGAGGGAGCCCCAGAATGAAAGCATGGAGGAGTCTAGGGGTCTTCTCAATGTACCTTCACACCAGCACGTCACAGGAATTGTCTTGTCAAAGAGACTCATTTAAGAAACTCATTTGACCTTGTCACAGACTTAGAAGAGATAAGCTTCACTGAAACAAAGACCCCTTTGTGTTCTAGTTACTACTGGTGCAAAATGAGCCTCCCCCAAACTTATTTAATAATGCCTGTGCCTTCTGTGATCAGGGATTCAGACAGAGCTCTCAGTAAGGAAGGTTCTTCTCTGCTACATGATGTCCAGGCTCTCATTTGGGAAGTTGGTGGCAGGAGGTGACTAGATGTCTAGGGGGTGAAATCCTTGGCCGGCATCTGGAAGCAGTTACTGGCCTCTGGCTGGAGCACATAAGTGTAGCTTGTTATGAGGACCTATCTTATCTGGCATCTCAGGAATCAAAAGGCAAGGGTCCCAAAGATACCAATAAGGTGGTGTATGTCCTTTGTTTCGTTAGCTGCCAAGGTCAAATAGCATTTCTTCGTACGACGTCTCCTAAGCAGTCATAGCGTGGCTTGGATTCAAGAAGGGGGACATAAACCCCACCCCTTGATGAAAGGGGTGTCAAAGAATTTACAGATATATTTTAGAGCCACCACAGTGGCTGGGCATCCCATACCCGAGGAGCCGGGGTATTGTGTCTTACGTCTTCTGAAGGGAGTCTTAGTGGAGGTGTGGAGTCCTCGGTGGATAAAAGGGAAGAGGTTGCATCTGTTCCACGAGATTGTAAGTTTAGCACGTGGTCTAGCGAGAGGGCATTTCCAACTGTTCCTGATGCTCTATCCATTCCTCTACTCAAGACAGCAAAATTAGAAATTACCACTGTGTCTTTGTGTGTGTGTGTGTATTATATATATATAGGCATATACACACAGAGAGATATAAAACAAATAGATAAGCAGCGTTAGCAAATATCTAAAGAAAGAGCAAGTATAAATAGCACTTGAGGATAACAGACTAGAGCATTTCAGAGAAGGAAGTGTACTTACCTCACTTAAAATTGAATTAGACGTGGGTATTGATACATATGTATGTTTATATATATTCTCATATATATCTGAATACATATATATGGACACACACCTATAGATACATAAACCTGCATGGTTACAAATGTGTATGTATATGTGTGTGCACATACACACAAAGCAATGACTAGGACTTTGCAAAATTAAAAAAAAAATTTATCCATACTTCATTCTATTCTGAATCAGAAATTATTTTATTATCGGTAAGCACTTTTGAATAAATACTGCTTTCATTATCTATTAACTTGTGCTTGCTTATTCATTTTAGTAAAATTCCTAGCATTATGTCTCTAAATGTATAATATGTGACTAAACAGTGGCTATGTTTTTCAAAGTAAAGTCACTTCTCTACAGTATATTCTAAGTAGTTGCTCAACCAGGATTATGTTTTGCAGAGACGAATTAAAACCGTTGACCATTTTATTGCTAACACCCACTGATTTTGTGGTTGGAACATTTGGTTATATTGTAGTTACATTAAATAATATAGCACATTAAATAATATAGCAATTACCAGTTTTGCAAGATCCTATTCTATTCATTTGCATATATCTTACCATGCTGTGTATTAGATACGAAATAATTAGATACCAAAGGAAAGGAGTAAAAGTGTGGGTACACAATCTGCTACTGCTTCTGACATATGCACCTAGCGAAGCAGATGGAATTGTGTTCCTGGGATGTTTAAGGACTTTTAGAGTGCTTCGTATCAGCAGCATCTGGAGACCAATTACTGAACACTCTCCACAGGGGTCTTGCCTCAGAGTTTTTAAAGAGTTGACTAATATATAAACTCTCCAACTTCCCACTGAGAGAGACTGAAGCAGCCTCAGAGAGCAAGAGCCTATTGGAGTTGAACTAAAAATGAAATAATTTGAAACTGGAACTAAAGTCTTTAGCGTTTACGTATGTAGTTGGCTGTAAGGTTGCAATGGAGGGACATAATAAAGGGGTCTTAAGTCCCTGCCTTTTCTTGTGTCTGGAATTAAAAGAATGGAAAGGAAAACTAAACGCCCAGTTCAGACCCGAAAAAATGGTTTAGGTAAGAATTTGTAATAGTAAATTAATGGAAGAAATTTGCTGCATTTGAAAGCCCGAAGGTATCTTAAGAGTACTGTACAGTGTGTCTGTTTTTGACCCTTCACATTACATAGTAGGTTCTGGAGGCTTGACGGGCCTGCTGAGTCGCCCGTGAACAGCTACCAACAATTCTCTGCGGTGTAACAGTCTTACGGTTATTTTACTGATAAGAAAACTAAAGTTCACAGAAGCAGACCTGAGACTCTGGACCAGGCCTGCGCAGTTCAGCATCTTTGGTGAGACTCATAAAATCTATTTTCTGAAAGGATCAGATTGTACAACAAAGTTAGTAAGAGGTCTGAAGAGTGCCTCTTAAGAGTTTTAGTAGCTCATTCATTCATTTCATTCATTCATACTATTTATGAAGCACACATGTCTCTCGGATGCCAGACACTGAGATAGGACTAGGAATACACCAGTGAGCAAGACGGGTCGTCCTGGGCCCCCTGTAGCCTGAAAACTCCTAAAAACTAAGCTACTGGAATTGCATTTTACACATGAGGAAACAGAAGGGAAAAAATGTTAACATACGTGTGGGCAAAGCCCAACTCAGATCTCTCAATTCCTAGAGTAGTTTAGTGCTCTTCCAATAATAATCTAAGTAATATTATTTCAGAAGAATTATTCATTATCATTCAGTTATGATTAATTAAACCATTAAAAAGCCTGGTTGCCTTCCATTGAGGCTACACCAATCAAAAGGATGAATAATTCATGGACTTCCCTTGTATTCAGTCCTTGCTTATTTTTCAGTGAGTCAAAACAAGAAAGGGGGGAGGCGAATGCTGATGTAGTAAAGTGACAGTAATTACATTACTGGTGACCAGTTGCAGTTTCTAAGAACAATCATGCAGAGTAAGGTCTAAAGCCCAGAACGAATGTGGACTCTCTAGAATTGCCTATCTGGGTTCTATGCACCATTCTCAAGAATTAGATACATCTCCTTTTATAAAATACCATTTTAAAGGGAATTAGAAATGTTGAGATCAATGTTGAGACAGGAAAAGACTGTTGGTACTCAGTGAGGCAGCTTTCCAATGTTAACTTCTCGATAATGAAAACTTTAAACATGTGCAAAAGTAGGAAGCTTCCCCATACATCCATCACTCAGCTTCAACAATTATTAGCTCATAGTCTCATCTGTATTCTTTTCCACTTCTCACCCCGTATTATTTTTAAACGTATCCCAGACAGCATATAATTTTCTCGGTAAATATTTCGATGTGTATCACTAAAGAAAAACACATTTAAAAACGTATCACATTCAAAATATTTTGGCAATAATTCCCAGGGAGAGTGTTAGGAAGATGTGCGAAACGGGCATCTTACAAAAAGAACTAAAATAAAACATTGTAACCACAGCGAGCACTTCCAATACAAAAAGTAAATTCATACAGCTCACTTTTAGGGATGAGTTCTTCAAAATTGGGAATTGCGCTGATAACCTTCTCGAGATAGAAAGACCAGAAATTTCAACATGAAAACACACACATACAGAACACTTTGTCGTGAAATGTCTTCTTCCTGCTTGGCATAATTTGTACAGCACTGAGATGATTGTTTTCCTGCTACTGCCTGTTACCTGAATTTACACTCCTCGATGTAGATATGGCAAATGTGCCTGATGGGTTAGTATTCCCTGGTATTCATAATCTGAGTAACAAAATTATCTGAGACTAGAAGCGGGAAGTCTGGAGGCAGCCCAGAAGGAGAGCACTTCCGGCTGCTCTTATGAGTGTGATGTTTATCATGATGCTTGATCCCTAGACATATATGTGCCGGCAATGGGTCCAAAGAAGATTTCTGCAAACTCAGAGATAACTCAAGCTGGAGCTTGGAAGATAGAAGAATAAAGGTTGAATTTTTTTTTATATATATCCTCTACTTCAAAGACTTTTTTAAAAATCCCTTTCCTATTTCAACTGTCTTGAAATGACTAGGTTCTGTGTCAACCCCTGCACCCGTATCAAAAGGGGTCACAGAGGCAACATGATGATGGCATTGGCATCCCTCAAAAGGAATATGGAAAATGAAAGGTGAAGATCTATTTACTAGAGTAAGAGTTCCCACGTTAGAGCATTCTTACTCAAATTTGAGGACGCAGGATTTATTTTATTATGAAAGGCTGGAATTTCATTCATTTCTTTATTCCACAAATACCCACTGAGTGCTTATAACATGCAAGGCTCTAGGGGTATAATAATGGGAAAACACAGTCTATTCACTCATGAAGTTAACATCTAGCCATTTCCTTACACAGTGTATTCAGTCATGGTGGTTACGTTTGTGACAATTTTTTCCCCCTTAACCAGCAAAACACTTTTACAAAATAAATTTTTTTGAGACAGGCTCACCCAGAATAATCAGATGAATTTTATCTGGAACCCTAATAAATGAAGTACATTAATGTGATATTGACTTGTGAAAGTATAGCTAAGTACGTATTTCTGTTATTGACTTATAAAAGCATCAATAATACCAAGGAGATTTTTTTGAAGGACAAAAAAATGAGAGCAGAGATTATGGACAACTCAGGCTTCTGTCAACCTCGTAAATAGTCTTTCTATTTTATTTTGGTTGCAGTCACTTGGAGAGAGATCTGAATCCTGATACACACAATAGTCTTAAATGTCACTTTTGTGTAAAAAAAGAGAAATTCTGACAATTTGAAGAAAATTTTCAATTAATTTCTCAATATACTTGAAGCGGTATTAGGAAGAAATTTGCATTTCAAATTCAAACATTTCTAATTTATGCTTATAGTACAGTGGAATAGTTCAGTATTCAGCCTTTGGCGTGAAAAACTTTGTTTTCATTTCTGATCTGCATCCACTGTTCAGCCTCAGAAAAATTATTCAGTTGGTCTGGGATTGGTTTCCCTAATTCTAAAATGGAGATGATAATACCAGAGTTGTTTAAATGATCTAATTAAGTAATATATAAAATACTTACATTCTACTTCAGTCAGAGGAAGTGGTCCATACAGAATACTTGGGATCTAATCCTATTCAATACAATCAAAGTCATGGTAGAGGGGAAGCAGCTCTATCCCAGACTGGAATCCAATTCAGTTCAATTCACCAAATCTTATTGTTTGATAATTGTGTGTGATGCACGTGCAAAGTGGTGGTGACACAGTGTCAAAGATGCAAGGTTCCATGCCTAAAGCATGAATTCAATCAAGAAAGGTGGGAGGTGAGAGACATTCCAGACAAGGGAACAGCTTATGTGAAGAGATTGCTTGAGTCTAGAGTTCCCAGAAGGACAAAGTGTAGTTTCCAGTGTGACTGTGAGAGAGAATGAGGGTTGTTGAATGGTATGAAGGAAAGCAGGATGCTGTACAGAGAAGCAGGGTCAGATCATTCAAGCTCTAAAAGCCATATGAAGGATTTCAAATTTTTACCTTATGGAACATTGGAAGCCATTGAAGTTTCATAGACAGTTGGATGAATCGGCAGTCGTAGCATGACAATTTTCTTTGAACGGGCAAAAAATGAAAGCAGGATGTCCACTAGAAGGCTACTCAGTAACTAAAGAAAGAAATGAAAATACCTTGGACTAGACAGTAGTATGGAGGAGAAAATGGACAGACTTTTATAACATTTTGGAGGTAGAATTTACAGGGACTTGGTAACTGACCGGTTGGTATAAATAATAGAAAGAGAGCAATCAGAGATTTGGGGGTTTTCAAATAAGATGCTGAGCAAAAACTTATGCCGTGTTCCAAGATTAGGGATTGTTAGTGAAACTAGTTTGAAGAGAATGTTTTTCATTTCACATGAGTGTGTGTATAGTATCAATGGATGGAAAGCATCTATTTTAATTAGTTCAGTAGACTCCTACAAGGGTGCTGGTGATCAGTAAGGAGAATTGGACTGGATATGACAATGTTTTAGTTACCATAGGGTTGTTTATCAAAGCCTTGAGTATGGGTGAGATCATATTGAAAGAAGAGAAGACCTATGCAGAGCTCGGAGACAAATCGACATTTAAGGGGTATTGTGATGCAGAAGAAGCAGGCAGAGAACATTGAGAAGGAATGACAGTGACAATAGGGATACGAGAAAAAAATTAAGAGCATGAGAATTCACAGAAGCCAAGAGCAAACTGTTTCCAGAAGAATGGTCAGCTAATGGTAAACTGCTCCCGGGACACTATACTCATGGCCCCTCAAATGTGTCCATTGGATTTAATGACCCGGAGGCAGTTTCAAGGAAGTGGTGAAAGCAGAAGCCATGCTGTGATGGGTTGAATTCAAAGTGGAAAGTGAGGCAAAGAGGTAAATGGCTTATGTGAGATGTTTTCTGTTAAAAGGGGGAAGTATGAGATAACTAGAGGAGAACACAGGGTCAGGGGAGGCTTTCAGTCCTTGTTTTACAGGTTGGAGAGACCTGAGGAGCCGGAGTGCTACTGGAAAGGTCCTAGCAGAAAAGATGACGTTAAAGACACAGATGTAAATGGGGGCCGAAGCAGAAGAAAACCTGTCTCAGAGGATGGGGGCGGAGGGAGACTGGCTTTAAATAGTGGGAGGAATCAAGGGGGCAGGTAGAATAAAAGCTATTTCAGATTTGAAAACTTTATTGTGGGGGAATGTTGAGGCTTTGTTTTCTCAGTAAAGAAGAAGATAAGGTCAGCTGTTGTGAGGAAGGATACACAGAGGGAAAATTGGATAACTGGCTTCAATGTTCAAAAGTACCATTGAAACTCTCGCCATAGAGAGTGGGAGATCACTGAAGAGAGTAGCCTTAAAAACAAGATAATGTAGCACACGTTAACAGGCTATTTGTCTCCAATGTTTTAAAATTTGGTATATACCCTAATGCATTTGAAACTGGGCATTGTTTTCATTACTATTACTTATTTATTGACTTAAGTTAACATTTTTTTTTAGTGTGATCCAATGTTTTTAGAATCTCTGATAAAGCCATGTGTCACAACCACTTAGAAAATTTGCTTCTTAGACGTGTAGAGTACAATTACTCTTAAACCCTACCTAGTATAGGTTTCACATTTATCTCACTTCCTTATCTGCAGATGATCCATTATTTTCCAATGTACTGTTTTCACACTGCCAAATGTCATCATGCATTTTTGTTTTGAAATATCATAATTTTAAACATGAATTTTTAAGAACTATGTTCAACTTGTAGGCGTTTAGCTAACCTTGTATTGATTTTAATTTCAGGTTTGCTAGTAAGAGGTTATAAACATCAGAACATTATATATATAATATTTAAGAGACTGTCAAATATGTTATTTAGACAATCTCAAATATACTCAGAGCTAATGATTATATGATTTTGTTTCTTTGGCTTAGAGTCTGATAAATTCCCATAGATCAATATTTCTCAGGTCTTAAATTATTAAAACTTGGATATATTAGCAAGAAATATTGTTTCCTACAAACTCAAATGTAAAGGATAATTTGAAAGATACAATGGGTTACTGTCATTAATGGAAAGTATCTCAAAAACTCTAAAAAGGTACTACCTTGGAAGCTTGTCTAGCAAAGGAAACTCACTAAGAGTTATTAGTTTTTGTGTCAGACGAAGATTGTGTCTACAAAGAGAAAAACTACCTTCATTTGAAAGGACAGTTACATTGTTCGACTGAGCTTCCCTTTGCAGAGGTTATAGATTCTGTTCCTGGACTGATAATCTGGATGACCAGTATTCCTAGCACTTAGGTGATACCAACCTTAAGGGAGAAAAATGTGATACATGGCTAGAGATTCTTCACGACCTTAACGGACCTTAGAGAAAACTTTCTGAACTAGGTCCATGACCCCTTCTCAGAGGGGGTTTATCAGCAAGTTTAGCTCAATACACAGTGGGTTCTGTGGTGCGTTTTGATAAGTTCTACCCTCTGTTTAGAACACTTCATGGAAGTGTTGCCAGAAATACAATTATTGGATTAATCTTAGACTCTGTGCTAAGGCTCTTAATAGCTTTTTGGTCAGTGAGTTCTCAATTAAAATGCAGTTTCTCATCCTCCTGGCAAATACCTTTTAAAGATTCAGTTTACTGTTTGAATCACCTCAAATTTCTCCCTTCCTCTGAAATTCTTCCCCATTAGAATCTAGTTTTCTCTGTATGTTTTAACCTATATATTCTGTAGGTGATGTATTCCTAGCACAGCTTTTTCACAGGGAAAATATTTAAATTATCTTTTACCCCACAGAACCAAGCACTATATTCTGTATAGAGCAACACAATGCTATTGATTGATATTTGTATAAAAACTGGGGAGTAAAAATAAAATTTGTTGACCATCCGCTCTTTTTTTCCGGCACCACTCAAAGCTCTGAAATATATTACCGTTTTAAGTTCTGTAATATTCCTTCATGAAGGTCTTTACAGCCTCATTATATAAGAGTAAAAACTGAGATTTCAATAAGTCAAACCGAACACCCAAGATTATGATACACAGGGTGAGGATACAAACCCAAGTTTGTTTTCCATACTCTAAACAACATTTTCTTGTGACCACGTGATACTGAGATAATTAACCAAGTCTTTTCTCAGAACTCTCTCCTTACACCCTCACCCATCACCTCTCGTGGAGGGGCCCAGAGCTAGACAGCTGTGGAGTGAATACGAAATGAAGACACAAGCTTCAGAGGACTCCCAGGGAACCCAGCTAACAGGAAGGAGAAGCGTCAAAGTTGAGGCCTGACAGCATTTTACAACATAACAGGTTAAACATGCTTACATGCCCAAGAATAAGAGCCAGAAATCAAGAAAAGGCTAGGATGGATGCGATGGATAAACAACAAGGTCCTACTGTAGAGCACAGGGAACTATACTCAACACCCTGGGATAAACCACAATGGAAAAGAATATCAAACAGAGTATATAGGTGTAACAATCACTTCACTGCACAGAAGAAATTAACACAACATTGTAAATCAACTATACTTCAGTAATACATCTATTAAAACATAGGCAGACGTGAGGTAACAGTAAGGCAAAATCTAGGAAGAAGAAAAGAGACTCAAAGAATAGTTGCAAAGTCATCGGTCAAGAGGCAGGATGGTTGCTTGGAGGGAACCTTGTACAGATGGGAAACTGTTGTTAATCCAGCTCTGCACTCATTATGGTTGAAGCGAGGGGGGAAAACATCAGTATCAGAACCAGTTACTGTCAGCTGGTTAATAACAGACTGTCCAGTTAAATAAATAGAATTGTCCACTTATGTGAGGTCACCAAGCCCTCTCTCTCTCCTCCACCCCATTTTTTGGTCCTTGTAACCTGAGACCCCTCAACCCCCATGTCCTCCAGTGGACACGGTCTCCTGTGTGGTTCCTCCAGCTCTGTGTTATTTCTACTGCTGGACAGATAAATGGAGCTACAGATCCCGAAGGTGGAGTACAGACGGTGGGAAAATGCCTTGAATACTGTTTTTCAAATATTCATGTGCAGACCACTCACCCGGGAAATCTTATTAAGATATAGATTCTGATGCAGTGGATCTGGACTGGGACCTGTGAGTCTGACCATCTAAGAGGCTTTCAGGTGATGCCAAGGTTACTGATCTTGGTGGGAAGCAGAGATACTGAATAACATGCTCTGAACTGAGAAGGAACTTTAAGACTGAAAAATGAAACAGGCAGCTTCCTAAAGTGCAATTATGAAGTTTGTTGTGGGTAACTTCCAAACGGGCAGGATCGGGCAAACAGTGACCCAGAGGCATTCACAGCGGTGCCTCTGAGAGGGGAACAGGGGGATTTAAAGGGACCAAAGGTAACAAAAGAATCTGACCACAAGGTGGAAGCACATTCACAGGGATGGGAACGAGAGCTCCCCCCACCCAACCCGGGGTCTCATGACCATTAACCATCTGTGTCAGCAAAAAGTATTCTTCCAGGTTTCATATCTGATGCAGGCAAGGGTAAAGGTTGCTGGCTTGGGCACATTCCTTGCAAGTTAGGCTAAACCTCAGTCACGCAGGAAGGGGAGGGGGTGGGACTGGGGTCCTGAGATGGAGCTGATAAAATGGAGTCAGTGTGGTTCAGCCATGCAAGTCTACAAACCACATTTTAAGTAGCAAGAAGGCTCTACTTGTAATTCAGAATGTTGTGTGATATTCACTTTCTAAGTTGGCCTTGCAAAGGGGGCTATGCCTCTCGTTTGAACACTCTGGACACCTAGAAGATTTCTAAGAATTGCATGAAACATAATTGGACTATAGTGTGTGTTTATCCTTGTGGCTATAACAACTAAGAGACATTTGAATCAGAATGTAATTTCTGTGGACCTTGATCACTCCCATCATACCTGTACTCTTATCAAACATTTAGAGAAGAGTCAACACCTATCCTTCTGAAACTATTCCAAAACATTGCTGAGGAAGGAACATACCCAAATTCATTTTATGAGGCCACCATCACCCTTATACCAAAACCAGAAAAAGATACCACAAGAAAAGAAAATTACAGGCCAGTATCACTTATGAACATAGAGGCAAAAATCCTCAGCAAAATACTAGCAAATTGAATCCAACCACACATTAAAAGGATCATACATCATGATCCAGTGAGATTTATCCCAGGGATGCAAGGATTCTTAAATATTCGCAAATCAATCAGCGTGCTACACCACATCAACAAATTAAAGAATAAAAACCGTATGTTCATCTCAATAGATGCAGGAAAAGCTTTTGATAAAATTCAACACCCATTTTTGATAAAATTCAACACCCATTTATGATAAAAGCTCTCCAGAAAGTAGGCATAGAGGGAGCACACCTCAACATAATAAAGGCCATATATGACAAACCCACAGCAAACATCATTCTCAGTGGTGAAAAACTGAAAGCATTTCCTCTAAGATCAGGAACAAGACAAGGATGTCCACTCTCGCCACTTTTATTCAACATAGTTTTGGAAGTCCTAGCCACGGCAATCAGAGAAGAAAAAGAAATAAAAGGAATGTAAATTGGAAAAGGAGAAGTAAAACTGTCACTGTTTGCAGATGGCATGATACTATACATAGAAAATCCTAAAGATGCTACCAGAAAACTACTAGAGCTCATCAATGAATTTGGTAAAGTTGCAGGATACAAAATTAACACACAGAAACCTCTTGCATTCCTATACACTAACAACGAAAGATCAGAAAGAGAAATTCAAGAAACAATCCCATTTACCATCACATCAAAAACAATAAAATACCTAGGAATAAATCCACCTAAGGAGGCAAAAGACCTGTACTCAGAAAACGATAAGATACTGATGAAAGAAAGAAAATTTATAGAGATATAGATAACTGATAAGAACCTACTGTATAGCACAGCAAACTCTATTCAATATTCTGTAATAACCTATATGGGAAAAGAATCTAAAAATGAATGGACATATGTATATGTTTAACCGAACCACAGTGCTGTACAGGAGAAACTTACACAACATTGTAAATCAAATATACACAATATAAAATAAAAATTAAATTAAAAAATAAGTGAAAATAAAAGCTAGCAAATAATAGAAGATATGAATTACATAATTACATAAGGTATTGTAGCTTCACGGAAACATACAGACTCACAGTTTTGGAGCTCAGTTTCGTAATCAGCCCATGATGAATAGGTTTTCAAGGCTAGGTGCCACAAAATTTTCAGAATAGGCAGTATTTTGTGAGAAAAAAAATCCATTTATAAGTAAGTCATTGTGCTAAAAGCTGCGATGCCTAGTTTCCTGAAAACTTTTCTAGTATTTATGCTTGGCTTCTAAAATGACACTAAAATATTTTAAATATGATGCCTTAGGGCTTTCCAAGGCTTAATATCAAAATGTGAAGACTTTATTCTGGCATAAATGAAACTGGATGAGGCAGTGAAGGTGGAGCTATTTGGTACTCACTTCCTCCTGCCTCATTCCCATTAGCAGGACCTACGAGGGAGCTGAACACCCACAATCCCCCGCCCTTGGTCCCTCTACTGTATCTCAACAGGGGGATTGTTGTTAAAAAGGGAAAAAAAGGACTAAACAGAATCGAGAGTCTCAAAATATAATATCCAAAATGTCTAGGATACAATCAAAAATCACTCATTGTATACCGAGGAGCAGAAAGTAGCAACTTAAGTGAGAAAAGGTAACAACAGATGCTAACTAACATCAAGATGAATCACAAGTTGAAATTGCCTGACAACGATTTTAAAGCAGCCATCATAACAATGCCTCCACTAGTAATAAAGAATTTTCATGAAACAAACAAAACATAGAGAACCTCAGCAAAGAAATAGAAGTTTAAAAAAATAGAAATTATACAACAACAAAAAAATCAAATATCAAAACTCACAGAACAGCCTCACTGTAGGGCAGAGATGACAGTGAACAGAACTAGTTAACTTGAAAACAGATCTCTCAATCTTGACAGAGAAAAAATACACTTCCCAAAAAAATAGAGACTCAAGGAGCTATGAGGATATGAACTGTCGCTCTTTTTCCATTCTTCCAGAGTCCCAGAAGCAGGGGAAAGTGAGGGTAGAACTAAAAAATTATTAGAAAAAATAACGGCTCAGAAATTCCCCAATTTGTCAAAAGACATAAACCTGTACATTTAAAAAGCTGAATAAATCCCCCCAAATAGGATAAATCCTACTAAACCTGTACCAAGACACATCATTTTTAAACTTCTGAAAACTAAAGACAAGGAAAAGTCCTGAAAGCAGCAAGTGAGAAAGACACATTCCTTACAGGGGACACATTCCTTACAGCGGACACAGAAACCTGGAGGGCAGAAAGAAGTAGCACATTTTTAAAGTACTGACAGAAAATAACTGGCAATTGAAAATGCTGTTTCTAGTGATCAGTCCCATTTATAATAGCGTCAATGAAAATAACATCCTTAGGAATAAATTTAAGCAAGCAGGTAAAAATTCTGTACACTGAAAACTGTAAGATACTGGTGAAAGAAATTGAAGAAGACACAAATAAATGGAGAGATATCTCTTGTTCTTGGGTTCAAAGAATTAATATTGTTAAAATGTCTACACTCCCCAAAACCATCTACAGGGTCAATGTAGTCCCTATCAAAATTCCAATGCAATTTCTCACAGAAATAGAAAAAAAAAAATCCTAAAATTTATATGAAGCCAGCCACAAAAGACACTGAATAGCCAAAGAAATCTTGAACAAGACGAGCAAAGCCGAAGGCACAATATATTGGCATTTGGTCTCAGCATACAGACCTTGTAGCCATAATCTACTTAAATAAATATGATCCACATGTGGCTAATGAAATTTTAATTTGCCTTAATTTTTTAAAAAATTTTTTTCATTTTTGCATTACACAGGCCCTTCACCACTGCAGCCTCTCCTGCCATGGAGCACAGGCTCCGGATGCGCAGGCCCAGCAGCCATGGCCCACGGGCCCAGCCGCTCCGCGGCATGTGGGATCCTTCCGGACCGGGGCATGAACCTGCGTCCCCTGCATCGGCAGGCAGGTTCCCAACCACAGTGCCACCAGGGAAGCCCACCTTAATTTTTAAGTTAACTATTATCCCAAAACATATATAAGACTACTATAGTGAACTATACTTGGCAGGGCTATCTTTCCACATTATCTTAATATAATGGCACATCTGGACACAGATACAATTGTAGTTTTAAAAGAAACACCAGTCATCAGAGAATTAGCATCTTAAAAACAGTAAATAAGGGGCTTCCCTGGTGGCACAGTGGTTGAGAGTCTACCTGCCGATGCAGGGGACACGGGTTCGTGCCCCTGTCCGGGAAGATCCCACATGCCGCGGAGCGGCTGGGCCCGTGAGCCGTGGCTGCTGAGCCTGCGCGTCCGGAGCCTGTGCTCCGCAACGGGAGAGACCACAACAGTGAGAGGCCCGCGTACCGCAAAAAACAAACAAACAAACAAACAAAACAGTAAATAGGGCTTCCCTGGTGGTGCAGTGGTTAAGAATCTGCCTGCCAATGCAGGGCACATGGGTTTGAGCCCTGGTCTGGGAAGATCCCACATGCCACAGAGCAACTAAGCCCGTGTGACACAACTACTGAGCCCACGTGCCACAACTACTGAAGTCGACGCACCTAGAACCCATGCTCTGCAAGAAGAGAAGCTACCACAATGAGAAGCCCACACACTGCAAAGAAGAGTAGCCCTCGCTCGCCACAACTAGAGAAAGCCTGCGCACAGCAACGAAGACCCAACGCAGCCAAAAATAAAATAAAATAAATTTATTTTAAAAAACAGTAAATAGTATAAAAATTCCTAATTTTCAAATGACTAACATGCCATTCACTTCTTACTAAAAGAATTTTATTAGTTAAAACATATTTTAGGGGAATAATGGATTAAAAGTTATGTTAAGGATGTAAGTCAGCTGCAGGATACAGTGTAATGAATACCTTGTAAACAGACCACAAACACGTTCCAATTATTTACACTCTTGACTTGGTAAAACATTTGTATCATAAATTATAGCTTTATATTAATCTCATGTAACGTGGGCTGCTGTGTTAAACTCAAATAATCCCCAAATTCTCACAACTCCAACTTGCCTATTACTAAACCTATTTCACTCGGATGTGCCTTTAAAAAGCTCAGTATGATTTTATGGTTGCCTTCTAGATCCCGCAGCTACTGGGATATAAAACAAGCAGGTAGTTTATTCCAGTGCTCTGACAGGTTTCAAGAGCCATCTCTTTAACTGATTGAATTAAAGTTTGGTTTCGTTTACTCTGACATCAAATGCTAATTAAAATGGACCTTGAGTACACTTAGTCATTTCTCAAATCACAACTTTAAAATCATGGATGAGACCACTTCAGCTCATCTGGTTCACTCTTCATTCAAGGGACAATGAAAAGGTCAGAAGTATGCCTTTAAGAAGCAGAGTTTTGTGGCAAGACAAACTCTCTACCCCAAAGCACCATTACTGTGGGCTAAGCTGTGGACACTGAAGCATGGGAAATGCTGAGCTTTTAAACACAGTGACTTTCCAGAAATCGAGTTCGTTTCATGAGGAAAAACTACGTTTTGTGAAGACATAAACAAGTCTTGAGCACTTACACTGTATTCCGCAAGGACTCCACTTGATGAAGTGTTGGCCTCGTGTGTTACAAACTGAAACTCTGGCAGAGGTTAACCCACTTGCCCTAGACCACAGCAGGCGTCCTCAGGGGCTCAGGGCCGCATGGTCTCTCTGCTCTTTCAGTACCCACCCGAGATTAATCTTCTTAGAGGAGCAGATTTCATGGAGAAAGCTTGTAAATATTTATGAAGAAGTAGCAAACTAAATATTACAGAAATCCTAGCTAACCTTAAAATGCTCAAAGTCTCTACCTACACAAATAGAATCAAGACCCAAAAAAAGGCTGCCTGGAACCCAAGAATGGGAGACTGTGAAATTAAAAACTGAAGGAGCAAAAAAGCCTCCTGAATCATGCTGTCATGATGTGGCATTACTTGAACTTGTGTGGGAAGAGGTAATCAAAAGTTGATAAAACTGTCCCAAGCATGGCTACTTATTAAAGTTCTTATTTACTTCCTAGATTAACCACAAGAAAAGGCCATTAGCCTTTAAGTTAAATCTATGGAAGTAAAATATCCTATTAAGTATTTAACAGGGACCTAGCCCACATATTGCTTAATTTAAATAATCTAATTATAGCTAGCCAATCCACTTAGCTCATCATAACACTTGAAGCTATTTACCTGAATTTACTCATCCTGACTTTGGGTCCTTTTTAAATTTTTCTCAAGCAATTGATTTACCATAAAATGTTTCTTCTTAATTAATTTTCCAATAATACTAACAATACAGGACCGTGAGTTCTTAAGAACTGATAAAATCCTAGTATGCTATAAAACATGGCAGTAAGTAATTAAAAGAATACAGATAGCCACGCCCCTGCAACAAATCCCACTGTATTGGAGTCAAATAACTAGTGGAAAAAATGGTGGCAGGGATGGTGGGGATTTTTTTTTTAATTTGTAGTTTACATAAATAACTTAGAATTTCATAAGAGATGAAATGTTCCATAAAGAACAAAAGATATACCTAGAGAATAGAGCATGCTTATAGAAGACCGTGGGATATCACTGTTTGGCATTATTAACAGATAAATAAACCATCAAGCCCTTTTCAGAATGAGTCCAAATTTCTCATTAGGCTTCTGTAAGCCCAGGATTACAAACTACTCTATGCATGTGCTCTAACTATATACATTAGTTTTGTGTGAGAAAGCTGTGCTTCTGGCTGGCACGTCATATAATTTTTAATGTGTGGAATTAACAGAGATACTTAAGGACATTATGCACTATTATGGAATTCTCAGAAGTCTCAAAATGTCTCAGACGTGAATTCAGCACTCTATACCCAGGCACGCTTTATGCATATCTTTAACAATGACAACGATAAAACGGTGTTCTGAACAGAAAAACACCAGCTTGAAGAAGCAGCTTTAATTAAGTGCTTGAAGCAAGAAAGACTGCCCCAGAATGAGCCGGTCACGCCCAAGGGAAACTCTTTAAAGGGGAAAAGGGGAAACCGGTTTAAGGGCAATGGAGTCCAAGCACAGATACAAATCTTTCAAAATCTCGTCTGTTGTATTCTGCTTGTAGTATGTAATGCTACCAAACTGAGGTCTTAAACTTACGTGGCACAGAGTTCAAAAGGAAAAGTAAAGGAGCACGAGCAAGGTTATATTAAATAAAAGAAACATACAACATTATAATTAAGGTGAAGTAAGGAAAGCAAAAGGATTGCAGTTATAAAACTTGCTTATTAACTTGCTGGTACTGACCCTACTCTGGGAGATAAGTCATATGGACGTTAATTTTCAAACAGATAATTTGTCTTGTTCTGACATATCCAGTTCATCAATTGGTTGTTCAGCTACTCCAGATTCTACACAGTTTAATCTTAACAGCACATTCCCTTGGAATAGCAGCAATACTTCCTGCCTGCAAAGTGGTCAGTCTCCAGAGCATAGTTTATAGGAGGGAGTTTTGGAGGAGAGCGCCAGCAAAGATAAGCTCTTATCCTCCCACAGACATGGGAGATGGGGCGCTGTCTTCCTCGATGAGTACATTTCAGAGATGGTTTTCCAGTCTTCCTTGAGAAAGACTGCTGGGTCGTAAAGCTGACAAGAGGCTTCTTTAGTTTTTAAAGACATTTGCATACATTTCAAAACGGCAGAGAAAGGATTTACAATTTTTCTAAAATAAATGCTCTAAGAAAAGGAAGTAGAGGGAAGTCTCCTCCCTTATTTTCAACAGGGAGAATGACCCTCTAATTTTTCGTTGTATTTGCCTTTACAACCTCCAACACAGAGCTTCACACACAATTCAAATTACACCTACTAAAGTAAGATTTTGT
The DNA here is from genome assembly GCF_963455315.2 of Globicephala melas. Classification (NCBI taxonomy): domain Eukaryota; kingdom Metazoa; phylum Chordata; class Mammalia; order Artiodactyla; family Delphinidae; genus Globicephala; species Globicephala melas. The sequence goes on along the minus strand of NC_083319.1, from coordinate 110,173,184 downwards.
CCCCTTTTATGTGCCTGGTCAATGCATAAATTTCCACAGAGATTACAGATTTTAGACATGACAGGAATACCCATGTAAGTTTAATGATTGAATTTATGCCTCTACTTTCATTTTCTTTCTTTCTTTCTTTTTTTTTTTTTTTTTTTTTTTTTAAACTGATCTTGCTAAATGAGAACTGGCATAAATTTTCTTCTGAGGACTATGCTGGGAATGAGGGTTCTGGGAAAGATACGAATGATGAAATTTTTTTGAAATCATTATAATGTCATTTTCAAACTGTGCATTTCAGGTTGATTCAGTAACTTATTTCCCATCTCTCAAATGTATGAGTAATTTGAAAAATAATTCTATTAACATGAAGCTGGTTAGAACAGACAGTTCCTAAATGGCTACCCCAATGCTTTCGGTTGTGAATTCACAATAATGTACAGGTAATTATTAGGACTTTCAATACCCAGATAGCGTGGCCACCCAGGTGCCATTACTTCAAGAAAACACTTGCAAAAATTCAGTTCTTTGCCTCAGAAGACATGCCCCTTGGAATTAGTATGGTTCCATCAAAATGCCACCCCTGCCTAGAGTGGGGTTGTTTTAGCCAATGCTATCCACATTTAAACTTCTCCTGGATGGAGGAGGAAGCAAGATGGCAGAGTAGAAGGACATGCTCTCACTCCCTCTTGTGAGACCACCAGAATCACAACTAGCTGCTGGACAGTCATCGACAGGAAGACACTGGAACTCACCGAAAAAGATACCCCATATCCAAAGACAAAGGAGAAGCCACAATGAGATGGTAGGAGGGGCGCAATCACAGTAAAATCAAATCCCGTAACTGCTGGGTGGGTGACTCACAAACTGGAGAACACTTACACCACAGAAGTCCACCCACTGGAGTGAAGGTTCTGAGTCCCACATCAGGCTTTGCAACCTGGGGGTCCAGCAACAGGAGGAGGAATACCTAGAGAATCAGACTTTGAAGCTAGTGGGATTTGACTGCAGGACTTCGACAGGACTGGGGGAAACAGAGACTCCACTTTTGGAGGGCACACACAAAGTATTGTGCACGTCGGGACCCAGGGGAAGGAGCAGTGACCCCAGGGGAGACTGAACCAGACCTACCTGCTAGTATTGGAGGGTCTCCTGCAGAGGCGGGGGGTGACTGTGGCTCACCCTGGGGACAAGGACACTGGCAGCAGAAGTTCTGGGAAGTACTCCTTGGCATGAGCCCTCCCAGAGTCTGCCATTAGCCCCACCAAAGAGCCCAGGTAGGCTCCAGTGTTGCGTTGCCTCAGGCCAAACAACCAAGGGGAGGGAACCCAGCCCCACCCATCAGCAGTCAAGCAGATTAAAGTTTTACTGAGCTCTGCCCACCAGAGCAACAGTCTGCTCTACCCACCACCAGTCCCTCCCACCAGGAAACTTACACAAGCTCTTAGATAGCCTCATCCACCAGAGCGCAGACAGCAGAAGCAAGAAGAACTACAATCCTGCAGCCTGTGGAACAAAAACCACATTCACAGAAAGATAGACAAGATGAAAAGGCCGAGGGCTATGTACCAGAGGAAGGAACAAGATAAAACCCCAGAAAAACAACTAAATGAAATGGAGATAGGCAACTTTCCAGAAAAAGAATCAGAATAATGATAGTGAAGATGATCCAGGACCTCGGAAAAAGAATGGAGGCAAAGATCGAGAAGATGCAAGAAATGTTTGACAAAGACCTAGAAGAATTAAAGAACAAACAAACAAAGATGAACAATAACTGAAATGAAAACTACACTAGAAGGAATCAATAGGAGAATAACTGAGGCAGAGGAACAGATAAGTCACCTGGAAGACAGAATGGTGAAATTCACTGCTGCAGAACAGAATAAAGTAAAAAGAATGAAAATAAATGAAGACAGCCTAAGAGACCTCTGGGACATCATTAAATGCAACAACATTCACATTATAGGGGTCTCAGAAGGAGAAGAGAGAGAGAAAGGACCCAAGAAAATACTTGAAGAGATTATAGTCGAAAACTTCCCTAACATGGGAAAGGAAATAGCCACCCAAGTCCAGGAAGCACAGTGAGTCCCAGACAGGATAAACCCAAGGAGAAACACGCCGAGACACACAGTAATCAAATTGGCAAAAATTAAAGAAGAATTATTGAAAGCAGCAAGGGAAAAACAACAAATAACATACAAGGAAACTCCCATAAGGTTAACAGCTGAGTTCTCAGCAGAAACTCTACAAGCCAGAAGGGAGTGGCATGATATACTTAAAAGTGATGTAAGGGAAGAACCCACAACCAAGATTACTCTACCCAGCAAGGATCTCATTCAGATTCGATGGAGAAATCAAAACCTTTACAGACAAGCAAAAGCTAAGAGAATTCAGCACCACCAAACCAGCTCTACAACAAACGCTAAAGGAAATTCTCCAAGTGGGAAACACAAGAGAAGAAAAGGACCTACAAAAACAACCCCAAAACAATTAAGAAAATGGTCATAGGAACATACATATCAATAATTACCTTAAACGTGAATGGATTAAATGCTCCAACCAAAAGACACAGGCTTGCTGAATGGATACAAAAACAAGAGACCCACTTCAGACCTAGGGACACATACAGACTGAAAGTGAGGGGAAGGAAAAAGATATTTCATGCAAATGGAAACCAAAAGAAAGCTGGAGTAGCAATACTCGTATCAAATAAAATAGACTTTAAAATAAAGTATGTTACAAGAGACAAGGAGGGACACTACATAATGATCAAGGGTTCAATCCAAGAAGAAGATATAACAATTATAAATATATATGCACCCAACATAGGAGCACGTCAATACATAAGGCAACTGCTAGCAGCTACAAAAGAGGAAATCGACATACCACAATAATAGTGGAGGACTTTAACACCTCACTTACACCAATGGACAGATCATCCAAACAGAAAATTAATAAGGAAACAGAAGCTTTAAATGACACAATAGACCAGATAGATTTAATTGATATTTATAGGACATTCCATCCAAAAACAGCAGTCACACTTTCTTTTCAAGTGCGCACAGAACATTCTCCAGGATAGATCACATCTTGGGTCAAAAATCAAGCCTAAGTCAATTTAAGAAAATTGAAATCATATCAAGCATCTTTTCTGACCACAATGCTATGAGATTAGAAATGAATTACAGGGGAGAAAACATAAAAAACACTAACACATGGAGGCTAAACACGTTACTAAATAACCAAGAGATCACTGAAGAAATCAAAGAGTAAATCAAAAAATACCTAGAGACAAATGACAATGAAAACACAACGATCCAAAACCTATGGGATGCAGCAAAAGCAGTTCTAAGAGGGAAGTTTATAGCTATACAAGCCTACCTCAAGAAACAAGAAACATCTCAAATAATCTAACCTTACACCTAAAGGAGCTAGAGAAAGAAGAACAAAAAAAACCCCAAAGTTGGCAGAAGCAAAGAAATCATAAGGATCAGAGCAGAGATAAATGAAATAGAAGCAAAGAAAACAATAGTAATGATCAATAAAACTAAAATGGTTCTTTGAGAAGATAAACAAAACTGGTAAACCATTAGCCAGACTCATCAAGAAAAGAGGGAGAGGACTTAAATCAATAAAATTAGAAATGAAAAAGAGGAAGTTACAACAGACACTGCAGAAATACAAAGCATCCTGAGACTGCTACAAGCAACTCTATGCCAATAAAATGGACAACCTGGAAGAAATGGACAAATTCTCAGAAAGGTATAACCTTCCAAGACTGAACCAGGAAGAAACAGAAAATATGAACAGACCAATCACAAGTAATGAAATTGAAACTGTGATTAAAAATCTTCCAACAAACAAAAGTCCAGGACCAGATGGCTTCACAGGTGAATTCTATCAAACATTTAGAGAAGAGCTAACACCCATCCTTCTCAAACTCTTCCAAAAATTTTCAGAGGAAGGAACACTCCCAAACTCATTCTAAGAGGCCAACATCACCCTGATACCAAAACCAGACAAAGATACTACAAAAAAAGACAATTACAGACCAATATCACTGATGAATATACATGCAAAAATCCTCACCAAAATACTAGCAAACAGAATCCAACAACACATTAAAAGGATCATACACCATGATCAAGTGGGATTTATCCCAGGAATGCAAGGATTCCTCAATATATGCAAATCAATCAATGTGATACACCATATTAACAAGTTGAAGAATGAAAACCACATGATCATCTCAATAGATGGAGGAAAAGCTTTTGACAAAATTCAACACCCATTTATGATAAAAACTATCCAGAAAGTGGGCATAGAGGGAACCTACCTTAACATAATAGAGGCCATATATGACAAACCCACAGCAAACATCATTCTCAATGGTGAAAAACTGAAAGCATTTCCTCTAAGATCAGGAACAAGACAAGGATGTCCACTCTCACCACTATTATTCAACATAGTTTTGGAAGTCCTAGCTACGTCAATCAGAGAAGAAAGATAAGAGGAATACAGATTGGAAAAGAAGAAGTAAAACTGTCACTGTTTGCAGATGACATGGTACTATATATAGAGAATCCTAAAAATGCCATCAGAAAACTACTAGAGCTAATCAATGAATTTGGTAAAGTTGCAGGATACAAAATTAATGCACAGAAATCTCTTGCATTCCTATACACTAATGATGAAAAATCTGAAAGAGAAATTAAGGAAACACTGCCATTTACCACTGCAACAAAAAGAATAAAATACCTAGGAATAACCCTACCTAAGGAGACAAAAGACCTGTATGCAGAAAACTATAAGACACTGGTGAAAGAAATTAAAGATGATACTAACAGATGGAGTGACATACCATGTTCTTGGATTGGAATAATCAACATTGTGAAAATGACTCAACTACCCAAAGCAATCTACAGATTCAGTGCAATCCCTATCATTATTACCAATGGCATTTTTAACAGAACTAGAACAAAAAATCTTAAAATTTGTGTGGAGACACACAAGACCCCAAATAGCCAAAGCAGTCTTGAGGGAAAAAAACGGAGCTGGAGGAATCAGACTCCCTGACTTCAGACTATACTACAAAGCTACAGGAATCAAAACAGTATGGTACTGGCACAAAAACAGAAATATACATCAATGGAACAGGATAGAAAGCCCAGAGATAAACCCATGCACCTATGGTCAACTAATCTATGACAAAGGAGGCAAGTATACACAATGGAGAAAAGACAGTCTCTTCAATAAGTGGTGCTGGAAAAACTGGACAGCTACATGTAAAAGAATGAAATTAGAACACTCCCTAACACCATACACAAAAATAAACTCAAAATGGATTCAAGACCTAAATGTAAGACTGGACACTATAAAACTCTTAGAGGAAAACATAGGAAGAACACTCTTTGACATAAATCACAGCAAAATCTTTTCCGATCCACCTCCTAGAGTAATGGAAATAAAAACGAAAATAAACAAATGGGACCTAATGAAACTTCAAAGCTTTTGCACAGCACAGGAAACCATAAACAAGACGAAAAGACAACCCTCAGAATGGGAAAAAATATTTGCAAATGAATCAACGGACAAAGGATTAATCTCCAAAATATATAAACAGCTCATGCAGCTCAATATTAAAGAAACAACCCAATCCAAAAATGGGCAGAAGACCTAAATAGAGATTTCTCCAAAGAAGACATACAGATGGCCAAGAAGTACATGGAAAGCTGCTCAACATCATTAATTATTAGAGAAATGCAAATCAAAACTGCAATGAGGTTTCACCTCACACCAGTTAGAATGGGCACCATCAGAAAATCTACAAACAACAAATGCTGGAGAGGGTGTGGAGAGAAGGGAACCAACCCTCTTGCACTGTCAGTGGGAATGTAAATTGATACAGCCACTATGGAGAACAATATGGAGGTTCCTTAAAAAACTAAAAATAGAATTACCATATGATCCAGCAATCCCACTACTGGGCATATACCCAGAGAAAACCATAATTCAAAAAGACGCACGCACCCCAATGTTCATTGCAGCACTATTTACAATGGCCGGGTCATGGAAGCAACCTAAATGCCCATAGACAGACGAATGGATACAGAAGATGTGGTATATATATACAATGGAATATTACTCAGCCATAAAAAGGAACAAAATTGGGTCATTTGTTGAGATGTGGATGGATCTAGAGACTGTCGTACAGAGTGAAGTCAGTCAGAAAGGGAAAAACAAATATTGTATATTAAAGCATGTATGTGGAACCTAGGAAAATGGTACAGATGAACCGGTTTGCAGGGCAAAAGTTGAGACACAGATGTAGAGAACAAACGTATGGACACCAAGGGGGGAAAGCCGTGGGGGGGTGGGGATGGTGGTGTGATGATTTGGGCAATTGGGGTTGACATGTATACACTGATGTGTATAAAATTGATGACTAATAAGAACCTGCTGTATAAAAAAATAAATAAAATTCAAAAAAAAATTCTCCTGGATATAAAGTTATTTTCCTCAGACAATGAAATTATTCCCAGAGCAGGCCATGGACTCTTTCAGCTACTCTGCTGCTCGGTCAGCTTTATTTTCCCTTTATTGTCTTCTCTAATCCAGAATTAGAATCACCATCTGTACTAGATGTTTTCAACACACTTTGAATTACAGGGACAAGCTGTGTGCCTAGCCTGTAAGGGCATGGATTCCGAGAATAGCAGCCCCACAGGGGAGTAGGTAGGGCAGTGTTATCTGCAAGGCAAGGCACGGTGGGGTCTGCGTTCAAGTTCAGGTTCCCACAAATGTCTGAGCCAGGCAGTGGAGGGACTTGGTAACACAACACAAGTGTAGCAGGGGAGACAGTTTCAGACTGTGCTTAAAACTACTTTATCAGCAAGTCTTGGTGACTGTACACATCCAAACCATCCTCAATGTTCCTCCATGGTCCCCACCACTAACACCATGCCAATCACATCTCTACCCTGGGTGGCTGACAGACTCCTGGGCAACCTCAGCTTCCCCTTTTGCTCATCCATAATCAGTTCTCCACACAGCAGCCAGCATCGTCCAATAAGGAATTTTTTCTGTGCATCTCCCTGTTTAATGCAACACCTTAACTTCAAAATGCACTTAAAACACAAGCCCTCCTCCAGTCCCCTAAGCCACTGCATCATCTGGCCCCACCCTCCTCCTCGCTGTTACTCACGAGCCTTCTGGGTCCTCACACAGGCCCTTTGCACGAGCTGTCTCCTCTCCCGGGAACACTCTTCATACACAGCAAGGCAGGACTCTAATCTTTCAGATCTAACGACCACATCCTTACTAGATGCCTTCTCTACTCACCCAGCTAAAGGAGCCATGACATCACTTTCGATCACCTAGTTTAACTTTCTGCCTGCCTATAAGAATTCTATTTTTTAGATTGTTAAATGATAAGACCGCTGACTAAAATGCAAGATCTTTGTCTGTTCCTCCAGCACCAGAAAAGTGTTCAGTGTATGGTATATGCTCAATAAATGTTTGCTGAGTGAACATATAGGTAGCATTATTAGAAGAGAGTTTTTTTTTTAAAAAAAAATACACACAAAAAAAACTGTGAGTAGCAAAGTAAGTGTACAATTACTGATACGGTCCTGGAAGAAGTAATGGAAATTACAACTAGAATTAGAATAGACATGGGAAGGAAAGGATGGATGAGTGAGGTGTTTATTTTGTAAGAGCAACCGTAGATGGAAAATATTTCTGTGGGGGGCTGAAGGCTTTATTTAGATGTGCGTTACCCAGAGCAGCATACAAGCTCCATCGTACTGAAGGACCTAGAAGAAGGGTAAAGCAGTAGTTGTGCTCAGTAAATAATCAGTGGGTCACTGGTGGTCTCCGAGACTCTCTTTTCAGCCGATTGAGGAACAATTAGGACACACGTAGCCAATACACACCAGTATGACCTAGGCTGGGGTCCTTGCTTGTATATTTAAAAACATCACCCCTGGCCACAGCATGATTTTGACTAGTGGAGAAATGTTTAGGAAAAAACGAAATGGAAGAGATTGTGTAGAAAATTCCTTGGCAAAGAAATGTGGCGATGAAACAACAGACCTACAGTAGTGTTTCTCGTTAGTATTGTATGAGTCAGAGAGATGACTTTTAACACAGTGATGAGCTGCAGATACACAAGGTTGTAATTGTCTTTATTTCTTTAAAGTTGAACCCAACTTTGTTCGCAAGCCTTCCTTTCTACTGATGGAGAAAAGTTTATCTTGTCAATTCAAAATAACTCAGTTCCTTCTGGTTTGAGAAACAGCCAACTTAGGGTTTAATCAGTTAAAAATTTCCCACCGGCCCTAAGTGATACATTCTTACGTTTCCGACATTGAGGGAAGGGTTTCCAGTCCGCATGCTCTACCTGCCCTACTGGCCCACGCGGTAGAGCTGCGCTCCCCCCTCCTGGTCTTCTGCATTGTTTCAGTGCATCACCTGTGATCTCAAAATCCACTCAGTCCTGTTTTTCCCAAATCAAGGCTTCTTTTTGTTACCTGTGGTATCTTAAGTCGGGCTGTTGCCCAGAAACAGACCCTGAGACAGACTTGCATTTGGTTCACTGTGGGATGCCTTCGGGACAAGCACTCCTGAGGTAGTGAAGGAAGTAGATTGCACGGAGGGTAGTGACAACATCAGGAACTGCAGGGGAGTTCTGAAGCCACCCTCATTTAACCCCCTTTGAGACAAGGGAGACAGGCCCTTCCACCCAGCACTTCCATTGGCTGGTCGCTGGAATCAGGCTGGCCCAGCACACTTCTGGAGAGTCCTCGGTGGGAAGAGCCATCACCCACCAGCAGGCTTAGGGAAATGAGTGGTCACTTCTGCAGGGAACTCAGGATGACAGCACGGCGGCCACTGCCACTGGTCTCCCTGGATCAGAGCTGCGCCTCACGCACTACCCTCACTGGCCACTGGGGGGCTAAGGAGCTCTCAATTCATGATTATACAAGGAGACAGACATATACGTGTATACATTTGTGTGTTACATTAAGTCTTGTCCACTAACACTGTAAAATGCATGCAGACAAACATAATGTTTGCTTTAATCACTTCTATATAGCCAGTACCTTTACACATTTTTCTAGTAGCACAAAATAGATTTTTACTAAAATTTTAACCTGTTAAATGTGGAAACGGTTGTCTAAATATTAGTTAAGTAAACGCTATTTAATGGTTAGGCAGCATCCAAGTTATCTGATATATCTGTTAAAAACACACACTCCTGAATCCCAAACTAGACGTACTGAATCAGAATTCCCAAGGGCCTTCCTGGAAACACAGTTGTATTTGTAACAAGCTCCCCATTTAAGCTAAGTGCACCAGTTACTAAGGAATTCCCATTGGGTTTCAATTTTCATGGCTCCTCACATGTTGGAAATTACTACCAAAGTCCTTTTTTATAGGATGCTTTCCTACAAACATTTTAGAGGGATTTTTAATTCCTTTAATAGATTTTTCTACTCTTTGTTCTCATGCAAAAGACTTAAAAAGTTACATAAGGAGAATTACATAAGGAAACAGTATGGTGGTTCCTCATAAACTTAAAAACAGAGTTGCTGTATAATCAAACAATTCCACTTCTTGAGTATATAGCCCAAAGAATTGAAAGCAGGGTCTCAAAGAGATTCGTACACCCATGTTCACGGCAACATTTATTACAATAGCCAAAAGGTGGAAACAGCCCGAGTGATCACTGACAGATGAATGGATAAGCAAGATATGGTCTATACAGACAATGGGATATCATTCAGCCTTAAAAAGGAAGGGAATTCTAACACGGGCTACAATGTGGATGAAACTTGAGGACATTATGCTCAGTGAAATAAGCCAATCACAAAAAGACAAATATATATGATTCTACTCATATGAGGTAAAGAATAGTTCAACTCATAGAAAGTAAAATGGTGATTGTCAGGGGCTATGGCAGGGGATGGGGGGTGGCTGTTTGAAGGACACTGCTTCATTTTTCAAGATGAAAATGTTCTGAAAATTGGTTACACTGCAGTACATGTATACTTAACACTAAAGCACTGTACACTTAAAAATGATTAAGACGGTACATTGAATGTTTTGTGTATCTTACCAGAATTTAAATCTTAAAAGAAAATTGCATGAGGAGCACACCACCCACATCTGAGTTTTGGGGCTGAAACCCATTTCAGATGTCCATATGGTGGCTGATGACAGGAGTTTAGAGAATTCAAAAAGATACATGCATCCCTATGTTCATAGCACTATTTACAGTATCATGTGTAAAACAGATAGCTAGTGGGAACCTGCGGAGTAGCACAGGGAGCTCAGCTCGGTGCTCTGTGATGACCTAGGTGGGTGGGATGGGGGGGGTGATGGGAGGGAGGTCCAAGAGGGAGGGGATATAGATATACACATAGCTGCTTCACTTCATTGCACAGCAGAAACTAACACAACATTGTAAAGCAATTATACTCTAATTAAAAAAAAAAAAATAGTCACGACACGGAAACAACCTAACTGTCCATCAACAGATGTATGGATAAAGAAGATGTGTTATATACATACAATGGAACGCTACTCAGCCGTAAAAAAGCATGTAATAATGCCATTTGCAGCAACGTGGACGGACCTAGAGATTATCACACTAAGTGAAGTCAGAAAAAGAAAGACAAACGTCATATGATATCACTTACATGTGGAATCTAAAATACGACACCAGTGAACCTATCTAGGAAACAGAAACAGACTCACAGACATAGAGAACAGATATGTGGTTGCCAAGGCGGAGGAGAGTGGGGGAGGGAAGGACTGGGAGTGTGGGATTAGCAGATGCAAACTAGTATATACAGGATGGATAAACAACAAGGTCCTACTGTAGAGCACAGGGAACTCTATTCAATACCCTGGGATAAACCAGAATTGAAAAGACCATGAAAAAAAATTTTATATGTATAACTGAGTCACCTTGCTGTACAGCAGCAATAAAACACAACATTATATATCAACTATACTTCAATAAAATTTAAAAAAAAAGAAATAGGAGTTTAATCTTTGCTTTCACACTAGAAGCATCACAAGAGCCGAACATATCTTCAACATTAAGATTTTGGCTAATATTTTGACCTCTTAAGATTCACCAGCCATCTGTTAATAGACTCATACAGAGCCTGTGTTTGCAGGAACACGAAGGTTAATGCTGTTCCTTTAACCCATTAAAAGTGGTACAACTGGGGAAGTCATCGTAAAAGGACTTCATGGGGTCCATATTTATTCTCTATTAATGGCTTTCACTGTCCATAGGTACTTTTTACCACCTGCTCAACCTGGAATTGATAAAGAAAACTCCTTCACCTTTTAGTTTAAAGAATACATTCTTTCCATAGTGCATTGGCAATTTTGTGGGTGACACAATCAGAAGGAATCATCTCTCCCCTCCTAGTTGAAATGACTGCTGTACCAAAACAACTTTTTTTTTTTAATATTTGCTACTGAGATTAGAAATTTCTGAGAGCAAATGGATTACAAAGGTTTTTTTTTTTTTTGGGGTGGAGGATGAATTGGGAGATTGGGATTGACATATATACACTAATATGTGTAAAATAGATAATTAATAAGAACCTGCTGTGTAAAAATAGTTTTTTAATATCAATTTTTATGAATAATACAATCAATTTCCAGGCTAGAGTAAGGAGAACATGAGAAAATTATATCCACAACTTCTCTAAAGACCTACTTTTGCCAACAATTTTAGTCTTCCTATTGACGTAAAAGTATGCCAAGTTTAAGGTGATAGGTTATATGCCTTTTTTAAAAACATGCATAGAGGACACGGGGAGGGGGAAGGGTAAACTGGGACGAAGTGAGAGAGTGGCATGGACATATATACACTACCAAATGTAAAACAGATAGCTAGTGGGAAGCAGCCGCATAGCACAGGGAGATCAGCTTGGTGCTTTGTGACCACCTAGAGGGGTGGGATAGGGAGGGTGGGAGGGAGACGCAAGAGGGAAGGGATCTGGGGATATATGTATACGTATAGCTGATTCACTTTGTTATAAAGCAGAAACTAACACACCATTGTAAAGCAATTATACTCCAATAAAGATGTCAAAAAAAAAAAAATGCATAGTCACAGATCCTACAGGTGATTCCTAGAGGCAACCAGTTACTGAATTTTCCAGAATAGTTTGTGTCAAATATTCTTCCCCAGTATGCTCATAAAATCTTCTACAACTATGAATTTTGCTTTTTTTTTAATAATAAAATTAGGGTCACCAAAGGGATCTTGGAGATTTCTTAATAATTTCTAACCTACAGGATCATAAAATCTTGGGGGAAATGATAATAAATAGGAAAACTTGATTTTATTTTTTTAATCGATTTTCCTTCTAAATTCTTACAGAAACATCTCAGAAATACCTAAAAATTAGCAAGCCAAAGTGAAGAAGTTGAAAATAAATAATTAGGCCTTAAATGAGATGTGTGGGCCTGATTTTAATAAATTCTTAAGCATCTCCTGTTTTAAGGAAAACAACATATATTGTGTATTAGAGACTCATTCTTTTCTAACCTGCACTAGATCTGCACTCTGACAAAATGCAAACTTTTCCTCATTTTCTTAAAATCTGGAGAAGGGTGAAGACAATAATGATAGGATTATGTACCATTTCTACAGAGTCCAAAGCATTCGCTTTCGCTTTCTCTCTCTCTCTCTCTCTCTCTCCCCCCCACCCTCCCTCCCCCCTCCCCCTCTCTCCACCCCTCTCTTTTTTAATTACAATGATTCAGTTCATCCCTGGGACATCTTTTTTATTCTTTGGTCTCAGATTTTCAGGTCAGATATTTATCCATGAAATACACTTTAAAACTTATAACTCATTAGAACTTCTAATAGGTAAACTTTTAAAGTAATTACCTAAACAATTGCTGAAGTCTTTTGAAAGATTTAAAAATCCATATATAAATAAACGCAATTACTGTCCGAGAGGATAATATAATAGGAGATTAAGTAATTAAGGTACATTCATTCTGCTCTGCTTATTGTGAGTTTGAGTGCAGCAAAAGAAAACAAAAGCACTTAGTCTCCGTTCTCTAAACCATTTTCCTGTCTGCAAACTGATGATGTTAGGAAAGGCCATTGAGAAGCATTCACAGTACATGGTGAAGAACCTACAGTCCCAACTAAAACGCAGGGCCGACCATGGTGAAATATATGAGCAAGTATCAGGGCCTCTCACAGTTTCAACTTCGTGTTTCAATAATATATTTTAGGACATGTACACATAAACACATACACATTTTCTGGCTCCTCCGAAAAATTTTTTTGAAAAAGCCCACTTTCCTTATAGCAGTGATAAATAAGCATGAACGATACAGGTTCTAGCAAAAGCAAGAGATCAACAGAGCTCGGAATAAAGTCCTACATAACTACTTTCCCTAACTAGTAACTGACCAACCTTCTTCAAAGTCAGTGTGTAAAATGTATTACTAAACAGTGCTTGTGGCATCTCACCAGCAAATGGATAAGCCTTTAATGAATAATGAATGTTTTCTTTTTTTTTTTTTTTTTGGTAGTCCACAGTTACCTGTCAATTGCATGGTCTCTTCCATTTATAAAGATATTTTGGGTCTCTGTCTTGATCTACGTTTCATTTAATTGGAATAGTGTGGCTATATTTAAACTAATTTTTAAAGCAGCACTGGGTAAAACAGACCTAACTCGATTTGGGTTCCTTGCCAATCTTGGATATTCAAATTTCTCCACTGATTTTTGCCTCTGTGTTTTTTTCCTGCCTGGTAAAGTGAATTTTATATGGTTCAGTACTTGATGACCTGTCAAACAAACTAATAAATTTAAGAACTTTAGAAAATGTCACAGCTAGAAAATAGAAACTTCACTCTAATAGTCCTCCTAAATGATGATGTTATCACAAGACCATTAAGGGTAAGACCTCTCCTTGAACCAAACTTTGCAGTGAAAAGATTAGCTGATAATTACAGTGAACTCATAAAGACTTAAATTATAACCCTTTAAAGAAATATTTCATTTTTAAAGTGACCTATTACTGTCAGACCTCAAAGACACTGCAGGTTCAGTTGCAGACCACTGCAACAAAGCAAGCATCTCAATAAAGTGAGTCACAAATTTTTTTGGTTTCCCAGTGCATATGAAAAAAGTGTGCAATAGCATTATATCTAAAAAAAAAAAAAGTACACACCTTAATTAAAAAATACTTTATTGCTAAAAAATGCTAGCCATTATCTGAGTCTTCAGCCAATTATAATCTCCTTGCTGGTAGAGGGTTTGAAATATTTCAACAACTACCAAAATGTGACACAGAGACACAAAGTGAGCAAGTGCTACTGGAAAAATGGCACCTGCAGACTTGTTCAATGCAGGGTTGCCACAGACCTTCAATTTGTAAAAAAAAAAAAAAAAAAAAAAAAGCCATATCTGCAAAGTGTAATAAAGCAAGGTGCAATAAAACTAATAAACTGTCTCTGTATTAATAATGTTTTATATATGAATGGAATATTATAAATCTGAAGCAATATACAAAACATCGTCTCGTTTAAAATGTACAACAACCCAGTGTGGCAGGCTGTGTTATTCTCATTTGTGGTGAAGAACCCAATATTATAAGAAGTCAATGTCAGCGTGTCAGTGCCACAGCAAGGACCTGCACCCAAATCTCTTCATATTCAGTCCCTGCTCTTCACACGGCCATGCTACATTCTTAATTACATTGTACCTTTCATTTCTGAAATAATCATAATTCACAATTTTTTTTCATTTTAATTCTGTTTTTTTTTCTTTCTATACACAGTCTTCTCTGGACTATTGTTCATGGAAATTACTCTGAATACCAATAAACTGAATTATTGCTTACATCCCTTTAATAGAAAATAAACTGATTGTATTTTATGAACATTATCCTACCCTAAATCCAGGGGGTTTGTTGTTGTTAAGACGTTATTTACTTAGAACAGTTGTAGGTTCACAGCAAAATTGAGGGAAAGGTACAGAGATTTCCCATGTGTCCCCTGCCCCACACAGGTACGGCCTCCCCCATTATCAACATCCCCCAACAGATGGTACATGGGTTACAGTTGGTGAACCTACACTGTCATGTCATCATCACCCAAAGCCCCCTCAACCCCTGGCAACCACTGATCTCTTCACTGTCTCCCTAACTTGCCTTTCACAGAACGTCATATAGTTGGAATCATATGGTATATACCCTTTCAGATTGGCTTCTTTCACTTAATAACACGCATTAAAGTTTCCTCCATGTATTTTCATGATTTGACAGCTCATTTCTTTTTAGCACTGAATAATATTCCATTGTCTGGAAGCACCACTGATTATGTATCCATCCACCTACTGACGGATATCGTGGTTGCTTCCCACTTTTGGCAATTATGAATAAAGCTGCTATAAACATCGCGTGCAGGTTTTTACGTGGACATATGTTTTCCACTCATTTGGGTAAGTGTCGAGGAGAATGATCGCTAGATCATATGGTAAGAGTACATTTAGTTTTGTCAAAAACTGCCCAACTGTCTTCCGAAGTGGCTGCACCGTTTTGCATCCCCACCAGCCGTGAATGAGAGTCCCGTTGTCCCACATCCTCACCAGCATTTGCTTTTGTCAGTGTTTCAGAGTTTGGCCAAATAGGTGTGTGGTGGTAACTTGTTTAATTTGCATTTCCCTGATGACCTCTCATGTGGAACATCTTTCATAGGCTTATTTGCCATCTGTATATTTTCTTAGGTGATGTGTCTGGTAGAGTCATTGGCCTAGCTTGCTTTTCGCTTTGTTCGCTTGGTTATTCCTTCTTTTTTTCTCACTTTTTTGACATGTTGAGTCCAAATCTTTTCAACTACAGTAGATTAAAAATATTTGAATGTATGGAAAGGGTTGTTGCCAGAGGAATCATTTCTTATTTTCCTCTTTGAGAAATGTACATGCATAATTGAGTTTCATATTGATTTTGAAATTAAACTTTCCCCCTAGGAAGGAGTAGTATTTTGGTGGATGAGTGTTCAGTACTGTAATTTGTAAATTCAACTAAGGTATTCTCATACTTGATCATGCATAGATCGAGTTACTATTTCTTTAATTGTGAAATGGTCAAACCTCCTGTGGAATAGAAATATTTTATAGATGTTCTATTTACCTGTATTTACAAAAACAAAAGCATGTACACACCACAGCAGCAAAATGCCACTTTCCAAAATGTCACTTTGAGTAAGAGTTGCATCAACAACCTTTTAGCTAAAAATTAATTTTTTTCCCAAGCTGGTATTAAAAAAAAAAAAAGTTATAGGAGTTCAGAGAAAAAACTGAAAAGGTGTTGCCTTCATTTGCAAGAATGTAATTTTCTCAACGTCCACATAACTTTCAAGATAACATATTTGCTAAGAATAGAGAAATATCGATTTTAGTATCTGGAATAAGAATGTAATATAGCCGTGGCACAGCATAGAGCATAAATACTAATAGATGGCACGTTTTATTAATCATTCACTGTTTAGGATGTAAATACTAAGCTTTGAGAGAGCTCAAAGTTTTGTTCTGTGTGGCATTGCTGCAGTCTTCAGAGATCATCTGCAAATAGCCTTCCAGCACTTGAATGATAAATAAATTCTTCTCAATAACAGTTGGTAGGAAACATTCTTCCATAAAGAGATCTTGATCATCTCTCACACATTGCACACAGCTGCTACAATCTGCCATAATCTTTAGCACACCGTCATAAAAGAAAACCCCCAAGTCTAGTCTCCAATGTAACCAGGACATTCTCACTACTTTTCCTGCTGTGCCCTGACAGTTAACAAAGCATGAGTAACAAAAAAGTGTAACCCCAGAGCAGTCAATTCTCAGACTCATTAGTTTTCTTTAATATTCCAGTTTTATTCCAGGGATGGGCAAGACAAGAAGTAAGACATTTCATGTCACTTTAGGATAATATCATGTAATTCCAGGGTAATAAAGAATTCATAAGTGATCCGATAGTGGGAAATTCATTTACATTCGCTCCAGAGAGTTTTATCTCTTCAAATGTGACCTTGTATAATTAAATATATTTCAAATATCAAGAGAAATGGCAGCTAAACAGACAATGGAATTCTTCGTTTTATGTGGGACTGAAATAAAGTGAAATTAAATTATAAGAAGCAGTTAATGTAACAGAAGATAAAAGCTTCCACTGAAATCCTCTCTGATCTTATTCATTAGTATTTATAGGACAGTTATACCATGTGCTATGTAACTTAATTTTAAACTGACACTTCATTTCATTAATACCTCCCCAAAAGGACTCAAATGAAGTATCCCAGAGACTCATTTGTAAATGTTACTCTAACTCAGATAATTCATATATGCAGTTAGACCCAACAGTGGGAATGCTTCTTTTTTACAATAAAACAGACTTTTCAGGGGAAAAAAATACAATTCTCTGTGTCACAATTGAAATTTTGATTAAATGTATCAAGAAAGATGATTAAAACCCCATCATTATATTTCTAAAAAGAATAAACACTAAGGAAATTACGTATGAATTAATTTTCATAATAAAAGTAATCATTAAAAGACACAAATGTAATTTTATCAGAATACTTTAAAACTTGCATTCTCTTACTTTAAAATTTATTATTCTCGGGCTTCCCTGGTGGTGCAGTGGTTGAGAGTCCGCCTGCCGATGCAGGGGACACAGGTTCGTGCCCCGGTCCGGGAAGATCCCACATGCCGCGGAGCGGCTGGGCCCGTGAGCCGTGGCCACTGAGCCTGCGCGTCCGGAGCCTGTGCTCCGCAACGGGAGAGGCCACAACAGTGAGAGGCCCGCGTAACGCAAAAAAAAAAAAAAAAAAAAATTTATTATTCTCTTTGGAAATTTATCTTTTCTTCCATTCTCAGAGATATGGTTTGTTTGACTATAATCAATTTAATTACGAGAATGAGAGTTTTAATTCAGTGTTGATTCATTACCAAATCATTTGTCATTTACAATGTATTTTCTTAATTCATTATGATATAACCTTTCTTATTATGATATATAATACATGTACAGAACAGTATAGAGGTTTTGTTCTGTGTTCAGCTCAATAACTTATTGCAAACCAAATGTTTATGTGACTACTGCCTAGGGTCGAGGAATCAAACATTACAGCATCCCAAATCCCTCTCTTGACTGCTTCTAATAAGGAACCCTTCTCTCCCCACTTCATAAGGTAACTGCTACCCTGGCATTAATGATAATAAATTCTTGCTTTTACTTGTCATTTTATCACCTAAGCGTACACTGTCTCTTTCTGAATTTATATAAATAGAATTGACATTACTTTTGTTCAACAATATGATTGTGAGATCTAGGATGTACTTCATTTCATTCGCCTTCATTGCTGAGCCGTGTTTCGGTATGTGTATATCACGGTGTGTTTGTGCCTCTACTGCCCGGCAGCACCCGTTACACCTGAGCAGGAACGGGGTCTCCTCTGGCCCTCCTGAGGCTACAGAGACTGCAGGACTGAAGTGAAAGGACGGGATGTGTTTCTTAACACTGTATTAGGTAGGCAGCAATATTTCCCATCTCCCCCTGGTGTACATGCCTGGCATAATCCTTGTGAATATGATGGATTTTACTCCCATAATCAAGGTATATTATATTACAGCACAGTTAACTGCATAGGGCAACTCAATGATGTAGGAAAATCCAGCCTATTCAGGAAGGAAGACACAGAAACTATGAGATTAATTCAGAAGGCATGGCATAGAGAAAAAGCCGAGAGTATGACTGTATGACCTTCTGGTGAAATTTGAGAAAAATCAGAAAATCAGACCACTGAGTCCTATATGCTGCTGTCTCAAGAGATTAAGGGTGTGTGTCTCACAGATTTGGAGACAAAAACTCGATGGCTTCTTCTTAGGAAACGTAAGGGCTTTGCTCCTCAGACATCTCAGCAGAAGCCAAAGATAGAGAAGGGATCATCTTTGAAATAGCTGTAGTTATGACTTTGCTTAGTGGAATGAAAACCAGTGAAATTCAGGCAAGGTTCACACAGTTCTGGAGAATATTATATCAACAGAAACACAGACTCGGACTGAGAAGGATACAGAAAGTACTAGCAAGAAGCAGATGAAGTGAACTGCTCTGCAGCACACATGTGCTAACTGTCATGGAAATAGAAGAGCGATGCAGATGGTAGAATCAGGCGCCCAAGGGTGGGGAACCAGAAGGCGGAGGAGAGACACAGAATTATTCCCAGGCCTTGATACCTAATTAAGGGACAACAGCTAGAGTTGACCAGGCTGCATTTTTTTTTCTTTTTTTTTTTTTTTTTTTTTTGCGGTATGTGCACGGGCCTCTCACTGTTGTGGCTTCTCCCGTTGCGGAGCACAGGCTCCGGACGCGCAGGCTCAGCGGCCATGGCTCACGGGCCCAGCCGCTCCGCGGCACGTGGGATCCTCCCAGACCGGGGCACGAACCCGTGTCCCCTGCATCGGCAGGCGGACTCTCAACTACTGCGGCACCAGGGAAGCCCTGGAATTATTATAAATAATGCTGTTGAAAATAATCTCATGCCTGTCTCTTGTTCACATGTGCATGCATGTTTATTGGATATCTAACACTAGAATGGCTGGGTCATAAAAGAGCAAATAAGATAGGAATCTAATGCCAAATCAATTTAAGAAGTGTTTGAAACAATTTATATGCCCACTCAGTTTATCAGTGGTCCTGTTGTCCCTTATCCTTGCCAATACTCTCTTACTTTAGGCATCCTAATAGGAGTACAGTGCTATGACATGGTATTTTTAACATACATTTCCATGATTAATAATCAGTTTAAGTGCTATTTTACATGTTCATTGGCCATCTGTATATTCCTTTCTGTGAAGTGCCTTCATTCTGCTGCCCATCATTGTATGGCATTGTTTATCCTTTTCTTAATCGATTTTATAAAAATTCTATCTATATTCCAGATTGGAGCCTTTCGTAAACTCTAAGTTGCAATTACCTTCTCAGCTTCTATATTAGTCAGCTGGGGCTGCCATAACAAATTATAGGTGGCTCAAAAACAGAAAGATAGATCAATGGAACAGGATAGAAAGCCCAGAGATAAACCCACGCACATATGGTCACCTTATCTTTGATAAAGGAGGCAGGAATGTACAGTGGAGAAAAGACATCCTCTTCAATAAGTGGTGCTGGGAAAACTGGACAGGTACGTATAAAAGTATGAGATTAGATCACTCCCTAACTCCATACACAAAAATAAGCTCAAAATGGATTAAAGACCTAAATGTAAGGCCAGAAACTATCAAACTCTTAGAGGAAAACATAGGCAGAACACTCTATGACATAAATCACAGCAAGATCCTTTTTGAACCACCTCCTAGAGAAATGGAAATAAAAACAAAAATAAACAGATGGGACCTAATGAAACTTCAAAGCTTTTGCACAGCAAAGGAAACCATAAACAAGACCAAAAGACAACCCTCAGAACGGGAGAAACATTTGCAAATGAAGCAACTGACAAAGGATTAATCTCCCAAAATTTATAAGCAGCTCATGCAGCTCAATAACAAAAACCCAAACAACCCAATCCAAAAATGGGCAGAAGACCTAAATAGACATTTCTCCAAAGAAGATATACAGACTGCCAACAAACACATGAAAGAATGCTCAACATCATTAATCATTAGAGAAATGCAAATCAAAACTACAATGAGATATCATCTCACACCAGTCAGAATGGCCATCATCAAAAAATCTAGAAACAATAAATGCTGGAGAGGGTGTGGAGAAAAGGGAACCCTCTTGCACTGCTGGTGGGAATGTAAATTGATACAGCCACTGTGGAGAACAGTATGGAGGTTCCTTAAAAAACTACAAATAGAACTACCATATGACCCAGCAATCCCACTACTGGGCATATACCCTGAGAAAACCATAATTCAAAAAGAGTCATGTACCACAATGTTCATTGCAGCTCTATTTACAATAGCCCAGAGATGGAAACAACCTAAGTGTCCATCATCGGATGAATGGATAAAGAAGATGTGGCACATACGTACAGTGGAATATTACTCAGCCATAAAAATAAACGAAATTGAGCTATTTGTAATGAGGTGGATGGACCTAGAGTCTGTCATACAGAGTGAAGTAACTCAGAAAGAGAAAGACAAATACCACATGCTAACACATATATATGGAATTTAAGGGAAAAAATGTCATGAAGAACCTAGGGGTAAGATAGGAATAAAGACACAGACCTACTAGAGAATGGACTTGAGGATATGGGGAGGGGGAAAGGTAAGCTGTGACAAAGTGAGAGAGAGGCATGGACATATATACACTACCAAACGTAAGGTAGATAGCTAGTGGGAAGCAGCCACATAGCACAGGGAAATCAGCTCGGTGCTTTGTGACCGCCTGGAGGGGTGGGATAGGGAGGGTGGGAGGGAGGGAGACGCAAGAGGGAAGAGACTTGGGAACATATGTATATGTATAACTGATTCACTTTGTTATAAAGCAGAAACTAACACACCATTGTAAAGCAATTATACTCCAATAAAGATGTAAAAAAACAAAATTATAGGTGGCTGAAACAATAGCACTTGGTTTCTCACAGTCCAGAGACTGGTAAATCCAAGATCAAAGTTCTGGCAGGGTTCAGGTTCAGGGATTCCTCTCCTCCTGGCTTGCATGTGGCCACTTTCTCAACATGTCCTCACATGGCAGAGAGAGGGGCAGCAAGCTCTCTGGTATCTCTTCTTATAAAGGCACTAATCCTCTCATGAGGGCCCCACCCTCAGGACCTCATCTAAACCTGATTACCTCCCAAAGGCCCCATCTGCAAATACCCTGACATTAGGGATTAGGAGGTTAAGGATGTCAACATATGAATTTTGGAAAGAGGCAGCCCAGCTCCCAGCACATGACCTTTCTCCTCCTTGTACTTTTAGTGGGGTTTCCAACATGTCTTTAACTCAATTTTTAAAAATTCTTATTATTGAAAAATATACATTCAGAATGGTTTGCAAAGAAAATAAAAATGCAAAACTATTCCATGATCTATCATAAAAAGAACTTTCAAGTAGACATTACTCAGGTTAAGAAGTAGGACCTTGTCAGCACCTTGGAAGCCCACTTATGACTGCATTACATCATTGCCCCTCACCCTCCCCAAAGCAACCTGAGTTCTACCATGCTTACATCCTTAATTTTCTTTATTGTTTTACCACCTAAGCACACATGCCTCTAATATATCCTTTTGTTTGCCGTTTTTTAAACTTTATATAAATGAAGTTACACAGTAACTATTCTACCCTGTGGGGAAACTTTTGCTCAGCATGTGTGTGTGAGTAGCTGTATTTTCTTCATTTTATTACTGTGTAGCATTCCACTCTATGAATATCCCACAATACATTTGTTCTTCCTTCTATTTATAGACATTGTTAGACTTCCCGGTTTGGGAATATTATGAATAGTGCTGCTGTGAACACACACAAATCTCTTGGTGTGCACATGTACACATTCCTGATGAGCACATTGCTTTGTGGGAATTCATTATATATCCTGGATAGGAACCTTTGTTAATCATATGTGGTGCAAATTATATATAGTGCAAATATCTTCTCCAACCTTTGTCTTCTCTTGGCACTTTCTTAATGGTATATTTTGGTTAAAAAAAATGCTAAATTTCTATGGGGTTAAATAATTATCTTTTCCTCCATGGTTAGTACTGTCTTATTTGTCCCAGTTAACAATATTTCCCTATCTGATGTCAAGAAAATAATTTCCTATGTTAAACTTTGTAAGCTTTCTTGTTTTGCCTTTCACGTTTATCTAAATCATATACTAAATCTAAATTGATCTAAATCATAAATTTTAAATTTATCTAAAGCACAGCCTACCTGCAATTGACATTTGAGTATGGTGTGAGGTAGGAAGCAAGTGTCATTTTTCAATATTGATGTGTAATGTTTCTGCAACTATTACTTAAAAGGCTATTTTTCCCCACTGCTTTCCAGTTACATAAACCAAATGTCCATCTCAATTCTTTATTTCATGATTACATCTGCCTTTCTTTGTGGCAGTAACACACTGTTTTAATTCTTATAGCTCTGTGATAAATATTGATATTTGGCAGAGCAAGACCTTTCATCTTTTGTTTTTCATTCGTAAAGAGTATCTTAGTGATAAATGGACCACTTGCATTTCCGCACAAGTATTTTAGGATCAGCTTATCAAGTTCCCCAAAACCTGTCTGGGGAGACATGACATCTTTACAGTATTGAATCTCCCAATCAGTAAACATGGTATTTATTTTTGTTTATGTCTTCTTTATTTTTTAAATTTTGGGTGTGGAGTTCTTACACTACTTTTGCTAGATTTGATGCTATTGTAAATGGTGTGCTTCTAAAATTTTTTTAATTTTTAAATTGTCTCTGAAATACAAACAGATAATTGATTTTTATATATTGAACTTGCATTTAGCATGTTACTTCTAAGGATTATAAGTGTTTATCTGTGGATCATCTGGGATTTTCCGATTACATAGCATGCCATCTATCAGTAATAAAAATAACATTTTACTCGTTCATGTTCTTATGCATTTCATTTCTTTTTCTTAAATTTATTGCTCTACTTAGGAGCTGTAATACAGTGGTGAACAGAAGTATTATTACCTTGAGGGTCTGTTGTGTGCAATTTAGTAAGAATTCTCTGCTTGGCAGAAACTAGTTGGTCAATAACTCATTATTTTTAACAGTAAGTTGTAATTTGATCTTGAATAAATACCAAATATCCATTTGTTTCTTTTTATGTATGTAATAAGTATGAATTGTGCCACAATCTTTGAGTTTTAAGATCTACCATATTTACTTTTCTTCTAAGTAAAATCCTGATCAACTCCCAGAGTCATTGGCAGATTCAGTATCACTCACTCTTGGGGCTTCTTGTACCTCCTCACTATAATTCTGTGAGCTTAGTCATTTTAATAGCCCCATCTCATAACTGAAACCCAACTGAAGAAATCGAGACTCAGACAAGTTTACGAATACCCTCAAGGTTGCAGCTGTAAGTGGTGAAGCTGGGACCAAGTACTGGCAGTCAACCCCAGCTTCTCCCTTTGAACCGTGATGGTTTAAGCCCTCCACGTCCTATTTGAGCATCTATGTAGTCACATAATACTATGTGAACCTGTTAGCAAGTTTTGCTTTATGTTGTTTTAAATCTATCTTTGGTTTTCAAGAGGAGAAGTTTTTAACCCAAGTCCATGCGCATCCTGTGGAGAAGTGAAAGCCGTGGCCAGTGTGGAAGTTAAGCAGAATTTTCACATAACAGTTTTATCCAGAATCCCGTTATGGGACCCTTTGCTCTTTACCGCCTTTATCGTATTCAAGGAAGTTAGGGCCCTCGCCACCTCTCACGTTTTCTTCTTTCTAATCCCCATCCTTCCACTCAACAAGAATCCTTACGCCCCCATCTTATCCATTTGCACGAGCTCTGACTTTCTTAACCTGGCCTGACAAGGAGAGGTATTTGGCTTCACTTCATAGTAAAATGTCACCAGAACCCAGAGCCAGTGAGGCATGCTGTTGACAGTGATGGCTCCCAGATGGGTGCAGTCACTACAGGAAGATTGCACTATCGTATTTTAGTTATTTCACAAGGGTTTTGATGGCTGTCTAACCTGTACTTTTGCTACTGTGTAATTATAGACAGAAGAGCCACAGATCTGAATTACAGCCATATACGAATGACATGCAAGGTAAATTAGCTAATTTTAAAAGTTCTTTGTATGCGATGTAAAGGGAAGAATCATAATAAGATTTTAATGGGGATATTTTGCATATAAAGTAGATTTGCTGGTGACACATCTCATTTAGAATTCTGTTCCTACTGAGAGCCTTTTCCTTCAACTGATGGGATGGCTGCTTGTGGGAGCTGACCCCAGGTTACAGGGAAGAGAGGGGAACATGTTGATTGCCACCAGCACATTGACCAATCTGCTTACAATTCTTGTAAATTATGTTCGCATAATTGACCCAGTAAAGATCGAAAGACAGCTAGTTGACCACAAAAGATATCTAGCTATGTCCTAGGAGAAGATGATAGACGCTTGTTAGCCAAGTGAATGAGGACACCGCCATGGTGATTCTGTGTCCTCTATCCAGTAGCCCGTACACACCTTCTCAGGGCATGGGTTGCCTATGCAGCGGTTTCTTGTCAGTACACTACACTGCTTTCCACGTAATCAGGTTTTGAGGTGCTTTTAAAGAGCCTTCTTGCCTTTCAGAGTCTACTGCAACACTTTGATCTTAGGCACTGAAGATCAATGTACTTATATGTCTGATTTAATAAGTTACAATTCTAGGGCAAATCCGAAGCAAAATCTACTACCTTTCTCTTCTTTCGCTTATAAATTTTCAGTTTGAACAAGTTTCAGGCTTTTTCAATGAGGCTGAGACATTATAGTTTTCTTATTTTCCACAAATTAGATGTGTCAGCCCATTAGGTGGTGGGATTGCTATTCCTGTCATCAACAGTTTAGTTTGGAACCCAATGTTCATAGATTTCCAGTTAATTAAAATTCACACTCCTAGTTAGTTATTAAATTTACATTTCTCTACTATAATTGTATATGATTTTAATTGTAAATGTTCATTTAAACTAAACAGGCACATAGTATTTAAATAATTTAGAGACTACCTAATTAATTGTGAAAGTACAAAGTATTCAATCAGCTGTAAGAGTCAGAGGTCTGGTCCTTCTTTACTAGAAATCTTTTAATTTCACAGTTCAAAAAGAACAAAAACACTTTCTGATCTTTGACTCATGGACCAACACTTCGGGGAAATTGAATTTAAGCTTGCTGTAATTTCCAGGATTCAGCTTTTAGTTGCTGGTAGGAGCATGTGAGGAAGGATAAAAGCACAGTACAAAACTCAGGCTAGCCAAAAGGAAAAGGTAACCAACGTCATATTCTTTTATTTTAAGAATTTGCTAAACAATCAATAGTCATGTTTTGGAAAGTGACGTGTGTCTAGAATTGAAAAGATTTTTGAAAATTAAGTCTTTTCTCGTTATCAACTAATATTTTTTGTTTGTTTTACTGTGTGCTTCGTAAGGATTTACAGAAATCCTATTCTGTCTCATATACTATCCTGGGCACTTTCACATACATTATAGAATAATATTTAGTCATCACAAGAACCCTGCACCCTAAATATCCCTTTATTCTCATTTTGAAGGTGAGGAAATTGTGCCTCAGAGATTTAAAGTGTTTGTCCAAAGACCCATATATAACCAACAGCAGAGGCAGGATTTTAACCCATATTTTAAAGTCCAGTGGCCTTTCAACTCTATGACACGCCGATATTAAGGCAGATAACCAGTACTCAATTCAGCAAGTATTACTTAAGTGCCCACTGTGTGCCCAACACTGAGTGAAGAAATGGAAAGATAAAATTATATTTAACTGGAGATATCAGTAATCTAAATGGCAGCATTTCTAAATGAAACGATTTTAAATATACCTGGTATATTTCATTTAAATATACCTGATACATTACAGTGGTTGAGTTTAGACATTTTTAGTAACATTTTCTGTGTTAACTGTTTGAAAAATATTAAGTTATTCTCTATATGACTTTAGATCATGAAACTACTAAATAATCAGTAACAGGACCTCTTGATGACACTATTTTCATTCTATGTGATGCTTACCAGTTAGTTTTTAAATAAAGGAGGTGTGTATGTACATGTGTGATATAGAATGTTTTGACGGCATTTTTTTCTCACAAGATGTACCCTCTAATACTTAGCTTTCTAAAATATATACCTGGACTTCCCTGGTGGCGCAGTGGTTGGGAGTCCACCTGCCGATGCAGGAGACGCGGGTTCGTGCCCCGGTCCGGGAAGATCCCACATGCCGCGGAGCGGCTGGGCCCGTGAGCCATGGCCGCTGAGCCTGCGCGTCCGGAGCCTGTGCTCCGCAGAGGGAGAGGCCACAGCAGTGAAAGGCCCGCGTACCGCAAAAAAATAAATAAACAAAAAATAAAATAAAATATATACCTGTATCATAAGAAATTAAAGGATTTCTTTTCTTTTTTTTGGTCCTGCGTGTCAAGAGAAAGAGGCAGAATACATGCAAAATTGGAACCTCTAACTCGTCCTATGCCCCAGGTTACTGGATTAGAGACACTAGAGGGAGGTGTGGATTCCCACTTCAAACACTTCCGTAAGCCCAGAGCTCACTGCACACTCTAAGCAGCCTCGATGGCCGCCCCATCCTCATCCTAACTGTTATCCCAGGGTGAAAACAACCCCGCAGGCAAAGGCGCCCAGTCCAAGATACGCCTCCTCCCAAATTTAATCTTCAAAGACTCAGCCCTCTCTGCAGGTCACCTACACATGAAATGCTTCTCTCTTTTGAGCAAATATTCACTTTATGTGTAAAGGGAAAAGTCATCTGCCTGCCCTCTCTGGTCCTAGAGCATTTTGATTCCACCTCTAGCATGTAGATGTCATCTTACTTTTATTACCTAATTAATACTTTGATCGATAATATATAATTTATGTATATAAGTAATCAATTCTTGGCTTTTAATAAAACAAACTAAAGTGTTACATTCTACCCTACCACTTCCTATCCCTGCATTACGTATCTCTCTGAATCACAGTTTGTAAATAAGGATACTGATATTCCCTCATGGAGGTATCAGAAGATTCAATATTTAAGGCAGCCTTAAATTATATTGATTATAAAGCATCCGTAGCTTACTGTTGTTGATAATCATCTCAGGATCTCATTTATTATATTTTTTCCTTCTTTAAGGATAAATGATACAATGGGAACGTAAGAACAAAATTTATAGATTTACTATATATAAAGAGAAATAAGTGACAATTTTATGAAAATATTGTTTGTAATGTCATGAAAATATTTAGCTTTTCAAGGAAAAATAACATGTTAACCACCTTACAAAAGAATTTTTCTGAATGTAAACAATTTTCCTGGAAAATCTAAACACCTGTAATCACACCTGCCGTGTGGCATAAATAGGAAAAAGCAGAATGTAAGTTTGATAATGACCAAAAAAAAAAAAAAAAACTATCACAATTTTAGATACGGGAAGCCCTTAGTTTGTCTGCATCAAACACTTGGCTGGTTTGTATTTAAATGACACCAGTGGCCATCAATAGAGTTCAAACACTGGAAGAGCCCAGAATTGGTATGAGAGACCTTGATAGGTTTTTAGAAAGTCCATTGTATTTCAGTGAGAGTTCCAACTGTTTCTCAGGAAAGCTACTTACTACAATTGTCTGTGGCAAATGCATTCTTCAGAGCAGAGTGGGGTTGTAGCAGGCAGCAAAAAACGGGTCATGCAAGAGTAAATGAAAAGGCTCGGAGCCATCTGAGTGGGCTCTCTCCAAAGAGCTGAAAAGTGCAGAATTGAATTAAAAACTAGAATTTTCTCTAAGCTTTCATTAGCTGGTTCACCGCTTCAAGAGCCATGTGATTTCTTTGTCATCTGGCCAGAGGACTGCACGTCATCAGAGAACCCTACCTGCTAAAGGAAGTTTGCAAGCCTTGAAACTCTAGTCACTTCCAGATTTCTGAAGAGGCAACCGTCGTAAGGACAAGTAACCAGATCAATTAAATCACATTCCTATTTCATTTCACTAAAATCATCCAGCAAATGGAGAACTGACTTTGAAAACCGGAGCTCATGTGTTACTTGAGTTTGCTGTGTAATTTATCTTAGGAGAATCCGTGGCTGTCTTCTTTCTTAGTCACTATAATGGAGTTCTTTAACACTATTCGCACGAAGGGCTTCTTAAAATCTCTGCAACATAGGTATTGCTCCAGAGTGAAGGATCATTTTACCTACTAGAACATTCCGTCTAGTCTCTACGCAAACATTTCTATGATCATTGTGCAACCCGTCTATTTGTTCCTTTCTCAGAGGTCATTCTCAATTAGCCTGGACAACTAACACCGTTTAAACAAACCTTTCTGAGAGCGATCATTTCAACTGCACTTGAGTTATTCAGAATATTCCAGAATACTTCCCTGCACTATCAATTGCTGTGTTTTGTTTTTCATGTGCTTCTGATTTTCTATTATTTCTCTTCTATGTCTTTTTTAAAAAGTCAGTCATCGGGTAAAACTCAACCAAACCCCGCCCAGGGAATTCCCGGATAGCCACTCAAGAGTATTGATGAGAAGCTGAACCAGCTCCCTCACTTGCCCTGCCCAGTGCAAAATGAAAACATAGGGCTCCTTGTTCAAAAAGCAGGAAAAAGGTACCTGTAAAATTCTTTTTTTTCAATTAAAATACAAACCATTATCCTTTTTCCCGCAGCTTCTATCCACCTGTCGTGGTGGTTTTTCACTTGCTCTTCATATCCCCGGGGCCTGAGGACACTTTCTAAGCACACGCGGACCCTCGCAGGCCCTGAGGACCCTGGCGGCCCACAGCCCGGCACTTGCCACCCACTGGCCGACACGTCCTCCCGGCCGACTCCCTCGCCAGGGGACAATGGTTGGCCTGACCCAGTCAAGCCCGTCTTCTCCCTGCCCAGGCTTCCCCACCAGAAACCAGTGGACGAATGATGTCCAGGGTGGCAGCCTGTGCCCAAGGCTGCACTCAGTACCTGGATCTGAGTGGCCCAGAGGTTCAGCCCTGCTGGGTCACCCACAGAATTGCACAGTGGTGCTGCCGACCCAGGGGATGGGGGAAAATCCTCTCATTAGGGACACAGAAACGGTCTATTCATTCCAGCAATTCTGCCCGCTCAGAATTCAACTTTGGAACTGGCCTAAAATTTCTGCAAAAAAACAGCTTAAAGAAACGCATGGCTGCAGCGCGACGCTTCATTTTCCCCTGCGAAATTGTGTTAGCCAAGTTGATCGTCTATTTTCCACAGATTTAACTATGAATAACTTCTCGTTGTGGCCAGAAATCGAATCCGTTCTCAAAAGATGATTTTTTGTCACTGACAGTATTAACAGGAATATGTTTGAACAGTAACCACATCGTTGTACAGCCTCCTGAACGATTTTAGAGAAGACAATACACATTAAGATACAAACATAGTACTTGGGTTTTTAAAATGTGTTACTGCATACGAATAGGTCAGCATAGACCATACTCGGGAAAGAAGGTTTAGAAATATCTCATGAGGTACTTTATTGAACGTTCTTGGAAGGCTTCATGGGGGAGGCAGCACTCAGGTTGGACCCTACAAAACTGTGAAATTTTGACTCATCAGCAGGGTTACAATTCAGTGTACTAGTAATAGATGGCATGTCTGTGTGGCTTTTGTTGTTGTTGCTATACAGGATTTGCGATTCGTCATGAACGATCTGTGTTGGAGAGTTCTAAAAAAGGAAAAAATAATAAAAGGTCTGAATATATTGAGGGTATTGTGTCTTAGAGAATAATGGAAATCAGATCTTATAAATCTAGCAGAACCAAGATCATAGAAGACCTTGACAAGTACCCAAAAGTGGCCAGATATAGGACAAAGGGGCCACTGTGTATTTTATACATTTTCTAGAATGCCTCAGCGACATGAGCCAGTTTGGAGCTGGGAGGACAAAATCAGGAAAATAAATAAGAAGACTCTTGCAGGAGGTACAGATTATTGACCATCAAGACCAGAGTGGCAGCAGGAGAGATGAAAAGAGAAGAACAAACATGAAAGACATAGACCTTCCAGGAAAAATGATTAAGATTTCATCACTGGCTACAGTTAGACACCAGAGAAGAGAAATGAAATAAAGTGAACGGCAAGACTTCAAACCATGGTGAACAGAAGATGTCGTTTTCCCAGAAGGAGAACAAGATCTCATCAAGGTAATTTTGAAGTGTCAGTGGAATAATTTAAGGAACAGGTATTTAATGCCATCAGTTTCTGCCCAGAGTGATACAGATAGATATATATAGATACGGATATAGATCTGGATATCTGATAAAACTTCAGAAAGTGAGAGTAAGGTCCAGGACTCGAAGTACAGACAGAATAAGATTTCACTTCTAAGAGTGAAGGTCAGAAATAAATAGTCATTCCACAACCTTGCCGAACTACGAGGTTCGGGGCGGGGAGGGGCATATATAAGGATGATATCTGTATACATTACAATAACAGTCATAGAAATCAAAAACAGCTGGAAGTATTGTTATATGAATAGGAACCAATGAAAGCCATCTCAGAGGCCACACAAGATGCAGTAGAACTGAAGCTGTAATCCAAGGAAGAATTTTTTTTACTTGAAAGGGCTCAAAGGAGAGGGGAAGTATTACCTGCGTTCAGAGATCCTTATATACGCTGGAACTATACGACCAGATTCAGAAAGATAATCTGTAACAGATATTGGTGAAGATTCCCAGACTAGGAAAAATGACTTTTGCGTGAATGACTTTTTGTGTTTCCTCCCAAGCGTACTTTTGATCACTGCAACTTATCCCCATCAACTGCACCATCCCCTTTTATCAATACATGGGATCAGTATCAGGATGACCCTTCCATCATTCTTACTCAGAAGACACGGTGGTTATTGTCACCTTCATTATCAATAAATTTATTCAGATAGATCTGCTACTAAATTTCCATCAACTACTGCTGATGTGGAATAACGTCAGGTTAAGCTGGATGATTTTTTTTTTTTTTTTTTTACGCTTCAACATTTTTTTTCCTCTTCACTCAGTATAATTCTTCCTGCTAATCTGGAAAATATGTTTCCCTCAAATGGAAGGGAAAAATCAGTCTCTTTACTTCAGTGTTTTCAACGGTGTATCGCTTTACAACAAAATGCAGGAGGCAGAGGAGTGTCATCGGGCTGGGGGAAAGCCGGGCTGGAATCAGAGACGATGCA
This sequence comes from Globicephala melas, assembly GCF_963455315.2. NCBI lineage: Eukaryota > Metazoa > Chordata > Mammalia > Artiodactyla > Delphinidae > Globicephala > Globicephala melas. The sequence continues at coordinate 110,141,291 of NC_083319.1, read as the reverse complement.
TCAGTCCCAACTCAGCCCGACTGTACAACCTTTATCCAATCATTTCACTTTTCACAAAGAAGTTAGACCTGACAATTCCTAAGGTCCTTCTGAATTCTGAAATTTCATGAACTTAATTGAATTAGCCTACCACAGTCAGAACTATATAAATTTTGTGCCATGACTGGAATAACATTGGTAACTAAACCATATGTTCTACCCATGTCCCAAATACTGTTTAGTGTGCCTGATAGGTATTATCTCATTTAATTCTCATGATATCCCTGTGAGCTGAGTGTCAGTGTGTCGACTTTAGAAACGGACAACCTCGAGTAGATGTTAGGTGACTTGTCAGTGGTCACATAGGTAGTAATGGCACAGCTGTGATCTAAACCCAGGCAGCCTAGCACCATTCTGTGATATTAAACACTGTGCTATTGCTGGCGAAAGAGACTTAAAAACAAAATCTCTATACCCAGCAAATCTCCACAAAGGTGGGAGGGAAAGAAACAGTTCTGCCTTTGAATAACTATTAAACCAGAATGTGATGCGCACCAAGGCAATTCTCAAAGGAGATTCAAAGACAGAAAGAAACCCCATCCTTTCATGCAGACAGTACCGGACTCGTGATGGTTCGACTTCCAATTTTTTGACCGTACTGTGTAAAAGTCATGCACATTCCGTAGAAACCATACTGTGAATTCTGAATTTTGATCGTTTCCTGAGCTAGCGACGTGTGGTAATACTCCCCTGTGATGCTGGGCAGCTCCCAGGCAGCCACACGATCACGAGAGTAAATAACTGATACACTACAACCATTCTATTTTTCAATTTCAGTACAGAATTCAATAAATGACATGCAGTCTTCAACCCTTTCTTATAACATAGGCTTCGTGTTAGTTGATTTTGCCCGGCCATAGGCTAACGTAAGTGTTCTGAGCACGTTTTAAGGTAGGCTGGGCTAAGCTATGATGTTCTCTGTGTGAGGTGTATTCAGTGCATTTTCGAATTAATGACATTTTCAATTTACCATGGATTTATTGGGACGTAATCTCATGAAGGAAAAACTATGTGGTCAACAGGTGTGACGCGTTATATACATGTTCTCAGGAGGGACAGTAAATAGTTTTCAAGGACCTGACAGCACTGTTTGTCACACGTAGCTCATCCTAACTTTACTTGGTAGGTGGGTCGACCATCAGTGTTAGCAAATTGGCTTTTTATAAAGGGAAAATCACCTTTTCACCTCTGTATTAAAGGAGGCAGTTACGGACGGAATAAGCTGTCCTTCGAGGTTAGGCTTCTACCCTCCCACAGAAACTGGGAGATGGAGGCCTTGTCTTCCCTGATGATTACATTTTCAAGAGCTATTTCCCAGGGCCTTGATAAAGACATTCCTGGGTCTTAAAGCTGACAAGAGGCTTATTTAGCTTTTGAAAAGACTTGGATACATTTCAAAGAGACTGAGAAGGAATTTACAAGTTTTCTAAAGAAAATGCTCTAAGAAAAGGGAGGCTGGGGGTAGTAGGGGCAGGGAAGGGTCTCCTCCCTCATGGTCAGCAGGGAGAAATTAAATCTCTTCTTTTTCATTTCTATTTGCCTTTACACTGTCTGCCTTGCCAGTACTGGAAATGGAGAAGTTACGCAGGATTATACCACCTGCTTCGCCATTCTGTCAGAAAGATACTAAGGGACAGGTGGAAGGTGAGGATAGTGCATTGCCTGGATGATACTGTTACTTTGCATTTGTCCAGGGTTTTGCATGTTCCAAAGTGCTAGTGTGTATACATTTATTGGATTCTCACAACTCTGTGAAAAGCGGTAAAACCCCCTTCCTTTTGCTATTTACTATTCCTATTTTTACGCAAGACCCGATTCAGGTAAGGAAAGACAGGCTGAGAGGTGCAGCCAGGCGTGCCCCTCAAGGAGATGGTTTTCTTTGCTCCAGCGAGCTGCGCCCACAGTCGCCATCTCCTCTGGCAGCTCTAGGGAGCTGCTGTGTCACGTGGTCAGCGTTGGTTTCTTCCTCTGCAGGACCCACGAGGAAAAGTTTTCCGGAACCGGATTGAGATCCATTCCGTGTCTCGTTGCCGCTTGCCCTTTCTGCCCTCTCTGGTTTTCCTGATCCCATCTTAATTCTAACACGAGGTTATCATCTTCATGTTAAGTTATTACACACTGCTGGCTTCTGCTTTATCCACCTCTGGAGTGGGTTCTAGTCTTCAATGTTCTCTTCCTCTTTGACTCTCCCAGTGCAAACTCCCCACGCATTATAAAGGCAAGTCCATACCACCTGCTACAGTCCTCATTCAAACTCAGTATGTCCCACATAACTGGGGCTACACCTGGGGGAAGGACAGTTGAATGGATGAGTGGGATCCGTTTTAAAGGAGCAATTTACATTCTTTCCTTCTCCTCCCATATATATGTTTTGTCTCCCTCTTCATCTAAGGAGAAGAGGATTTATAGAAAGTACAAATGCTTTTTCTCCAGAAAATCCTTTTGATATTTTTTTAAATGTGCTGGTACTTTCAATAAAGTAGGGATATGTTTGCTTTTCTATCTAACATGAATACATCTTAATGACTCTTTAAGCATCTCGGCTCTACCAGATGTATAGTCAAGAGGTGAGACGTAACTGTGGAACTGTTCGTGTGAAGAAATAAAACCCCAATCACACACACACAGACCTGCGAGGTCTAGCTAGACATCTGTTTCATACTACTCAAGGGATTCTAGATGTTCTGCATGCCTGAGATTTTCCTTACTGAATCATGAGTTATACTTGTGCGAACGTGCTCTAGATTTTCAACACTTCTATCAGTAAATGTATAGTCACAGAGGGAGGTGAGAGATTTATGCATGCCTGTATGGTCTGCCATTTACCTACAGATGATATATGCTTAATGAACTTGCACTTCCATCTTCAATACTTTCCTCCTCCAGTGCGTAACTTTTAAAATTCTTACATATCGGTAATGTGATTTATAACAATTTTAGTTCTAAGAAATAAGTGTTAAACACAGCCATTACGAAGCATATAACTGGGGAAGTAACTACGGCCCAGCTAGGTAATAGGACAGCAGGACAGCATTCACAGTGCTTTCTGATTTATCTCACTACTCATAACAGCTTTGAAGGAAAGAGGTGGCAATGTATGTGGTGGGGAGAGAAAGCAAGTGAACCCCAGTGCTACTGACTTTGTGCCAGAAGATAGAAATTACAATCTCCCAGATCATCTTCCATTTGCAAAGAAATTATCTTCCCAATTAACCACCAGAGTTCTGCTGTATCCCAGCTCAAGAACCTTGTGTGGGTCTCTGTAGCCTATACAATGCGTTCCTAGACAAGGCTGGAATGGAAAGCATTCCAAAACTTCGCCCTTTCCCTTATTCCACAGATGAAAGCCTGGCCTGTTCACCCTAATCATCTGCCTTTGTGTTTATTTCCTCAGTTTAAACACCTGGAAAGCAGGACCATCTTAGGTCATAGCACGGAGCCAAGAACACAGTGGGCCTTTGATAAAAGGATGGTGGATGGAGGAATGAAGACATCAATGAATCGATGTATATATTGACTTGTATTCACTCTGCAGGTTCATCATTAGCGCTTTGACCCTAAATCATTTATACCTCAGGGATAGACCTGTATACTGTATACTGAGTGGCAGAAGCCCCAAGTTTTTGAGTAACAAGCTAAGCAAAAGAATGAGACAAGATCTATATCATACTGGCTTAAAATAAGCTTGTTACACTAGCAACAATGAAGAAATAATAGTACTCACTGTTTATTAAGTACCTATGATGTGCTAAGTGAGGCATTATTTAAAAAGTATGTCTTAAATGTATTTTTATATATACATGTGTACACAGAAACACACACACATATATAATGTTACAACCTTGAGAGGTAGGAGTAGGTTTGCATTCTGTGGATGGTGAAACTGAGTCTCATAGAAATTGAGTAACTTACCCATCTCCATTCAGGACAGGGGCCCTTTTTAACATGATCAAATTAGTAAGGTCACAGGCCATTAACAGAGCTGCCTTCAACCAGAAGACAAATCTACTTATTTAACACATTTTGATTGAGGTGCAACCACGTTCCAGCATCTCTGTTAGCTGGAGGGAAACAATGTTAACAAAACAGCCACAAGATTTCTTCCTCCCGAAAGATGACCCCAGAGCCTACAATTGCCGCTGCTAAGAGGCCACCTAAGACACAAACCTGGGTGAGGGCTGCTTTCTGGGGGCAGATCCCAGCCAGATCTCTTTCTTTGCTGTGTCCTTCACACCTATTTTGCAAAGTTCAACAAGGTTTGTTTTGCAAAAACGAATCCCTTAGATTCAAGTGTGTTAAAAGTAGGAGGCTTCAGTTCTGTGAAAGATGCCATTGGTGATTTGCTAGGGATTGCAGCAATCTCCAGATTGCCTTGGGTAGTATGGTCATTTTAACAATATTAATTTTTCCAATCCATAAGCACGGTGTATCTTTCCATGCATTTGTGTCATCTTCAGGTTCTTTCATCAGCATCTTATAGTTTTCTGAGGACCAGTCTTTTACCTCAGGTAGGTTTATTTCTAGGCATTTTATTCTTTTTGATGGAATGGTAAGGGGGATTCTTTCCTTAATTTCTCTTCCTGATAGTTTGTTGTTAATGTATAGAAATGCAACAGATTTCTGTGTATTAATTTTGTATCCTGCAACTTACTGAATTCGTTGATGAACTCTAGTAGTTTTCTGGTAATGTCTTAGGACATTCTGTGTACAGTATCATGTCATCTGTAAACAGGGACAGTTTTACTTCTTCCTTTCTAATCATTAGGGAAATGAAAATCCAAACCACGATGAGAAACCACCTCACACCTGTGAGAATGGCTATCACCAAAAAGAACACAAGTAATAAATGTTGGTGAGGGTGTGGAGAAAAGGGAGCCCTCCTCCACTGCTGGTGGGAATGTAAATTGGTGCAGCCACTGTGGAAAAGAGCTTGGAGGTTTCTCAAAAAACTAAAAATAGAACTACCATATGACCCAGCAATTCCACTTTTGGGTACATCTGAAAAAAGGGAAAACACTAGTTTGATAGCAGCATTACTTACAGTAGCCAAGATATGAAAGCAACCTAACTGTCCATTAACAGATGAACAGATTAAGAAGATGTGGTATATCTATACAATGAAATATTACTCAGTCATAAAAAAGAATGAAATCTTGCCTTTTGCAACAAGATGGATGGACTTGGAGAATATTATGCTAAGTGAAATAAGTCAGACAGAAAGACAAATACTATATGATTTCACTTATGTGTGAAATCTAAACAAGACAACAAACTAGTGAATAAAACAAAAAAGAAACAGACTCACACATACAGAGAACAAACTACTGGTTACCAGTGAGGAGAGGGAAGGGGGGAAGGGCAATATAGGGGTAAGGGATTAAGAGAAATAAACTACTATGAATACAATACGTTACAAGGATATACTATACAACACAGGGAATATAGCCAATATTTTATCATAACAATAGAGTATAACCTTTAAAGTTGTGAATCACTATATTGTACACCTGTAATTTATATAATACTGTATAGCAACTATAAATAAATACATAATAAATAAAATGTAGGTGGCTACATTTAAAACACAAGGCCTTATAGCCTTTTCAAGTCAACTTTTTCTTTAGCTATTTTTTTTAATTGTGGTAAAACACACATAAAATTTACCATCTTAACCATTTTTAAAAGTACCATTCATTGGGATTAAATATATTCACACTGCTGTGCAACCGTCACCACGTCCAGAATTATTTTCATCTTTCAAAACTGAAACGCTGTCTCCATTCAACACTAACTCCCCATTTCCCCCTCCCCCAGCTCCTGGCCACCACCATTCTACTTCCTGTCTTTATGAATTTGACTAATCTAGGTATCGAGGCAACTTTTATAGGAAAGCCATCCACTAGTGAACATTGATGGTGTATTTGGCCCTTGCCAACTTGGTCACCTGTTTCCCGTTTGGACTCAGTTGCCCCCCATGGGTGGGAGGTGTGAAGAGCAGCTCGGGTGCTGGCTTTGTGGGTGGGTCCCTGGCCGCGATGCCCTCACTACAGCCCCCAAGTCAAACTCTGACTCGATACCAATATTGATAGAACTGAGACTCCAATTCAGACCTGTCAGACGCTGACTCCTGAGCCAACTCTCTCTTCATTATCCCAGACTGAAGATACCTCCCCCTTTGGATGTTCATCTATCATGAGTAGATTCTTCTTGAACAAATCCCGCTTGCTCTTCAAAATATTACAAGTTCCCATGCTCTTCTCTATACATCACAAGTAAAGTATAATACCTCCCCAAAGAATAAGTACCTTTATGTATTCACATTTTAGTTATAAATTCAATGAGTGGGATTATATATCTATGCACTGATTCACTGATGTCTGTTTTTATTCCTGCAACACCATGTGAAAAGTTTAGGAGTAACTCAGCTCTCTTTGTATCATTTCTTATTTCATCCCGAAGACAATAGCACGTACACTTTCCCATCTTTTTTCTCCAGAAGTAATCTATGACGTTTTTTATTCAACTGAGCTATAAAAATATCAAGTGCTAATGGCTGTGACCCCGTAGCTTTTTCTCTCCTTCACAGCACACATAGAAAAGTCACTTTTCATTCGGAGAATCTATATTTCTATGCCGCCTCTTAGCGCTTAAAGCCAGCTCCCCACTGTACTAAGTCAACCTTTCCAGAAGCTAATCCGTCATTCTCAAGTGGCCTTGCGCCTGAAATTGGTTTGATGCTCTGGGAGTAAAGAGCCCCTGTGTAGTGCAAGTTACCTGGGTTTAACAGCTACTTAGGGTGGGGCTTGTCCTATTGTCTTGGAAATAATGACTTTGTACGTCCGCCCTGGATAACAGAGGGAAAATGGCTGGTGTATCCAGCTATTGAGGATGTGAGAATCCCAAGTAAAATTAATCCTAAAGAATAATGAGGAAGCTCTTTAAGCAATTTTTTGTGGTTTTGGTTTTGAATGTGTCAACATCAATGAAGGGGCAACAGAATTATGCCTCTACCTTACTGCTTCCCAGGGGAAATATTTTTATTTTTATGAAGCTCTTCAATTTTAGCAATAAATTTTGTAAACCATAAACACAGCATCTGCAAGTACAAGACCTCCAGCACTTGAGGTGACACATGGCTATTAGGGGAGTTCACTGCACATTTACATAATAAAATGCGGCTACTGGGGGAAGAATCACTTGTTTACTGATTTAAGAGAATGAAAGGCCAGACAGTGACATTAAGATTTGCACAAGAATGCTCACTGTCCGTATTCACAAATGGTTTTAAGCCAAAGTGCCCGGTACATAGTATGTGGTTTAATTTCAGTTATATAAACATTAGAGTAATCTGAAGTTTAAATTACATTTTAGTTATCCTCGAGACTCCATTACCCAGGAAAATGCAATTTCAGTCTCTATAAATTTGAACAAAAATCAAAATCCAATGATTGCCTTCCTGTTTATAACATCCCATCCTAAGTTCATACTGCCCAGCTAACACAGAACAAGAACACATTTTTAAAAATATATATTATACATATTCCTGTTTATGTTTAGACTTAGTTTGCCAAGTGTTTCCAGGAACTAGTGTCAAAAAATGGTGCATCTGTGAACAATGAGAAAATCTGAAGACCTCTGCATCTTCATGTACATATATATTTTTTCCTGTGTTATGAGATGTTGAGAATTTATGCATACTGTTTTAAAAATAAGTTTTATAGTATAAAATATTAATGTTCAATCCTCTCAGGTTATGTCAACTTACCAAGTAGGTACTGAACTACAAGGGAGATGTACTGTTTGTGTTTGATGTGGTGTCTTATCTCTCATGCCAAGTTTATTGAAGTGTAATTCCTTCTTTTTAGATAGACATATAGTTCTAGGAATTTTGACAAATGCTCAGTCATGTAACCCCCTCCAAAATCGAGATGTAGAATATTTTTATCACAGGAAAAAATTTCTTCATGCCTCTTTGTAGTCAAATCCTTCCCCCCAACCTTCACACCCTGGCAACCACTGATGTTTTAAAATTCATACTATTAATCCAAGTGGGTACTGTGAGTAGTTATAAGGCTGGTGAGTAGCATACAGGAAGTTACTCACATGACTTTTCACCCTAACTTTTACCAGCAGTCTAACCCCAGCCCCACTGTGCTGTGAAGAATTTTGAACTTGCTGGCCTCACTCCCTCCATGAGAGCTTCTGCTGCCTCATATATCTCTCATGGCCTAATTTCACTTGTGTGACCTTAGACATGCCACTCAGACTTCCTTTGTTCATTGGCATTATCTAACATAGAGTAAGTTATGAAACGACATGTAAAATTTTAAAGTATTTCAATTTTTGTCTGATTTTTAAAGGAAACTCTAGAAGTTTCCATGGTTGTTTCGATTTTTCCCTGCCCACTACCACCCAAAGAAAAATGACACACTTTTGCTTTTCTCTGTCTCTTCACCTCCAAAATGTTCCCTTTACAGCCATGTACACTGGCTAATTCTGACTAATCAACTTTCTAAGCAATGTTATAGATGTATTTTTAAGTACAAAAGTATTGCAGGCAGGCTAGAAAAAAGAAAGACCCCAGTGTAAATGCTGGGAGTGAGGGTATTCTGCCTGCCCTTTCACCTCCTACTAGAGAAGACACCAAGTTTAAGAATTTGATGAGTATTCTGCTGGTCTTTCCATCTTGAGATAACACTTTTAAACAAAAAAGAATGCAAAAAGAAAAAGAGAAAGTGAGAAATCTATAAATTGCTCTTTTAATTCAACAATTTATCATAAATATCCTCCTGTGTCCATAACGTAGACACACATTCTCTTAACTACTGAAGAGTTTCCCACACTACAGTTTTGCCGTACTTAGCATTAGTGATGAACATGTGATTTGCCTCAAATTTTTCTCCATCACAGATACATATTGTACAATTGTGTGAATATTCCTAATAGTAAAGATTCCAACAGGTAAATTGTTGTTACCCATTATCTTTGTGTTTAAAATCTGGATAGGTCTTGTCCATTTGCCTTCAGAAAGGGAAATACTGATTCTACTCTCATCCATATTGTGAGAGGTCCCACTTTCTCACTCCCTTCCCAGCAAAGGGTGTCATAAGTTTAGTTTGAGCCGGTCACTTAGGGAGGATACAGAATGTCCCTGTTATTTAAAGTCAGAGCTTCCTTGTCATTAATAAGGCTGAGCATCTGTTAGAAGTTTGTTAGGGATTTGTGTTTACTTCTCTGTGAAGGCTCAGAATGTGGTCAGTGACCAGTTATGTTGACTGGTCTGTGAGTCTTTGCATCATTAATTTGAAGAATTCCTTTGCATTTTAGGACAATTAGAGCTTTGCTATAATACATAAAACATATTTTGTCAGAGTCTACCCTCTTTTTAACTTTATTCAAGAATCGATGTGTTCCTTATTCATGTTTTTCTCAAGAGCAGGGGTTCTCAGTTCTGCTACAGATTAGGATAATGGTGGAGCCTTTATAAAAGACTGCAGCCTGCCACCTCCCCCCACCCAATGCACAGATTCAAGTTCAATTCATTGGGGTGATGTTGGAGCATAATCCCTTAGGTGATGATAGCGTACAGACAGGGTTGAGAAGAATCGCTTACTGTACCTACAAATCACTTGGGGGTTTCATTAAAGCACAGATCCTGGAGTGAAGCCTGAGACTCAATATTTCTAATAAGCTCTCAGAAGACATGCACACTGCTGGTCCACAGTCTACACTTTGAGTAGCAAGGATGTGCAGTGTCTGGTTTTTGATTCTTAAGACTTTCTCTACTTAAGATTACCAAACTTTATTTTCTCCTGTAGTTTTTTTCTAATACTTTGTATAATTTTATAGTGATCATAAATCCATTTGGATTTTCATTTTTTAATAATATAATAGATCTAATTCTGTTTCTCTTTATCAGCATCAAATTGGACCCACCCCATTTATTAGGTTGATATATTTCAATGTAACATATTTTTGTTTTTTTAAAGTCTTCAGAAGAGTCACAGGTTGATAAAAGTAGAATTTTTGATTGTTTAAATAACAGAGCACTTACATTTTTTAAATTTATTTTGTTTCAGAAAAGGAAATTATACCCTGAAATTAACTGAAGTTTTAAGATCAAGAAATTGTGCTTTCTGTCCCTGTGGTCTTTAAATTTCAAATGTGTTTATTTTCCCCACTTAAATATGATTTCAATGCCAAATTCAAAAAAATACAAGCATAGAGGATGCGATCATTTATGTCTGATTTTCCATTTTTAATCAGTGTCTGGTGACACTATAGGATCCAGTGACATTCTCACTCAGTAGTGGTAATTCAGAGGTAGGAATATAGTACCAACAGGAAGCAGCTTCTTGCTGAGCTCAGGATATCAGGTCTTTCTTCCAGCCCTTTATATGTACCATAATGCACAGAAAAGCCACAGACTGAGGATTTTCAAATGACTATAGTAGGATGTTTATGATGCTGATACCTATTGATACAAGGTGCACAACGGAGTGGCTTTGTACCTAGTATTTAATTCAGAAATGAAAGGAGAAATTCAAATGTGTAAGAGTTTAAATAACCGAAGCTGCTAAGTCAGGTGTATAAATAAAAATGAAAACTGAAAGAAGTCTTATAACCTATGTTATCTCACTATGTAAATACTTTTTCTGAAGAAATAAATGATTATTGAATAAATGAGTTGTGCACCAGCATGAATTGTCCAAATTTAGCCTAGCTATTTTCCATCATGATATTCTAGTAGAAATAAATCGCCATTGAATAATCTAGCCCTTGGGAACTCAATAAATACATGTCTTTTTTTTTTTTTTTTCAGTAAAATCACAGCTCATTTAAAGAAATTGGTCACCAATGCCCAGTCACATCTTTCATGCATTTTTAACAAAATGTAATTTCTTGGGCTACAGATTCAAACAATCTCCTTTTGTATCTGAAATTGTTTTATTCAGAATTTCTGTAGCTAAATAATTAAGTTCTATAGCCCAAGATTTTTGTTGTTAAAAGAACAATGACTTTGGAGTTGACGAAGCAAAGGTATTTTTTTCTGCTAAGTTAGAAATATGGTCCTTTAAATCGTCAAGCAAAAAAAAGTTAATACTGAAGGTTTTCTATTATACAATCTTTATTCCAGAAGATACTGATGTTTCTATTACTAGGAATAATGAAACCCATATTTCATAATCGTTTAATTTGTTTAATGACAACTATTGAATGGCAAAATAAGTTTGCCGGATCAAAATATATCCACCTTCTCTTAGATCATGCATGAGATGTAAATATTTCTACATCTATCAGGCACCGCTTTCTGAAAAACACAGGTGTCCAGGTTAGTCTTTAGAGTCAATTTTATAAAGTTTTTTAAAAAAAACCTCTATTGTTTTTCCCAGAGCGTTACCAATCACAGGAGTGGTAATAGAAATATCATTGTAACTTTTGGATGCCCTTACATCATTAAGAAACTTTCTTCCTTAAAGTTTTATTGTCTTTGGTTAGATTAACTACAGAACACAGGCAAAGTTTATGGGGCAGTGTGTTCTGGTGTGCCAAAACCACGTGTTCTTATCAGAGCAGTCCTCAAAGAGTAGACTGCCGTCTTTGTAGTCAGCATGTGTTGTCCATCCTTTTATGTTGCTAACAGTTATTGGATGGTTGTGTATATATCAAGGTAAATCATATGAAATTGCTGATATTTGGCTTTTGACCTATAAAAATAGAAGTTTTATATGGTTCAAACTAAAGTATCTGTTTTGGGTGTGAGTTAATAATGTGCTTCCAGGCACTGACCTGGGGCCATGGGAATATGTTTAGCTTCTTCAGATTGGATGGAGCAACCTTGAATTAGAGCTCCTGCTCTGTGGACCTCTGCAGTGAAAGCCAGTCTTGGGATCCCTCAACTATGTGAACTGTTTCCAGTGAGCTCAGTATCCTGTCTCTGCCCTGCCCTTGTTCCAATGCCATTGCCCTCAACCAGCCCATTCCCAAGGTTCTCTCTTCCCAATTCCAATCTTCAACTCTCCATTCTGATTCAGCCTTCCATCATTCTAAACTGGAAATTATTTAAAATTAAGTTGACTTCATTGGCATATTTCTCATCAACATACTGCATATACTTCCTCCAATTCTAATGAATTATTTTGGCAAATTGGTGTGGTAAGGGTGTGGATCAGGCTTACTTTTTTCTTTTCTAAGTGGGCGTTGGTTTCTTAAAACATCCTATGGAGAACTAGAAATATAGGCAGTAGAAATCACAATACTTTTTTTGCATCTCAAATTAAAATCCTCTGAATTTCAAAGATTATTTTAATTGAAGTATAACATATACAGAAGAGTGGCCAAATAATAATTTCATCTCAATGTCATCATGTAGTGACCAGCACCCAGGAAAAGCAATATTTTCATTTTTAACACCCTATGCTAAATTCCCTGATATTAAGCTTATATTATGGGAATTATACTGTGTATGCTCTTTTGTTACACCTTTCGCTAAGCCTTGTAAGGCTCATCCATGGTGTGAACACAGCTGTGATACCTTAATTCTCATTTCTCTAGAGGAATTCATTGTATGACTATTCCCCAATTTGTCCAATTAGTTCTACTGTGGATAGACATTTGGGTGCTTTCCAGTTCTTAGCTATGCTGAATACGACTACTGTGATCACCCTGCAATTTCTTTTGGTGCACAAGCACATGCATTTCTGGAATTGCAAAATTATAGGATGTAGATGTGTCAAATTTAGTAGGCAGTACTTGCCAAAGAGTTGTTCCAAATGGTTGTAGCAATTGTCACTCACACCAGCAATATCTGATAATTCCATGTGCTGCAGACCCTCACCAGCACTTGGGATTGCTAGTCTAATTCCGTTTATATTTTATAGTACACCTGCAAAAACTAATTTTCATGTTGATTTTTTTCCCAGTGATTACTAATAAATTTGAATAGCTTTTTCATCAGAAACAAACTCATAAGAGAATCTTTAAAAATCTGTAAACTTAAAAGATGCCTTTAAAAGTTGAAATAGTATAGACTCACTAAACTTGTATTGTCCTAATAGTCTAACTGTAGACGTCTAAGGAAGGTAATATAAAATCTCCTGGTACCTATATATCTGGAATCTTGCTGTTTGTGAACACTATGAATTTTTAGCTCTTTACCATGTGCCGTGCTTCCCTCTCATCATTTTACAGATATTAACTGATTTAATTCTCATGGCACCCCTATGAGCCAAGTACTATTATTAGATCAATTCTACAGACGAAGAAATTGAGGCACAAGGAGATGAAGTAAGTTGCCAGGTTTACCATGCTATAAAGAACCCCTGGTTTTTATTAAAATAACAGATTATCCTAGAATAATACATAATATGTATTTTTTAGAATAACAACTACAGAGAGAGCAAGTTTGAAATGATTTTAGGAAGCACACGTTGAAGATTTATACCATACTTAACATTCTCTAGATGTAAAAATGATTTTTTTTCTGTGTTGCTGTAACAAAATCCAACCCAAGTTGATTATGACTTTAGTGAAAGACTGTGAAATAAACAAATGTGTTTTATAAGAACTTTTAATTCTGAGACGGAGTAATTCCTTCTATATTAGTGTAATGAGAATAGTGAACCTTTGAAATAAGGATAAAAATATGGAAAACGTTAATAATCTGGCTGCTAAATGTTAACTGTATTATGCACAATGTATGAGGTGGATGAGTTAACGTTGCCAGGGAACTTTTAGTGTCTAGATTGCTTCGCTTTTCTGTATGTAAATTTGCAAACTCAACATTATGTTAGTATACCTTCTGGCACTTAATTACGTTTCATCTCATGATTTTAAATTTAAATGTGCTTTAATGTAGAAGATTTCCTTATTTTCATCTTCCATTCCATCCCTTGTTCCTGATAGTTACAATAATAATGTAGTATAATAGGGCATTTCACCAATCCTAGCAGACTTGAGTGCAAAATATCCTTAGAACATCTTTAAACATTTTTATGAATGCGGTGTTATTCTCCTTGGTAGGAATTCTTCTTTTGTACAATGTATACTTCTGTTAATCGCCCTCTGGCAGAGGGGAAATCTGGATGCCATGACAAATTCACACTAAAGACAGAGAGGTCTTAGGTTAATGAGGAAAGGCTCTCTCCCCATGTGCCAGACACACACCTATCCCCCCCAGACTAAGGTTGCCCAATATAACAAATAAATATACAAGACGCCCTGTTAAATCTGAACTTCAGATTAACAACACTTTTTTTTTATAAGTACATTCCAAGTATTTCATGAAACATACTAAAAATCTATTTCTGTATCTGAAATTCAAATGTAACTGGCCATTCTGGTTTTGTTTTTGTTTTTGTGGTACGCGGGCCTCTCACTGTTGTGGCTTCTCCCGTTGTGGACCACAGGCTCCGGACGCGCAGGCTCAGCGGCCATGGCTCACGGGCCCAGCCGCTCCACAGCATGTGGGATCTTCCCAGACCGGGGCACGAACCCGTGTCCCCTGCATCGGCAGGCGGACTCTCAACCACTGCGCCACCAGGGAAGCCCTAACTGGCCATTCTGTATGTTTATCTGGCAGCTGTACACTCCACAAGAGCTCAGGGGAAGAGCATTGGCACATCAAGTCAACTACTGCCACAACTTTCCTAAAATGTCATCTGTGTTCTACTCAGAGCAATAAATAAACACCATTTTTTTAGGGTTAGTAAAGCCTGCCAGGCCTGTAGGTGGGGGGACACCTTGCAGATAACTAGATATAAGAATGATTTAAGAAAAGAATCTGAGTAAAGGAACAATAAACCCTTACTGTACTGGGGAATGCACAGAAATTTATAAGCTCCATGGAACACCCTAGCACACTTCCAAAATACCAGGTCATTAGACAAGACTGTTAGGAAGTAAAATGTCAAAATATCTTTTTCTATTATAGAAATTTAATTCAGTCAAAGACGAGTTATTGGGCAAACATTTCCCAAACTGTTCTACACATAGAACATAAATGTTCAGTACTATAGTAACAGATACTCCTTAAAAAAGTATTCAAACGTCAAAAAGAGCATGAAACCCTTTGATTACATTTTCCCTGCTGCAGCATCATCAGTGGGTGCCTAGCTAATGGTGATAAGTAAACATTGCATAAGTTCAGTGGTTTAAATAGTGTTAGACTTCAGGCAAGTGGTTTATGCAGTACGTGCCTCAGTTTCCTTATCTGTCACATGAAAACAGTTACAATAGTTTCCTCATAAGGTAAGACTAAATCTTCTAGAAGAAAGCATGGAAGACCTTGGGGTCAACAAATGTATCTTAGATGTGACACAGAAGAACTAACCAAGAGAGAAAAAATTGTAAGTTGGATTTCATCAAAATTAAAAATGCCTATTCATCCAGAGGTACCATTAACAAAGTGAATATGCATGGCACAGACTGGGGGAAAAATGTTTGCAATATCTCTTAACTAAAGACTGTTATCCTGAATATATAAAGAATTCTGTTAACTCAATAATAAAAAAATAAAAGACTTGGACAGAATAGTCAGAATAATGGACTAAAGACTTGAGTAGAAACTTCACAAGGAAGATATACAAATAGTCCAAAAACAAGAAAAGTTGTGTAATACCACTAGTCATCTTCAAATTGCAAATGAAAACCATAATGAGATACCACCACATACATACTAGAACAGCCAAAATTACAGACTTATAATGTAAATTGTTGACAATGATTTGAGGCAACTGGACATCTCTCAAATTACTGGTGAGAATATAAAATGGCATAACTACAATGAAAAAAACAATCTAGCAGGTTTTTTAAAAAGTGTTACGCATATATATATCTTATGACCCAGAAAATCCACTGCTATTTATCAAAATAAATAAAGATAGATATCCATGAGGAAGAAAAGAAAAACTTGCACTAGAATGTTCTTTAGCAGCTTTAATCATAAAAAACCCAGACTAGAAACAACCTAAGTGTTCATCAACAGAAGAATGGATAAAGAAATCATGGTATGCTTACATAATGCGATACTACTAGACCATGTGAAAGGACTGAAAAGACATAACATGGATGGATCTTACAACCACTATGCTAAGAAAAAACTCATTCATGTGGAGTTCTGTAACAGGCAAGAACTAAACTTTGATGAAAACCAAATAGTTGTTGCCTTTTTTTTTTTTTTTTTGCGGTAAGCGGGCCTCTCACGGTTGCAGCCTCTCCCGTTGCGGAGCACAGGCTCCGGACGCGCAGGCTCAGCGGCCATGGCTCACGGGCCCTGCCGCTCCGCGGCATGTGGGATCTTCCTGGACCGGGGCACGAACCCGTGTCCCCTGCATCGGCAGGCGGACTCTCCACCACTGCGCCACCAGGGAAGCCCAGTTGTTGCCTTTTTGTGGAGCAAGTG
Source organism: Globicephala melas (assembly GCF_963455315.2). Lineage (NCBI taxonomy): Eukaryota > Metazoa > Chordata > Mammalia > Artiodactyla > Delphinidae > Globicephala > Globicephala melas. Next base: position 110,124,850 of record NC_083319.1, on the reverse strand, counting down.
TGCAGAGTGACTCCAAAGGGCAAGAAAACAACTTTCTAGAGTAAAGAAAATCTTTTATATTTTGAAAGAGGTGGGGGTTAAATGATGGTACTTATGTGTCAAAACTCATTAACTCTCTACACATATAATCAGGGATTTCACTCTATGCAAATTATACTTCATTATACAAATAAATGGAGAAGAGGTTGTAATGTCATGTCTCAATTGCCAAAAATAGAAATTGATTAAAACTATTATGCACGTTTGTGTTTCATATAATACAATTTAGAGTTGGGGAGGGATTTGGAAATGTTTCCAAATTCCACCCTTTTATTCCATTTCTCTGTTGAATGTTTTTGCCATGAAGAAATCTCAAATGGCTTGAGATTGTAGAGCTAAACAAATTACATAAAATTCCCTTAGATTATAATTACAGCTATGAAATGATGATGACAAATTTAAAGCAGTTTGAGGACACACATAATGATGAAAGTATACAATTCTGTGAAGGCCTTTTACTCTTATGTGGTCAACAGGGCTAAATTTTCAAACAGATGAATGGGCAGATAAATTCTGTTGCTGTACCAAAATCCAGCATTTTTCAGAAGTTATGGTGCTGAAATATTGTCGTTCTTCTCATGAGGACATTGCAATCTGGATTATAATTTCTGTAATATTACCATTAGGTCTCCTAGTATATCTGTGAATATGAATAGTGTTCCTTTGAATCTTTGTAGTATATGATTAAAAAATAGTCGTAAGCTTTTTGCATCTTCTAGGAAGTTAGAGGTGTTTACTCTTGTCATTGACTCTAGCAGTACCCATTCATTGAAAATGCTTTGAGATATCTTAACATTAGGATTTTTTTTTAAAGTGGCTAAAAATAATTGTTACAAGTGATCTAATTTTTAAAATTCTACCCAAGCTTAATCACGCTGAATTTTAATGAACGTATAGTAATGGCGATGGTAGGAATTTCTTTCTTTCTTCACCCACACCTAAAATGGCCCCATGTAAGATGATATGTACTTGATACCAGTTTATTATTCAAAAATATATTTTGGGGCTTCCCTGGTGGCGCAGTGGTTGAGAGTCCGCCTGCCGATGCAGGGGACACGGGTTCGTGCCCCGGTCTGGGAGGATCCCACGTGCTGCGGAGCGGCTGGGCCCGTGAGCCATGACCGCTGAGCCTGCGCTCCGCAACGGGAGAGGCCACAGCAGTAAGAGGCCCGCGTACCGCAAAAAAAAAAAAAAAAAAAAAAAAAATATATATATATATATATATATATATTGCTTCATACAATAAATTTTGATATTCAAACATGGTAAAGTATAAGATTATGAATTCCATACTCATCCAGCATCAGTAAATCTATATTTTATATAGATTTACTTTATATTTGCAATATTAATTGCAAGTTTTGCAATGTTTCACACATTTTACTTGAATAAATGCATGACCATTTCTTGATACTTCATCAGTAGGAAGAAGTTTCTATTGCTTTATATATTATAAAGCAAGAAGGGTTATAATTTAGACCACGAGGTGGGGAAAAAAATCTTGTTCAGAAGCTTATCTGTTGATGTTTCAGGATAATAAAATTTGCCATTTCAGTATTTCAGATTTGAGTGTTTCCAAGTAGGTGATGTAGACAACTTTAGTAAATGCATATGTACTTAGCAAGATGTTTAATGGATAGGATTATACACATGATAGAATCAAGTGATCATAAAATGACTAGTAAAAATAAAACAGGAAATTTAAAAATGCTTACAGATTTGAAGACCTTATGGAAAGAAAGTTGCCAAGGTATCTCACATGTAAATAGTTGAAATAAGCACCTCTATGGCGCCTCCCCACGCTAAGTCCTTACCTCTTTTTATTCTCACAACAATTTTCTGAAGTAAATACTTTTTATTACTTCATCAGGTGGTAATACTAGTATTATCTTCATTTTACAGATGAGGTAAAACGTGTGACAGGTTCACAAAGCTAAGGAGTGGAAGAAGCCAGGTTTGAACGTAGGCAACCTGGTTCCTACGTCTGGGGTCCTAATTCCTACCCTCTGTTCTCTAACTGGATTCACTGTTATCTCTCTATTAAGGCAGGCATGTTGAAGACTTCTACCACCATTGACTAATTTGCTCAACCAACATGTGTTATGCAACACCTACCATGTGTCAAGTGCTATTTCTTCCGATCATTTAGCAATTATATAACTAAGTAATCATTCCAATTAGACACCCCCCCTCCTCATTCTTCTAGCCAGTTTGGGCCACCTCTCCAGGCAGCCTGACCGTAATGCTCGGTCAGAAAAAATCTCTTGAAAATAAAGGCTATTACTAGTTCCTCCATCAACATGTTAGTTCACTGGTTCTCAAAGTGTGGCACATTTTAGAATCTGCTTGAAACCCTTTTAAAATTCCAATGTTCAGGCTGCACACCATACCAAACTGAATCCAAATCTCTTGGGGAGACTCCCAGGGAGCACTATGGTTATATAGCTCCCCAGGAAATTCAATGGAACGCAAACTTTGGGAGCCAGCGTGTTAAAGGATTTTTTTTTTTAATTAGCAAGCTCTCTAAAATAGCCCCAAGTGCCGCATTACCAACATCAATAGTAATGCAAAATATAAGTGTTAAATTATCTGAACTGGTAAGATTCCGTAACATTGAGGTCAAGCAAACTGTGATTCAGTTCTTCACTCGACTACTTCATAGCTTTGTGACTGGGAAAATCACTTTTATGAACCTCAGTTTCCTTATCTGTGGAGGGAATAGGATAATTTTTACCTCTCTGAATCTTTGTAAGAATTAAATAGAAAAACTAACACGAAGCCAAAATGTTCTGCCTTCCCAGGCATTCACCTAAAAGGCACTCGCTGATGTTAATTACTGTGCTCAAGTACCCATTAGCTTGATCCCCTGACAGATACTACTGATCTGAGTTTTCCAGGTACCTTCTCACGCATGCCTGGTAGGAGTTCCCTTATGCATTTCCCTTCCGGCCCCTCCCCTTCCCTCTGAGTTTCCACCCCTGCTGCTAGTTAGTGACACCATCATTCATTTGAAAAGTGCTTTCCTCTGCTGGCCATCACTGCCATGAGCCTCAATGTGGCCTCCAGCTCAAATGCGAGACAAGCTTTCCTTCGTAATTCATAACAGCACCGTGGAGAACAGGCTACAACCGTCAACAAGAACTCACGGAAGTTCCCCAAATGACAGACTGACTTACAACTGCTATTGGATGCTACAAAGGTCGGCGCTCACAGGTCCCTCTCGGCTCTGAGGTCTCTCAACAGGGCACCTTTCTCTCCAGCACCTCAATGCACAAGAGCCATCTCTCCCTGTGCCAGGAGGACGGATTGTTCAGTGCAGGCTATGGTGCTGTTTCCCCAAACTTCAGAGCACATTTGTCAAGGGGCTGGGCCCACTGGTCTCGAGCTGTCTCCACAGAACTTCCCTAACTTCTGTCCCTCCCTTATCCCAGTCTCTCCAGGACGGAAGGTACAAATCTTGCCGCTGGTCCACAAATGATGCTCGCTGATTTGTCATCACTGTGCCTCCAACTCAATCCCATCCTCATTTCTCTTCCATTTCAGCCGCAAACGTAGTTTGATTTGTTGCGACATTTGGAGGAGATCACAGAGTTTCCTACCACTACACTGTCCACGTAAAGCAGAAATGCAAAGGGAGAGAAGAAAAAAGAAAACTGGAACGAGAGCACATGAGGCTGATCCTACCCTTGTTTCTCTAATTGTTCATGAGGCTACAGTTGATACTTATAATTTCATTCTTCCACTCTCCATTTTATATTCCCATTACCTACATGGGCACTTCATCTTTGTGGGGTGACCCAAGCCTTTGTGTCTAAAGGATCTGAGCTCTCCATGACCTGAATTAGGTTACTTGTGTCTTGAATACTTCAACTACTAGACACAACAGCTAGTACTAGGAGATACCTCAAAGGACTTGTAGGTTTCCAGACATACTCCTCCTTGCTTCATTGTAGCAGAAACATATTTTCCCTTGGTAACCAGGATCAATTACCCTAGGCAACATAGTAACCCTGTTATTGCCTACTGGGGCCATGATATAGGAGCCCCAAATAATCAACTGGTCATCTCAGAACTTCCAGTTGAATGGAACCGTTGTTATATCTCAGTATAAGCATTCTCCCATTGTGTACTAAGGTTCTTATCTAGAAAAGCCTCAAACCACGAGGACAGGAGGCTAAAATTTGTGACTCGGTCATTTGGGTACTAGTAATGCAAACAGTTTCCTAGTCTTGCTACGTGTTGGGTACTCTCCAAAGTGATTTACATACGCTGATTTATTTAACCTACAGTACTATTATCATCCGCTTTCAGGTTAGAAACTAAAGTAACATGCAGGGTCACACAGCTATTCGGTGGTCAATCTGCGATTCAAACTCAGACAATTTCATAGCAGATTCCATTCAAAAGCATGGAATTAACTACCAGACTATAGTAATTCTCAGTCACAGTGAGACGTGTTAGTCCTTTCACCCCATGGCTCTTTGCCCCGTGCACCCTCATCATTAGAGAAGAGGCATCACATGTGTTCATGGTTTCAGAGCATATCCTGTATGACAGCACCCCAGATTCCAAAGATGGTGTCCCCCAGATCATACCATGACTGTGTTTCTAACAGGCCATTCCACATTCTATCAAGCCAGCCATTCCTAGGTAATTGGTTCGTTTCATAGAAGCCCAATGAATCATGTGTTTAATAGCACTTTGCCTTACTTTGTATTTTCGGTGAAATAAAGTTCCTATATTATGTGGCTATCATGGGCGTAAGTAGGGTGCTGAAGGAGAGGTGACGAAGCATGGTGGGCTGGAAGGCCAACCCACGCCCCAAATAAGTGCCTATTCCAGCGAGGACAAATCACTGCTCCCTCTGCAATCCACCAAGTTGAATGGTACTGGCCTGCATCCATGAAGCCAGCAGCTTTTCCTCCCGTCAGAGGATGGAATTCTGTTGGGGTTTAGCCTAGGCTTCTGATTGTGCCGCTTAGGCACTCAACAGAAGCAATGGCCAGACAACAGTAGCCAGCAACACACTAACACACGGAAAAGGCAAGTCCATACTCTTACGTCTTTTTACATTTCCATTCCGCCACGGTGGTCACCTTGTCGCTGTGCCATTGAGCAAGCATGGAGGTGGCTTGGGAAAGAGGTTGGCATCCGCAAAGGGCATCCTTTGGTCCTCCCGATTATTAAAATCCTTTGTAAAAGGGAATCTTTTGCGAAGCACTCACCTGGCTGACAAATAACCTTATACTCTTGGTCTATTCTGAAAAGTCCTCTAAATCCGTGGTTCCCAACCCCCGAGCCACGGACCGGTATCAGTCCGCGGCCTATTAGGAACCGGGCCGCACAGCAGGAGGTGAGCAGTGGGCGATCCAGCAAAGCTTCATCTGCCGCTCCCCGTTGTTCCCCGTCGCTCGCATTACCGCCTGAACCATCCCCCGCCCCCACCATCCGTGGAAAAATTGTCTTCCATGAAACCGGTCCCTGGTGCCAAAAAGGTTGGGGACCGCTGTTCGAAAATAACATACCCCCAAACCTTCTTGTCACCAGTCACCTGATTTTCTTGCTTGCAAGTCACTGACCTACTGACCAAATCTTTAGCTGCCACCCATGGATCAGTGTGCATCTGTGTCTTCAAACACGCAAAGTAAACGATCAGATATGCTGCTCAAAGTTTTGTCACTTGGAGGGAGTTTCTTCCCCTACTGAAGAGACAGTCTACAGTGGGCGGTAATTCTGTCATATGTGTAATCGTCACCATTCCAAACCTAAGGGTCATATTCATTCCCTATACTCTTAACTTTCACGTAAGAGACTATCATGACTGTGCGTTCAACTGGCACCACAATTCAATAAACACACATGGAGATTCCACTTCTAATTTTCAACTATATCGTCCTTATGCTACAACAAATAATATGCTACTCTTTCAGGGCAGGCATAGAAATCCATGTTTTTCTGAATCAGTTCCTGTGAGCTGATGACGTTAAACACTGCTTCCGTCACCGTTTTTCTTTACATTCTCCAGTGTAGGTACGAGTGGTCAGTCCAAACCACAGTCCTTGTATCTCTTCTGCCTCTGCCTTATGCCCTATATGCTTTTTATGTTGGTAGCCATTCACTCTGGCCAAGACTTCCTTTCAATACACATTTCATTACAGATAACCTCAGGTTAAAAAACTTAGTAAATATTTAGTCCTGTAAGACATGGAATACCAGTGCCCCAACTTCTAAAGATAATGAACTTTGCTGCCTTTAAACATGACCAAATCAAATACTTATCAGATTCCTTTTTCCTTTAAGATGTGTTGCCCGCCTATACTTCAGATACTATGTCCCATAAGTCAGGGGTTTTTGTTGCAGACAAAATAATCCATTCTAGCTAGTTTAAGCTCAAATGGATTTATTTAGGTTATAGGTTAGTATGACGGAACATCGTAGATGTTACATCCCAGGAATCATTCCCCCAAATCAAGGGAGTTCAAGCCTCTGTCACGATCAGAAAGCTGCAGAGTCAGGAATTTTCCACCATGACTACCAGCTCTGGAAATGTATCCCGTCTGCCTTGACTGAGAAGTCTGCTGCCTCAAGAAACCATCTACCAAATTAGGAATTCACCCCCATGTCCCCCTGCTCCATCATCATGCTAATTTGGATAGATCGTATTTTTAAAATGCATACTTCTTGTCCTACCCATCAAATTCAGCTGCAGATCAAAGTCTTGACTATGTACATCTAATTGGAAAAATGTAAACTAAACATGCAACTCCATAGCTAAAATAGTCTGGCTAGCGTAGGTTTTTAGGTCTCCAGCCTCTATATTATGCAAAGGAACGCCAGAACGATGTTAGGGTGGGTTACGGATGGTGGTTGGGTGGACCCATCATCTCTGCTGGATCACACAGTGTCTTAATACTAGAAGAGATCAACTTTAATCCTCTAGGTAGTGGCAGTTCCAGATTATGTTTTCATTTTAGGAAGATCATTCTAGACTTTAGTTGGAGACAGATTGTCATGCTACAGGATCTTACTGTTTATTCTCAACGTCACTCACAAGTCATGATGAGCATCTAAACTAAGGCAACAGCAGATAAGGAGGAGGGGTTGGCTACCAAAAATGATGAATGAACTCACAAAATGTCTTGACTTACCAAACGTTGAAGGTAATAGAATGAGCTTTCTAAAATGAATCTATAATCTACGACTGCCACTGCCTAGAACATTAAAATCAAACTCTTCAGGTTAACAAATAAGTCACTGTGAGACATATGGGATGACTTGATCTACCATGAAAGTATTTTAGGCTTAATTATCATTCGAGTTCATGTGTTAGAAGGTAAATATTTCTGTAAAAAACTTGAATTTTAAAATTTAACTGTAATTTATGCTTCCCCCATTTTGCGGAATATTATAGTTAACACAGATTTCAAGATATTCCGGCTATTTATGAAGTCTTTAAAATTTCCTTTTACTATTATTTATTATTATTCTTTACTATTATTCTTAGTTTCTGTACTTCAATATGACAATGTTCCATGCATTTTATGCGCCAGAAAGGCAATCCTGAGGTTTTGAAAGTACGTATTTAAAATAAGCATTAGTTTTCATCTCAAGGCATCACTGTGTATTGTCAATAATCACTATAACAGTCAGACCTCCGTTCTTCATGCTTTAAGGAAAATATAATTCTAAATTTATGATTTAGAGTTCTAGCTGTGTCACTGACAAATGAGTGTAACAGAATGATATTGCAGATACTTACAGAGGATCATCTCTCCAAATACGCTTCCTTGATTGAATTGACCTCATTCCCCAACCAACTGATGCCTTAAGAATTGAAAGCATCTGCATATTTCAAATGAGAAGAGATGAACAGTCTCTACAGATCTACTTGATTTCAGACTTCCTTAATATTTACAAATGTTTGTCTTGTAATTATAATCTTGTTCTTAATATCATAATCTATTTGTTATTCTCCAGTGATATTTCAATTCCCTTATGCTTAACTCTGCCTCATTGAGTTTCATTTTCTATTATTAGACCACATTGTGTATCACCCTCCCATGTTTTAAAAGAATCATTACAGTTTTATTCTTTAAGAAAATTTCACAGTTCTTTCCTTTATGGTGGGTTCTGTTTTCTGTTGGTAATACAGACAAGTAACTAACACTAAATTAAGGAATTAATCTCGTATTCCAAAAGGATACATGGTACTGTGTTTCTGAGCAGTTGTTGTTGACCCATACACAGTCCAGTGATGGCGAGGAGAGGAAAAGTGGAGACAGCAGTAGCTTATAAAGCACAACCTTCCTGTTTGCCTATAAAGTTTTTCCAGTGGGAAAAAGATTTCTCATATGTGACTACTTAGGAAGAAAGAAATACAACACCTGAACATAAATAAATAACTACATTTATTTTCTAAAGTTTTACTCAATTTTACCCCCACTTTTTCCAGAAGGATATTAAGACAAATTAAAAAGATATTTAAAATAAGCAAGTTGGTATAAATTAAAAGTTGAATGAAAGAAGGAAGAAAATCCAAGGGCAGGCAAGTTGAAAGGTGTACTCTCATGAGGACCTTCATTCTTGCTCCCGGTAAGTCCTAAATTTGACAGCATTGTAAGGGCAAACCTAGAAAGGGAAACCAAGTCAATTCCATCGTTCTCAGTAACCAAAAGAAAAAACAAAGCAATTGTGTAGAGCAAGGATTCTCTATATTAAATCAGATAGGAGTTTCTCTGGTGGGTTCTCTCGAATAGAACACAGAGGCATGGAATTGAGAACATCCTTGAAAGCCATCTGAGTAGTTGAAAAGACAAGTTTCAGGGAGCTTTCTTTTAATCCTAAAGGGAACTGCCTAAAATAACAGAAAAGGGGTTTGTGGGAAGGCCCGACAGTGATACTGAAATAAAATTATTGACAATTTCTGCTCATAACATAATCAAATATGTGGAGGAAAATACCTGACCACCTAATAAATTATGGTCTTAAAACCCAGCAACCTAGCAACGGAAGGAGGCAAGCCAAGAGGAAGTGCTCTCAGCTCAGTTTTCCTCTCTCGCCCTTATTGGCTGATTCAGCTGTAAACCTGTTCCACGCTTTTCACATGCCCATCCACGCTTACATCTTCTGGGTTTGAATCTTGCCATCATTGTAAAAAAAAAAAAAAAAAAGAAAAAAGAAAATTGGGGGTCATTTTTTTTTCACAGTTTTTACTTTATTGATATGAAAAGCTTTGTGCTTTTTTTTCTCCCTGGCCTCACCTGCTATTAAGTCCTCTGCATTAACAGTGGCAAAATGCCATTGCCTGTAGCTCTGTAATTATTCTGGTCCCCTGGCATTAGCTATTGTGGTGCTTTTGTCCTTGCCAATTCCTCCTTCTTTTTCTACAAAACAGCTTTACTGAGGTATAATTGATAGGCAAGAAACAGCACATGTTTCAAGTATACAATTTGATGAGTGTGGGCATACGTATTCACCTATGCAACCATCACCATGGCCAAGATAATTAACATATCCATCACCTCCGAAAGATTACTTCTTAACAAATTCTTTAGTGCAAAATGTAGTACTGCAACTACAGGTATTGATACAATGTTATACAGCAGATCACTAGAAATTACTCACCCTGCAGAGCTGAACTTTATATCCATTGAACTGCAACTCCCCATTCCTCTCCCCAAACCCCTGGAAACCACCATTATACTCTCTGCTTCTATGAGTTTAAAAATTTTAGATTCCTCACATAAATGGAATCATGTAGTATTTGTCCTTCTGTGACTAGCTTATTTCACTTTGCATCATAATCTTCACATCAAAGCATTTGGTAGAATTTCCTACTTTTTAAAAGGCTGAATGTACATACATTCCATTGTATGTACATATCACAATTTTTTTAATCCATCCATCTGCTGATGGATGTTTAGGTTGTTTTCATATCTTGGTTATTATGAATCATGCTGCAATGAACATGGGAATGCAAATATCTTCTCATATATCAGGTGGTTATTTGTAAGTATTCTTTAGAGAACTGTATATTTAAGTCATTTGCCTAGTCTTTAAATGGGTTATTTGGTTTTTTGCTATTGAGTTGCATGAGTTCCTTATATATTTTGGATATCAACCTTTTATCAGATACATAGTTTGCAAGTATTTTCTCCCCATCCATAGGTTGCCTTCTCAATCTGTTGATGGCGTCATTTGCTGGGCAGAAGCTTTTTAGTTTGATGTAGTCCCACTCATCTATTTTTGCTTTTGTTGCTTATGCCTTTGGTATCATATTCAAGAAATCATCGTCAAGACCAATGTCAAGAAAAATTTCCCCCATGTTTTCTTTGAGGAGTTTCATAGTTTCAGGTTTTACACTTAAGTTTTTAATCCATTTTGAGTTGATTTTTGTGTATGGTATAATATAAGGGTCCAATTTCATTCTCTTGTAGATATCCAGTTTTCCCAACACTATTTGTTGAAGAGACTGTCCTTTTCCCATTATGTATTCTTGACAGTCATGCCAAAGATCAGCTGACTGTAAATGTGTGGACTTATTTCTGTGCCCTGTATTCCATTCCCTTGGTCTATATGTCTTCATGCCAGTACCACACTGTTTTAATTAATGTAGCTTTGTGATATATTTTTAGTCAGGAAGCGTTACCTCTCCAGATTTGTTCCCACTCAAGATTGTTTTGGCTTTTAAGGGTCTCTTCTGGTTCTGTATAAATTTTCAGATTATTTTTTCTATTTCTGTAAAAAATGCCATTGGGATTTTGATAGGGATTACATCAAGTCTATAGGGTACGCTAAGTGTGGACATTTTAAATATTGTCTTCTAATCTATAAACACAGGATGTCCTTACATTTATTCATGTCATTTGCAATTTCTTTCATTAACATTTTGTTGTTTTCAGTGCACAAGTCCTCCTTGGTTTATTCCTAATTATTTTATTATTCTTCAGTGCTGCTGTAAATGAGATTGTTTTCTTAACTTCCTCTTCAGATAGTTCATTGTTAGTGTACAGGAGCACAACTGATTTTTATATGTTGATTTTGTGTCCTGCTGCATTACTGAATTTGTTTATTAGTTCTAACTTTTTTGTCTGGAGTCTTTAAGATTTTCTACATATAAGATGATATCATCTGAAAACAAAGATAATTTTACTTAATTTTTTCTGAGTTAAGTGCCTTTTCTTTTTCTTGCCTAATTACCCTGGCTAGGACTTTCAGTCCTATGTTGAATAGAAGTGGCAAGAAAGGGCACTGTTGTCTTATTCCTGATCTTAGAGGAAAAGCTTTCACTTTTTCACCCATGTATAATGTTAGCTGTGGGCTTCTCATACATGGCTGTCTTAGCCCATTTGAGCTGCTGTAACCAAATACTAAATGCTACAGATTGGGTGGCTTACAAACAACTGAATTTTATCTTTCACTGTTCTAGAGACTGGAAACGCCAGAATTATGGTGCCAGCAGATTCAGTGTGGTGGCTGGTGAGGACCCACTTCCTGGTTCATAGATGGTACCTTCTTGCTGTGTCCTCGCATGCTGAAAGGGGTGAGGGAGTTATCTGGGGTCCCTTTTATAAGGGCTAATCCCATTCTTAAGGATCTACTCTCATGACTTAAGCACCTCCCAAAGGCCCCACCTCCTAATACCACCACCTTAGGCATTAGGTTTTTAACATATAATTTTGGGGAAACACACACATTCAGACCATAGCAATGGTCTTTATTATGTTGAGGTAAATTCCTTCTATACTTAAATTTATTGATGGTTTTATCATAAAAGAGTAAGGAATTTTGTTAAATGCTTTTTCTGCATCTATTGAGATGATCGTGTGATCTTTTATCCTTCATTCTATTGCTATAGTAAATTATGTTAATTGAATCATCCTCGCATCCCAGGGATAAACCCTACTTGGTCATGATGTGTGACCCTTGTGTTGTGCTATTGAATTCAGCTTGCTAATCTTTTGTTGAGAATTTTTACATCTATGCTTATCAGGAATATTGACCTGTAGTTTGTTTTCCTCATGAGGTCTTAGTCTGGCTTTGGTAGGAGAGTCATGAGTTTGGAAGTGATCCCTCCTCTTCAACTTTTTAGAAGAGTTTGGGAAGTGTTGGCAATAATTATTCTTTAAATATTTGATATAATTCACCATTGAAGCCATCTGTTCATGGGCTTTCTTTGTTGGGAGGTTTCTGATTACTATCCAGTCTCCTTACTCATTACTAAGTCCATTCACATTTCCTATTTCTTCATGATTCAGTCTTAATAGGTTGTGTTTCTAGAAACTTATCCATTTCTTCTACAGAGCCTAGGTGGCTGTACTTATATTAGACAAGATATTAAGTCAAATTTTAAGTCAAAAACTGTCACGTGAGACAAGGGAGGACATGTATCACGATAACGGGGTCAATTCATCAGGACGACACAACATTATAAATGTATATGCACTCAACATCTGAACACCTAAATACGTAAAGCAAACATTGACAGAAATGAATAGATAGAAATCCAACACTAGCAGGAAAATTCAAGACTCTACTTTTAATAATTGATAGAACATCCAGACAAAATCAATAAGGTAATAGTGACTTGAGCACCACTATACACCAAATGTACCTGACGGACATCTACTGAACATTTCACCCAAAGGTAGCAGAATACCGTCTTTTCAAGCACACACAGAACATTCTCCAGGATAGATCACAAAACAAGTTTCAACAAATTTAAGAATATTGAAATCATACCAAGTGTCTTTTCTGATCACAGTACAATCACACTAAATCAACAAGTGGAAAACTGGAAAATTCACAAATATATGGAAATTAAACAACCCACACCTGAACAACCAATAGGTCAAAAAAATTCAAAAGGGGAAATTAGAAAATATCTTGAATGAAAACTAAAACAACATACCAAAACTTATGAGACACAGCAAAAGCAATACAAAGAGGGGAATTTATAGTAATAAATACCTACAGTAACAAAAACAAAGGTTCTCAGATAAACAAGTTAACGTTATACCTCAACAAACTATAAAAAGAACAAATTAAGCTCAAAGTTAGCATAAAGATGGAAATAATAAAGATTAGAGCAGAAATATGAAATCGAGACCAGAAAAAGAATAGAAAAAAACTAACAAAATTAAGAAATGATGTTCAAAATGGTGTTTTGAAATGATAAACAAAATTGACAAACCTTTAGCTAGACTAAGACTATGTAAAAAAGGGAGAAGACTCATAAAATTAGAAGTGAAAGAGAAGGTATTGCAACTGATGCCATAGAAATTAAAAGGATGAGAGCCTGCTGTGGTTTCTATAGGGAAACGTGATCCACAACTCCCTAGATGTCTCCAGCACAGGTTTAAAAAATACCCCTTGACAGAAGGCAAGGACAGGATTAAGCAGGTCAGAAGGAACAAGCCAGGAAAAGCAGTGTCTTCTTAGTATTTAAATCCCTTGGGCTGGGCTTCGCTGCTGGCGCCGTGGTTAAGAATCCACCCATCAATGCAGGGGACATGGGTTCGAGCCCTGGTCCGGAAAGATCCCACATACCTCGGAGCAACTAAGCCCGTGTGCCACAGAGCCTGTGCTCTAGAGCTCACGAGCCACAACTACTGAGCCCACGTGCCTAGAGCCCGTGCTCCTCAACAAGAGAAGCCACCACAATGAGAAGCGCATACACCCCAAGGAAGAGTAGCTCCCGCTCGCCGCCACTAGAGAAAGCCTGCGTGCAGCAACAAAGACCTGATGCAGCCAACAATAAATAAATAAAATAAAAACTAAAAATAAATCCCTTGGGCTTAAAAGGCTTGCACTGAGTTGAAGAAATTCAACATAATTGGAGAGAAAGGTAAAACCATTGTTATTGTTGGACTGAAGACAAAAAGCCCACACTTTATCGTTGATAAATTACGGAGGCCTTCTTTAAATAATTCAGGATCATGTGGAAAATGATGGGATAGTTCTGTATAGCCACTAATAAAATACTGTCATCGTCTATTTCTTCCAAGCAGCGTACCAGCCCTTTTATTCAGCCCATAGACAGTGTTTCGTTTCTCAGGCACGTTTGCGGTCCCTGGTTTTCTCATCGCCTCTCCCTGCTTTACATGGCTTGCCCTGCAGGGATCCTCCCTGAGCCTCCCTGTACTTGCTCTTCTCTCCTACTGTCAAAATTCCTACGGATTCTAGTCCTGTTCTACAAAATACTGGCTGTGTCTTTGGATTGGCATGCACCCGTATCTCCCTGGATTGAATGGTGACCCTGGCGATTACCGCCTGTACCCTACCTATCAGTCATTAGATGCTGTCAAGTCCCTCACCTCTGTTCTCTGCACAGCCTGTGCTCCTTGTTCAGTCTCTAATGTGGACCCACAGTCAGTTTCTGTCCACAGTGTAGCCTCCCTGGCATCTAGTTCCCACACTCCCCTCCAAGTGATATTTCTGAAAGGTACTAACAGCAACGGCTAGCATGCTACACAGCCAGCATCTCTGCTAAGAGCTTCACGTGGATTGCTATACTTAACTCTAAAACACACTCAGGAAGGAACTATTATTAATCCCATTTCATAGATAAGGAACCAAGATTCAGTAGTTATGTAACTTACCCAGGGACACACAGTAATTAAGGTGATGTATCTGAGACTCAGGTCTGACCTCAAACCCTGTAGGATGAACCTCTGCTATACACTCTCCCACACACCCTTGAAAATCATCATTGGTTCTCTAGGCAAAAGGGTCTGAGACAGTCCCTTCCATGTGACTCCCAAAGCCTTCCCTGTCATCTCCTGAATTCTCCTGTCTCTGTATAATCTAAAGTCCAACCATATCAAGCCAGTTGCTTTTTTCCAAATTATCCTCGTTTCCGGTCTCTTATACACGCTGTTGTTTCACTTTTTCCTAATATTCTGTCTGGAAACTCATGTGCTGTTTTAGATATACCATACTTTATTCATAGGTATGAGTTTAATTATTTTATCAAAAACCTTGCTGAAATTAAGGTATGTTATACGGTTGCTTTTTCCCTGATTATTAAGCCTTAGGTTTCTTGAATTTAATCTTTCTAACTGGGTTTCACGTTAACCCTGGTTAAGGAGTAAACCAGGTTCCAACACACAAGTCCCTTTAACTCTCTTTCCTAAATATCCTAGAACTACTGAAGTTGAAGCCTGATATTTTCTTTTTACCCCTTAATATCACTCCATAGAGCAGAGTGTAATTACTGTTAAAATTACTGGAAGTGTTGACCCAGATACGTTATTTGTCGAATTTGATTCCCCTTGAAAAAAAAAAAAAGGGTCCTTTTAGATCCAATTCACTAAGCATCGATAAAAAATAAAAACAATTATAAATTGAATTTCCTTGCAAATGTGGCCTTTCCCCTCTTCTGCATGACTGCACTTTCATCAAACTACTATGCCTTATTGTTGACAGGGTAGAATAACCAAAACAATAACCATGTTCGAATTGTTTTGCTAGTTGCCAAGGTCAAGATTCATTTTTTTCCCCAAGAAAGTTTATAAAGGTCATTAGAGTTTAAGGAAAGTTTGGATTCCCTACTTATCAAAAAGCTGTAGAGGAACTGATTCTCATAAACATTCAATTAGGTCTTTGAAGAAAAAGATTCATATTTCTATCAACTACAGAGGAAAGTATTGCGAAATGTCTCATTCTCAAAGGACTTGAAGCAGTTGTGACATTTAAAAGAAATATTTCAGTAATTTATTCTAATAAAAAATTAAGTGGTATGGTAATGTGCAGGAAACGTTAGCTAAGCTTCCCACTGTGCTAAGTCCTGATCTGTTCCTCTTCTGAGTAGTGGCCTGCGACTGAGCCTCAGATAAAAAGGATGCGTGGAACGTTTGCGGAAAGTTCAGGACAGAAACTCTTACATGCGTAACCCACAGTCCTCAAGAATGCCTGGGGCTGTGGCTATCTGCGTCACATTTTCAAGAATGTAATGTATTTTATTCAGTGCATGATTCAGCACTATTGAAACCACCTCAATTTCAGGACTTCTGCCAATAATACCTTATGAGGGTAAACTAACATGATTCGTTTAAGGAATATTAATGTTCCAATACTGTTTCTGAAAGTGTCTGGGTCACCAGAGCAGTAGGCAGTCTCTCTTTCACTGAAATGTAGGTTTCTCATACTTCCCACCATCACACCACCTCTCACACTCACTGCAGAATTTCACATTTCTAACTGGAATTAGCTCTGGGGGAAAAAACTTCCCTTTTTAAATATCATAATTGTTCCCTCTTTGAATTTGATTGAGATTTCGTGTTCTGGTGAACTCAGGTGGTTACTGAAATAAGTTGTCTGAGAATCATGTTTGTGAACCTGTGAAGCAGTTGCTAAGGGAGAAGTATAAAACTAATGCGTTCGTCATGCAGTGTTTAATTTGAAATCAATGGGTCAATGCAGTCTGTGCTGCAAAGCCTGAAAAGTTGAAAGTTTCTAATCTGTGACTGGAAAAATGTCACAAGAGAGTTAGGCAGTTGTATGCTTATCTGACTATAAATCTCTCTACCTCTGTGTTTCTCTGTGTTCCTCTGTCTGTCTGTCTCTGCTTTAAAAAGTAAAGGTCATTAGAGTCAGAGATTTGATAACCAGAACGTTCTAGTTATTAGAAAATTTACAAAAGATATAAGGAAGCTCCTTTAATAAACAGAATATGCCAAAATAAAATTAGGGGAGAATGATGGCTGTAAAGGAGAAAAAAACTGACAAATAACAAAACTTCAGGAGCTTTCAACAAAAAGAAATGAATTAGCTTAACGTCCACAGGCTCCAGTTTCAGTGTTGGGGTTAGATCCAACAGATAAATTACAGCTGAACACCAGGGAGAAGAGTAGCTAAATACGTCTACTGCCTTTGCATTTTTTCTAAAATATACACAACTATTTATGTCCTATTTCTGTTTCTACTACTTTGTGTTTACATTAAAAAAATAGTGTATATTCTTGAAGATGCGTGTGCATATGCAAACACACACACTTGGACAGAAAGACTCCTGTGCTTTCCAATGACTTGTACCAAGGACAGGACAGGATATTGGGGGCAGGGGCCCATCACCACTGTATGCACCCACATATCACTTATAACAAGTGCAGATTGAGGCATGGGGAGGAAAATCCCCTCAGTGGATTCCTAGCCTTGTCAATACAACTCTTCATTCCTGAAATGTTTATTACGTGTGACATATACTACTGTTAATTAACTCCAGAAATATTTTTGAAGTTGTAATTAAATTTAGCATCACCTTTACTCTTTGTGGTTTTGTTGCTTATCCGCTTTTAATGAATTTTGCTCTTACGAACAATGTTGTAACAGCAATAATGCCTCATTTTTATTGTTCTATTGTATGTCAGGTATTTCATAATCACAGTGAAGAGTCCAAACGTTACTTAGGGAATTTGAGCGGTATGTACTTTTTCTGTAGATAATTCACATCCACTACCACCAATCCTTTCTGGTTCTGTGATACAGCCCTATATGTATATATCTATGTGTATAGATAAGGAAACCAACCCAGAGAAGTTAAGAAGACTGTCTTTGGTCACTTGACCAGCAAGACACAGATATTGACAATAGCCAGAACATGGAAGCAACCTAAATGTCCACTGATGGAAAAATGGATAAAGAAGATGTGGTACATATACACAACATATATACTCATCCATAAAAGAGAATGAAATAATGCCATTTGCAGTGACATGGATGGACCTAGAGATGATCATACTGAATGAAGTAAGTCAGACAGAGAAAGACAAATACCATATGCTATCACTTATATGTG
This sequence comes from Globicephala melas, assembly GCF_963455315.2. NCBI lineage: Eukaryota > Metazoa > Chordata > Mammalia > Artiodactyla > Delphinidae > Globicephala > Globicephala melas. The sequence goes on along the minus strand of NC_083319.1, from coordinate 110,107,014 downwards.
GAATCTAAAACATGGTACAAATGAACCTATTTACAAAACAGAAATAGAGTCACAGTTGTAGAAAACAAACATATGCTTACCAAGGGGGGAGGGGGTGGGGGGAGTGGGGAGGGATAAACTGGAAGATTGGGATTGACATATACACACTACTATATATACAGACACACACACAGAATTACAAAGTACAGTTTCCATTATTAATATTTCTATTCAAGGCTGATATTTTTACTTATTTAAGTAAGGACTCTTGTTTTAGAGAATTTGAAAAATAGTACTAGTCACAGTTTTTGTTAATTTTTCTCCCTTTTATAATGATAGCTCTGTGCTCTTATGATCCTACATCCACATTATAAAAAAATACTCGGGGGGCTTCCCTGGTGGCGCAGTGGTTGGGAGTCTGCCTGCCGATGCAGGGGATACAGGTTCGAGCCCTGGTCTGGGAAGATCCCACATGCCGCGGAGCAACTAAGCCCGTGAGCCACAGCTGCTGAGCTTGCGTGTCTGGAGCCTGTGTTCCGCAATGGGAGAGGCCGCGACAGTGAGAGGCCCGCGCACCGCGATGAGGAGTGGCCCCCGCTCTCCGCAACTGGAGAAAGCCCCCACACAGAAACGAAGACCCAACACAGCCAAAAATAAATAAATTAAAAAAAAAAAATACTCGGTATCTTTTAGATCTATATTCATTCGGTTTTTAAAAACTACAAGGGGCTCTCGCAGGATTCCAACTGTATGAATTTCTATGAATATGTAGCCGTATTTTTTCAGGGTATCTCTTGGCCTTTTGGTTTAGCAACTCCAAGTGAGTTTGCCATTAATATTTCAGAAACCAAAAAGATATACACTTAGCCAAATGAACATCGAAACTCTAGAAACTTCTCCACTGCCATCCAATATTACACTCTCACTCACCTTTATCTTATAGTTTACAACCTGGTTTAACAGCTTGCTCCTAGGTACTGGGTGATGGAGAGGGAGTATTCCAGTTACTTTATTCATCCATCTAGTCTTTTGGAGAAAGTTTCCCACAAAACATTTTCTTTAGCATCAGTTTATTCCTATCACTTTTATCACCTCCTGACAAGTTGAATAAACTTGTTCATTTTTAGTGCGAAGACTGATGTTTGTGGAAGATTCTCATGTTACCTGCTGGGTGTTCCTTTTTCAAGATTGATGCATTCCACAGACTCTCCTCTCCATTTACAAAGTTTTACTCTGTGTCATTTGTGATGACCTCTGTGACATTTTGTTTTGTCCTAAAACAGAGCCTTAGTGTCAGGCTTTTCAGAGGGTTCCCCTGGATACAATGTACTTCTGATTGACTCATTACTCCCACAAAGGGAAAAGTTCAGCTGTGATTCATTGCATCTGATTAGGGTAAACAGTTACTCTAAATAACCCTTATCCACCACAAGCAGTCTGATTTTCAAAGCAACAACATCTCATTAGAATAGGTGTTCTTTATTCTGGTTTCCTTGAAATGTTTAAGGTCATTAGAACAAATGTTTCCAATCACTCAGTTGGTCAAATTATTCATATGCTAGATGTCCAAGGAGCTACATGCCCCAAACCAAGCTCACAATAATGGTATCATCCCTCACGATTAGCACGTTATTTCCTCTTCTCATAGCCTTTATTTTCTATTTCTTGTTGCACAAGTATGCTTTTTATTTTATTTGAAGCTGTCTCAAATTCTTTCTAGAAAATAGTAGATCACTAAACCTTTAACGATGTTAAAGTTTCCATCAGTTGCATTATGTGGGCACTGCCATCGTCATTGTCATGGCCTTGCTCCACACTGATCACAGAATAAAGTACTTAAAACGCTCAGGACAAGAGGAGATGGGAACCTGGGCACTCATGAACCGGGCTGTTTCCATTCAGTAAGTGCCTTTTCATCACTGTACATTCTGCAGGCATTTTATACACAGTATGATGTTCTTCCTCATAAAAATCCTCTAATACTAATGACAGCTCACAGATTGATGTAATTTACCCAGAGTCACACATTTTCCAAAGGATGGAATGAGCTTGGATCTAAAGGTTGTGTGAATGTGAAAAAATCTCATCAATAGAATGGTGGAAAGAACTTGCAGGCAGGAAAACCCATGTGGGATCCTGACTGTTGCCATTTATTAAGCTCTAGGATTACAGATAGATGACCTAGATTCTCTGAGTTTTAGCCTTCTTATCTATAAGATGTGAATAATATCTGCTTCCTAGAGTCCTTGAGGGAGTGAAATAAGATAATATACATGAAGCACTGAATAGAGTACCTGATACAGTTGAGACTCAAGAAATGGAAGTTCCTCAAAAAACTAAAACTAGAGTTGCCGTATAAACCAGCAATCCCACTCCTGGGCGTATATCCAGACAAAACTCTAATTCGAAAAGATGCATGCACCCCTATGTTCATAGCAGCACAATTCACAATAGCCAAGACATAGAAGCAACCTAAAGGTCTATCAACAAATGAATGGATAAAGAAGATGTGGTACATATGTACGATGGAATACTACTCAGCCATAAGAAAAGAATGAAATAATGCCATCTGCAGCAACATGGATGGACCTAGAGATTATCATACTCAGTGAAGTAAGTTCGAGAAAGACAAATACCATATGATATCACTTATATGTGGAATCTAAAATATGACACAAATGAAACAAACTCACAGACAGAGAAGAGACTTGTGGTTGCCAAGCGGGAAGGGGTGGAGGAAGGATTGAGAGTTTGGGATTAGCAGAGGCAAGCTATTATATATAGGATGGATAAACAATAAGGTCCTACTGTAGAGCACAGGGAGCTATATTCAATATCCTGGGATAAACCATAAGGAAAAAGAATATATATATATATATATATATCTGAATCACTTTGCTGTACAGCAGAAATTAACACAACATTGTAAATCAACTATACTTCAATAAAATAAAAAAAGAAATGGTTTTTATTATAAATATTATTACTATGAAAAAGCTTAATGAGGAAACTGTTGTCCTAGGAGATTGAGGAGAAGTTCAGGATGACCACCAACACAATGAAAGCGAGGATAGAAGTTTTTTTACATAGAAATTCGAAGTGGTTGGTTGTCAGTATGGGTTTGGCAGGTCAGAGCTTTCCTGCCTCAGAGATACACAGGTAAGGGATGGGGCTGGAGAGCACACCTTGAGCAAGGCAGAGAACAGTGTGCATCACAGTCGCTGTCACTGGCGGTGGCCTGTCAATCAGTCTGGACCTCCAGTAACCATCTAGAGAGGACACCAAGACCACAGTAAGGAAGGGTTACTTCCCTGGTCTCCAGAAAAGCCCTTCCTGATAGCCAGACAATTTGGACAAACTTATTCTCCTGGGTCACCTAAAAGAACTGTTTAATAAATACTTTAATCTCTCTGTCCAAGCAAGTGTAGAAATACAGCCATAGGAAAAATAATCTTGCGTGGGGTTTCACCGTAATCAACTTTTAAGAAGAGGTTTCTGAGAATAAAAGATCGGGAAATTTAGAGACAGGGATTCAAAATCAAAAAGGCATGAAACTATTATTTGTGTGTTCGCTTCGTATGTTTCCTCTTCCATGTTCAAAATAGCAACCCATTTTACACTAATCTATTTCGATTTTCAGAAAATGGATCTACATACAATTACTGCAAAATACAAATGTTTTCTTAAAACAAAGAGACCCTCAACGATCTCATCCCTTTTAACAGTTCGTTTGGTAATCTCAAATGCCTTTCTCTGGTTTCCCACTGTGTGGACCATGGGGTTTTGGTCTGTGGTTAACTTGAGCCTCTTGTGGCGGTTTCTCCTGGTGGCTGTTTACATGGTCCCCCCCGAGGATGTTTCACGGGATGGTGCCTTTTGCTTCCCGTGTGACCCAAGCAAAGGCGAGCTGCCTCTGCCTTCCGTGCTGGTCTCAGTTCATAAGAAGACCCTGTGAAAGGGCCAGGCACCCAGTAACCACCATCTCCTCTCATGATTTCAGATTCCCCAGGATCACTGGAAGGTCATGGGCATCAGAAAATGTCATAGTCAAGATCAGTCCTTACAAATCCCCTCCCCCTCCCCCCAAAATAATCACGGTCATCAATCCAGGAGCCTAGAACATCACAAACAATATGGTGCTTTTTTAGCTCCTAGGGAAGAGAGAAGGTAGTATAGAGAAAACGACAATGCTGGTAGCAGTGCCCTCCCATTTTATGGAGCTTCATTCTTTCCAAAACTCCTATAGATTATATCCCTTTGAACACACATTTTCAGAAGAGACCAAAACTGAGAAAGGCAATGCTAGTGTAAAAAACTGTCTGCCCTTATTCAATACCATATGTAGTAAAAATTATGTCTGCTATCACAGAACGGCTTATTTTGTCTTTTATAAGGAAAAAAGGATGATTTCTCAGAAGAGCTAAACATGATTTTATTGCTAGTGCCTGTTCATTTACGAAACTAAAAACGTTCATGCTGTTGCTAAATGATCAGTTCTTGAAATAATCGGGTCTTTTCACCACGCTTTATTTTAAATTTGCCAGGTTGCTCTAGGCATGGAATCTTTCTATTAAATAATGGAAGAAAAACACATGGGATACATGTTCTTCAGCCTTGGCTTCTGGTCTTCAAAGTCAGCTTATGATATGGTATTAAAACTACCAATATATGTTTAAATGCTGCTACTATGTTCAGCAATTATCAGTGAACAAAGAAATGAAACAGATTCCCAAAGAAATATCTCTACATGTTGCCTCCAACCCATCCCCCCTCACTTTTGCAATAGCAGGGGTAACTGGGGTGGTGTTTTTTTTTCCTTTGGCCACTCCCCACGGCATGTGGGATCTTAGCCCCCCAGCCAGGGATTGAACCCGCGCCTGCTGTATTGGAAGCACAGAGTCTTAACCACTGGACCTCCGGGGAAGTCCCCTGGGGGTGGCGTTCATACAAGAAATATTTCTATGTGACGTATTCATTTACTCTGACCAAGAGCTCACTTATTGAGCCATTTGATGGTCAAATTTCCTGACACTCCACGGCTTCACAAAATCCCTCAAGCATCAATTTTTCAGCCCAAAGTGTTAAATACATTGTATCATGAACCAGCTGATTTTTATGTTCTCACTTAGCCAGTATATATATTGGGTGAGTCCCTGTTATTTTCCCTACGGATATAGGATATAGCGATTATATGAATGACAAAGAAATGCAAATTTCCATGAGCCTATTTTCTTAATTAAGTCAAATCATGACTGAAGTTTTGAAACAATGTGACCAGAGGTACCTCCTTGAATAACAGGGAAGCGGCACATACCCACATTAACATTCTTCAGGAAGCTGCTGCTGAGTTGATTTACACCCAGCTCTAGAAAATCAGCTGGCTTGAAAGGGATGATCTCATTTTGTAAAACCTAACAACTACCATTTTCCCAGAGCCATTGATTAGAAAATGAACTTTTCCTCAGTGCAGAATATTTTAACTTCAGTAGATTATGTACTCTGCAGTACAGACAGAATTCTGTGTGTCCACTGACATCAAGAAGTTTAGCTGCTATTTCCTATTCAGAGGCAACTAAGGTTGAGTGTTGACTTCACACCAGGTTATTTTACGTAATGTAGCCTCCGTATATACTCCATTTGTTCAACTTAAGTGTTTTTTGCCCCATTTCTGATGATGTAACAGACTCAATGTTCAGAAAAACCTCTGCTGGTATATAATACATAAAATACTAACAAAATATGTATACACTTTTTTTTTTTTAATAACATGGCCGATGAAGTAAAATAAGACTTCCAAATAGAGGGACTTGTTGCGAGGCAGAGCTCGCCCCAAAGGCACCTGTCGATTTTGGTGGTCTGGTCTACCCTCTAGTGCTCGCTTCAGCGGCACATATACCAAAATGGGTCTAGACTCTAGAAGCCTTGAGACCGCGTTCCTCAAAGGCGCTTATTTGCTCAGGACTCTCCTTTTCTCCCAGAGATTAAGTGCTCTCAGAACTGCTTAGTCATTCAACCATCAGGAATGACCCCACGAGATTCCAAATATTCCCAGACAAGGAAAGACCACCCTTAGCTGGGAATTACTGACCTAGAGCCTGGGTCTTCACAAGTCATGGAATGGCCAGGAGCAGTTGTCCAAAGCTAGGTCCCAGCAGGGTATAAATTTGGAGAGACTTTTCCACAATTCTAAGACCCTCAACTGTTAACCCCATTAACATGCCAAAAGCAGAAGAGAGTGGAAGAAATTACCCAGCATGGAGGCCAGAGAGACAAAAGGGTAGAAAAATTTAAAGGAAGCTTTCCACTGTGCTTAGCCATTGTTTTCCTTCAAATTTAAACTTTTTTTAAAAACATCTTTATTGGACTATAATTGCTTTACAATGTTGTGTTACTTTCTGCTGTAAAACAAAGTGAATCAGCCATATGTATACATATATCCCCATGTCCCCTCCCTCTTGCGTCTGCCTCCCTCCCTCCCTATTCCCACCCCTCTAGGTGGTCACAAAGCACTGAGCTGCTCTCCCTGTGCTATGTGGCTGCTTCCCACTAGCTATCTATTTTTCATTTGGTGGTGTATATATGTCCATGCCACTCTCTCACTTCATCCCAGCTTACCCTTCACCCTCCCATTTCCTCAAGTCCATTCTCTACATCTGCGTCTTTATTCCAGTCCTGCCCCTAGGTTCTTCAGAACCTTTTTTTCTGTTTCTAGATTCTATATATATGTGTTAGCATACGGTATTTTTCTTTTTCTGACTTTCTTTTTCTGACTTCACTCTGTATGACAGTCTCTAGGTCCATCCGCCTCACTACAAATAACTCAATTTCATGTCTTTTTATGGCTAAGTAATACTCCATTGTATATATGTGCCACATCTTCTTTATCTATTCATCTGTTGATGGACACTTAGGTTGCTTCCATGTCCTGGCTATTGTAAATAGAGCTGCAATGAACACTGTGGTACATTACTCTTTTTTTTTTTTTTTTTTTTTGTGCTAGGCGGGCCTCTCACTGTTGTGGCCTCTCCCATTGTGGAGCACAGGCTCCGGACGTGCAGGCCCAGCGGCCATGGCTCACGGGCCTAGCTGCTCCATGGCATGTGGGATCTTCCCAGACCGGGACACGAACCCGTGTCCCCTGCTTCGGCAGGTGGACGCTCAACCACTGCGCCACCAGGGAAGCCCCACATGACTCTTTTTGAATTATGTTTTTCTCAGGGTTTATGCCCAGTAGTGGGATTGCTGGGTCATATGGTAGTTCTATTTTTAGTTTTTTAAGGAACCTCCATACTGTTCTCCATAGTGGCTGTATCAAGTTACATTTCCACCAACAGTGCAAGACGGTTCCCTTTTCTCCACACCCTCTCCAGCACTTATTGTTTATAGATTTTTTGATGATGGCCATTCTGACCAGCGTGAGGTGGTACCTCATTGTAGTTTTGATTTGCATTTCTCTAATGATTAGTGATGCTGAGCATCCTTTCATGTGTTTGTTGGCAATCTCTGCATCTTCTTTGGAGAAATGTCTATTTAGGTCTTCTGCAAGACCCGAATAACCAAAGCAATCTTGAGAAAGAAAAACAGAGCTGGAGGAATCAGGCTCCCTGACTTCAGACTATACTACAAAGCTACAGGAATCAAAACAGTATGGTACTGGCACAAAAACAGAAATATAGATCAATGGAACAAGATAGAAAGCCCAGAGATAAACCCACGCACATATGGTCACCTTATCTTTGATAAAGGAGGCAAGAATATACAATGGAGAAAAGACAGCCTCTTCAATAAGTGGTGCTGGGAAAACTGGACAGCTACATGTAAAAGAATGAAATTAGAATACTCCCTAACACCATACACAAAAGTAAACTCAAAATGGATTAAAGACCTACATGTAAGGCCAGACATTATAAAACTCTTAGAGGAAAACATAGGCAGAACACTCTGACATAAATCACAGCAAGATCCTTTTTGACCCACCTCCTAGAGAAATGGAAAAAAACTTTGTTTCTGAAATGAAGTTTTCAAATGTCTAATTCTTTCCACCACTTCTCTTTTCACTTCTATCTTTCTCTGATGATCTCAGTTATGAGTCTTTATTATTCTTATTTATGCTGTTCTTCCATTTATCTACCATTTTCTTAATTCCTTTTAGATTGCTTTGAAACATTATGTTTCATTTTCATCTGTTTTTAAGGTGCGTTCTTTCTGAAAAACTTCCATTGTCTACAAGGGAAACTGTTCTCCCTATATGCTTTCTTATAACAACTGTAGTAAATCTTAATAACTTTAATAACATTTATTCATGTTTAGCAAACATTTGTTGAAGATCTAGTCTGTGTAAGGAACTAAGATGTAGGAGAAAACAAGACATGACCTAAATAAAACATAGAGCTAAAGGAAACAGAGACAAATAATTGCAATAAAATGTGAATAATATAACAAAAAATGAAGGCTCTGTGGAAACACAGCCAGGAAACTTCAGCTTGTTTAGGGGATTAGAGAAGATTTCCCAGAGAAAGCAGAAAGAGGTTCTGGGCTAGCCAGGTAGAGGTGGGAAAGCACATTTCCAAGGAAGTTGTGGGATCTGAGCAAAGTTGCATATGAAAGAAATAATTCTTAAAAAGACATTTATTAGACCAGAGCATAGAGTTACAAAAAAATAAAAGATTAGCGATAAAGCTAGAATTAACAGGGGACAGATCTCAGAGAGCTGGGAGTCATGTTACATTGATTAGAACAGACAATGAGAAAGCTTAAAGACCTTAACTAGGGCAGTGGCAATGGCTGCTTTATATCTTTAAAGAGAGTTCTCTAGCTTTTATGATGAGAACTGTGTTGACTGAAAAAAAATGCACAACCTAAAAGTTGAGAATCGCGTTTTATTTGGCAGACTTTCTGAGGGACTGGTCCAAAGAGGTGAGGAAGGAGCCAGGATGTATGGGAGATTTTGCAACAAAAACCAGGTAGTCAGAACATCAAAAAATTACCGTTAATTAAAGAAAACCAGGCATCTCAAGTTAAGGAATCTAGTGCTTTTCTGTGGATGGGAGATGCGGAAGTCTGGGCTCATTGAAATCATTATTTTGATACGCACCTCAGCTATCTGGGGCCAGTATACTGTGTTTTCCCATCCTGAGTCTCCGCAGAGTGCCTTTGGGGGCCACTGTAGTGGCTTGATGGCTACAACATCCTTTGTTTACTGATATGACAGGCAACATTTTTCATTCACAGCAGACAAAGGCAGGAAAAGATTACACAAAAACTGCCTAATTAGGAAGTGCTCCTCAGAGGGTGATGGCCCCATTTGAAGAGAAAGGGATAGATTTAAGGAACATTAAGAGATTAAACTTGCTGTCATTAAATGGATAGAGTTGTCAAGAAGGACTGCCAGCTTTCAATTTTTAATAATAGGCTGCCATGGAGCTATTTATGAAAATAGGGAGCATTGAAATGGAGCTGGTTTGGGAGGAGAAAATTATTTCAGTCTTCAACAAGTTGAGACTGAGGAGCAGAAAAACATCCAAGTGAAGTCTGTAGTTGGATTTACGTTTCGGGAGCTCAGAAGGTAAATTTGAGCAGTCAATAGAGGTGTGGGAATTATCATCGCTGAGATACTAATCGAGTCATGAAAGTGAATGAGATTGTCCAGGTGAAGTACTGATATGTGGAATAAAGTGAGAAGAGGGCTGTAGACTGAATTCTGACAACACCAACATATAATACTTGGGTAATAAGGAAAATGCTGCAAGATAGCCTGAACAGCACTGATTTAAAAGCGGGCCCTTGTCCAAGAGAAGGTGAGGACATACAGATACACCGTTTCCAGGACTGCTGAGAAGTCAGCAAGACAAGTACTTAAAAGCACCTGTTGAATTGACCAATGTGGATATAATTGAAGAACCAGGCAAAAAGCAGGTCTGTTAAAATCTGGTGGACAGGAAGTAAGACTCAGTTTTCTTACTTCTGATCTGTTTTAGTTTCTGTGAGGAATTTAAACTCTTCATTGTCTGTCTCCTCAACTAGACTTGAAACTCGTTGAGCAAATGAAACATGTGTCCTCATTCTTTATATCCCAAGTACCACTTACGGATTAATCTATAAATGTCTCATTTTCCTTACCTATAAGGGAGAGAGAATAATACCATCTCGCTTTTATTTCACAGGTTGTTTTTAGGATCGTACCTTGCATGCAACAGTTGTAAACTGTAAATCCTACAGAAGTGATCGTTTTTGCTATTCCTTCTAGATCCCAACAACTCAGGACTAAAGTGGGAAAAGTGTCAAAAGATAGCTTATGATTTATTGCCGAATGAATATTTACCAACCATCGTTGCTCTGGGGGTTCAGAAAAAATAATGCATTTCAGGCAGAAATCGTTACAGGATACTTTAGAGAATTGCTAGCAAGACATTCAGGGTGGTAGGGAATGAGGCATGAACACGGTTGAACATCTGGGTGCCAGGAATGGTGACTAAACCAATGAGATTAGTGCAGAAGAGTCTTAAAACTTTTCAATCCATTCCACATTCTTGGCTTCGACAAGAAACATGCATTCTTAAGGTTTAATGATTGTTTTGAGAAAGTATTTATAGTACTTGCTGCCAGGCAGAATGTTTTATGAGTCCAATAACAGACAGTACTTGAACATGAAAGCTAATTTGCTCTCCTATCCTGTAAATGGACGTCCACTCTGGGGTGCAGAGCAAATGTTGGCCTAAAAACGTCTCCTGATTCCTTGCTCCAAACCTGACCTTCTAATTTGGAAGACAGACTTCAAGACACTTTGTATTGAAATTAACAAGGTCATTTTACAATGTAAGGGATAGTGGGGAAATTTATTGATTTTGATAAGCTACAGGTTGTTTCTTACAAGTGTAAAATTACTGTAATATCTATAGGCTTAGAAGTTAAAAAAAGAATGGGAAGAATGTGCGTGTGTGTGGAAATATCTGTGTCCTAAGAAAATTGTGAGGAAAAGCAGTGCAGTCCCCAGCTAGAAAGGACCGTAACAGATATGAAGGATCCTTGGACCTCTGGACGTTGCCCTGAGCTGTGCAGATGCTACATAGGAAACGAAGGTTAAAGGCCCCTGGCTTTGAGGTTGCTACAAAGAACAATAAAAGGGACTCGGTGGCTGTACTCTACTACAAGGCACAGCACATGCCTGATGTGTGAGATGATCTCCTTTTCTCCATCCCCTTCCTGCCCTTCCTTCACAACACTGCCAGAGGAATCTTTGTTCAGCGTACATCTGATCTGATCTTGTCACTCCTTGTCCTAGCCCATCAAGCAATGGTTCACCTTCCCTTCAGAATATAATCAAAATTCCTGAGACTCATAAGCGGTTTCCACACTGTCTCCCACCAACCTTACAGACCGACCTGTCACCACCCCAACGCACCCTACACTCAACCGGAAAAACATGCCTGCACTTCTCAATAGCCTGTGCTCCCTGCCCAGCACCTTCCACGCCTGCTTTGTTCCAGCTCACGATTTCTCATTTATCCTCCCAGGCTCAACTCCAGCAATGCTTCCTCCAAAAAGCTTTCTGTGAAACACCGCGGCTCTCACCACCCACACTCGTGCACGTACAAGAGCGTGTTTGTATGTGTGTGCGCACGCGTGGGCATGCATGGCCACACACACACAACTGCATTTTATTAACTGTCACCAAGCCCATGCCTGGCGGTGGCGTTTACCCAAGAAATTATAATTACCCAATTCTCATTTCCTTATAGATCACGAGCTACTTGAGGTTTTGTTCATTTCACACATCGTAGGTCCTCACAAGATATTTCCTGAATATTTAGTGAGTAACAGACTGACAAGAACAACAAAGATGGGGTTGGTATTAATAGACTTTGGCAAATAAAACAACCGAGCATAGTGAAAATGCTTATGGCGGGAAGAATACAGTTTTTAAAGTTCCTGGTGCCTTCTGTGTCCAAATGCAAAACATTAGTCTCCCACACCCTGCCCCCAAACGGAAGTCGATATGTTGTCTAGTCTATTCCTCACCAAGAGTCTCCTGTTATAGCACACTCTGTGCATTATTTTAACTTCAAAAATAAAATAGCATGTGGCAAAGACACATTGGAAAGACCTCATCATCGCGGCTAGTTGTGGACACCTAAGAGTAGTCCCCTGGTAAGAGTCAGTGAAAACTGTATTGTCTTCGTGTTGGGTGTCTTTATAATGATTTGCTCAGAGATTGCTCTAAAAAGCAATACGGTAAGTGGCTACAAAGTGTGAGTCATGAATAAATGCTACCAAAAAAAATTGGAAAATGGGAATATAACTTTCAGGGGTGCTATCGTATAGGGATCCTAAAGGCGCCGTATCTCTAACAAATGAGAGTTTGCATGACCAGCTTTGGAAAATGATTAGATAACTCTAGAAATAGCTCTCATCATAGTAAAGACAGTGATGTAAAAAGTGTACAGGAGTTTTAAGAAATTTTACTGAAATGCAGATGTGGAAAAAGCATTATTTCTAAAGCAAATAAAACATTTTATGTGCATGATTTGAAATACGTATCCTTTGTAACTAAACTAGTTAAATATTACATCTAGATATTCGGCTATTTTATCTAATTTAGAAAGCTATACATTCTTTCTGGCCTGTTTTAAGAAAAATCTTCACGAACTTTTGTTTGGGAAAGTAGGGAAATCACCTTGTGTTTGTCTTACATTTAGGCACACAACGAGTAATAGTAAAAGGCTACTAACTTGAGGGAAAAAAATGCCATTTTTTCCCTAACTGTCAAGGCTAGTCAAGCCAACACTGTTTGAGTTCTTAGCCCCAGAAAGCAGATATGCTTTAGAAATAGGTATTTTCATTTGCGTGTGTATATACATTTTACCAGTTCTTAAAAACTGAAGAACTTGATGCTTAGACTTTAAAATTTTTTGAGTTTGAGATTATTTTGTTGGTATATGATCACTTCATAGGGAAAGCTGTGGGCATTGATGGAGTTCCCGATCAACCTCTTAGATAATTCACAACAACCTCACGACAATCTTTTTTTTTTTTTTTAGAGGAAAAGAGGCATCGTTTGAGACCAGGATGCCGAGGCTCAGAGAGGTTAAATAACCCAGCCGGCCACTGACGAATCTACAGTCATGGTCTGTGCTTTTAACTCCCAGAAAGAGCAATGCCGCTCTCACTGGAAAAACAGCTGTTTATTCATGAATCTAAACTCTGCAGCCTGAAAAATTAAATGCCTGCCACTCGATTCTAGTGGTTTGCAACAGAATATTTTCCTACGTATTTTTCCAAATAATTTACCGATCACATTAAATGAAGGTCTTAGTGCAACACTGTTTCCTGTTCTGCTTTATTAACTCTGAATGAGTTTCTGTGAGTTGGTGTGCTCATTCTCGCTTTCTCTAATTGTACTCACTCTTCTGCAAAATTGACTACTTCTGAGAATATGTGTAATGGACCCATTTTTTTACCCTGTGTAACTCTAGATGAAATGTCTGCCAACTAATAGAGCAATCGGATCTGCTCTTCTAAGCCAAATACCAGCAGAGGAAGAGGACTCGGGGGGCCCATGGCACCTGTCCTTCTTGCTGCTTATCAATGCATCTTTGCACAAAACAGGTATTTTGTTTAAAACCTGCCTCAACTCGTGCTGTTCACTCTCCTCCCCCTCCAATCACTCACTTCCGTGTTGTGACCTAACAGTTGGTTGATGGGGAAAGTATTATGACCCAGTTGTCCATGTGCTGCTTTTTAATCAGGCGATAAAGCATCAGTATTGGCTGACTTCCCATCAAAAACTTCTCAACAAACTTTTGGTGAAATGGCAGCAAGGAGAAGCATTAGCAGATGGGCTGCGGATGGACATGCCCATCTGGGGGACACTCGTGAGAGTGAAGCCCACTCTGCTGTTCACCACCTGATTATCATTTCCCTTGTCTGTGGCAGATCCATGGAAAAAGGCATCATCTCAGACCTCCCCATATCACATCTTTTGAAATCAACTGCAGTTATCTCTTCGTGGTTTGGGGTCGGTATCCAGCCTGCCAGCAGTTCCTTTTGCGGGTCTCTCTCCATAACTACATCTCCTTCTCAATTTAACAAAGACACAGCTCTCAATGAACTCTGTTCAGACTTAACATAGTATAATTTACTTTTCAATTTCACACCCAAAGATTCTGTAATGGGGGGATGTAGGCAGTTAGGTTTTCAGTCATACCAAATGGGTTTTTAATACTTAAAATCCATCTGTTTACTTACAAAGAGTAAATGCCTGGAAATGAGGCTTCTGAAATGCAAATGAAGAGCTGCAAGACCGTATTTCTGCTTGGGAAAACCCAACACTTTCCTGACAAAAGGGAGTCATAATGGCTCCTGTGGAATCCAATAATATGATAAATGATGTGTGATCCAATAGTGCATGATTTGTGTACTGGGAAATCTGTGGTCTCTTGTTTGTTATGACTGAGTCATGAAATGCTTCATGAATTTGTGGAAAGAGAAGAGATTCAGATTAGCATGGCATTTTGAAAACCATCAGCTAAGACAATTCTAGGATGCCTTGCCTTATCAAAACAGCTAACAGACTTAAGGAATGAAGCAGCATTTCAGAAAAGGTACTCTATTGCTACTCATGGAGTACCAAGGTGGAGGTATTGTACATCCCCTCTACAGTAGGTTTAGACCAGAATTTAGCCTCATTCTTTGTTGTTTTTTCTTAAGTTTGAGAAATTAAAGTTGACTTTTAAGAAGTCACTGTTCTCAGTTCGTGATTTCATAAAGAATCACAGTAATAGAATTTTCTGTAAATTATATTAACATACAAAAGTTAAAAACTGCTGGGACTGCAAATAAAACATTAGGATGAATTTTTCAAACAATCTGCTGTGCTTTCAGTAGAAGTTACTAACGTTAAAACTCAGCCAGATATGATGCTACCGGTAGAAAACATTCAGTATTGTTATCTCGCAGAATTTAATTTGAGGTATTGTTCTACCCACCTAATAGGGCAAGACCATCAAAACCAAACCCCTTTTGTTTAAATAATTCCCTTTCAGTTCTTAGAAAAAGAACATGACACTCAGGGTATTGCTATTTACCATTGCTTTGTATCTCCAAGTGTATAATGTCTAATCAGACAGGCGTTTATTTCTCATTCATATGAAGTCCCAAACAAGTTGTACTGATTGGCAGAAAATTCACTTTCCAGTGGCAAGTTACTTGCTTGTGGGAACCAGTGCTTTGTCCATCTTGTGACTCCATCACCCTCATCATATGTCATTTTTTAACTCTGGCTGGGAAACGACTCAGGACACTTCACTCTTATTTCGTTGTTGAAGGGTAGTCCCATAGGTGCAAGAGGGCTGGGAAATGTAGTCTCTGGCTGGACAACCAATTCCTAGGAAACCCCGCACCCAGAAGGAGAAGTAAAACCCTTTGGCAGCCAATCCTTCCTTCTCTGGGAGCGCGCACACTGCTTCTGCCAGTGTGGTCCCATCTACGCTACACCCACGGGAGGGCTTGCCTCTGCCTGGGACCCACACTTGATCTAATCTGAATTTTAAGGGGAAGGACCAAAGGTTCTGAGTTTTCACTAGCTCCTCTGTTATTCTTAAAAGTGCTGAATTTGAGAACCATCTTAGAAGTAACATATTAAAATACTATGATCTCCATCTCACAGATTGAAAAACAGTCTCAGAAGCATGTATTCTCTAGCTCTTCATAAATTGCTTTCAGCGTGGGTCCAAGATTCAAAAACTAAAGAATACTTGTTTCCAGCTGTCAAGAGAGTTGTAATCTAGGTAGAGCGAGATCTATGTCCCGTACAGATAATTAAAATAGAAGGCCTTCTCAGATGAGTGCTTCACAAAAGGTACAGATACTATGGTTGTAAAGAAAGTTTAAAAAAAAAAAAAAAGTATTTTAGGCTAGAGGATGTTTCAAGGCCAAAGTGGTGTTTGATCTTATTCATGGATAAGACTTATTTGCTAGGTGAGGATGGGAGGAAGGCCAGTTCAGACACAGGGAAAAGACATGGAAAAGCTCAGAGATGGTTCAGAGAATTTTACGCAATCCAGTTTGATTTGAGGTTTTCTATTTCTGGGCAAATAAAGTCGGGGGTGGGGGTGGTCAGTGGATAGTAGGATACACATCCCGGAAGGTCTGTGGGAACCAGGTCGTCCAGGGAATCGATAACCAGGTCACGAAATCGGATTTCATGCTGCAGACTTTGGGGAACGATGGAACGCCTGTGAGTAGGGGAGGGACTGGACCAGGAATGGTCCGGATCCCACCCTTCCTTGAGCTCTAGCTTTGCTCCCGACTCATCCCCTCTTGTCCGTGTGACTTTGCCTTCAGTCTCCAGAATAAAGTGCTTCTTGGCCTTTTGGGGAGGTCACCGTAAAATGCTGTCGCAGCCATCCTTTCAGCTCAGGGAAACTATTCAGGCTCGTGTGTTATCCCGGGCTCCCGTGGGCGCCAGAGCTCTCAGTGTCTGTGGTTTCTTCTTCTCCTTGCACGTGGAATCTCTCTCACATCCATTCTCTCCAACGTGTTTGTCTCTGTAGCTCTGGCTTCAGTTCTTTCCTGAGGTGCAGCCTTTAAAGACTTCCCTGGGGATCGTAAAGCACGGCCCATAGGACAGTGGAAACCTGAGTGCCTGCAGGCTGTCCTCGACCCCCATCCTGACCCCTTTCTCCTTCTCAATTTGACCCCATAACCCTAGTTTCCTGCTTGTTGTGAAATTTTTAAGTGAGACTTTTAAGAGACACGAGTCATCATAAACTATACCTACCTAAATACTTCTTCTACCTGCAATCCTTGGGTATCCCAGCCTCCCGCCACTGATTTATACTCAGGCCCATGAACAGGAGTCACTGAACCAATCTAGTGTTGAAAGACCACATTAAAAAATTCTACCTACGTACCACCCAAATATGCATTCCTCTGGTCCAGACCAATAGAGGGAAAACATAGCTAATGAAAGAAATATTACATATCGTTATATTTAGATTAAAAGACTAAATGAAAGTAAAGTGACAGCAGAGTTCACAGTTGTCTTTAGTCATGATTTTCAATGGCAAATTATTTTTTCCACATTCCATCAAAATGCCATCCATCCATCCGTCTTTCTACCTAGCTGCCTACCTACCTATAGGCATTATGTATGTGTGTAGGTTTTGGGAATAGCAAGTAAACACGTATAGAACAGATCATTATTCAAACTTCCGTAGAATTTTTTTTCAGTTGAGTACTTCTTTTTGAGGAGAAATTTACAGATTTATCAGGGAATCAGGGATTTTAACACTGACATGGCTCTTTCTTAAAACTGAAAAACAGCAATTTGGGGCACACGTAGAATTTGTACAACTATCCTCTTCTAACCTTGTGTGAGAACTCCAAAACATTAATTGGTTAAGTCAATGCTATTATTTAGCAACATAAATGAGAATATTAGCTACTCAAATATTGCCAGACCTAATTCACGTCCTCAGGTATCGCCCCATTAACATGCATCCGCAGGAGCAGGGGTCACAAAATTAATGAATTTGTCACCAGGGACACAGATGGGGTGTGACACTGCCTCTGTTCTCTGCACACTCCTATCCAGTTGTCTTTATTGTAACATGATTACTTTTCATTCGATTCCACAAATTACATTATATCAAGTTACTATAGCGAAGCCTGTTACTAATTAAAATCCTTGTTATCTCTATACTTGAGTCAATATAGTTATCCTTTTTGTTTCTTACTAACCCTGGAGAAATTAGGAAACACTCCAGGCTCAGCATCTTCCGTGCCATTAAATAATAGTTATTTGTGTTTTGCCAGATGTAGAAAAGAGCCTACATTCTCTCACTTTGGGGAAAATTATGCAGCAATTACAGTATATGCTAGAGTTCAAGTTTTCTAGGAAGTGAAATTCTGGTTAGGAAGGATTTGATAGCCGAAATAAACCAGTGACTGGAATCCCATGTCACCTGAGATCTCACAATGAGGAAATGTCCGCGTTCAGTCAAGTTTAATTTGTTGTCAATATAGCATCAAGACAGGGCTCTGGAACCTTCCAGCATACATTCAGAAAACACTAGACTCTCAATAAGATCACTTCAGTGCAGAGACGCTAATTAAGTCACAAAAAAAGCATCTCTTTATGGTTCTAAGTCCCCTTCCTCCACAAAACTTTAAAAAGCCCCAGGCAAACAGAGTCCTAGTTTGAATGCTGCTGTCTTTTTTTTTTTTTTAAGAAAGGATATTTGGGTCAGATTTCAGTGGTGAATGCTGGAGAAAATTTTGCTGCTTCACATGTTCTCTCTTCACAGCACTCTCGCATCTGTCATGACATCACCACCTTTGGTGTTTGGGAACATAGGCAAATTCCCTGGCCTAATTGCATGAAAAAAACAATCTCCGGCTGTACAGTATATAATTTAAACAGAGAAACTTTTTTTTTTTTTAAACAAACAGACCATCTGCTTTGGCTAATTGGCAGATCTGGAAACACAGCAAAATCCTAAAATGTGTGGCCCAAACATACTGACTGTGGCCTTTTTTTTTCTCGGGAAATCAACCATGAGACACCTGTCTTTTTTCCTTAGAAGTCTGAAACACATCACCTGGCTCTATCTCATAATTATTTCTTGCTTTCCAAATGCCAAGTGGCTCATATCCAAAGTATAATGAAGATCTGTAAGATAACTGCCATGAGAAACATGCCATGGATCGCACCGTGCATGCCAGGCTCTCGATTATGTTCGTAAGTAGTAGCCAAAGCCCAGCGTGCAGGGCCCAAGGCTAGTTCGGCATTTCCACTTGTAAAAGCAACAGGAGTGAATAATTAAGAACGAAACACTCCCCCTCCTGAAGCTCTCGGCATTTATTTGCTCAACAAGGATTTCTAAGTTTCTATCTACAGTTTCATGGAGGGGTTTAGATCGTTTTAAATAACTGGACACCTACCATCCATTTAAAAAATAAATACGTGAACAAACTCTTTTTCAACCCGTCAGAAATGTTACCATTTTCTCTTCCTCCTTGAACTTATGCTTTGATTCCAGTATCCTTATAAAATAGTTTTTGTTTGTTTATAAGCCTATTGTTTATCCTACTATCTGCAACGAAAATATATGACTCGGTAATCAACGTTAATCACTTTATCAGCATTTCAAATTGATCCTTTTTTTTTTTTTTGATGTATCATAGTAAGACCACAGAGGGGTAAGAAGCATGCCTTTCTTTTGTAAAGTAGAAAGGCATTTGTGAAAGGGAGCCACCTAACAACTGCAGTGCATCCTAAACATGGTGATTTTAGAAAATAAGTACGTATCGAATTTGAAGTTCCGGAAACTTTCTCTTCAAACAATCTACGTGCCTGATTAACCTGGTGTACACCAAGTGTACGCACACGCAAGCTCTAAAAGCCAGTGAACTGCAATGGATCTGTGATCCTGTGTTACCAGACCAAACTATGCTCTGCTCCTTTCTAAATGTTTGTAGATTTTATGTAATTAATAAAACATAGACTCTTTTGGAAACCTTGTCATCACGAATCACCGTTACAAAAAGTAAAGCCGTTAACACACGGGGGTCATTAAAGGGGCTCTCATGCACAAAAGAAAAGTTAGACAAGAAGGTCTGGTTGGCCTGACTTAAAGAAATTTGGATGCATAGCTACGAATAAAACCCTTCTTGCCTCAGATTCTATCGTTAACAAACAACAACTTATTTCCACTAATCATTTAAATATTAATCCAATTATATGTTGGCCCCTACATTTTTAAAGATATGGTTATGGCTTCTTGAGAATGTTTTTCCTTTCTTATCATTTTCATTGTTTCTCTTCTGTAAAAGTTTGCTGTAGCCCTACCACCTGGCAAGTGTGCCTTGTGCCCACAAGGAGGATCACTGCTCCTTTCAGAAGTGCTGGTATGGTTCATCTGAGCACGGCATCACTAAGCTAGAAAATGCTACTTCCCCATTTAGTCACATTGCTTATAATGGATGTCTTCAGTGTCACCCAGCTTAGCAGCTAATTAAAGTGTATAATGTGTCTCTAAAAAGAGATCATCTCTTTTTCTGGTTCAAGAAAGAACGTTCCTTTAAAATACTGTGATGATACAAGGCAAAATTTGAAAACAAAACAAAGTCAATAGGGCAAAAGACAAATCTGATAAAAGACTGTTATCCAAAATATACAAAGAGCTCTTAAACTCAACAATAAGAAAACAAACTACCTGGTTAAAAAATAGGCAACACCCTCAAGAGACACTTAACCAAAGAAGATATACAGATGGCAATAAGCATATGAAAAGATGCTTCAACCATATGCCATCAGGGAAATGCAAATTAAAACACAGTAATATACCACTATACTGCCGTCAGAATGGACAATATCGAGAACACTGACACCACCAAATGCTGGCAAAAATGTGGAGCAACAGGAACTCACGTTCACTGCTGGTGGGAATGCAAACTGGTGCAGCCACCTTGGAAGACAAGTGTGGCAGTTGCTTAGAAAACTAAACTTACTCTTATCGTACGATCCAGCAATCCTGCTCCTTGGTATGTACTCAAAGGACTTGAAAACTTATGTGCACACACAACATGGGTACATGGATGTTTACAGCAGCTCCATTCATAATTGTCAAAACTTGGAAGCAACCACAATGTCCTTCAGTAAGTGAACGAATAGACCGTGTTACATCCAGACCCTAGACTATTATTCAGGGCTCAAAAGAAATAGACTGTCAAGCCATGAAAATACATGGGGGGACCTTAAACGCATATTTCTAAGTGAAAGAAGCCAATCTGAAAAGGCAATCTAATGTAAGATTCCAACTTTATGACATCCTAGGAAGGGCAAAACCATACAGACGGTGAAAAGATCAGGAGGTTTCCAGGGTGAGAAAAGAGATGAACAGGCAGAGCACAGAGGACTGATAGGGCCGTGAAAATACTCCATGATACTATAACGATGGATCCAGGTCACTATATACTTGTCCAAACCCATATAATGTACAACACAGGAGTGAACCCTAAAGCAAACTGTAGACTTCTGGTGAGTATGGTGTGTCAGTGTGGGTTCATCAGTTGTAACAAATGTAGCACCTGGTGGGGATGTTGATAATGGAAGAAGTTATGCATGTGTGTGGGTAGATGGAAAATCTATTTGCCTTCCTCTTAATTATGCTGTTAACCTAAAACTGCTCTAAAATATAGTCTTTAAAATTTAAAAAAAAATAGTCAAGAAGTGAATTTCCAAATTCTTTCCTGGCTCTAATGCCATAGCAGAGATTTTTTTAAAAATTTGACCACTCCAAGTATTTATTTTTTCAGTAAAAAAAAAAACAAAATATGGTGTATGATGGAGAATGTTATTAAACAGTTGTAATTTTTATATTATACACTGGGTTTGTAACCACGACAGAATAACTAGTATTAGCTTTGTCTTCCTGCCATTTAAAAATAAAAACTAAATAACTGAACAAATACATGAAATAAATGGTTTCAATAATTGGAAATGGGCAGCAGAAAGCTGGGATCCCTGATCTCCCCTGAGGAAGGGTAACAATGAGGTGAGCCCTCCTGTCACCCTTGCCTTCTGACTAAAAGCCCACTTAGAACCACAGTAAAGGAAAGGGATGCCCAAATAGAGCACAGAAGGTTTGGAGAACTGAAGAGAGATGGATCAGGGTTAGAGGAGATCAAGGTGACTGATATTTGAGGAGCAGAGTAATGGAGAAAAAGAAAGTCAGCTGTGCAGAGAAAAGCTCCAAAAATCTGCATAGAGATCCTTGTAAGTATTTTACCAAATACTCAGCTGATATGCATGTATTAAAACTAGAGCTACCATAGGATCCAGCAATCCCACTTCTGGGCACATATCCAGAGAAAGCCATGGTTCAAAAGGATACACGCACCCCAATTTTCATAGCAGCACTATTTACAATAGCCAAGACATGAAAGCAACCTAAATGTCCATCAACGGATGAATGGATAAAGATTACGTTGTATATGTATTCAATGGAATACTACTGAGCCATTAAAAAGAATGAAATAATGCCATTTGCGGCAACGTGGATGGACCTGGAGATTATCATACTAAGTGAAGTTAGTCAGAAAGAGAAAGAAGAACACCATATGGTATCACTTATGTGTGGAATCTAAAATATGACACAAATTAACTTATCTACAAAACAGAAATAGACTCAGACTTAGAGAACTGAACTTATGGTTATGGGGGGGGAAGGGGGGAGGGATACTTAGGGAGTTTGGGATTGACATGTACACACTGCTATATTTAGACCAAATAACCAACAAGAACTTACTGTATAGCACAGGGAACTCTGCTTAATACTGTGTAATAACCTAAATGGGAAAAGAATTTGAAAAAGAATGGATACATGTATACATATAGCTGAATCACTTTGCTGTACACCTGAAACTAACAGGACATTGTTAATCAACTACTCCAATAAATCAAAATTTTTTAAAAACTACATAACTCTTAAGCAAACAGCAACTACTGGGTTGTAGTAGGGTGAACAATTACCAAGATGGGAGAGGCAAGAGAGATATTTGATTCTGTCCAACTGAAGTGGATAAATGCTCATTAAAAATGCAGGCAGGGATTCCCTGGTGGCGCAGTGGTTGAGAGTCCGCCTGCTGATGCAGGGGACACGGGTTCGTGCCCCGGTCTGGGAAGATCCCACATGCCGCGGAGCGGCTGGGCCCGTGAGCCATGGCCGCTGGGCCTGCGCGTCCGGAGCCTGTGCTCCACAACGGGAGAGGCCACAACAGTGAGAGGCCCGCGTACAGCAAAAAAAAAAAAAAAAAAAAAATGCAGGCATTCAGGAGAGAAGTGTCAGCCTTCAGAGTAAAGGCCACTCTGCACCTACCTTATCAAACCTTAAAACCCAGCCTTGAAAGTGTCAAGATCATCCCGCAGTGATTAAATACTTGCCAAAACAAAACTTGCTGCTTAAGGAAGACAAGAAAAATCCAGATACTTGACAATATGAAATACATAATATCCATCCAATAAAAAAAATTATTAGGAATGTGAACACACAGGAAAATATGCATAACCAAGAAAAATTAGTTAATAGCGTTAAAACCAGAAATGACTGGAAGATGGAACTCGCAAAGAAGAACTCTGAGAGGTCAAGTTGGTAGAGAATGTTATTCAAATATTCCCTATCATTCATTTTTTGTCTATTTTTCTAATAATTACTGATAGAGGAGGATTGTAATCTTCAATTATAATTGTGGATTTGCCTGCATTTTCTTTTGCTTTTTCTTTCTGCCAGGTTTTTCCTTCATGCATATTGAAGCTATGTTAATATGCACATGCACATTTGGAATTGTATGTCTTCTTGACGAATAGACCTTTTATCATAATGAAATATTCCTATTTATCTATAGCAATATTTTTCGTTCTAAAGTCCACTGTTCTTATATTGATATAGCCACTCTAGCTTTCTTAGGGTTTGGTTTTCTGCACATTGTATCTTTTTGCATCTGTTACATTCAAGTACATTTCTTGTAGACAACATATGGTTTCTTGCTTTCTATGTCCAATCAGATAATCTCTACTTTTCAGCTGGAGTGTTTGGATAATTTACACTTAATGTAAATTTCAGTCTGATTGGGTTTAAATCTATCCTCTTGATATCTTTTCTGTTTGATCCAGCTCTTCTTTATTCCTTTCTTTATCTTCTCCTGACTTCTTGCGGATTGACTGTTTTCATATTGTATTTTATCTTATCTATTGGCTTGTGAACTCTTCAATTTTGTTCACTTTTATAGTGGTTGTTTTAGAGTTTACAATATGTGTCTTTGATTTATCACAGTTTAATTTGAAGTGGTGTCTTGTATCCGTTTGCCTATAATGTAAGGCCCATACAACAATAGATTTCCACTTTCCCCTCCACTTCCTGTTCTACTGTTATACATTTTACTGCTTCCCACACATTGTACAAGGCCAGTACTATCCTTGATCCTAAAACTAGGCAAAAACATTATAAGTAAGTAACACACCAATTTCCCTTATGAATATAGATGCAAATATCCATAACATGTGAGCAAACTGAATCCCTTAATATATTAAAAGGGTATATATAATGATCAGGTGTGACTTACCCCAGTAATACAAGGTTGCATTTCTGTTCAAAAATCAATGAGTATAATTTATGATTCTAATTTTAAAAATAAGAGAAACCCATTGAATCCTCTTAATAGGCACAAAAAAAAGGTACTTAAAAACTGACACAAATTAATGATTACAAAAATTTAAACTTTTAGAAAAGTTGGAATAAAAAGGGAACTCCTCTACCTGGTAAAGGGAATCTATTGAAAACCTACAGTTAACATGCTTAATGTTGAAAGACTTAACTGTTAAGTCTAGGGAAAAGAGATGTTTTCTCTCAACACTTCTGTTCAACGTTGTATTTGATGTACTAGCCAGTACAACAATATAAGGAAAAGAAAAAAAATACCATACTTGCTGTTAAGGAAGACACTAAACTGTCTTTATCTGTATACATTATGACAATATACAAAAAAGCCCAAGATTTTACCTATTATACCTATTAGAAGTAATAGAAGAATTTATCAACCAAAAGGTACAAGTTCTATTTACAAAATTCAGGTGTATTTCCATGAACAATACATTATTGAAAAACAAAGATGTTTAAATACCATCATTAAAAATAGCATCAAAATTTATGAAGAATTTAATAATGATAAAAATCACAAAATGTTAGTGAGATAAATTAAATACAACCTTATAAATTTCAGGAGATAAACTGTGTTAAAGGACAAGAAAACTCAATAATGTTAAGTACCAATTCTTTTCCAGTTTCTGCATAAATTAAATGCAGTTCAAATCAAAATTCCAGCATGTTCTTTGGAGAAAACAAGCTGATTCCAAATTTTATATGTAAATCCCATGCATCTAGAATAGCCAACAAAATTTTGAAAAAGCAAAAATATGTATACTTCCTGAATTAAGACTTTTGTAAAGCTACAGTAATTAAGACCATATAGTACAAAGACAGACATGTAGATAAATGAAAAAGAAGTCCAGAAATAGACTCAAATGCATGTAATAAATGGACTTTTGACAAAGGTATCAAAATAATAATTCAATGGGCAAACGATAGTCTTTTCAACAAATGATTCTAGAAAAAAAGTTACTTGTATAAAAACAGAGTTAATCTCAACCTTAATTTCACAAAATACACACAATATTAACACAAAGATGTATTACGGAAATAACTTCAAAAGCTAGAATGGTAAGTCTTCTAAAGGAAATTACAGAAGAAAATCTTCATGGATTTAGGGTAGGTAAAAATATTCTAGACAGCACACAAATATCACACATATTTCCAAGATAGCACATAAATGGCAAAAGAAAGTTGTTTTCATAAAAATTGATAAATTAGATTTCATCAAAATTTAAAACCTCCAGAAAAAAAAACTGTAAAAGAAAAAAGTATAGACCAATATCTCTCATGAACAAAGACGTAAAAATCCTCATCAAAACATCAGTATATCAAATCAAGCAATACATTTTTAAAAATACACCATGACCGGGCTTCCCTGGTGGCACAGTGGTTAGGAATCAGCCTGCCAGTGCAGGGGACACGGGTTTGAGTCCTGGTCCGAGAAGATCCCATAGGCCATGGAGCAACTAAGCCCGTGCGCCACAACTACTGAGCCTGTGCTCTAGAGCCCACGAGCCACAACTACTGAAGCCCACACGCCACAACTACTGAAGCCCACACACCTAGAGCCCGAGCTCCACAACGAGAGAAGCCACCGCAATGAAAAGCCTGCACACCACAAGGAAGAGTAGCCCCTGCTCGCCACAAATACAGAAAGCCCGGGCTTCCCTGGTGGCGCAGTGCTTGAGAGTCCGCCTGCTGATGCAGGGGACGCAGGTTCGTGCCCCGGTCCGGGAAGATCCCACATGCCACAGAGCGGCTAGGCCTGTGAGCCATGGCTGCTGAGCCTGCGCGTCCGGAGCCTGTGCTCCACAACGGGAGAGGCCACAACAGTGAGAGGCCCACGTACTGCAAAAAAAAAAAAAAAAATAGAGAAAGCCCGTACACAGCAGCCAAGACCCAATGCAGCCAAAAACTAATAAATAAAATTAAAAATTTATATAAAAAAACCCACCATGACCAAATGGAATTTATTCCAAAAAATACAAGCTTGGTTCAATATGAAAAGATTAGTCAGTGCAATCTACTGTATTAACAGTCTTAAGAAAAACCATGATTTTGATGCAAAATTGATACAAAAAAATCATTTGACGAAATCCAACACCAATGTAAGATAAAAGCTTCCAGCAAAAGAGAAGAGGATTTTCATAATCTGATAAAGGACATCTGCAGAAGAAACCTACGGCTAACACATGCTTAAAAGTGAAAGACTGAATGTTTTCCCTCAGTCAACATCAGACTAGAAATCCGTTAGCAAACTAAGATAAGAAATAGAAATAAAAGGCATATAGATTTGAAAGAAAAATCTAAACGTCTTCCTATTTGTAGGTAACATGATCTTCCAGGTAGAAAACTTAAGAAATTTACAAAATTCCTTAATAAGTGAGCTTAGCAAGGTGGAAGGTCACAAAATTCAAGGCAACACAAGCAAGAAAAGAATCAATTATAGTTCTTTATACTAAAAATGAACTATTAGTAAGAGAAATTTATAACACAATACCATTGACAATGATTCTCCCCAAAAAGAAAGTCTTAGGTATAAATCCAGTATAGGATCTGTATGTTAAAAGTCTAAAAAATGTTGATGAAAGAAATCAAAGACCTAAATACAGAGACATAAGATGTTCACGTCAGCAGAGTAAATATATCAATTGTCTTCAAATTGGTCTATAGGCTTAGACCAATTTCTAGAAAAATGCCAGAAAGATATGTTGTATATATAGATGGCTTATTCTAAAATTAATGTGAAATGGCAAAGGAATTAGAATAGTTAAAAGTAATTTTGAAACATAAAGTTGGAGGAATCTCACTACCCGATTTTATGACTTATTATACACCTACAGTAATCAAGAGACTATGGGATTGGTCTAGGGATAGACACGTAGATCAATGCAACGAAGAGTCTCCACAGATAGACCCACACAAATAGGGACAACTGATTTTTGACAAAGGTACAAAAGCAATTTAATAGAGAAAAAAATCTTTTCAATAAGTGACGATAAAACAATTGGCTGTTCATGCACACAAAAAAGAATCTTATATCCTTGACCTAAAACCTACACCTTTACAAAATTTAACTCAAAAGGGATCACAGATGTAAACGTAACACGTCACACAATGACATTGTAGAAAAAAATAAGAAAAGATTTTTGACCTGGAGTTGCGTGAAGAGTTCTTAGACGTAACACTAAAACCAGAGTCCATAGCAGAAAATATTGTCAGGAATAATAAAATTCTAAAGAAATATGCTAAGGAAGACATGAAGTGAATGGAAAACAAGCAGCTGATTGGAAAAATATTTTCAAATCTCCTATGCAGTTTAGGCCTTGTCCTCAAAATATGTAAAGAATTCTCCCAACTAAATAGTAAGAAGTGGACAATCTAACTAGAAAATGGGCAAAGGTCTTACACAGAAATTTTTACCAAAGACGATACGTGGATTGCAAATCATTTAAAAACATGAACGTGTTCAACATTGTGTATTTTATAGTATATAAATTATACCTTAATTTTTAAAAAGTTTAGAAGGTCTGCTCTTCAAAAGAAACTATTTTCACAAAAGAAAAAAGAGATACTAGGAGAAAATTTATAAAATATACACATGACTAAGTTCTTGAATTCATAATAAAGAATTCTTAAAATAATTAAGAAAAAATAAAGCACTAAAGTATCGGACAAAGATTTGTTCAGATGCTTCACAAGGAAGACATACAAATGGTCAATAGCATTTTTGAAGATGCTCCCCATTATGAGTCAGTGAGGAGAGAAAATTGAAACCACAGAGAGATGCCACTATTCACCCGCTG
Source organism: Globicephala melas (assembly GCF_963455315.2). Lineage (NCBI taxonomy): Eukaryota > Metazoa > Chordata > Mammalia > Artiodactyla > Delphinidae > Globicephala > Globicephala melas. The sequence continues at coordinate 110,079,020 of NC_083319.1, read as the reverse complement.
GAATGGCTAAAGTTAAAAAGACTAACAGTAGCCAGTGTTGGCAAGGGTGTGGAGCAACTGGAACACTCCACATTGTCCAGGGGAATAAACAATTTTGCAACCGCTTTGGGAAAAAGCTTGGCAGTTCCTTTCAAAAAGTTAAATACTATATATGCTTACTCTGTGGCCTGGCAGTTAGACTTTTAGACTTATAGGTATTTACCCTAGAGATATGAAAACATGTGTATACACAAATACTAATACACAGTGGTATATTGCACCTTTGTTCGTAATAGCCCCAAACGGAAACAATCCAAATACTCATCAATATGTGAAAAAAAAATTGTGGTATATTCATGCAATAGAATACTACTCAGTAATAAAAAGGAACAAAATACTGATACATGGAATAGTGTGGATCAACATCAAAAACGTACAACTATTATTCTGAGCTAAGGAAATCATATGTACTGTTTGATTCCATTTATATGAAATTCTAAATAGGCAAACCTAATGTAGAGTGTCAGAAAGCAGATAATGGTGGCTAGGGATCATGGGTGTTAAGCCAGGGGTCGGGGTGTTGATTGCCAAGGGCAAAGGGCATCTTTTTAGAGCGATGGAAGTGTGTTATAGTTTTCCTTTTGAGAGTGGGTATACAAGTCACATTTCGAATGGGGAATAATTCATTGTATGTAAATGATGCTTCAGTGAAGTTGATTTAAATTATATACATACACACACACACAGACACACATGGCTCTCACTTGTTAGCAAATATAAGCAAAATTTGTTAACTTCTCCAAGTCCAAATATTGTATATGAAGTGAGCTGATGGAAGCAGCACATCCCATTTAAGACCATAACTTCCCAGGGGTGGGCCATCATACTAAGGCTATTAACAGAGACATTGGCCCAAACCAGCAATAATCCCTGTTAAAGCCAATCACTTTCTTTTGGACATTACTGCCAGTGTTAAGAGCTCTGAAAGTCTACAAATAATCAATGCTGGAGAGGGTGTGGAGAAAAGGGAACCCTCTTGCACTATTGGTGGGAATGTAAATTGATACAGCCACTATGGAGAACAGTATGGAGGTTCCTTAAAAAACTACAAATAGAACTACCATATGACCCAGCAATCCCACTCCTGGGCATATATCCAGAGAAAAACATAATTCAAAAAGATACATGCACCTTAATGTTCATAGCAGCACTATTTACAATAGCCAAGACATGGAAGCGACCTAAGTGTCCATGACCGATGAATGGATAAAGGACATGTGGTAAATATTGATATATATGTTACACACACACAGACACACACACACACAGTGTAATTCTACTCAGCCATAAAAAAGAATGAAATAATACCATTTGCAGCAACATGGATAGATCTCGAGATTAAGTGAAGTAAGCCAGACAGATGAAAACAGATATGATATCACTTATATGTGGAATGTAAAACAAAAAAAGGATACAAATTATTTACAAAACAGAAATAGACTCACGGACATAGAAAACAAACTTATGGTTACCAAAGGGGAGGGGGGGAGAGGGATAAATTAGAAGTTTGGGATTAAAATATATATACTACTAAATATAAAATAGATAACCAACAAGGACCTACTGTACAGCACAGGGAACTATACTCAATATCTTGGAATAACCTATAATGGAAGAGAATGTAAAAAAAGAATATATATGTTTATACATATGTAAAAGTGACTCACTTTGCTGTACACGTGAAACTAACACAACATTGTACATCAACTGTATTTCAATAAAAATTTGAAAAAAAGAGCTCTGGAAAATAACAAACAATAATAGAAACAACTTTAAAAATATCAGGAAGGAAGTTTCACTTTAAGAACAAGACGACAAAATAATTATATCAAAATATGAAAAGAGAAAAAAGATGGTATTTATAGGATTATGTCCTCCTGTACCATAGTCACACTGAACCTTTCCTTCTTTGTCATTTTACTGTGAAGGGATAATTTTTAACATTTACCTGATTTCTACATATTAGTGCTCAGCTCCACACTGAACAGGTTCATCTTGGTGGCATTTCTCATTAGTCACCTCTTTCTAATTAGCACACACTCTGATGATTTGCATTGCCTATAGAACTCACCAGGATCGTGCATGATAGTAAGATGCAGTATTCGGCTATTTGCACCGACTAGCTTTTCTCTGGTCTGCAGTCACAGAAAGCACCTCCCACTCCCTGGAAATCTTAGAAATATAGGCCCTTCTTTGAAGGAGTAAGCAGACGTTGTAGATGGTCAGGATAAGTGCTTCGTTAGCACTACAAATAAAAGCAAAATTCTTGCCCTGCTGGGTGGAATTAGTACCATCATGCTATGTCAAGAAAGACCACCATAGTAAGATTTCCAACATTCTTCATGCTGCTATGGGATGAAAGGTGTGCAAACTGAAGAAGAGAAGATTAATGGGAAATAGGGAACATTTCATTCAAAAATCTAAGGGCTAAAAGGAAAAGAGCAGACTGGCTTTAAGTTGCTTATGTATATATGTATATTATATATTACATTTAATGTATATTAAATATATATAACTTTTTTTTAAGATATGAAAGTGTCAAACAGGAATATTTAGGCTTAATGTTATAAAATTAAATACTAATTAGAGCTGCCCAAGAAGGAAACAGACTTGAATAGGCTAATGGAAAAAACCCATCATCTCAGAAGAATTTAAGCAGAAGTATGATGGTCATTTGTTTGAAAGTAAGAACAATTTTCCAGACAAGTTCTTAGTCATTTTCTGGTGAAGATTTTCCTCATCTTCTGTAAACTCCAGCTTAACAGCTGGTCTCTTTTCCTCAACTTTAGTCCTTAAAAGCTTTGGTACCCAAGTGAGTCAATAGCTATACTTGTTGAGACCTTTTAAAGTTAAAACAGCATTTTTTTGCTGTAGACCTCATACATTCATCTCCACTGATGATTCTGGGAAGCAAAGAGCTTCGTTCTTTCTGAAGTGCTCCCGGTGTGACCACAGACCCCTGGCCCTTCATCTCTTTGTTTCCAAATAATTCTCTTCAGGAAACTCAGATGGTGAGAAAGTACATCACATACTTGGTAACTGTAAAAGCACAACTACTGGCAAAAAGAGAGTAAGTACCGAGGGTAAATTTCAGAAAATTGGACAAAAGCATTTTATAGACAAGATGGATTGTATCAAAGACACCAGCGGTAACTTCAGTATCTGTGGGTCAAGCTTTAGCGGTTGCCTTTCTGGTTTGCCATATGTAGTGAACTGGAACACGTATTTGTACTATGTGCTACTTAAGTATTGGAAAAGTATGGCTACTGTATAGCTTTAAGAAGGTTTCTATTCTTTTATCTCCCTGAACATGCTTCATCCCAAATATATCTACACCAACACCCATCAAACCTTTATGGAATATGTGTCTCGTACTACTCATGATGATGGTCTTTTTTGGGCGAATAACAAAAAAGAAAAGGGCACTACCTTGATGAGGAATCAGACTAATGGGGGAGATAGATGGGTAAATGTCTACATATTTATAGTAGAATGAGGTAGATGCCATAACACAAGATAACAAAATGCTATAAAAATTTGAATGTTTTCAGGGGAGTAATTTGAACTTCCTATTAAGGACTTCTAGGAGGTCTCCAGATAGAAAAGAGAATGCAGGACATTCCTGGCAGAGGAAACATCATGTACAAAGGCACAAGGGCTGGAAGGGGGAGCGGGGGTTCAGAATAAGGCCAGTGGTGTGATGTGGCTGGAACATAAGCCATGAAGGGGAAAGAGGATTCAGGTGGTGAGTCCAAGAAAGGCCAGGTTGGGATGGGCCTTGTGCCCCTTAATAAAGGCTTGAACATATAAAGGTTCCTATGAAGGACAGGAAAACTACATACATTTCTTTTGTTTCTTTTAATTGGAGTACAGTTCATTTACAATATTGTGTTCGTTTCAGGTGTACAGCACAGTGATTCAGTTATACATATATTCATTCTTTTTTCAGATTCTTTTCCTATAGAGGTTATTACAGAATTGAGTAGAGTTCCCCATGCTGTACAGTAGGTCCTTGTTGGTTATCTCTTTTATATACAGTGGTGTGGATATTCACCCCAAGCTCCTGACTTATCCCTCCCCACCACGTTCCCCCTTCGGTAACCATAAGTTTGTTTTCGAAATCTGCGAGTCCGTTTCTGTTTTGTAAATAAGTTCATTTATAGCATTTTTAAAATTATATTCCACATGAGTGATAGCATATGATATTTGTCTTTCTCTCTCTGGCTTACTTCACTTAGTATGATAATCTTGAGGTCCATCCCAGTTGCTGCAAATGGCAGTATTTTGTTCATTTTTATGGCTGAGTAACAATATTCCGTTGTATATATACCACATCTTCTTTCCTCTTTTGATGGACATTTAGGTTGTGTCCATGTCTTGGCTATTGTAAACAGTGCTGCAGTGAACATTGGGGTGCATGTATCTTTTGGAATTTTGGTTTTCTCCAGGTATATGTTCAGGAGTGGGGTTGCTGGATCATAATGGTAGCTCTATTTTTAGTTTTTGAACGAACCTCCATACTGTTCTCCGTAGTGGTTATACCCTCCCTACACTGTTGGTGAGAAGGTAAATTGGTACTACATACGTTTTTAAGGTAAGAAATGATAGTTTTAGAGATTTTAGAGAATTAACTAATAAAAATACAGAGGATCAACAGAGTGAGCAGAACATGGACACAGAAGAGAGAGGCTGTACCAGTGGTCGAGGAAGTGAAAGATGGCCAGGGCCTAACGCACTGGCAGTGCTGCCAATGGGAGAGGAGAAAATCGGGTTTCAGAAGGTTATCGTCCGTAGAAGTGGTCATTCTTAGGGCTTGAAAGAGGAGTTGAACACGGGCAACAGCATGATCATGATGCTTTGTATTCCTCTGGGAAATGTCGGTGGTCCTATTGTTCCTCCAAACTGGTATACACTTTGAGTTTGAGGCAGCGGTGGCTCCCCTCGTGGAAGTGTCTGGGAGTCATGCATGTGTAGCTAAGGAAGGAAATCACACCCGAGATGTGGGCGTGGGAAACACCAGCCTATAAACGACACTACAAGCCGCAGACGTATTTCTGATCACCCGGAGAAAAATAAGAGGGAAAAATCAAGAACTGTTTGGAGTATGAACAACCTATTCTTTAATCCTCTATTCTTCTCTCCGAAGGGCTCTTTCCATCCTTTATTTCCCCCTAAGACGCTGGCAAGTGTGCATGTGGCAGTATCGTTGCCCACAAACAACGTAGGCAAATAGAGTTCATACCAGTGTGTACGTTTTTACTCCTGATGTAAAAGGCGCATGAAATGAGATGCAAAGTGCATCTGTGTAGGTGTCCGACCAACAGGAATTCAAACCCTGACTTCGTCTTTTACCAACAGAGAGATTTTGGTAAAATTGTGTCATCTTCCTAATTCTCAGTCTCATAATATGTTTTTAAAAATAAGAGGATAGGGCTTCCCTGGTGGCACAGTGGATGAGAGTCCGCCTGCCGATGCAGGGGACACGGGTTCGTGCCCCGGTCTGGGAGGATCCCACATGCCGCGGAGCGGCTGGGCCCGTGAGCCATGACCACTGAGCCTGTGCGTCCGGAGCCTGTGCTCTGCAACGGGAGAGGCCGCAGCAGTGAGAGGCCCGTGTACCGCTAGCTAGCTAGCTAGCTAGCTAGCTAGCTAAATGAATGAATGAATGAATGAATGAATGAATGAATGAATGAATGAGGATAAGGATTCTGCCTTGTCCAGAATGTATATAACATACCTGGCCAAAAATAGGCTCTCACCAATGATGGTTATGTTACTGGAAGAGAACAGGAGAGATGGAAAAACCTGGGGTTGGGGGTGGGTAACCAAAAAGTTTAACTCCTTTGGGCTTCAGTTTATCAGTAAATAGAAAAAAAAAATGCTATGAGATTTACAGTGTTTCAGGGAAATAGAGACCATGTGTGCGTGAATCTGCATAAGGATGCAGATGATATGATTTAACAGTGATTTAAGAAAAGCTGCATTTATTTCATCACATACATAAAGTCTAAATAAATGCAAGGATGGTTTGGTGTACAATAAAGCCAGGGCACTGGGATAACACTAACGGCAAGAGGAAGGCTGGCATCAGTTAACTCAGCATAACAAAAGCTTGCCCACAATTCCTCCAACAAACCTACTCTTGAGTCATACTGGGCAAAACTAGGTCTGCCTTCATCCCTATCTGCTCAGGAACCTGGGAAAGGATGACCTCCCTTTTTCAGCCTTATGAGAAGTGACTTGCAACAAGAGTTGCAAGTCTTGGGCTGCCAACAAGAGTCTTTCACTATCATCCAGGAGGTTTCCAATGTAGAAACCTCTCCGAAAATTTAGTTGTCCTTTTTCAGATTTTCCCTTATATAAGGATATATTGGGTTGGCCAAAAGGTTGGTTCGGGTTTTCCATAACATTTTACAGAAAAACCCAAACGAACATTTTGGCCAACCCAATACTTATAATAAAGTGAAAGTTATTACTAAAGCCTAATCAAATGCAAAAGGGAATTCTTGATCTAGTTCAGTGGCTTTCAAGCCTTTTTTTAAGCTTCAGAATACTTTGTGTAGTTGAAACATTACTAAGAGGCCGAGTATGTAAAGTGAAAAAGGGCAGACCTTCAGTAGAAGAAGGGATGGGGGCCCCAGAGCCCTGATGTACACATACTACCTTGCCTTCCACTGTCCAGCACTGTCCACTCCCCGCAGCCACCGAAGATGCTCCAGTCCCACTTGTAGAGCTGCCTGGATGGAATAGAGCCCTTCAACAATGTTCATCTTCCACGTGTACCGAGCACTGTGCTAGGTGCTGAAATCCACTTAAAAGGCAGATGAGGCCCCTACGTATATAAGACTTGTTTCCCAGGATAAGAGATAGACATCAATACGGGGGGAAAGACAAGTAAAGTGAAAAATGAATGAAATAATTTCACAGCTGAATAACTTCTATTAAGGAAAGAACTGAGAGGTACAGATAAAGTGTAACAGGGGAGCCTGCTTTTGATGTGATGGTAACAGAAGGCCTTTATAAAGCAGAGACCTGGGACTTCCCTGGTGGAGCAGTGGTTAAGAATCCGCCTGCCAATGCAGGGGACACAGGTTCCAGCCCTGGTCCAGGAAGATCCCACATGCCTCAGAGCAACTAAGCCTGTGTGCCACAACTACTGAGCCCATGTGCCACAACTACTGAGCCCACGTGCCACAACTACTGAGCCTGCACGCCTAGAGCCCGTGCTCCACAACAAGAGAAGCCACCGCAATGAGACACCCGCGCACCGCAACGAAGAGTAGCCCCCGCTCGCCGCAACTTGAGAAAGCCCATGAGCAGCAATGAAAACCCAATGCGGCCGTAAATAAACAGATACATAGATAGATAGATAGATAGATAGATAGATAGATAGATAGATAGATAGGTAGGTAGGTAGGTAGGTAGGTAGATAGCAGAGACTTGCGAATGGAAGGAACTAACGATGTGAAGAGTATGCAAAGAGGCGGGTTTCATACAAAAGGAGAGCAAGTGAAAACAGCAGAAAGCAGGGGTGATGGGACATGTTTAAGTGACAGGCAAGGACCAGGTCCTCCAAGGCCTTGAAAACCGTAAGAATAGACTGATTTTTATTCTAGGTGTCATGGAAGGCCCCCGAAGGGAATTTTGAAAGGAAGCCTTAAGTTGTGATCTAATTTATACTTTAATAAGATCACACAAGTGACATCTTAACCATACAACCAAAGCCTATGGTTACTATTTTGACAAAATAGAGGATTTGTAATTATTATGCCCTTCTTGAGGTTGGGAGCATCGTATCTTTAGAATAAGCATGATGCCAAAAATGGTACATCGAAGCCCTGGACAGACGCAAGCTTCACCTTGGCCCCATTCCTCCTGCCCCTATTTTCACTCCTCATGGTAACTTCTCTCTTTCTACTGGAATCCATCCAGTAGGATCCATCCGGAGACCAGTTTGTCCCAGCAGCAACTTTATCAGAGTTTACTCTCAACTAAGCTGGACTCTCTCCAAAGGAATTCTGTTCCAACTGCAAAGCATCTATGATTTCTCCCTGAACTGCCCTTTGATTAGGTTTGAACTGCAGATGGATTTCCCATATTGAGCAGAAACCTAGATGGCCTACACTTGTAAGACGCTTGAACCTCTTTCTCCCCCCTTCCTTTCCTCCCCTCCTCATATTCCGGTTTAACTATCTAATGATATGTAGAAGACAAAGGCTCTCAATCCAGTCTTCTATAGAAGAAAATCTGTCTATATATTTTAATATATTCATCTTTCTTGCATCTATCCAAGAGTTAGATTCTGAGGCTCCAAATACCCAGCTATGAAGCTTGAACTGACGTCGTGGTTCAGAGCTATTCAGATAGTCACCCATCAATTCTAATAATTTACATTTTTGTTCTTTTCCCCGTGTTTTAGCTAACAGCTGCAATATAAAAAATTCAATACAGAGAAGGGGCATGAATTTTGAATAATTGAGGTCTTGCAGAAAAATTTATTTTTCGCAATGATATAAATACGCCGTGTTTGACATAAGCATTTTCAAATATTAGAAAGGAAAATTTGATGATAACATTCAAAAAAGATGTGCAGCATACCACTCTCTAGGAAATACGGAGCCAATTTTATTGAACCCGTAGACAGGTACATAAAACCCTATTGTGAAAACAGCAGACCTCCACTAACCAGATAGGCTGTTACTCTCAGAAGATTAGGAAGTGCTGCCAGCATTGTAAACCTAATAAGGTGGGTGATGTGGACCAATTTGTACTGTCCTTGACTTTCTGCTTCTATTAGAATTCTGAAAGCTCATTAGCCACCTCTGCGATATATTTGATGAATGGGTTTGGTTCAACAAAAAAAGGTGAGGTCAACCATGAGCAGAAATTTTTTTTTTAGGTGTATTCCAGAGTGAATGTGTGCTTTCCAAACTGCAAATGAGTAGAGGTTTATTCCTCAGGAATGTTCTGGTTCATGCAATAGTGCATTCTGCCTGAGATGCCTTGGAGCACCCTCCAGCCACAGGGCACAGGACTTCTGGGCTGGGGTGTCAGCACAGCTGCTGAAACTGGGAGAGCCTAGACCAGGCAAGGACCCCAAACCTCACGCTGTTAATAAACCAGATAATCTATAAAAATGAATAACTAAAACAACTTGGCTAATATCTCACAATGACCCAAATTCTCCCCTATCACGAGAGGAGGTGAAACACACTTCTGTTCTTTTTACATCATATACTTTTCAGTGTTCTGCTCTTTCATTAAAGACTAACCTCTCTGGCTCTTTTCTGTATCACATCTTCCACTCTATTGTGTCATAGCTCCGCTCCCCATGCTTTCACCAAGAAAATGCTGTGGCAACACACTGAGAGAAAGATTTGCTTTACCTGCCAACATGAGAACGTGGTACTTTTTAACCATGGCCTGCTTACTCCCCTAAGTTTATCACCCACACAAATGAAGCTAATTTTACAAACTGAAGATGCTCTTATCTATTACGTTCTCCTCCAAATAAAAGCAATGAGCTCCATTCTGTTTGTTACCCTGCTCTATACAATTAGTTTTATGATGAATGGCGAGAACGCTTATGCCATAAATCCAGTCTGTAACTCCCCCATGTCTAGATGGTTATGAATCCCTTGAGTAGGACCGAAAGTACGATATATAATGACTCAGTCTGGTTTGTAATCTCCATTGCAAAACTTATTAACCTCTTACATTCAAATTCATTCTACAGGCTTTTTAACTAGCTCCAAAGATCTAAAATCATCAGTTTCCCAAAAAGTAAGGCAACGCTTTAGAGTTCAGTAGAATCAGACAATTTCTGATGCTTTAATACAGCCGTACAAATACCACTGGCTATGATACAAAGAATGGATAAACAACAAGGTCCTACAGTATAGCACAGGGAACTATACTCAAAATCCTGTAATAAACCGTAATGGAAAAGAATATATGAAAAGAATGTATCTATATGTATAACTGAATCACTTTGCTGTACAACAGAAATTAACACAACATTGCAAGTCAACTATACTTCAATGAAATAAATGAAAACAAAACAAAACAAGCAAAAAAACCCAACAAATACCACTGGCTGACCCTGGAGACTCTTGCCTTCATTTCTTTAAATAAAGACTTAAAATATGTCATTATGAAAAATGAGTTTATATATCAGAAACAGCTTAAAAATATGAAGTGCCTGAATTTTTGGCTGAATATGGGTCAAACTTTAAGAAGAGCTCTCTGCTACCATCCTCTGCCCAAAACTGGTAACATCGACTTGTGGTCTTTCATAAAGATTTGGAAATTCGGACATGACCCTCCTACATCAGAGCACAAGAAATCTCATTTAATTACAGGCAGTTGAGAAAAGTGTTCCTTATTTAACCTGCCACTCAATCCTCCTTTTTGTTGTAACCAAGATTTTTTTTTGCGGTACACGGGCCTCTCACTGTTGTGGCCTCTCCCGTTGTGGAGCACAGGCTCCGGACGCGCAGGCTCAGCGGTCATGGCTCACGGGCCCAGCCGCTCCGCGGCACGTGGGATCCTCCCAGACCGGGGCACGAACCCGTGTCCCCTGAACAGGCAGGCGGACTCTCAACCACTGCGCCACCAGGGAAGGCCTAGTTTTTTTTTTAATAACACTATTTGTTCTTTTTACTTGTTCCTGCCTGTTCCGCAATGTCACTGACATTCTATGTCAAGCATTTCTATCACATATGAATGTACGTTTGCCTAACTGGTACGCATTTGTCGCATGAGACTTTGGTCTGAGAAAAATCACATTGATTTTCCCAAATCAAGTTACATTTGGCTCCATTCCCAAGCAGCAAAACTGGCAGGGAATCTAGTCTTTTTGTAAAGCTCTCTTTTTCTATAGCTTCTGCAATTATATGAGAAGATCTAGAGAGATCAGGAAATATCTGGTCTTCAGTGCAACGTGTTTCTCATTCTTACCTGTCCTTGTCAGACTCGAGAGTTTCATCTGAAGGTGGGCAGCCCCAGATCGTGACATCCATGTCCTCTGACCCAGTCGTGGGCACCGAGGAAGCACCCAGACCGAGGGTCTCAGCCGCCACATCCCTCAATGGCCTGAATCCTCACAAGTTTCATGAACAGAACGCAGCTTTTCAGGGAACCCACCACCCAGCCATAAAATGCAATTTTTTTTTTTTTTCCTCAGGAAGAAGAGCTCTTCTCCAACAGTCTAGTATTTCAGTCAAAAGACTTCTCAATATTTATTTGCAGGAAAGAGTAATCCAGACCTCCAGGTCTCAAAGTTCTTAGCCCTTTAGTGAAGGGGAAGGTAAAACATATCTTCCTTGTGGTTAGACTGAGACACAGCTGCTGCATTGGGTTCTCCTGAATCAGTAGGGAGGTAGGTGATAGATAGATACAGAGTTACATAGGTAGACAGTTATATAGAGTTACATGGATGATAGATAGATACAGAGTTACATAGGTAGACAGTTATATAGAGTTACATGGATGATAGACATACACAATTGACTGACAGATACGTGTGTGTGTGATTATATGGTTTGGTGTAGATTGTGTGTGTATGAATTCTGTACTTGATGAAGAGACGGGGAAAAATGGTGTATATCTTTAAAAATAAAGTCTTTTGGGGGGTTCCCTGGTGGCTCAGTGGTAAAGAATCTGCCTGCCAATGCAGGAGACACTGGTTCGAGCCCTAGTCCGGGAAGATCCCCCATGCCACGGAGCAGCAGAGCATGTGCACCACAACTACTGAGCCTCTGCTCCTAGAGCCCATGCTCCACAAGAGAAGCCACTACAATGAGAAGCCCGTGCACTGCAACGAAGAGTAGCCCCCGCTCGCCACAACCAGAGAAAGCCTGCGCACAGCAATGAAGACCCAACACAGCCAAAAAATAAAATAAATAAAAATTTAAAAAAAAAGGTCTTTTGTAATAACAGCATCTCAAGAATGAAAGACACCAGCTAGTGAGGCTACTACAGAGTGAATTTAAAGCAAGGGTGACTGTTTTATTCATCCTTGGTTTCCCCCTCCCTCCCCGATCCTATCTTGGGACACAGACATAATAGATATGCCAAAGAAAAAAACGTGTTCTAACTTAAACTGAAGTACAACCCCCAAAGTGGGTGTATCCTTCAGGCAATCAAATGAATACTAAGACATCTTTTAATAGCAAACAGTCAAGCAAATCCGAAATACCAGAAGACGTCAGGAATTCCATCTTTACCTAACTACCCTTTTACTGCTGCTGTAACGTTGGGAATGTGCATCGCCTGCATCAGTTGTTCCCACGTGCACGTCTCAAATCAATTATTCATTCTTCCACCTGGAACCGTGTCTCGCATCCGCCCCTCTTTCTCCAAAGATCCCCAAATCAGGCATATATACAGAGCATGAAGCCAGGCAAATGGATAGACAGAGTCATAAATGGATAAACAAAAACCCTTTATTGTTATAAGGCTTTTCCACCCAATCTTAATGTATTCTCTCAGTGAATTCAATCGGTGGTCTTTCTGCACCCTGCTAGCACACTGGTGGGGTCAGAAGGGTTGCTAATATATGGAAATATGTATCCCGTCAGCCCTGGTAGCCCAAGAGTTGGGCTTGGAACAGTATCCCTGTGCCGGTCACGTGGAGCTGACAGCAGTCTTCTTCAGGAACGCTGAGTGCCTGGGACATTTTATCATTTTCTGCTGTGATAGGACAGGGAAAGGCTTGGGGATGCCATATATTTGATGATGATGAAAGGAGATTCTAAAGAAAACATGCAAGGAATCCCGGCACAGTTTGCCTCCATGACAACTATCTATCCTCTTTTCAATAACGTTCCACTGCCTGGTGACATGGTCTAGTGAATGCCCTAGAACCATTCGTCAATGTTTTCTTTGATAATAAGTTTAGCAAAGAAGAAACTCCTCTGAATTTCCTCTATAGGACAGTGAAAGGCATGGCGAACGGGCCTTCCCAAACACCCGGGTAACATTTAAATTATTAGATATAAGATTCTCACAACTGCTATCATTTGCATCTATACATTTCATTGCTTTCCCCCCCCCCCGCCATGTTCGACATCTAAGAAAAGTTCCATGTTGATCTGCTATTTAATAACATCAAAATTACCAACGGATTCATTTTTGAATGACTCAGCAAGTCTTCCTGTCCCTCCAGGCTGTAAATAAGAAGCCAAGAAAAGCAAGACAGAGAAATGTCATTTTTTAAAGATATTAGACATTACAAAGGGATTTAGAGATAGACACGAATTGGGGCTAAATCCTAAGAGCAGTTTTTCCCTTCAATGATCCAATCAGTAGAAAGAGATTCCCACCTGGGGGCCAGGTTGACGGGCGGCACATCTGTCCACTGTTAACTGCGGGCAGAAACTTGCACGTGTTCACAGCCCTTACTGTCCTAGGAGGCCTTTGCTATTCATCCTGGGCATTTATTTGCACGAATAAATGTCTTTTCATTTCTGTCAATCCCATCATTCTCTCTAAAACAGCAAAAGTGAGGGCTTTTTCCCCAACAATATAACACACCTTCACATCTTCAGCGAGAACCACCGATGTGGACCTTTGTCATGTGGTTTCAAATGCGGAACTTTCAGGTCTACGGCTAACTCAACAGTATCATAGCTCAAAAAACCTAGACTTGTTTTTGTAGTTGTTGAGGCCTGACCTTCTTGAGGCTGCTCTGGGTATTTTCCATCAGCTTTGTTTTTTAAGTGTCTGGTTGTTTGACCCCTGACGTTGTGAGGTTTAAAGACTGTCAGATCATGTAACCGTATCCTGCAAAGTGTAGACACACACACACACACACACACACACTATGGATACAAACTCCTATGTGAGCTTCATCTTTTTCTTATTCATCCGAAAATATGAGGTGCATATGTCAAAGGAAATCTTTTCTTCAAATGACAATGCCATTGAAAAAGCAAAGAAACATCTCTCCTGTGTAAGGCAATTATTCCTACTTTACAGGAGACACATCTGGGCTGAAGTTGTAAACATGTCACATGCCTCTTCAAAGTCACCTTTTCCTTTCATAAGGACCTGTCAGTACCCTGGCAGGTTTTTTTTTCCAAAGGCACTATGATATCCTTCAAGTTTTAGTCCACATTTACCGGAAAATATTACTAGGCCTATTCATGATTCACGTAAACTTCACTTGACACTATATAATAATTTATGTACAACACACAGAGAGCATTAAAGAAAAGGACGGAAGGGCGAAAAACTCCAGTACAAAAAGGCTTTGTTTTGTGTTATTTTTTTTAACATGGGGAATGAGTCAATAACATGAACCTTGCTTCTGTTCAGTATGTTTAAAAGAAAAGCATTTAAACACTTGAAGGTACCTAGAGTATATTTTTAAATGGTGATTTTTAAACTATATCACCCTGTCCAGCACTCTAAGAAAACATTTTTAATGTTTTTTACTTTTTTCTTTTTGTTTAGCTTCTGATAGCTCAGGTTATAACTGTTATGGTTATACTGCCATATTTAGAAAGGAACACATCTGGAAATACCATTTATGCTAACACAGGGCACAAAGACACATCATGTGAGCACAGGAAGACAGAAGTATATTGGTGACTCTTCAAACAAACTTTAATATTACTTTAAAGATTGTTGCAGAAGCTAAAACATTTCCTCTCCACCTCACTTCTCTTTAATGATTACTTAATGGGACCAAATTGAAGACTTTGCTGAATAAGAGTTTTTCCATTCTTGGCCCTTTAAATGAGAATTCCACACCGTTCCTGAGTGTGAGCGTGCTCAGGTCTCTGCAAGTGTCAGTGCCTGTTGCAGGACACTGTCCACAGGCCCTATTCCCTTGATCTGAAAGCTCAGTCTTCTACTCCAGGTTCCTGAATCAAACTCTGGCCCCTTCTGGGCTTTTTGTAAGACTTTCTCTCCATCCAGCTCCATGTCTGTTATCCGTGGAGACAGAGCCTGAACTGGAAAACCCTCTACTGACCTCAGCTGTTAGGACAGCCCTTGTCACGAGAGGGCAACTCACGCACTGAGAGGTCTGGCTTTCCTTTTGTTGAACAAGCTCTTGAAGGGAAGACATGGTCAGGAAGGCAGAGACGGAGAAGACTTAGGACAAGGAAAAAAGCAGGATCTCATTTTGGTTGGCTTCCGAGTAATAAATACATTCTTTAAATTATTTAAAATGTTTTGTGATTTGGGGAGCATCCTGAGAAAATGCAACCTCAAACAAGTGATCCATCAGTTTTCTTTATCTGATTTTTTGTTATTCAGAATTTTGTCAATGTAGGTAAGAGCATACACCTCCCAAAACCAAGACGGCAAAAGTACCTCTGTTTGAACAGTATGGAGGTTCCTTAAAGTAAAAATAGAGCTGCTGTATGATCCAGCAATCCTTCTCCTGGGCATATATCTGGAGAAAACCATAATCCGAAAGGATCCATGAACCCCAGTGTTCATAGCAGCACTATTTATTAGTGTTGCTAATAGCCAAGACATGGCAACAATCCAAATGTCCGCTGACAGATGAATGGGTAAAGAAGATGTGGTATATTGACTATTTATACAAGGGACTATTACTCAGCCACAAAAAAAGAATGACTGCCACGTGTAACAACATGGATGGACCTGGAGATGATCATACTAAGTGAAGTCAGTCAGACAGAGAAAGACAAATACCATACGATATTGGTTATATGCAAAATCTAAAAAAAAAAAATGGTACAAATGAACCTCTTTACAAAACAGAAACAGACTCACAGACTTAGAGAATGAACTTACGGTTACCAGAGGGAAGGGTGGGGGGAAGGGATAGATTAGGAGTTTGTGACTGACATGCACACACTGCTATATATAAAATAACCAACAAGGACCTACTGTATAGCACAGGGAACTCTGCTCAATGTTCTGTAATAACCTAAATGGGTTATATACATGTATATGTATAACTGATTCACCTTGCTGTACACCCAAAACTAACAACATTGTTAGTCAGCTATGCCCCAATATAAATTTTTTTAAATAAAAATAAATACTTGTTTGATTTCTCTACCCTTAACATGGAATAGGCAGAAAATAAATATACAGGCTCATTCATCCAGGCTGGATCCAGTTTCACTTTTGAGTTTTTGTTATTTTTCATTTCCCTCAAGTCCTTCCCTTCTACCCTTTCAGTCAACTCCCCCAGATCTAAACAAGGGACCAGGAGAAGATCGTCACCAAGACACCTTGGTCTCCCAGTAACACACAAAAGGAGAATGACCCCTGGGTCTTCCAAAGCCACGTCCAGAGTATGCACCCACCTGGACTTAACTTTGCCAAGTTCACTTCATTAGGATTTGTCCTGATTTATCCATTCTTCACTGAGCAGCAACTATTTGCAAGACACTGTATTAGGTACTGAATAAAAGATGAAGTTTTTTAAAGGCTGCTTTCAAAATTCCAACCACCCAGGCAGATTAATAAGTATGCAGTAAAAACTAAAAAAGAAATTAGAATGTAATAAAGGTCACAAATAACACTCCAAGTGCTGAGAAGTTTCAAGGAGGGAAAGATTACAATTGATTTGGGACATAAATATGCAAATAAATATAAAAGAAATTAGAATTTGATCGATGTTATGAATAAGGTGCAAAATGTCCTGAGTGTTCAGGGTGACGGATGGTGGTCAGAAAGGTGCTCTAGTTTTATTCCTAATTACACTCTTACTGACAAATCAAAGATTCTAACCTAATTCCGATCGCCAGATCAGTGTTCTTGACCATCAAGCTACCCATCCTCTTTTTGTATATATTTTGATTTAATTTTAATAGGAATGCTGGGAGTTATGTCTCCTTGTTCCTGTTTCAGAGGCAAGGAAACTGAAGCCTGGAACGTGTACAATAATGTGTGCAATGCTCTAGTTTAAAAGGATGTCCCCTGGGACCTCTGGTTTCCACGCATAACCTATTGTATATCTAGCATCCACTAGTTTATCTAATCATGAATGCTTCTGAATTACTTGAAACCTGCTTTAAAAGTGGGAACAAGCTTCACAGTGCAACCTCACATACACTCTTAATTTGGCAAACTTCTTCCAGTCCCCACCCAACACGTCACAGATTCCAGTCTTAATGAAACGTAACAAGAAATGGCTGTAAGCACATGAAGGTAACTGCTTATATAGCAAAGTTCCCTGAACTTTTGACTGCACTTATTACAGTTTCTGGGAGAAGAACTCTTTTCTACCTCTTTAGAGGAGAGAACAAGAAGAAAAGATGCAAACCTCAGGCTACCTGATCTTTACCGCTCTGGGGAGCTGAGAAATGAATGCCCCAACTTTATTTAACTTAAAATCCTCTCGCACTTGATGCTGAGCGCTTTCCCATTTCCAAAAATGTTCATCGATTACCTACTGTGTACAGATCTCTATGTTTCACTAAGCAGAGGTAAAACATAACTGAAACACTGAACAAATACACAGTATATCAGTTATGATGATACATATAAACAGATACATGTATTTCTCTAAGGCAAAAACTCCTTTTAAAAATTGTCTTAAAAATCCAAGTTATGTTGCAAACTTGGCAGAATATAGAAGAAACTGGCCTTTACAAGTTAAAGTTTGTGTACAGAGATGAAGAGCTGAAGTTGGGGGAGCTCTTAGCACGTATGGAATAGAATGAGTGATCTAACTTGGCTGGAGAATAGAGCATGAGGAATGGAGAAATGAAAGACAAGACTTGGGAAGGTATCCTTGGATAACTGTGGCTAACGATACATTGTTAGAACAAAGACATTTTGTGTAACTCAGTAGGCGATAAGGAGATATTCCAAGTGTTTAGGTGGATAGTGAATATGACGATTAGATTTCCTACCATGCATATAAGAGGGAAGATTAGAATAAGGAAAAATGAAAACAAGGAGATCAGTATGAAAACTGTATTTCAGGTAAGAAATAGTGAAGGTCATAGCTAGTGTGACAACAGTAAAATGGAAGAAAGAGGGAAGGGGGGAGGGAGGAAGGAAGGAGGGGAGGAAATAAGGGAGGAGAAGAGGAAAATCAAAATGGCCCTAAGTATCGGATTAGATGTGAGGAGAAGAAAATAGGGCAAAGTCAAAGAATGAATACTGGTTTCATAATTGAAATAAGTACTTTAGGGAGTAAATCAACCTAGTAGTTCTTAGAAATTTTGAGTTTGAGGTGCCAGGTGTATATTCAGTGGAGGTATTTCAGAGGGAGCTACCTTTATTCGAAGGATAAATACTTACTGATATATTGGCATGCAGCTTGAAAGAACATAGTAACACAGTTGTTTTAAACTGGAGGGACAATAAATCAAGGTAAATCGCACTGGGTGTCCATCTCTAGAAAGCAGAGGAAAGGCAACTGATAGTTAATAAGAGATGAATGAAAGTAGGTATTACAAGCATTGAAAGGATCCTGGGAACTGATAACCTGATCACAGGCACCCTTCAACTCTCAATCCCAAGTCAAACGTTGCTGGGTCTGGATATGCAGGAGACAAGGAACAGCTGCAGGTGCTCTGACGGTTAAGGAAAAACACGACCCATGTATGAGGACCAGGGGGGTGGGAAATAAAGGAAGAGCTTGGCGTTGGCAGTGTGTGGAGGAGTTTGACATTGGACCAGATTGGAAACTCTCATTTTTTGACTTGCCAGTAAGATTGGTAAGAAGATATACCCATCCAAGCAAATCTTAGTAATATTCTTGAACACTAAGTACAAAGCTTTTAAGCTTCGAAAAAAAAGAAAAATTAGGTACAAGGCAAAAATAAGATCAGAGCAGCATTGGTCTTCTCATTTATACAACTGAAGGCTAAAACAGTAGAGTTGCATGATCAAGGCTATTGTGAGCAAAGAACCTAAAACCAAGGATTCCTATATTAATCCAAGATAAAAGTCACCTATCAAAGCAAATGAAAGTTAAAATAGTCAAGATACATCAGAAAGTTTATCATTCACATACTTTATCTTAGGAAAATACTTGAAAAATACTTGAAAAATATTACAAACAAGAAGCAAATGACCAGGATGGGGACCTCAAAATCTAAGTGGATGAAACAGTGCAGAGCAGTGAACCCTGCAAAAATTATATATATGTACGTATATTTGTATATTTTTATACAAAATCTTAATAACTAAGGTATACTGCCATGGAATGAAATGTGAAGAAAATTCTGAAAGTACTACACTATTTCAGCATAACGAGGATTTTGGAAGGGGAGGGTAATTGGAGAGTAGTGAAAATATCCTAAAGGCTGTCTCATTAGGGGTTTTAGAAGTCTGATTAATCAGAGTCCCATTGTTGAATAAGCAGTGCTGCTTTGAGGGACAACTAGCAGTAACTCCTTCACAAACAGTGGATTATTGTGCTTAACAGAGCAGGAAAAGGAAAGATAATCAGAAGACAGTGGAATCCGAAAGTATGGTAGAACCCGAATACTAACAAAAAGGAAAGTGGGATAAACAGTAAACTATTCAAACCAGCAAACAAAACTTTGCAAAGTAAGTACTGAACATAAAGTATAATCAAATTCAGTCATTTCACTAAATGTAAACGGTTGAATACTCCCGTCAAGGAAGAGATACCATCAGATTGGGTTAAAACACAAAACCCAGATATGTTCTGTTTGTCAAAAAATGTTTTTAAGATTTTAAAAGGTTACCTATGAAAAGTGAGAAGAACATGGGAATATGGCAAATTGAATACAGGTACTAAATTTTGCTTGGTTGTCCAAAAACCTCACAAAAACTCTACAAAGAAAATTTTTTAGCCATAAGCTGACAAGGTCATATGAAACAACAACAACAGCAGCAAAGTTTGGAATCTGAAAGCAGATAAATTAGTGGTTACAGAATTAGTGGGCCCTGGAAAGTAAATCCTAAGCTAGCCATTGGAAAAGCCAAGAAGCTACCTGGTATGTACTACAGAATCCTTAAACAGCGCAGAAATTAGAGTTATCTATAACTCTGTAACTTGGAGTTATCTCAGGAGATGATGGTGAAGGAGGTGGTGATGGAAATAAGGCAGGGTTTCAAGTGAGGCCCCCAGAGCTCCCCCCGCATTCCGTGCTACTGCTCTCACCTCTGACTGTAGGCTAAACGCCTCTTCTCTGAGGACAGCACAGCAGAGGTCTCTGGATTGATGGGCATCAAGCAGGGATCAAGGTAGGGAAATTACTGAAGACAGAAACATAAGATATAGGTACACCTGCTGGAGGCTGAGAACCTCAGCTGTCTTGTCCATTAGGCTCCCAGAACGCTGGCAGTCAGGACATTGTCCTCCAGACAAAAGAAGGATGAGTCATCTCTAGAACACCTAACACATCCAGGAAGGAACTTAAAAACATTCATGTCAGGTATCCCACCCCATCAACAAGCCAGACAGATCCCTTACAGTGAAGTTTACAGTTTAAAAGCTCCATCCACTTGGCTCAGAGCTTCCATTCATCCTTCTTTAAACATTAACAGACAGGTAAGAAGTAGAGACATTCTCTGAATTTCTACAACATGAAAGGTAGAGATCAAAGCAAAAAGTAAAATGATATATTTTTTAAAATATTGAAGGACTAATCAGGAGAAAACTTCAAAAAATAAAATTAAAAACAATCTCTAAAATCTTCAAGGAAAAGATAAGATACTGCATAAATGAAATAAAAATAGGATGCCATAAAAAGAGATGTCCAGAGAATAAAAAGGATATCCTAGAAATTGAAAAATAAAATCATATCTGAAATGGGAAACTCAATGGAAGTTTTGGGGGAAAAAATGATAAAATATCCCATAAAATTAGAGCAAGAATTATAAAAAGAAAATAAGGGGACGGAAGATAATGAGAATAGTCCAGTTTTCTAAGCATTCCAATAACAGGGACTCAAGAAAGAGAAAATGGTGAAAACAATTATGTATAATATAATTTCCACAGCTAAAATTTCTAAATAAAAGAGTCTATCAAATACCTGAGACAATGGATGAACATAGACCCACCCCAAGGCACATCATCTTAACATTTCAGAAGATGAGACAAAAAGAAAATTATATAAGCTTTCATTGAAGAAAATAAATGGATCACATACAAAGGACCAGGAGAGATTCAGTTTCTCAAGAACAACATTGGAAACTACAAGATCATCCTAAAGAAGAATTATCTCCCACTTAGAATTCCATGCCAATTACCTGTCAGCTCTAAGGGTGAGATAAAGACATTTTCAGACCCACAGACTCTCAACTATTTTACTTTGTACAAACAGTTTCCAGAAAGCTACTGGATAATGTGCTCTTCTGAAACTAGGAAGAAAAATAAGAAAAAAGGAATGCATGAGATCTCTGAACAGGAGAGCCCACTGAGGAAACAGTCAAAAGAAATCCCCAGGGTGAGAGCGAAGAGAGAGATGCCCAGAGGACAGGGTGTACCAAAGAAACCAGCGCACACGGTGCAGGTCTGCAGACTCTGCAAGAGGTTTCTTCAAGATCAATTTGATGGGAAGGAGAAGTAGACAACTGACAGACTTTTTAGGATGAACAATAAAGTGTACTTATGTGAACAAAAATTATTTTTTTTAAAGTTTTAGAAGAGAGGAAAGTAATCCTACTCTACTCCAAGACTTCGTTTACAACATAATGATGATGTAAACACTAAGGGCTGTAACTAAAATTATGCTCCAACTTAATGAAAAACGTTGACGGAATGAGAAATGTGTGGAGTGGGGAGCGGACAAGAAGGATGAAAGCTCAGTTGTTATTTTTCATAGTCAGAAACGCACACACAGAATTGAAAAATCAAGAAGTAACAGTCTAGCAGGTTATATTGAGCTATGGAGATAAAATACACAGAGAATCAACTAGAAGAGTTGAAAAGGATTGCTTCGGGGGAAGGGAAATGGAGAGGCTCAACATGGATGGTTTTAACAAATTGGGTTTTTTACCCGCTAACTATTTGCTCTTTAAACCACATGTATATATAACTGCATGTATATATGATTTTAATAAAAATAAAAACTTAAAAGATTGATGGAAAGAAGGAAGAAAGGGAGGAGGGTGGGAAGAAGGGAAGGAGGAAAAGGATCAAGAGCTAAGAGGAAATGGAAACCATCTGGAGGCCAGGATGGTGATGTTTTTATCAAATGATTTGAATTTTAATGTTCAAGATATCCAACAAAATGCAGAATAACAATGTCATAACTAAAAAGAACAAATTTAAGGCCATGCTTTGTAACCTGTCCATTTAGTATGATTTTCGCCTCTTCAGCTTTTTTTCTATAGGAAAACCCAACTAATTTTATAACTCTTGCAATAAATCTAACTCTTGGCTGGCATTCACCACTGCCAGAACGGAAGACAGTGTGTCTTCCAGGGGTGTCCATTCAGATAAAGTCTCGTTATTATTATAGCATTCTGTGCGAACCGGATGCAAGTCTGGAAGGCTTTTATTTTCCCATTATTTCAGATTGGGCCTAGGTCCAGTTTAAGCCAGTCTTTAAATTTTGTCAATCCTCCAGATAATCCTACTTTACTGTTATTTATTAAATCATATTCATGAGATATCATATTCTCAATTATACTTTTGTATGTATTTTCTTCCGTCTATAGCAAAATTATATCTATTTATAATTAATCACAGACTCTATAAATTTAGAATAATGTTTCCAAGTTAGTGCTGCAGGGGAGCCTATACTGTATAACTATGGGTATTAGCCAATATAAACAGAAATGTGATTCCCATTTTAAGAATTTACATATATCATTGGATTAACCAGCACCCCTTTGCTTATAAGAACATAAAATCTTTTAGCTTAAACATAGATAGATGATACTCAGAATTTTTTCTTGGATGAGAAAAGTGAGATGCACAATCAAATATAGAGAAGCTTTACACAGATGCTGTAAGGAAAGGCACCTTCTTTTTTCTTTAGAATCTCCTAATTTCTCATTTCTGTCTCCCAGCATGTAACTGCTTTTTTTGTTCTCTCTGGTTAGAGCAGCTTTCTCTGTTCTTCCATCCACCCAGCAGAAGATGTTTTCCTCCCATTCTTGAGCAAGCTGTGAATAGCTGATTACTTCTGGGAATACCAATTTCAGGTCCTAAAAGAGTGTCTGACCAGGTCTGGATCTGAAACCCAGAGTACAAGCATCAGCTCCAGAGTCAATTACTTGAAGATGAAGGGGCATTTCTTTCTCAGGGAGGGAAGGCATTATATCAAACACCAGGACATAGGTACTACACTGCAAATAAATGCAATTAGATCACATGATAGTATTTTTAATATATTCTAATTCATCACTGACATCCTTGTTCTGCATACATCACCTTGTTTTCTGTGTGACTATTTTTTATTGTGCAGTGCTCTTTGAAATAAAAAATGTACTTTACTTCTCCATCACTAGATTATGCATTTCCTTGGTACAGAGGCTGCCTTACACCTTTATATCTCCAGTAGCAAGAAGAGTGCTTGGCCCTTGGTAGGTACCTCATAATGTTTGTTACATGCCTGCAGAGCTAAAAAATATCAATAAAGACCACAAATAGCCAAAACAATCTTGAGAAAAAAGAACAAAGCTACAGGTATCACTCTCCCTGATTTCAAGCTATACTACAAAACTACAGTAATCAAAACAGTATGGTACCAGCTCAAAAACAGACACATAGATCAATGGAACAAACATCCCAGAAATAAATCCACACTTATATGGGCAATTAATCTATCACAAAAGAGGCAAGAATATGCAATGGGGGAAAATTGCTTCTTCAATAAATGGTGTTGGGAAAAGTGGACAACTATATGCAAAAGAATCAGACTGGACTACTTTCTCACATCATATACAAAAATAAATTTTAAATATATTAATGATTTCAATGTAAGATCTGAAACCACAAAACCAGGAGAAAACATAGGCAGTACTCTCTTTGACATCAGTCTTAGTAATTTTTTGGATGTGTATCCTCAGGCAAGAGAAACAAAAGCAAAAATAAACAAATGGGACTACACAAAACAAAAAAGCTTTTGCACAGTGAAGGAAACTATCAACAAAATTAAAAGGCTGCCTACTGAAAGGAAATATATTTGCCAATGATTTATCTGATAAAGCATTAATATCCAAAATATACCAAAAAAAACTCATACAATTCAATGTCAAAAAACTAAACAACCCAATTAAAAAATAGGCAGAGGATCTGAAGAGACATTTCGCCAAAGAAGACATTCAGATAACCAAAGGCACATGAAAAGATGCTCAACATCACTATCATCAGGGAAATGCAAAGCAAAACCATAGGAGATATCACCTCACAATTGTCTTTTGGGTAATATCCATGCTGACAACAAGTAATAAGTGTTGGCCAGGATGTGGAGAAAAGGGAACCCTTGTACCCTGTTAGTGGAAATGTAAATTGGTGTAGCCACTATGGAGAACAGTATGGAGATTCTTCAAAATATTGAAATTAGATTTACCATATGATCCGGAAATTCTACTCCTGGGTGTTTATCCAAAGAAAATTAAAACAATAGAAAAGATATATGCACCCCTATCCTCTTTGCAGCATTATTTACAATAGTCAAGATATGGAAGCAACCTAAGTGCCCATCAATAGATGAGTGGATAAAGATGATGTGGTATACACACACACCCAGACACACACAAACACAACGGAATATTATTTCGCCATTAAAAGAATAAAATCTTGCCATTTTTGACAACTTGGATAGACCTAGAGGGTAATATGCTAAGTGAAATAAGTCAGACAGAGAAAGACAAATGCTGTATGATTTTACTTATATGTGGAATCTAAAAAACAACTGAACATAAAATAGAAACAAAGTCATAGATACAGAGAACAAATGGGGAGGTGGGGGGAAAGAGCAGGAGAGAAATAGGGGAGGGAGATTCAGAGGTACAGAGTTCCACTTGCACAGGTCTCAGGTATGAAATATACAGTGTGGGAAATATAGTCAATACTTAAACATTAGTATAAAAAAGAAAATGTACTCACATACTGCTACATAATAGGGGCAACTAAAAGAATTCTTGTATGCACTCACATCTCCATGTTTAATATTTTTGATCCTTTTCTTTTACTACCATGATCTTTAACCACTTTCTTGTGATTTATTATCAAATCCATACAAGGAATACAAGGTATGTATTTTTCTCTTCAACTCTTTGTGTGGAAAAGAAAATTAAAGTTTTATAATATAAACGAAATACTCACATAAGTATTACTTTTGCCATGAAATAGTTTCCTAATTGTATTCTACTTTACTCTGGTACATTGTACGGTTGTTTCCTAATCAAACACGTGCTGACACATTCCTCCATTTTTATTCTGCCTGTAACAAATCTTTTATCTAGTTCATTCTTTCACTTACTTAAAACGATTTAAGTATCTAATAGGTGTGAGGCACCATTTTGAGGGCCAGAGAAAAAGCAGACATACAGAACTTAGAGCCCAGTGGGGAGTAAGAGTGACAACAAACAAATCACATAAACAACAAAAACAGAGAGGGATAAGTTCTACACTGAGAATGGAACAGTGTCAAAGTTTTACTGAGTGGTTGAATGTCGCTTCTGAATAACCAGCTCTGAGGACCAGGATGGACCAACCACAGTGGTATCAGAAGGAAGAGCATTCCAGGCAGAAGACAGCATCAGACCAAAGCCAGGCCAAGGCCCCAGGTTAGAAGGCAGCTTGCGTACAGAAGTGCCACATCACTGTGGCAGAGGCAGAGAGATGAGGTTGGAGGAGCAGGCAGGGGTCTGGCTTCTTTCCGTGAGCCAGGGTGCGACTCTAGATTTTACTCTCATAGATGATGCCATCACTGGAGTATTTTAAGCAATGGAGTGGCAGGGTTGCCCTTCTATTCTTCTAATATTGGCTCACCCTGTAAATACGTATGAAATGGAGTTAGCAAGAAAGCAAATTTGGGGGAGATAAATTGTGAGTGTGTATGTACGCTTGTGTTTTCTCATGCAGATACGCTGGGATTTATCGCAAAAGATCTGGATTTCATATAGGTGATTAGCAAATCTCATCTGCACGTTTGACTTGTTATACGTGTCAGCAGTTTCTGAGGTCCAGATCTAAAGCCCTCATTTTCCACATGAATTTTAATGTTGCTCTCGACTGTACATTGGTTCACTCAAAAGTGGTTATGCGGTACCTGCTACGAGCCAGAAAGCATACTAAGTAGACAACTGCAAACACAACATGGTCAGCAAGACTCAGACTGTCTTCAGACAGCTGACCATTTAATGAAAATTTGCAAACACTCTAACTTCCTCAGGGAAATATAGAGTCACTGGGCTTGGGTGCTTCCTCTGTTTTAAGTATATGCAAACCAACTCTTCCGTTCCAGAATGTGTAACAAAAGCTTAACTCCTTGCCCTGAACCTTTCTTGAAGCAAACTGGTGCTCCTTTGTGGGGGAATTGATGGTCCCCACAGTTGCTGGCAGGCCAGCCTTGAACCTGGATGTTGTCAGCATCTCTGTGAACACCTGTGTTCAATGCTTCACAGTTAACATTATTCTTTGTTGTAGGTAGTGCTTCTGAAGCGAGGCTTTTGGAAGCTTTAGAATCTTTAAGACACAAAGATTCCGTAGCCAAGTAAACGTCATAAGCACAGACTGTAAACCCTTCTTGCCACTTTTTAGCAAATATTTAAGGGTTTTTATTTATTTATTTTTAAAAGATTTTTTGATGTGGACCTTTTTTTTTTTAAGTCTCTATTGAATTTGTTACAATATTGCTTCTGTTTTATGTTCTTGGTTTTTGGGCCCCGAGGCATGCGGATCGATCCCGCACCCCCTGCAGTGGAAGGCAAAGTCTTAGCCACTGCATTGGAAGGTGAAGTCTTAGCAACTGGATCACCAGGGAAGTTCCTCTAAGGGTTTTTTAAAATCTTTCCATTAAAAAAAAAAAAAGCTTACTTTATTTACTCCAGTTTTCTGGTATCACTGACCTAGACCAGAGAACTGCTCTAGAATTCACCTCCATGACTGTCAGGGGTTTTATAACATATCACAGGTCAACAGCCTGCCTGCCCAGGACTTTCCTAGACTCTAATGGCAGCGTCCCCAGGTGCCAGCTGGGACACAAGCTGAGCCCTTGACTGTTCCTTCCTGACTCCCAGCCTATCCGAAGCCATCTCCTTTCCGTTATTTTATTCTCATTAAACAGCTAGCATTCCCCTTTCCTTTTCCGATGGTCCTAATTTTCTTCTTGATCAAGCCAACCAGCTTCACCGCCCTCCATGTGCGTTAAATCATTCAATTCCGGTTCACTTTGCAGGCAAACGAGTCCTAAACCTGATGGCTTGTCTAACATAGCTCTCTCCAATCGGCCTACCAACTACACCCTAGATTCACCTCTAGTGCTTTCCAAAAAGATTCCTCCAGTCCAAAACAAAAAACAGAAAACAAAACATGTGTCTGTTTTCTGGACTTGGGACATCATTGCACAGCCTTTATTCACTTCATGCCTCTCACCTGGAAAATTTCCCTCCTGCCAGTAGGAAAAGGCTCAGGACCTAAAAGCAGACAGGCTGCCTGCAAGTGAAACATGGCTTAGAGACATGTTTTTGTTGTTGTTGTTTTTTAATGGGCCACACACTTCAAATTTTTAAATACTGGCCAATTTTTAGATAAAAATACAGATTTCTGTCTTCACTTGAAAATCCAGAATGGCTGGTGACACTGCCCCTCATAGCAACAATTGGCTGGAGCTAAGGGGTGCTGAGTGGAACCAAGTGAACGGCCTTTGGATGGGGCAGGGTCTGTGCTCCTTTGTCTAACCCAGTTTTCATTTCTCCCTCTTTGTTAGAGGTCACTACAGACGTTTCAACTTTCCCTCCCTGACCTAAGAATGAAGTTCTAATAGCAAAGAGTAAAACAGCCATTCAGGGGTCAAAGTGTCAAGATCCTCTGTCAAAACACTATTTAATTTACACAAAGTCAACCACAAGTTGGTCTGTGTTGAATTATCTTTATTGCTGTAACTTAATACCTCTTGAATTCTGTCTTGTAACAAGCATGATGCAAGGGATTATGATAAAGAGAAGAGTTCATAATACAATGAATATATTACAAATCTAGACAAGTCATTTTAATACAATGCAATGGTGGAGATGTACGCAAAAAGGCACTAAAAGAAAATCTCTGGCCATTAGATGTGTTGCATTCAAAGGACTAACTTCTCCATAGACATTATTAATAAATGGCTGACAGGTTTGATGGCCAATATCAATTTGTTTTCTTATAAGAGTATTATAAACATCGATGTTATTATTGTAGGAAGACAACTCCTAGAAGTCATAATTGTAATTTTGCATGAATTGTAAAATGTCTGACTCCATTATCATGAAGCACTAAGAAGTCAGTACCACACATTAAAATGTACTAATTAAATCTTTTTTTAAATTTCTAACCTGTTATTCATTTGTGTATCTCAAAGAACTATTTTGGATGTTTAGGTTAAGTGCTCTACTTGGTAGATGTTATGTAAATCAGTTGCTATAGCTATCAATGTTTTGGATTTCTCAAATATAGTGCAGTCTCTCTTTACTTAAGATAGACTCCAAATAAGAATTATTTTGAACTGTCTCAGTTTAAATTTCTGGAACATAAAGGTAACTTTAGGAATTATTACTACAATCAGACTCATCTCAATCTACAGACAAATGTGAGATTTAGTCTTTGGGGTTTAATAAAAGCAAGATCTGCTCACCTTGATTTTGGCCCATTTATCTGTCTTTACCCTTTAACTACAACTTTTCCTATTTCAAATATTTGAAAAGGAATGTTTTCCTCATCTACCCACTTAATCCATAATCTGCTGTGACAATGCCCTTTGATCACTGACCACTTGAGCACTTCATTTTTATGCCATGCTCCTCCCTGAATGTCCCTCCACTTCGTAAACATCCCCTGTAAAATATAGCACTGAACAAAATGATGAGATATTATAGACATACAGAATTATTACCTAACCATATAGCATATCTGAGGAACCTATATTTCTAACAGCAGCATTAGTGTAAAGACCATGGACGTCACAATTCTTGAAAGGAATTTTTCAGCCCACCTTTCAAGCACGATCTTCATCCAGTACAACATTCACTCGGGACTCAACCCTTTTCATGGTATGAAGACCCTAAGGACTAAGGCATTCTAGAATCACAAACTCATCACCCCATCATTTGTTCTAATGTAGAGCTTCATGATACTACGTTAACACAACATCCAATTCACTATTCCAGAAATCGTCCTATTGTTGGAAGTGACTGATAATAATCATGACGTGTAACAATGAGAACTCTTAGTGATGACATATCAATGTTTTAATTTGTTGGTAACTGCACACCACCTTATTCAGTAAACAACTGAAAACAGAAACTTGTTAGAACCTGTACTAGACTGAATAATGGACTCCCCCTTCCCCAAAGATGTTCAAGTCCTATTCCCTGGAATTTGTGAAATGCCTTACGTGGCAAGAGGGACTTTGTAAATGCGATTTAGTTGAGGGTGTTAAGATGAGATTATCTTAGATTACTCAGGCAGGCCCAGGGTAATCACAAGAGCCCTTGTAAGAGGGAGGTAAGAGGGCAGGGTCAGTGAAGCCAAGGCGCTGAAAGAAGCAGAGGTCAGAGCAAGTGCAGCCAGGAGACAGGAAATGCAGGCAGCCTCTAGAATCTGGGACAGGCTACGGAATGAATTCCACCCTACAGCCTCCAGGAGAAGCATGGCCTGGCCAAGCCACTTCGGATTTCTGCCTCCCAGAATTGTAAGAAAATAGATTTGTACTGCTCTTTTATCATAAATTTGTGCTAATTTGTTACCACATGCAATAGGAAAGTAATATACTTCTTAGCCAAATGTTCCTTCCTCTGTTCATCTAGTAGACTTTCTGGGGGTGGGAATAGAATACAACTTTTATTTATTCTGAAAGACACCTATTGAAGAACCTAAGACTTTTCTCTTCTTTCTAATATTTGACTTTTCCCAACCCTGGTAAACTTTTTATGTATCATATGGTAACAAGGTAGTATCATGGGTATGATTTGATTCCGATTTGTCAGGAGTACTTGAACTAGTAAAATATATTTCCAAACAATCATTGGTTCCTAACACCAAAAAAACCGAATATATGATCAGTTTTACATGTTCTTAAAAAGACTTATTCTCTCCATTCATTAATGGCTAATTCATTCATTAGTATTAAGTATTCATAAATATTATATTATTAATTCTTCTTAAATGACAATTTGGGGGTTCATAAGTTTTGGTAAGGATTCCAAGCTTTGTTTAGAATTGTAGCATAATGTCAAATAAGGATCACACAATTCAGATGTTTGGAAACAGTATAAAATGCTATGAGAAATTTAAGGCATCATCTACAGAGATAATGAATTTCTAACTGATCATAGAATGCTTTAGGCAGAAGAAAAAAGCATTAAGCTGAAGATTTCAACCATTTATTTTCTAGAAGGTTTTGGGATTTATTAAATGAAATTCGTTTATAAAATGAGACAGAATTGGTGTGTTTACATGTCATTAACATGAATGTATCTGCACCAGTAGTCAAAAATATTAATCACATTTTTTATCCTTAAGCAATTTCTAGTTTATGACAGTGAAAGCATAAGGTATTCATTTTCCCCAATATTCAAATAAAACTGCCTGTCAAAGTAAAAATAAATCAATAAATTCTACGAAGTGATGAAACAATACAGTCATTTAACATCATTGGACGTTCTCAGGGACTGCCTAAACATTCATCTCAAGGACAGATCAAGAAGCAACATGATTTACTGTGTCATCAGAAGTCTTAAGCTCTATATCTGGCTCTGTCACTAAACACACTCCTTGAGTCCACTAGAAGTAATCTAATTGTGGCCTCATGTAACCCTCTTTGGGTCAAGGTGCAGGAAAAACCTCAGGTCTTTCTCCTGTGTTTCTCCTTGACACACACTATTACCACACTCACAACACTTCAGACACCAGATGTGGGGGGGTGTTTCCCACATCAAGAAATTCTGTGACACCAGCTGGGTGTGCCACAATGGAACTCAATTCTGATGCTGTCTAGCTGATGACAGCACCAGACCCCACAGGTTAAGGGCTCAGCCCCACAAGACTCTCCTCCACTTCAGATGCCAATGGCAGGTCATAGGTCCCCAGGATATCCATCACTTACATCTGACTTGGCTACAAATCGGGGGTTCCCATGACCTTCTCCCCCTTGGATTTGATTATTTGCTAGAGCAGCTCACAGGACTCACGGAAACACTTAAACGTTTACCAGTTTATTAAAGGATGTGATAAAGGACACAGATGAAGAGATACACAGGACAAGGTCTGCGAGGGTTCTGAGCATGGGGGCTTCTGTCCCCATGGAGTTGAGGTGTGTCACTCTCTTGGTACTTGGAAACGTTCACCAACCTGGAAGCTCTCTGAACCCCATACTAGTGGGATTTTATGGGGGCATCCTCATGTAAGCACGATCAATTATTAACTCCATTTGCAGCCCCTCTTCCCTCTCTGGAGAATGAAGGGGTGGGGCTGAAAATTCAGAACTTCTATCATACCTTGGTCTATCTGGGAACCAGCCCCATCCAGGACTCTACCCAGAGTCACCTCATTCAAACAAAAGACACTGCTATCACCCAGGAAATTCCAAGGGACTTGACACAGACCCTACTCGGTGTCAGGCACAGGGTCAGAAGCCAAAGATTAGAACAAAAGATGCTCCTAGCGTTCTTATCACTTTGGAATATACAAGGGTTTCAGGAGCTCTGTGCCAGGAACTGACATACTTAGATTTTTAATCATCTCAGTCATTCACCAGAAGGATTCCCCAGTTGCCTACACTCTACTGTTCCATAGACCCATATGCATACATTATTTTGTCCCTTCTATCACCAGTCCCCCAACTCCTGAAATCCTTAATTGTGTCCTTAGAGTCCATTATTGGCAAAACCCTTCCATCCTAAAATTAACCTCTGAAAGTTCGCTTCACATTCTTTTGCTCTAACATAACATGGTTATGTCTCCCTTGTTTTCCCCATAGGGGCTGATTCGTCTCCCACAGTCCTTTTAGAAATACTATACACAGAAATGATTGAAAATCACACACACACACACACACACACCCCCGAAATCACTAAACCCAAACTCAATGAATCCTCAACTCAGCTTCGCTTGGTCAGACCTCAGAAACGCCTGTGGCCATCCAGCCAAAGGGCAAGTGTGGCAGAGAGGTGGTTAGATTGGCCGACAGTGGTCTTAACGGATTGTGGCCAAAACAGTTTACCTTTGCAAATACTGCAAAAGCCTATGTCCCTCTGAGCATACTGCCAGAGCCCCTCCCAGGAGATCAGCTCCTGGAAGTGAGGGGCCCTGGAGCTCGAGCTGCATGAGCTTCACACGAAATCCTCCGCTGCCTGCACCCCCCTATCAGCTCACTCCCTTTGGCACCTCCACCAAGGACCCTTTTTGGTTTTTAGCTTTTTATTTTGAAATAATTTCACACTTGTAAAAAGTTGCAAAAATAGTAAAAACAGTTCCCATGTATTCTTCATCTAGTTTCCTCAAACGTTAACATCTTATACAACCAAAATATAATTATCAAAAGCAGGAAATTAAAATTGATGTAATACTGTTAACTAACCTACAGATCTTACTCAAATTTCACCAAAACATTTTACTAATATATATATATACAATATATAATATAATATATAATAATATATTGTATATATG
Source organism: Globicephala melas (assembly GCF_963455315.2). Classification (NCBI taxonomy): domain Eukaryota; kingdom Metazoa; phylum Chordata; class Mammalia; order Artiodactyla; family Delphinidae; genus Globicephala; species Globicephala melas. Next base: position 110,046,235 of record NC_083319.1, on the reverse strand, counting down.
TTTTACTGGGATTTAATCCAGGATCCCATAAAGCACTTAATTGTCATTCTCCTCTAATGTGGGACAATTCCTCATTCTTTTTTTTGACTTTTATGAACTTAACACTTCTGAAAAGCACTGACCATATATTTTGTCAAATGCCCTTCAATTTGGGTTTTTCTGATAACTTCTCATGACTAAAATCAGTTTATGCAGTTGTCAAAACCCTACCACAGAGGTGGTGCTGCACCCTCCTCTGGGCCTCACATTAGGTGATAGGTGATGTTGCTTTGTCCCATTACTGCTGATGTTATATTTGATCATTGAAGTCAAGATGGTATCTGCATATTTCTCCACTATAAGGTTAATGTTTTCCTCTGTAATTAATAAGTATCTTGTATGAACAGGAGACTATAAAATATGCTGTTTCTCATCATAGTTTTTATCCATGAGTTTCAGCACTTATTGATTACACAATAGTAACAGTTATTCCTCTGGTATTTACCAAATGGCGATCCAACACCCTTCGGCTCCATTGACCTTTCCAATGTTGCCCTCTACTCAGCATCTCAACGTCCTCACTTCCTCTTTATCAAGCTTCAATTCAAAGCTCAATCATCATATGTACTCCCTTGTCTGTACCCTCAGCTCCTTTATGCTTCTCTTGCTTCATTTTACTTTGTTAAAACCATAGCTCTTCTCCTACTTCCCGCCCATGTGGTTAACGCTTAAAGAAAAACACACTAAAAAGCTGGCTGGTCTCTCTCAAAATAATGTCCATAACCCCGGGAGGCTCTTTAATGTTGTTAATTATACTCTTTCTAGTTCTTTATTACAACTACTTCATGGCTGCTTCTCTCTCCTCTAACTCCCAAAATCTCTCCCATTCCCCCTCTCACTTGATGACCTTGCTTTTTATTGAAGAATATGAAACAATCCAATGATCCCTCCAGCCAGCTCCCACCATAACACCTACTTACCAGCATGTATACTCATATCCCCTGTCCTACTGTTACCATAGAACTTCCTATGCTCCAATATTGTGCCTGAGGTCTCATCCTCTTTTACCTCCTCAAGGATGTTATTCCAGCAGGTTCTCTCTTTTACATCATCAAAATTTTGTATTAGATTATTACTATCAGTTTAAATGCTATTACTCCTAGCTTTAAAAAATAATCTATGACCCCAGTTTTTTCACCTGTTAGGACCCCATTGCTTATCTCCTCTTTATAAAAAATTCCTTAAACATCTTTTCTGTAGTTACTGCCTGATTCCTCTCCTTCCATATTCTTTCAAATAGACTCCAAGTCATCACACTGGAAATGCAGTCAGTTCTCTGGACTCTCCCGAGTTGACCAAGCCTGGCATTTATCATGGCTGAACGTCCTCCCCTACGTGTCACAGTTTGTTCAATTAGCTCCAGAGAGAACATTCTCTGCGTTCTACTCCTAGCTGATTGGTGGTTCAGCCTCCATCACCTTTGCTCATTCCAACCTCTGAATGTTGGAGTGCCCAGCTTTCACTCAATCCCTTGATCATCTTATTTCTCATTCAGTCAGGTCTTTAAATGCCATTCTGATCGTGTAGTATTAGTCTTCTGAGGCTGAGGTAACAAAGTACCTTGGGCTGGGCAGCTTCAACAACAGAAACTCCTCACAGTTCTGGAGGCTGAAAGTCCAAGATCAAGGTGTTGGCACATTTCGTTTCTTCTGAGGCCTCTCTCCCTGGCATGCAGGTGGCCATTTTCTCTTTGGGTCCTCAAATGCTCTTCTCTCAGTCCATATGCATCCCTGGTGTCTCCCTATGTGTCCCAATTTCCTCTTCTTATAAGGGCACCACTGATAATGGATTAGGGCCCCACCCTCACAACCTCATTTTAACCTAACCACCTCTTTTAGGTCCTGTCTCTAAATACACTCACATTCTGAGCTACTAGGAGTTAGGGCTTCAGCATATGAGTTGGGGGGGGGTGGATACAATTCAGCCCAGAAGATTTGGTAACTCCAAAATTTCTCTCTCTCGTCCAGGATTCTCTCCAAAAATCCAGATTCATAGATCCAGTAGTCTGGACAGCTGTACTTGAATATCTTACAGACATCTCAAAACCAACATGTCCAATACTGAACCCCTGAAGTTTGCCCTGCAAAGCTGCCCCATCCACAGTCACCACAACCAGTTCCCTCCATCACAACTTGCTCCATCTCAGGTCTCATTGGCTCCATCTTACCACCCTTTACATTGCTCTGGCTTTAAAAAAACAAAAACAAAAACTTGGAATCATTCTTGACACCTTCTTTAATAGCCCACATCCAATCCACGGATTTCCTAACCATGTGACTCTACCTTCAAAATACACTCAAATTGACCATTTAGCATCCTCTTCACCGCTGCCAACATGAACTCATCTTCAATCACCTCCTCCTGGATTCCTACAGTAGCTTCCTAACAGGTGCCCTCTTTCTGCCCTTGCCCCTTATAATCTGTTCTCATTGCAGAAGCCAGAGTTATTCTTTTAAGACCTAAGTAAGGCTACGTTACTGCCCTGTCCAAGACCCTCCAATGGCTGGACATTTTGAGTAAAAACCAGAAGTTCTTATAATGGACTACAAGGTCCTGCATGGTCTGGGCCGTACTCTATGCCCCGTAACTCTGGCCAACTTCTATTCTCATACTGGCTCTGGCTCACTACACTTCAGCCAAACTGGCCTCCCACTATTTCTTAAATATCCAGCCACACTCTTGCTTTAGTGCCCTTGCACTGGCTACTCTCTCTGGAAGGCTCTTTTCTCAGGTATCTGCATAACTAGTTCCCTCACTCTCTTCAAGACTTCACTGAAATTTTTTCAGTGAGACCTTCACTGACAATCCTATGGAATCTAAAAAAAAAAAAAAAAAGGTCACAAGGAACCTAGGGGCAAGACGGGAATAAAGACACAGACCTACTAGAGAATGGACTTATGGACTTGAGGATCCAGGGAGGGGGAAGGGTAAGCTGTGACAAAGTAAGAGAGTGGCATGGACATATATACACTACCAAACGTAAAATAGATAGCTAGTGGGAAGCAGCTGCATAGCACAGGGAGATCAGCTCGGTGCTTTGTGACCACCTAGAGGGGTGGGATAAGGAGGGTGGGAGGGAGACGCAAGAGGGAGGGGATATGGGGATATATGTATACGTATAGCTGATTCACCTTGTTATACAGCAGAAACTAACACAACATTGTAAAGCAATTATAGTCCAATAAAGACGTTAAAAATTAAAAAAATTAAAATGCTGTTCCTGAGCTCCACCAACCCCACCCCATCACCTTCAACCTGGACTTTTCCACTGTTCATGGCACTGATTACCATTTAGCATATCGCATAATTTACTTACTAATTATATGTATTCTTTGTCTTCCAAATCTGCAATGTAAGTTCCATACTGCAGAGATCTTTATTCATCTTCAGAAATATACACAGAGTGCCTAATACAGTGTCTGGGACTATACAGGTGCTCAGTAAATATTTGAATATATGAGAAAATGAATGAACAACAAGCCTCATGCATTTCACTTATTTTCTTGAGACTCGGATCATTTCTTAATACAAAGGCAAATTATACAATTTCAGTTGTCTACTCCAACCAGTAAAAATTTTATGATTCTATAGATCCTGCTTAGAAAAAAATTCAACTTTACCCAGCAGATAAGTTTTGTTATTTAAAATATTTTTTAAAGATTCTTTTTGAAAAACAAGTCACTGCTGATGCATTATATATTCATTGGGAGTCTCATGATACAGAAATGGGGTGGAATAGGCATCCAAACTGAAGTGTTTGAGATCTCTGTCAATTGAAGGTCAATGGCAAATGAAGATTAAAGCACCTTGAAAATGATCACATAAATAATAAGCAAATGACTTTGATTGCAACTATGATTTAATTAATTATAGGGGCACATCTGTTACATCAATCAAGTGAAAATCAGAACAGAATTTAAATAGAATATGGTAACTTAGGAGACCTTGCCCCTTTTTAGGTAAACTTTTTATTAAAGAATATATACATGCAGATACATGCACAAAGCCTGTATTTACAGCTTGACGAATTTTCACAAAATGAATATGTTCGTGTAACTATCACTCAGATCAAGAACCAGAATATGATCAGCATACCAGAGGTCTCCCTGAAGTCCTGGTCTAGCCACTGCCACCCTCACCCCCAACAATAAACACTGTCCTGACTTCTGATCTCGTAGTTTTGTCTGTGGTTGTATTTTTTTTAAGTGTAATCGTATTGTGTGTGCTCTTTAATGTCTGGCACTTTTTCTTTAACAGTCTTCGTAATATTTATTCACATTAATGTGTACAATTAGAGTCCATTCATTCTTCAATCTTTAATAGTCCACTTTATGGACATACCACCATTTATTTTAATATTGTTGATGGAATGTGAGTTGTTTCTAGTTTATAACTGTAACAGATAGTGTTGCTGTAAACATTCTTACACATGGCATTTGATGACCATTTCTCTTGAGTATTGATCTGGAAGCGGTCTTGCTGGTCGTAAGGTATGCTGATGTTCAGTCTTTGTAAATATTACCAAAATGGTTTCCAAAAGAGGCTGTTCCAATGTCTACACCTATACCTTCAATATAAGACAGTTCAGTTGTTCCTCGCCTTCGTCAACCCTGAGCATTTTTGGTCTTCTTCATGTTAGTTACTCTGGAGTATGTGTGGTGGTCTTACATTGGCTTGATTTCTGTATGTTTGTGTGGTTCTGAAACTGAGTCATAGCATGCACACAGTAAAGCACACAAGCGTTTGAGTGAGGAAGTTTTACATGCACACATACACGGTAATCACCATACAGGTCAAGGTATAGAACATATTCACCGCCCCAGAAAGCTGTCTCCTCTGGGTAATGCCCTCTAAGAGGTTACGACTTTTCTCACTGTAGATTAGTTTTCCTTGTTCTTGTACTTCAGATAAACAGAATCATAGTCTTTTGTGTCTGTACGAGCCATCATGTATTTCACATAGTAGTGGACTGTGCTTTTTACTGCTTTATAAAATTACAAGATACCACACTAAATTTTTCACTCTACTCTTGATGGATATTTGAGTTAGGTAAGACTTCAGTATATATTCTTGTATATGCCTTTTGCTGTAATCATTTCTAGGAATTGCTAGGTCATAGGTAGGCATACGTTTAGCTTTACAGTACACTGCCAGTTATTCAGAAGATCTTTGTTAATTATACTCCCACCAGCAACTATGAGAGTTCCAGTTACTCTATAAGCTCACCAGCATCACAATAGCCATCGTGGTATATATATGCTAACATCACACTCTTAACTGCATGTTGAACAAGTTTTATGCTTACTGGGTATTTGGATAGCATGTTGTAATCTGTCTTTTGACCATTTTTTAATTGGGTTTATTGGGAGCTTTCTCTTGTTAATTTGTAGGAGTGTTGTATAAGTTCTAGATAAAAGTCCAGTCTTCTGTTGGATGTATGTATTAAAATATTTTCTTCCAGTCTGTGGCCTTCCTTTTTTTTCTCTTAATAGTGTTTTGTGATATAGGGTATTAATTTTCATGAAGGCCAATTTATTAATCTTTTATACTACAGTTAATGCTTTTTACTGTCTCTTTTTAAGAAAAAAATATTTACCCAAAGATCATGAAGATACTGTCTCATGTCTTATACAAGCTTTATTGTTTTGCCTTTAACACTTAGGTAGGACTATGATATGTAAATAATTTGCGTATTATGTAAAGTAGAAATCAAGGTTTATTTCTTTCTATGAAGATGCCTAGTTGATCCAGGGTCATTTATTGAGAAGGTTATCATTTCCTCAAGTTACAGTACCATCTGTTTTTGAAAATTTGCTGATTCTACCTGTGGGAATACTTTTGAACTCTAATCTGTTCCATATGTTCTATTCCAATTTTTGAGGGAATCCAGCTTATTTTTCCTCTTTTTACACACAAAAAAGTAGAAGAAATAATACAGGATGAAACCTGTGAAAGTAGTTAATTGGTACAACACATATACGCAAAAAAAATCCGGTAGTAAGACAACCTACAATGAGGAAACGCATGTAAATTAAGGTAGTTTGTAGGTTTCATATGAAACATTAAAAAAGAAAAGTCAAACACAAAAATTTCAGTAATATCTTTTTGGATCCATCTCCTAGAGTAATGGAAATAGAAACAAAAAAACAAATGGGACCTAATTAAACTTAAAAGCTTTTGCACAACAACAACAAAAAACCCTACAGAATAGGAGAAAATACTTGCAAATGATGTGACTAACAAGGGCTTAATTTCCAAAATATACTAACAGCTCATACAGCTCAATATCAAAAAACAAACAACCCAGTCAAAAAAAAAAAGGGCAGATCTAAACAGACATTTCTCCAAAGAAGACATACAGATGGCCAAAAGGCACATGAAAAGATGCTCAACGTCACTAATTACTAGAGAAATGCAAATCAAACCTACAATGAGGTATAACCTCACACCAGTCAGAATGGCTGTCATCAAAAGGTCTACAAATAAGAAATACTGGAGAGGGCATAGAGAAAAAAGAACCCTCCTACGCTGTTGGTAGGAACGTAAATTGGTACGGCCACTATGGAGAACAGTACGAAGGTTCCTTAAGAAACTAAAAATAGAGCTACCATATGATCCAGCAATCCCCCTCCTGGGCGTATATCTGGAGAAAACCATAATTCGAAAAGATACATGCACCCCAGTGTTCATTGCAGCACTGTTTACAATAGCCAAGACATGGAAGCAACCTAAGTGTCCATCGATAGATGCATAGATAAAGAAGATGTGGTACATATATACAACAGAATATTACTCGGCCATAGAAAAGAATGAAATAATGCCATTTGCAGCAACATGGATGGACCCAGAAATCATCATATGAAGTGAAGTAAGCCAGACAGAGAAAGACAAGTACCATACGATATCACTTATATGGCATATAAAAAAATGATACAAATGAACTTATATACAAAACAGTAATAGACCCACAGGCATAGAACACCAACTTATGATTACCAAAGGGCAATGGGGGGCAGGGATAAATTAAGAGTTTGGGATTAACATATACATATTACTAAACATAAAATAACAAACAAGGACCTACGTATAGCACAGGGAACTATACTCAATATTTTTTAATAACCTATAAAGGAAAAGAATCTGAAACAGAATAATATATGTATTTATCTCTATAAATATCCATACAGAGAGAGAGATATCTGAATCACTTTGCTGTACACCTGAAACTAACACAACATTTTAAATCAACTATACTTGGAAGGAAGGAAGGAAGAGAAGTCAAACATCCTACATGGGTACCATTCCTTTAGAATGCCCTTTCCTTGCTCCAATACCATACTGTCATAGTATCTATAGCTTTATAGAAACTCTTTATATGTTGTAATTTAAGCACTCCAACTTATTCTTATCCTTCAAGACTGTCATCGCATTCCTAGGTATTTTATATTATCATAAATTTTAGAATCAGCTTTTCATTTTCCACAAAATTTAAAAAGGCTTGGCTTTTGCTTGCCATTGTATTAAATCTATAGATAGCTTTGGGAACAATTAGCATTTAACAATATTGAGTTTTTCACTCTATGAACACAGTATGCCTCTCCAATCTATGAACATATTTGTATCTTTACTTTTTCTCAGCAATGTCTTATAGTTATGAGTATATAGGAGTCATAACTTTTGTATTTATTCCTAGGTATTTAATTACATTTTAACAATATTGTGAATGGTGTTTGTTTTATTTTCTATTTGTTGCTACCACACAGAAATAGAATTGATTTTTATTTATTGCCCTTGTATCCAGCCCTGTTTTTTATAAAGTACCATATTCTGCTTTATGCTTAATTTTCTAAATACATATTTAATTACTATTTTAGTTGATTTTACTATACACATACTAACATACTTGTAACAAAATCATTTTGTTTTATAAATTGTCTTTATGTAGACTTCCAAGTATCAGAACAACCTAGAGGGGTGTGATAGGGAGGGTGGGAGATGCAAGAGGGAGGGGATATGGGGATATATGTGTATGTATAGCTGATTCACTTTGTTATAAAGCAGAAACTAACACAGCCACTGTAAAGCAATTATACTTCAATAAAGATGTTAAAAATTAAAAAAACTATATTTTTAGAATAAAAAGAACTTCTTAAAATTGCTCTTCAACAAATAAAGCTATGAAATACTATGTTGATAGCTTCAATCAATCACTGTTTCACGACATGCTGTTAATATTTAGGAACTCAAATTGCCATTTTACATTTCCAAAAAAGAACCTTTCTAGTCAATACAAATCTTGACATTAGAAAATTACAAAGAAGAATTATTCTTCATGAGTATTCAAATTAATTCAAGTTAATTTGTCCCTTCGGAAGTAAGGGTGACAATGAAAACCAGAATTTTGAGTAATTTCTTAATAGCACAATTATACGTAAGGATGAAGTCAGAGCTCTGAACCCACCCTGCAGAGGCTTCCCAGGTGCGGCCAAATCAGGAGGACTTAATCCTTGTTTACACAACACACGATATTCTCAGGGGAGACTCTGGGCCTTCAGGGTTAGTGATTTTCAATTATTCCCAATTCCACCTCCTTCCACCCAGACCTGAAGTGCCAGGTAAGTTTTACAAGAATAGGGTCTGGTGAGAGGCTTCACAGGGTAGAGCAAAATCAGAAATTCTGTCTGGCTTGGCAATATTTTCCCTAAAAGGTAATACAGAGGAAACGGATCAGAGCTAAATCCCAGCAAAGTGATGCCGAGTCTTCACTGATTTTATCACCTAAGGTCATTGCTGGGAGGTGGGAGAGGTTAGGGCAGGAGAGGAGCCTACATGTATAAGAGTTTCTCTACTGCAGAATAAAAGTGGTGGGTGTTCCATTCCACGCTGAGGCTCCTCTCCCAACATTTTAGAAGTCAAGCATCCCTCCTGTTTTTCAGACTGACTTCTTGAGAACCCCTAGCTGGTCGGCTAGAGCTTCGTAGGTCTTCTAGCTGTATAACTTCAGATGCATTTCCTGAGAACTAATAACGCTGAACGCCCCTTCACCCACCATGGTTCTGGGTTACGTAACAAAGATTTCCCAAACTGACTCACGAAGAAACCCCAGATCACTTCTTCCTGATCCTTTTTTCAAATAAGTGTCTTCTTCCTGATTACTGAAGAGTAATCTTGATGCACTCAATAACATTAATGCCATTATTAATAGCAATGGCTGTGGAAGCAGCAACAGTATAATTTACTGAATGTATCCTAGATGTCAGACGCTTGTCAGGGAAATGCCCACTGTTCAATATCTGAAACAAAGGCTGAGTTTACCTCTTGCCACGCGAAGGAGGACTGTGTGAGACTGTCTTATGAGCAAAGCAGAGAGCTCATCTTACTGATGTGGGGAAGTTCTGGCTCTGGGATTGGTGGATTTCTGGAAGTGGGCGTGTCTAGGGGCTGATTAGCCTAATTTACCTGTGTAGCTGGGTTACTACTGGCTGACCTGCTGACTTTTAGAAGCTGAGTTACTAAGTCATGAGTTGCTGCTAATTGATGTTTAGAAGCATGAGACTATCACTGACTGGTTGAGTTTCAGAAATTCAGTTGCTAAAGTGAGTTGTCATTTATCATTGTGGATAAATTTAAAACTGGTTCTGGGGATTACTTGTTAGTATGGCCAAAGGACAGCCTTTTTCTAGAACACAGGAAGCTTTTATTTTTACAGTACTAAATGTTATGTGATTTATGTATGTTTTTTATTTCACAAAATCCCGTAAGAATATAAACCATTAGAATTTTACATTTTATACATGGGAAAACTAACGTTTAGCCCATCCAAACTCACATGACTCATAAAACTAGGACTAAAATTTAAACAAGGATTCCAAACAATTTTAGAACTAGGATTACATTAGAACTGTCTTAGAGCTAGGATTCAAAACCATTTTAACTCCCAAAGAATCAGTATTGAAGTCCTGTGTCTTTGTTCATTCAGTGAACCGTATCTTTCTCACATGCTGAGTCATCGTTATGGCAGCTGTGGTTATAGGCTAAGGATACAGCACAGACAAATCCTTCTCCAGCTGACATGCACGCTGTCTTTCACTGATATTTGAATTCTGGCCTTTCCTCTTGCCTACTTCAGGATGTCCTCTGGTAAATAACTAACTGAATTAGGTTATTATTTTCCAAGTCACCCAAGTCATTAACTTTTTGTCCTCACTGGGGGCTCGCCTTTACTCTTCACCTCACCTCTGGAAAATCAGGTCTACATTTGATGGCTACATTTAGCTCGGCTGGCTGAAGACGAAAATTATAGCTCCAAGTTCTAATTGCATCACTGACAATTTTCTAAGTAACTTGACACCCATTTTTTGGACACACCAACTAAGTTTATTTTTACCCTGTGCTTTAATATGAGGTGAATTTTTTTCCCCAGAAGACTTAACAGAAGGCGTTAACTTGTATTCAAATCCATGCAATGTTTATGTTACAGTCACACTTTCAGTTTATTTTGAGCAAACAGAGAAAGCACATTAGCCTGTAAAAACCTCAATAAATGGCAGTTTAAGATGTTTGGAGGTCACCTAAAGAAGTTGGTTTTTAAGAACACAATAGGGAGGGAGTAAAGAAATTTCACATGCGCTGTAGTCATTATGGTTGGGTATGCAGCCTCCCAGCTCTGAGAGCTGGATGCTATTGTAAGTGAGACCTTTAGAGACAGCGTTCAAAGCGTTAGATTAACTGATTAGGTTGAGGAAACAAACACTTACAGAATGAATTTTAAAAAGAAAACTGTCTTAATAAAAACGTGGCTTAGTTAATTATCCCGTGATGATGTGTCCCACTTCTGTGTTTTAAAAACTCACAAATGGCTCTCAGAGATGATAAAGAAACTGCAGTTGCTTATGTGTCTGAAGAATTTCTATGTAACTGTTACCCAGATAATGAGAAACAAAGGAGTTCTTCTGAAGTATTGCTTTACATAATGTGATGTATACAGTTACGTGTAGTACATGAATTAAACACCAAGAGTAGATGTGTTTTCTTTTCACGTTTACTACTAAGCATTTATGTTTTCAAGTTAACAAAATGAAACACTTATTTTGCAAAATGGGATGGTCTTATCAGGATGAACTTATATTTGTCTATTTGTATTTACTTTTTATTTCATAAATTAAAGGCTTTAGGTAAAGTGCTTTACTAGGCATGGGTCTTGTTCTGTACAAAGCACTAGGAGACACCTTACTATCTAGCCTGGGACATGCCACAGACACTTCTCAGCATCCCTGCTTTGTTAAGTGTCTTCCGTGTCAAGGATTTGGCAAAAAGAAGAAAGCTTATGATAGAAATCTCAAAATTCCCATGATTAAATCTCAAATTTGCCTGCAAACAATTTTTATAATCTAGGCAGAGGCCCTATATTGATCTTTATCTGTGAACCTGTTTGGGATAACCCAACAGGTGTTCACACCAGGGGCAGCTTTGGTTGAGGGACTTCCCCTTCAGCCTGCCCCCACTGGCAGTGCCCAAGAAGATATTCTGCTTTCAAAAAGGCCACATGAGCTACTCTATTCAGAAGTTTCCTAAGTTTTCTATAAAAAGAAGTATCAACTAAATTAATATAGAAAACAAACAGCAAGAAGCCAGAATGTCACTACTAAAGAAAACAAAATAAAAAACCCTACAGCTTAAAAGAAGGGAAATCCAAGGGCCTACAAGAAAATCTTACGCCTCAAAAAATATTTTCTTAATGAAGTAGACTATAACAGAGAATTTCTATTTGTCTTTAATGAAATCAAGGAGGTCATTACATCTTAAACAAGAACAGGTCAGGATACGCAAAGTTCCAAGAATTAAAACCTCAGTAGAGCAAATAAAATTCAATCATTGTAAGCCTTCAAAAGCTCAGGATGTTATAGAAAAATCAATCTGAACACATGCCTGTAATGTGGAGGGAATGCAAAGAGATGCCTGCTAATCACAGACAATAATGGACATTTAGAATAGACTACAGAGAACTGCCTTTGAATCATAGTATTGCCAGAGAGGAAAAGAAAGCAAAGGAATGAAAAATGATCATCAAAATGTAAAATAAAGATTAGATACATTCAGCAAATAAGTTCTGACTGCATCTAAAGAATCGAATACATTAGACCAAAAAGGTTTAAAACTCTAGCATAGAAGAAAGCATGGCATTCTATCTCTTAACATGAACTGTGATGAGTAATTAAGTATTTTTTCATGAAGGAGAGAGAAAAGAGAAGAGTTTCAAGTTTGCTATATATAAACATATATATATATATACACACACACATATATTATGTGTATATACACACAAGTATATATATTATATATGTGTATTTATATATACACACACATATATCACGTATATATAAAGGAATATATACATCTTTAGGTATAAAAATTGATAAAGACATTTACCCGATTATCAGAACTTAAAGGTTTTAGGTGAATGTTCTAACAAGTAGTATCACTCATTCATCCGTGTTTATTGCCTGCCCATCAGGTGTTAGCTCTGCTTAAGGTACAGGGAATACAGGACCAAACAAGGCAGGCACTAGCTGAACCCAAGGAGTTTGTAGGAAGGACAGATATCCTACAAATTATCACATTTCTACTTAATTATACTTGTAATGAGCTCTACAAAAGAAGTTGTATTGAAACGGGAATTAACCAGTTCACACTGGCAAGTACTGATGTAAATACAATTTTATTACAAACCAACTTCAAGTTTCACAACATTACGTAGGAACTAGAATTCGGCTCCATGAGGGCAGGGATTCTTGTCTGTTTTGTTCGCTTCAATCCCAGTGTCTAGAACAGAGCCTGGCACATAGTAGATACTCAGTAATTTTTCCCCACTGGTACATAAATAAAGAAGTCTTCTTGCTGACTAATTGGTAAGCTAAATTCCTACAAGTAGCCTTCGCAAACAAGGAGAATAAAAGATACCCAACTTATCACATCTAGCATACTATAGATTATAAGTTGTCATTGATTGTGACACATCACTATTTTATATACCAAAAAAATTAAGTTTGGAGAATCTAATAGGAAACCTCTTCCCCAAAGGTGGAAATTAAAGTGTAAAACTTAAACAAGAAATAATGCTACCACCCAGAAAGTTACAAAACTAAATTTGCATGTCTCAATCTTGTCAATGGACAGAGGGAGGAAGAAAAACTTTCCTCTGAGAATTTTAATTCACACAATCACTACGACCCCAAAGACCTCAGAGACGGCAAGGTCTCAGGCTGGAGTGGCAGAATCAATTAGGAGATTGGAATTGACATATATACACTAATATGTATAAAATGGATAACTAATAAGAAACTGCTGTATAAAAAAATAAAATCCAAAACTTCAAAAAAAAATAAAGTCTAAGTGTACAGAAAAAAAAAGAAATGGAAAAAAAAAAAAGAAGAAAAGAAATCAATGCAAATCCTTCCCTGAAGAGCAAAGCTTCAGTCCAGCCCCAGAGCAACTGTAAAACAGATCCTCATATATTCTGAGTCTTAGAATCCAGGAAAGGCAGAGAGGTTAGAGCATTTCTCTACATTTCACAGGGCTAGTGGAGAGGCTGTCTAGGTTAGGTTGAAGGAAGGTCCTTGAGCTAACGATGAGGATTATTTTTCCTTTTGTCTCCAGGGTCCATCTGTAACCAGTCATATGAATGTTTACAATAGTCAACATCAATCCCCAAACTTTTTCAGAGGCGTGGAGGTCAATCAAAATTCCAAAACTTTTCCTCAGAAAAAGAACACATGGCTTAAAAGTAGAAGAGAGGAACATAGCCTGCGGTGCTAGATTAAGGAAGATATCTACGAAAATGGGGTGTTTCTGCTGAGACTTGGAGGGTGTGTTGCATTGGTTGGGGGTCAAAGGAACAGAAATCCTTCTGGGAAAGCTAAGAGCACATGCGAGCGCCCTCAGGTCAGAAAGCATGGCCTTTCCAAGTTGTTCAAAGAGAGGCATTGTGCCTACAGCCTCAGGGGCAATAGTGCTGCAGAGAGTCTGTGGGCACAGACATGCACCAGAGGATGAAGACATTTTTTCCATTCAGTTAAAACTTGGGCCGCTACGTCCAGAGCATGGATTTTCATGAGGGAAGGGAAATTATTAAAGTTCCATTAATTTCAACATGTCCTCATAGCTTTCCTTATAATCTCTGGGTAAGTGTTGTCTCCTCTCCTTTAATATGGGTACTTAACTCAATTTTAACTCACTTTTCTTTCCTTTTACTCCAGAATTTCACTCCACAGTTATGGTCAATTCTTCTCAGTCAATCCCACTCTACAGGTATCAGCTCTTCTGCCTTCAAATAGGCAAAAGTTTCCTGGTTCCTAATCGTTAACCTTTTGCTTGACTCAGCTCCTGTTCCTTTTGATGTCCATGAATTATTTCTCTTTTAATTACTAAGATTTTAAAAGATTTGGTCTGTACCCATTCTTCCAAGTTGTATCACTGACCAAGCTCATCTTAGGCCCTGACAGCTTACATGTGATTTGAAAACTCTTCTCAAACTACCTGCTCATCAAGTGCAGAATATACTTCCTTGTTATCAAACCTCAAGGCTTCTCTCATCTCAATCTTCACTTGGTTGAAAGGTTATGTCGTCGCCCACCTCCCTCAATTTCTTCCGCTAATCTCACCCTTTGTTTGCTAAGACTAACACTTTCCTGTCATCTTTGTGTCTCTTTTTCATTCCTCCCTTTTTCCTCCCTTTTTATGGTCTTCCGTCAACCTTCTGTACTTCTGTCTCCTATAAGGGAGAAGTTCAAACAATGACCCCGCTCTCTGCCACCCACTTTACAGCAAGTTGCTCTTTTCTTACTCTCATCCCATTGTTTTCTGTTTCACTTCTGGGGCCCTGAATAAAGCCTTTAGATAATTTCCTGGTCTGGGGTATAATCTGGGTTTGTGATTGTCGAGAGGGGTTATATAACCACTTGTAATTGCTCCCTACTTGTTTCTTCACTAGACCGCGTGCATTTTGAGGATGGGGACTGCGCATTCCTCACTGTTGTATCCAGTGCTTGGCACCTTGTTCTCCTCTACAGAATAGACGCTTAGCAAACAGCTTTAATACGCAGAACCGCTCTGGTGTTGATAGCGAACCCCTTAGATGTATGTTATGTTTGATAACATAAGTTTATGTACATTAAGGAAACACACACTTATGTTTATATTCTCAGTGGTTATGATCATTACTAAACCATTTTCATACAAAGTATTTTGAAGTTAACCAAGGAAAATTAACCTTCACACTGGTGGACTTTATTCGATACAAATGATAATAACTGGTCAAAGCAATAATTCAAGAATAAATACACACTTTTAAAAGAGGACGCACGGATGGCTGAATCTCTGCTTTGTTTTGGTTTACACAGTAGCTCTGTCGTGCTTACTGTAGATATAATTATATTTAATCTTTAGGTTTAAGCTCTTGCTTTCAGCTGAACCGTTATCTCCTTGCAGAAAACAAACCAAAAATCTATCTTCCTAGAGTTCTATTTCTTGTGCTGCAATCATTCTGAACTTCAGCTCACTCATTTTCCCACGATGCCCCAGCTGCTATATTGAACTTTTCCTTTAGATCCTATCTTCCTAGAGTATTTTTCTTTTTTAGGTCAAATTTCATTGAAATAAAAATTTTTCTACTAATATTGAATTCTCTGATCAATTTCCCTTGCACAGTCTTCGGTGTCAGCCATTTGGAACTTTAGAAATTCTATGGGCAATCTGGCAATAAAATATTCTGAACTGCAGGCTGAACTTCCCACACATGTAAGCTGTCACTACTGTCTGACTCTGATCAGCCAACTATGTCAAGCAGTGCTGTCACTGACTTTAGGAAAACAAGCAAACCCTTCAATCATGTTGTGTCTGAAAGGAAAGTTGGGAATAAAAATCACCACCATTTTTCCTTCTGTGGTTTATGATGGTGAAACAAAAGTAACATACAATTATAATAATTATAACACTTTTTGAATGTTTTACTGTTGTAAGTGCTTTAGAGTTGGTAACCATTTAATTGTGATAATGACTCTATAGATGCTATAATTATACCCATTTTACAGATGAAGAAAATAAGATATTGAGAGCTTAAGCAATTTGCCCAAGTAAAACAGCTAGTAAGGGGCAAAGCTTGAACTTGGGCAGCCTAAGTTTGGGACCATATTTTCATAATGCTATAACCGTCAATACAATTCTATATTAGGTACATTGTAGATTGTAGGTTTTTATATTTGATTTTATTTAAGAATAGGAATTTGAAGAAAATAAAAACTTTTGACTTGTTTTTATTTAATACTATCAGAAATAATGTCCTTTCCATTAGCTTCAAAAACGCTCAACTAGTTCCCACTACGTTGGTAGGTTTCAGGGTTGGGTGGGTGGGTGTGTGTGTGTGTGCGTGTGTGCGTGTGTGTGTGTGTGTTCGTTCACGTGTGTGTCTTTAAGAAAATGACTTAACGGTCCCATGTCTACTTTATACTTATTGAGTCATTCTCACAGCAATCAAATCCAATGACCCTTTCTACTTCAAGCTAGTCTCATCAGAATATCACGAGGGAGCATTTATTTAGTGCCTACTATCCGTCAGGAACTATAATAAGCACTTTACCTGATTCTTAGCCCTCACATCCATCCTTTGATTAAGCGTATTTATTATCCTCTTTTTATAGATCAGACTTAGAGTGGGTAACTTGTTCAAGGTTACACAGCTTATAAAGAGCAGAGCTGACACTACAAAACCTATGTCTTCTGCCCCAAAGCACATAAACATGTCTTATTTCCTCCCTATAAAAAGAGGCAGCTTCAAAAATAATATCCCAAATATGTGTGTCAAATGTTCTGTATTGTAAAATTTTTTATTTCTTTACATTCAATTCCTTCCCTTTAATTATCATTCTTTGGAAGAATGAGTTGTGGTCTAGTAACCTACAAAGGTAGCCAACATGGTATACATTTTCCTTTTCAAAGTATCATTATGAATTCACAATTTTTTTCTTATTTCTATCTATAGCAATCTTTTTCTTTAATGGTGCTATGAGTTCCTGGATGGGGACACGGTCTAGGATTTTGAAGCTCATGTCCTGTTTCAGGAGCCAGCTGCAGGACTGTCACACGACACTCACCTCCACAGTGCTGCTGTATGTCTTAGACCGTCCACCTCTCAGAACCTGGAGTCCCCCATCCTGGTCTGGTCCCCCACGGGGGCACCATAGCCTCGGGTCTGCCCAGAGCAAGGCCTCCAGAGCTGCCATCACCACGTCCTCAGCTACTCCCTGGTCACTAGGGGGAGGACTTCTGCCCAAGCCGGACGTGATGCCATGACCTATGGCAGTCATTTTTTTAATGCTCAAATATTCCCATCTTTGACCAGTAGGAGCCCCTTAAGACTGACTCTTATGTCCTGTTATAGGCATGACTCAAGAAATCTTTGATGGCTTATACTTTCAGGCACAGGTAGATATCCTAGATTTACTTCCAGCCTAAGACAAGTGTATTGGTTTGGGTTCTCCAGAGAACAGTCAATAAGAGATAGATAGATAGACAGGGAAACTTAATATAAGGAATTGATTCATGCAGTACAGAGGGTGAGAAGTCCAAGACTGCATCGTAATTTTAGAGTTATATTTTCTTAGAAATAAACTTGATCTCCAAAACTTGTCTTGGGAATCCCATTTTTCAACATACACTTTCTGAACATTTTCTTTTTTTGGAATTTTATTTTATTTTTTTAACATTTTTTTAATCACACAACTCTTGGAAGATAAGTCTATGATCATCTGTATTTTTCTCATGTTGGGTAGAGAATTTGGTTTCAAATTTCACTAAATGAAATTGCCATTACCTCCTTTCATTAAAGACGAGAACGAGAAGGAGGGAGAAGAAAAGGAGGAAAAAGAAAGGCTTGTTAACCACTGCTGATTCTACTCTGGTTGTGTTAGCCATCAGTCAAAACATCTGTGACAGGACACACAGTATTAAAAATGCACCAGGTAATCGCATTGAGTCTTTTCCTTCATGGAAACTAGCAGATGATATCCACACTAATGACACTCGCAAAGTGGATGAGCTATTCAGAGAGCAGAGGAGATTCCCAGGCATCTCTTGCCTAGACACAGCCTCCCAGCTTCCTAAGCCTCACTCTGCACATCTTGTTCAATGAAAGGGCACTCTGTCTCTGAAAGACAGACAAATGTCTTACTTTAGTAAACTGTTTAGTCCAGACGGGCCACTGAAGTGACCAATGAACTATTAGTTTTCTTAAATAAGCGATCTGAAGGTCCAGCCTGAGGACCTAAGCA